>NC_133137.1:79618033-80218033 GCF_048418815.1 Hemitrygon akajei | reverse complement strand
GATGAGGAACTGTTGTGTGCTTGTTCTTGCAGAAACATGGCTCCAGGCCAACATCCCACTCACCATTAATGCTACTCAGGGACCTCGTGCTAATAACATTTTTTGCAACTGTATACACTGTGTTTTGCACCTTTCTCCCACAGGAACGCTGTTTCATTTAGCTCTATACAGGTTGAACGACAATTAAACTTGAACTTGAAAGACCCTCACTCAGTGACTCAGAAACAGCTTTCTCCTCCGTGCAAAAAGGTTTCTGAAAGGTCCATCAACACTACCCCATTATACTTTATATTCTTGCACTATTTAATTAGTTTTGTAATTTTTAGTACTTTTTACATGTTTGCACCGTAGTGCTGCCACTAAATAACAACTATCACATGATATAACTCGGTGATAATAAACCTGATTCTGATTGGAGGTTTAGTAAAAGTTTGGTCTGAAAGTTCATGCCCTTGCCAGCAGATGGCGCTGTGGGACAAACTCCATCCACACAACTCCTGCTTGTAATCAGTAAACAGGCAGAAATAAATTTGATAAAACTCCAAAATTTAAAAAATTCATACAGTACATGTAATCACAAGAGATCTGAAGCAAGCTCACCTGAAAACTGCAGTGCCTCATTGCATTTCTGGCAGGCGCTCGCTCCCCTCTCCGAGAAGGTGTTTCTAGGGCAAGGCTGGCAGACAGACAAGCCAGGTGCATTGCTGTAAGTCCCAGGTTTGCACGGGAAACACTCCGAAGTGTAGGCAACGCCTGCTCAAAACAGACAGGATCAGTAATGGGTTCTCTGTGATCCATAATTCTTGCAAAATGGTCAGTATAAAAACATACCAACACACTGTTGGATTAGGGTGTAGAAATATTATTTTTCTCGTAGTTTATATTTCTTACGTTTTTCTTACATTTCTTATGTTACTTATATAATTGTTCAGTAAATTTTCCAGTAATTATGTTACAGCTGATGTTGTATTTTCCTAGAAACTTTTTAGTGTTCAGTATTAGAATCTGGCTACTTAATAAGTTAATTGTTATCACCGTGAATATTGTTCTCTCTCATCTGAGTGTGAGATGACCATTTATAACCTGGTCTTTGTCCTCTCAGCATTTCTTCTTTGCTTGTTTATCATTTAATAAATCAATCACTGAACAGTTTTATGCCTCACTGTGACCTCCCAGTGAGGAAGCCAAGGATTCAGTTGCAGAACCACTCACAAGTTTCTCTAGATGTAGCAAGGAGAGCTTTTTAACTGGCTGCATCACCACCTGGTATTGGGAGGGGATGGACTACGGCACAGGATCAGAAAAAGCTGCAGAAAGTTGTGAGCTCAGTCAGCTCCATCATGGGCACTCGACTCCTCAGCATCCAGATCTTCAAGGAGTGATGCCTTAAAAAGGCGGCACCCATCATAAAGAATCCCCATCTCGCAGGACATCTCCTCTACTCGTTGCTACCATCAGGGAGGAGGTACAGGAGCCTGAAGACACCCACTTAATGATTCAGGAACAGCTTCTTCTCCTCTTGCCATATATATTTGTTTGTTTATTTATAATCGCAATTTATTGATTTTGCAATGTACTATGGCCGCAAAACAACAAATTTCATTACATACACCTGATTCAGATTCTTAACACAAAAAGCTGGAGGAAGACAGCAGATCAAGAAGTATCTGTAGAGGGAGATGGACAGTCGACTTTTCAGGCAGAGATACAGGAAAAGTAAAGGGGAGATAACTGCTATAAAGAGATAGAGGGAAGGATTCTATCAAGAGCTGATAGAATCCGGGAGAGCAGGTGTGGTGGGCAGATGGATGAGGGGAGTGGGAATAGTGACAGAGGGTGGGAGGTGATTGGATTCAGATGAGGGGGAGGAGTGTAGGCAGATGGATGAGGGGAGTGGGAATAGTGACAGAGGGTGGGAGGTGATTGGATTCAGATGAGGGGAAGGATGATAGGTAGATGGAGGACGAGGGAATGGGAAGAGTGATGGAGGCAGGAGGTGATGGGTGGATCCCAGGCGAGGGGGAGGGATGATAGGCAGATGGAGGCAGAGAAAGAGGGAGATGCTGCCGTCCATTTCCCTCCACAGATGCTGCTCGACCTGCTGAGTTCCTCCCACAGAGCACTTGTTGCCCCAGATTCCAACCTCTGCGGTCTCACAGGCCTCCTGCCTGGATGAAACCCTGTGTGTTCCGGTTAGTAAGTCTGCAGTTGACACAGAAGGTCATGAAGCTGTGGGTGGTGATGCAAGGTTGTCAAAGAGTTCAACAGGATGCAGAACAGTTAGAAATATGGACGGGGAAGTAGCAAGTGGAAGGTTACCTGGACAAGAATGAGGTGTTGCATTTTAGGAGACTGGAATAGTTTAGATGAAGGTCTCGACCTGAAATATCGATGGTCCATTTGCCTCCGAAGATAGAAGATGGTGCGGTAATGTAGAGGGTGACACAGTAGCATAGAGAGTGGCACGGATATGTAGAGGGCAGCACAGTCGTGTAGCCGTTAGCCTAACAGTTTACTGCACCAATGAACCAGATTCAATCCCCGCTGCTCTCTGTGAAGAGTCTGTGTGCTCTACCTGTGACCTCCAGAAGCTCTGTTTCCACCCACATTCCAGGGCTAGTAAATTGTGGGCACCCTACGTTGGCACCAGAAGCATGGAGACACTTGCGGGCTGGCCCAGCACATCCTCGAACTCTATGGGCCACTGGCATCAATTACATACTTCACTGTATGTGACAAGTAATGCTAACCTTTACCCTTAGATGCTGTCTGGCCCGCTGACTTCTACCAGTCTTCTGTGTGTTGCTCCAGTCTATTGTGCCTCTGAGATTGGTTTAGATTGGCCTCAGGGTTAGCATAGACAAGGTGGGCTGAAGGGACTGATCACATGCTGTAGTGCTCTGCATTCCAGTCATTTATCCTGCACACTTAACTAATTACCTGCTGCCCAAGGGAAATCACTTAGAACCAGGGGTCAGGTACAGGACAGAGGAGACGAGTTTTTTCAACAAGGCGAAGGAGAGCCTTTGGAATATTCACACAGAGGCACGGTCACTGGGAACAGGACAGGATAACGAGGGAGTATAACAGGCTGGCTACAACCACAAAACTAGTCAGCAGGGATATGCTCGACGTCATACCTTCAATGTAGATGTCCTTGACAAGAACTTGCTTGGCCAATTTTTCACCCACAAGGATTCCTGTTGTTCGCCAGTACAGAACGTTTGTGCCTGTTTTCAAATCCACCTGTACAAGTACCAACATCAGGAGTTAAATCCAGTAAGGACCCCGGTTCCATTCAGCGAGGGTTCCGCAACAGCTTCAGGTCGACCACTGAGGCAACGATACGGTTTTCAGTACCCACCCCCAATACTCGACACACTTGAACATCAACAGGTCACTGAGGAGAGCGGGTAGTGAGGTTGGCTGTTTAAAAGTGAAAATCGTTACAGTCTGTCACGGACTCAACTCCCCCCCCCCCCCCCACCCCCAGCATCAAGGACAGCTTCAAAAGGTGACATCTACCTCTAAGGACCCTCACCATCCGGGACATGCCATCTCTTTGATACTACCATCAAGGAGGTACAGGAGCCTCAAGACCCACAACTCAACAATTTAGGAACAGTTGCTTCCCTTCCATCATTAGATTTTGAACAGTCCATGAACCGATGAACACTAAATCTAAATTCCTCTAGTGCACTGTTTATCTTTATTGTAACTTACAGAAAGTTTATGCCTTGCACCGTACTGCTGCCACAGAACAACATATTTCTCAACAAATCTCAGTGATAATAAACCGATTCTGAATCACATGGTAAATCAGTTTATTATTGTCACATGTACCGAGGTACAGTGAAAAACTTTGTTTTACACGCCGTCAGGACAGATCATTTCATTACCTCAGTTCGTTAAGATAGAATGAGGGGAAACAATAACAGAATGCAGAATGAGGTGTTACAGTTACAGAGAAAGTGCCGTGCAGGGAGACAATAAGGTGGAAGGTTATAATGAGACAGACTGTGAGGACGAGAGTCGATCTCATTGTACTAGTGTGGTATCAGTTGTGGCTCTTCCAGCACATTCTTGGCTGTTGTTTATTTATTGAGATATAGCGTGGAATGGCCCTTTGAGCTGCAAGGCCCAGCAAACCCCAATTTAATCCTAGCCTAATCACAGGACAATTAACTACGACCAATTAACCTAGTAACGGGTATGTCTTTGGACTGTGGGGAGAGGGAAACAGGATCACCTGGAAGAATTCCACATGGTCACAGGGAGAACATGCAAACTCCTTACAGACAGCAGTGAGAATTGAACCCGGGTCGATGGTACTGTAAAGCGTTGTGCTAGCCACTACACTACCGCACCGCCCTGTAGGTTTTGATGTACACATGATAAATAGATAGATAGATAGATAAATCAATCAATCTGAAATATCTAAATCTAGCAGACCATTCAAAAGTGTTATGACAATGAAATAGCCATCCTTGAGTTGGTGGTCACAAAGAGAATGTGCTAGTTCAATGGCCTACACCAAGGGTCAGGATCGAAGCTGCATTACTGGTGGTGTAAGTCAGTGGCTCGGCCACAGTGCCCCCCTTAAAACATCAACAAAGATTCACCCTGTTAAAACTTCCAGGAAAAGATATTAAAGTGGTTATTCTCCCAGAGTATCACCACCAGATCTCTTCATATTCCTCCCCTCACTGCTACGGCATTTCACACATTCCAGATCGAAACAATTCCAGCACGATGGACACAAAACGGGGTGGTGTAGTAACGTAGGAGTTAGCATAATGCTATCACAGCACCAGCTGTAAGATTGGGATTCAATTCTCATCTGTTGGATTAACTGTTTAATTGTCGTATCTTTGCAGTTTAACTATTTATGCCTGCCAGCATTTTTTATATCTACTTCCATACATGTAACTGTTTAGTATGTTTCCCAGTGGTCGCAGGATACATATATAAATGTTCTGCATTTCTCCTACTGATTACATTTGTATCATTCTGGAAAGCTCTGGAAGTTTCTCCGGTGTTGCATTATTTGTATAGGGGCTATCTGATTGGTTGACTCTTATCTACAGATTTGAATGAAATGTTCCTTATCTTTGGGGGTACAAAAAGAGCTTAACGCGAGGCTCTGTCAGCTCCTTGCTTCTCTCTCGCTTCACTCACTAGCCTCTGCCCCTGTTACTGCCGGTTTTCAACTTTCTTTCTTTTATTAGTGCTTCATAAAATGACAGGGAGGCAAGAAGTTTTGTGCCTCTTTCTGACTTCCGAAAGAATCTTGGATAAAATATATCAGAGTCCACATGACGCTGTCTGAGCGGAGTTTGTGCGTTCCCCCCAGGACCACGACGGTTCCCTCTGGGTTCTCTGGATCGCCCCTACTTCCGAAGACATACGGATTCAGGTTAGTACTGTGGCATTGTGAACATTCTTTGCTGTGATTCGCCCTCCGAACAGTCTGTGCCAGTGGTGACTCACCGAGTGCCTCCTCCATTCATCCCTGTCAGTTAAATGCATCCACTTCTGTTCAGTGGAGTCCGTGTCTTGGCATTGATCGTTCTGAACCTGCCAACCAAAAGTTTGTAATAAAGATCACTGAGCAATAAATATTCCATCAATTGCTTTTCACCATCAGATAAAAATATCGGTCAGGAAAAATGACTACGAACAGAACACAAACTCAGGAGACTCTGCAGACGCTGGAAATTAGAGCAGCACACACAAGTTGCTGGAGGAACTCAGCAGGAGGGTATCGGCCTGAAACGTCGACTGTTTATTTCTCTCCTTAGATACCTCCTGACCTGCTGAGCTCCTCCAGCATTTTGTGTGTTACTCTACACTTCCAGCATCTGAAGAACCTCCAGCATTTTGTGTTTGTTGCTGAGAACAGAACATGTTGAAATGATCGCCAGACCTGGAAAGCGTCTACACCAGACTCTGATTTTACTTCAGATTTCCAACATCTGCAGTTTCTTTACTGGGTGGGGGGGGAGGTAGAGGGGAGAGAGGGGAGAGAGGGAGAGGGGGAGGGAGAGGGGAGAGAGGGGAGAGAAGGAGGGGAGAGAGGGAGGGGAGAGAGGGAGGGGAGAGAGGGAGGGGAGAGAGGGAGGGGAGAGAGGGAGGGGAGAGAGGGAGGGGAGAGAGGGGGAGAGAAGGAGGGGAGAGAAGGAGGGGAGAGAGGGAGGGGAGAGAGGGAGGGGAGGGGAGGGGAGAGAGGGAGGGGGGGAGGGGAGGGGAGAGAGGGAGGGGGAGAGAGGGGGAGGGGGAGGGGAGAGGGAGATGGAGATGGAGAGAGAGAGAGACAGAGACTGACTGACTGACAGGGAGAAATGCACAGAGAGAGCACAGAATAGGGAGAGAGACAAAGGAAGATGAGGAGACAAAGTGAGATTGGGAGGGTGCGAGGGGGAGGGGGAGTGGGCCAGAAAGGAAACACGTATTCGTATATCACCTTACTCAGCCTTGGAATTCCAAAGCATTTTGCCCCCAGTGAAGTAGTGGTGAGAAGCTATCATGGCCAGTGTGTAGGAAATTGCTAGGTGGAATGAATTCACTCACTGTTTACAACCTAATTTCCAGATGTAACCTAGAAGTATTAAATGGAACAGGACTTACAAAAAACTCAAAGAAGATGCTGTTGTCCACATACTGATAGTCAAAGGAAACACTCCCAGGCTTCTTCAGGTGCACTGAGTAGATGAGAGAGACTGTGCAGTCATCTCGGTTAGAGGCGATGTAACTGCCTTGGGGAATCCACGATGACCTACAAAAGGGACCAGGAATGAGAATCCTTCCAAGTCATATCATATGCAGAAATTGTCAGAAACAGTGTCTCTCCCTCAGTGTCTGCAGAAGGAAAGAGCAGGTCATCGGCTTCGAGAAGGTGGGGGTGGGGCGTGGTGATGCACATGCTCCTGTCTGCATCTGCTGAGGTTGAGAGGGTTGACAGCTTCGAGTTCCTAGGACCTACCATCACCAATCACTAAGGGTTTGTCCTGATCCAATCACGTTGATATCACACCAGGAAAGCTCACTCACGACTCTACTTCCTCAGCAGAAGAAAACTTAGCCCTGTCGACCCTTACCAATTTTTAACAATGCACCACAGAAAACATCCTTTCCAGATGCATCACAACTTGGTATGACAACTGCCCCGATGCTCTACAAGTGAGCTCAGCACCTCACAGAAACGAGCCTCTCCCACATTTCCCACCTATAACCTCCCCACTTCTTACTGTCTCACTTCACCTACCACCTTCCAGCTTATACTCCTTCCCCTCCCTCCACCTACTCTGACATCTTGCCTCTTCCTTTCCAATCCTGATGAAGGGACTCAGTCCAAAACGTTCCTCTCCATAGATGCCTGCTGACCTGCTGAGTTCCTCCAACATCTTGTGTGTGTTTTTCCCCTCCACAGTCTCTGTCTACACTCCTCACTACCTCAAGGAAGCAGCGAGCATGATGAAAGATTCCTCCCCCCCTGGATATTATTACTTCTCCCCCTCCCATCGAGCAAAAGATACAGAAGTCTGAAGGCACAAACCACCAAGTTCAGGGCCAGCTTCTTTCCAACTGTTACAAAGCTATTGAATAGTTCCTCAGTATGATAGAGAGAAGGTTCCTAGAGAGGAGGTTCTTGGGAAACGGAAAGGTCTGAAGGTAGATGAGTCACCTGGACCAGATGGTCTACACACCAGGGTTCTGAAAGAGGTGGCTGAAGAGATTGTGAGGGCATTAGTAAGGATCTTTCAAGAATCACTAAATTCTGGAATGCTTCCATAGGACTGGAAAATCGCTAATGACACTCCACTCTTCAAGAAGGAAGAGAGGCAGAAGAAAGGAAATTATAGGCCAGTTAGTCTGACCTCAGTGGTTGGGAAGATGTTGCAGTCCATTATTACGGATGAGGTCATAGGGTACTTGGAGGCACATGATGAAATAGGACCTATTCAGCATAGTTTCCTCAAGGGAAAATCTTCCCTGACAAATCTGTTGGAATATTTTGAAGAAATAACAAGCAGGATAGAAAAAGGAAAATCAGTTGATGTTATGTACTTGGATTTTCAGAAGGCCTTTGACAAGGTGCCACACACAAGGCTGCTTAACAAGCTACAAGCCCACGG
Source organism: Hemitrygon akajei (assembly GCF_048418815.1). Classification (NCBI taxonomy): domain Eukaryota; kingdom Metazoa; phylum Chordata; class Chondrichthyes; order Myliobatiformes; family Dasyatidae; genus Hemitrygon; species Hemitrygon akajei. The sequence goes on along the minus strand of NC_133137.1, from coordinate 80,209,898 downwards.
TACTACAGGAAGGAGGTGGAGGGGCAGGTAGTTTTGAGGAAGTAGAGATGCTACAGAAGGACTTAGACAGATTAGGAGAATGGGCAAAGAAATGGCCAATGGAATACAGTGTCAGGAAGTGTATGATCATGTACTTTTGTAGAAGAAATGAAAGGGTTGACTATTTTCTACATGGAGAGAAAGAACATAAAACTGAGGTGCAAAGGGACTTGTGAGTCCTTGTGCAGGATTCCCTAAAGGTTAACTTGCAGGTTGAGTCTGTGCTGAGGAAGGCAAATGCAATGTTAGCATTAATTTCAAGAGGACTGGAATATAAAAGCACAGATGTAACGTTGAGGCTTTATAAAGCACAGGTGAGGCCTCACGTGGAGTACTGAGAGCAGGTTTGGGCCCCTTACCTTAGAAAGGATGTGCTGAAACTGGAGAGGGTTCAAAGGAGGTTCACAAAAATTATTCCCAGGATTGAATGGCTTGTCAGATGAAAAGCGTTTTATTCACTAGGGCCTGTATTCACTGGAATTCAGAAGAATGAGGGGTGGCCTCATTGAAAACTATTGAGTGGTGAAAGTCCTTGATAGAGTGGATGTGGAGAGGATGCTTCCTATGTACCAGAGAGTACAGCCTCAGAATACAGTGGTGTCCTTTTAGAACAGAAATGAGGACGAATTTCTTTCACTAGAGAGTGGTGAATCTGTGGAATTCTTTGCCACAGAGAGCTGTGGAGGCCATCTTTATGTATATTTAAGGCAGAAGTTGATAGATTCTTGAATAGTCAGGGCATGGAGGGATATGGGAATGAAAATGGATTTCTTGAACTTCTAGTAATTGCCCCCCACCTCTCCATCACCACTCCTCAGTCGCGTTTCCCTTTCTCACCTTTTCTTCTTACCTGCCCATCACCTCCCTCTGGTGCCCCCCCCCCTTCCCTTCCTTCCATGGTCTTCTATTCTCTCCTATCAGATTCCCACTTCTCCAGCCCTTTATCTCTTTCACCAATCAGCTTCCCAATTCTTTATTTCATCCCCTCTCGGTTTCACCCATCACCCTGTCCTCCTTCCTTTCCCTCCTCCCCCAACCTTCTTATTCTGGCTTCTGCCACCTCCCTTTCCAGTCCTGATGCAGGGTCTCAATCTGAAACTTTGCCTCCACAGATGCTGCCTGACCTGTTAGATTAGATTAGATTGTGAGGACACTCAGTCCTCGTTTATTGTCATTTAGTAATGCATGCATTAAGAAATGATACAATGTTCCTCAGTATGATATCACAAAAACACGAGACAGACCAAGACTAACTGACAAAACCCACATAATTATAACATATAGTTACAACAGTGCAAATCATTGCCATAATTTGATAAGGGCAGACCATGGACACGGTAAAAGAAAGTCTCAAAGTCCTCGACAGCCCATCATCTCACGTAGACGGTAGAAGGAAGAAGAACTCTTCCTGCCATGAACCTCCAGCGCCGCAAAGCTTCCCGATGCAGCCTCTGGAAGCATCCGACCACAGCCAACTCTGGGTCCGTCCGAAAACTTCGAGCCTCCGACCAGCCCTCCGACACCGAGCACCATCTCTGTCGAGCGCTTCGACCCCGGCCCCAGCCGCCAAGCAACAGGCAAAGCCGAGGATTTGGGGTCTTCCTCTCCGGAGATTTCTCGATTGCACAGTAGCAGCGGCAGCGAAACAGGCATGTCAGAAGTTTCACCAGATGTTCCTCCGTGCTTCTCACGTCCGTCCCCATCAAATCAGGATTGTGCACGGCCCCTACTTACAGATAACAGATATTCATTCCTGGAGTGGCCGCGCGCGCTGCCGTCGCGCCGCCATTTTCTCGTTAAGTTCCTCTGGCATTTTCTGTGTGTTGCTCTTGACTTCCAGCATCTGCAGATTTTGTGGCGATAACGAAGACATCAAGCACAATGGAGGACATTTCTCAATGCTGCTTAATTGCCCAGTAAAATAGTCTTAAAAGCTCAGTGAGACCCTATCTGTGATCTCTGCCGCCCTCTGACTCTTTGACCACATGACCACCCAGCTCCTTACTTCATTCATTTCCCCCCCCCCCCCCCACCCAACCAACCCTGCTTCACCCATCACCATTGAGCTATCCGCCTTCCCCTCCTCCCCAACTTCTTATTCTGGATTATTCCCCCTTCCCTTTCCAGTCCCCCAAAGGATCTTGGTGCGAAACGTCGACTAATTATTCCTTTCCACTGATGCGGCCTGACGTGCTGAGTTCCTCCAGCATTTCAGGCATCTGCAGGATCTCTCGTGTTTAAGAGTTCTGTTTATTTCTCCAGTGGAGAAACGCTGATATAAATTATAAACTAGCCCGTGCTGCTTTACTTTTATACTTGTTATCAACAAGCTCCCAACATCTATCTGTGTCACATACATCCTCCAAGGATGGTAATAGGGAGGTCTAACCAATGGGGATAGGCTACATTCCTTGTGTATAAAGTGGATTCACTTTGTTTGAGTTACTGCCAAGACAATCTTGCTTTTTCATTTTCATTCTGGAGCTACATAACACTCTGACCACAGGAGGACGATGCTCCTCCCACCCACCACTCCCAGGTTCAGTACCTGTCACAGAACCAGCGTTGGCTTCTTCTGAAAGTTATCATCTTCACACCCTAAATATCAACCGTCACCTCCTTTCAAAGATCCTCCCCAGAAAACCACAGAGGAAGATTGGAGTAAGCCATCAGCCCCCTGCCTGCCAGCCAGCACCAGCATTCAATAAGATCGTGGCCGATCGACATGGTGCTCAAACTCTGCTAGGGATTTACTCACTGGAGAGCCACCAGATTTGTGAACAGGAAATGAACTCATCGACACTACCTCACTACCTTGTGCTCTCTATTTGCACTACTTTTATATAAAAATATAAATTAATCAATGAACCAGAATCAACTGTGCTTAATTTATACTCTACAATGTACATATATACACAGTACTGTGCAGAAGTCCTGGGCACATACATATAGCTAGGGTGCATTATACTATTGCACAGTACTGTAGTAATTTTATGCATTGCACTGTACTGCTGACACAAAAAAAAACAAATTTCAAGACATATGTGAGCAATGATTAACCTGATTCTGATATGGGTCTCTATTGTGGACTGAGAGTGGGAAGGGGGTTAGGGAGAGGGGTATCACAGTTGGGAAAAGGGGAAGGGAGAGGGGAGAGAGCGGGAAGCACCAGAGAGACACTCTGTAAAGATCGATAAACCATTTGGTTGGAATCTAATGACCTTGCCTGGTGTCTCAGTGAGTTTATTTGTGCACTCTCCACCCTTGCCCCTGGCACTCCTTCTGTGTCACCTGTCCCACACCCTCCCACAGCACTCCACCCTCGCCTCCCATTAGGAAACTAGATAGGATTCCCTTCTTTTATTTAGGACAGGAGAATGTTGCCAAACAGTTTCTAACTAGAATCAGTTGTGTGTGTTTACAGTCGGCCCTCCTTATCCGCGAGGGATTGGTTCCGGGACCCCTTGCGGATACCAAAAAACGCAGATGGTCAAGTCCCTTATTTAACCTGTCTCAGTGCGGTGGTCTTTAGGACCCAGCGGAACCCCAGACCTTATTTAACCTGTCTCAGTGCGGTGGTCTTTCGGACCTAGCGGAACCCCGGACCTTATTTAACCTGTCTCAGTGTGGCGGTCCTTCGGACCCAGCGGAACCCCGAACCTTATTTAACCTGTCTCAGTGCGGCGGTCCTTCGGACCCAGCGGAACCCCGGACCTTATTTAACCTGTCTCAGTGCGGCGGTCTTTAGGACCCAGCAGAAACCCCGGACCTTATTTAACCTGTCTCAGTGCGGCGGTCTTTAGGACCCAGCAGAAACCCTGGACCTTATTTAACCTGTCTCAGTGCGGCGGTCTTTAGGACCCAGCAGAAACCCCGGACCTTATTTAACCTGTCTCAGTGCGGCGGTCTTTAGGACCCAGCAGAAACCCCGGACCTTATTTAACCTGTCTCAGTGCGGCGGTCTTTAGGACCCAGCAGAAACCCTGGACCTTATTTAACCTGTCTCAGTGCGGCGGTCTTTAGGACCCAGCAGAAACCCCGGACCTTATTTAACCTGTCTCAGTGCGGCGGTCTTTAGGACCCAGCGGAACCCCGGACCTTATTTAACCTGTCTCAGTGCGGTGGTCTTTAGGACCCAGCAGAAACCCCGGACCTTATTTAACATGTCTCAGTGAAATTAAACAATTTCACTCCTTCAACACAGCCGACCGGTGGCGTAATGGCATCTGCACCGGACTTCGAGGTAAGTGGTCCCAGGTTCAAATCCAGCCGGCTCCTTGCACGCTTTCCATTTGGGTTGAGCATCAAGCTAACAACTCAACCTTGTAAAAAGCAGTCAAATAAAAATGCTAAAGAAATGGCAAGGCTGCCATCCGATGTACCACAGGGAGCGGAAAGGAAAAACAACAACTCCTCTAACAAGTTAGGAACTATGAAGAACTTGAAAGTACCAACAATCATCTTGAACGTTACAATGGAAGTGAAGATTTGGAGGAATGCAATAGTCAAAAGCATTGTATGAAGGCGGTCCACTACCTACAGCAGGTGCCAGCGCTGATTTTGTTCAATTATAGTCAATCAAAAGAACACCATTCCTCCATTGATTACTTTAGGGAACTAATACACAGTCTTATAGCACTGTAGTAGAATTAGTAGTTTTCTAGTCTGTTCTGTATTTCATTTAAATACATAATTTGTTACTCAATTAAATGGTAGTTTTTCTCTTTTATACCTTTTTAACTATTTCCACGAAACTTTGGCGAATTGAGGCAGCACTTAATTGGGAAAACATAAAGGTCGCAATATGTCCTAATTAATTGGGATCCATGCATATACATTTCCTATATGTATAATATATACTGTATATATTTCATGTTATAATCTATAGTACATATTATGTATTATAATATATTTTATTTATAGACTCAGACCACGCATAACACTACCCCACATAGAGCTGATTCATTACAAGACAGTTATTCAATTCTTTATTGAAATTTTTAAAAATGTCAAAAATTCATTCTGAACAACACTTAAAACTTCTCAAGAGCAGCCACCATTACAATAAACATTCAATCAGCCAATGAGAGCATCTTACATACGCTCTGAGCCACTCACAGCCAATCACATATTAGTTCACGCTTTGCTTCCCCTCCCCACCCCCACGTGCGTAAACATTCTCGCCAATCTATTATATTTTTTTCCACCCATAATGTTCTGGAAAACAGCCTGTGAGGCTAGTACATCTCAGGTGTCTAGGAAAAGCATTAGCAGGGATGTGAAACTGCAAGCGATACAGTGTTTGGAAGCTGGTGACCGTCAAGTTGACGTTGGTGTTCTCCACATGATTTCCTGCTACCGAGAACTGCTTCATGAGAGGAAACTTAAGAAAAGGCAGTCAAATCTCGACACCTACTTGAAGAAGAAGCCAAACTTAGTGGAGGACAGACAGCTTGGCCCCTCCTCTAAGATGGGACCACCATCCACTTCCCTCCATTGCTGCTACGATGTGTTGCTGCTCCCCTGATGTATAGGTTAAGCCTATTTGTGTGTTTGTTACTCCAAGAATCACTGTGTATACATTAAATAATATAACATATATCTCAGGTTTGATCTTTTTTTAATCAGCCACACATGTCCATTTACGTAAAGTTATAACAACCCCACATAACACTGACTTACGTAGCGCTCCACCTCTAAGGAATGCATCCTCAGCGTTAAACAGGGTCGGAGTACATTGCCACAAAACAACAAAGTGCACAACATATGTCAGCGATTATAAACCTGCTCCGATTCTGAAAGCTGGCTTGATAAACTGGACAGCCAGTGCCTTCTTCCCAGGGCAGAAATAGCTAACAGGAATAATTTTGAAGTAATTGCAGGAATGTACAGGGGAATGTCAGAAGTAGGTTTTATTTACAGAGTGGTGAGTGCGTGGGACACTCTGCCAGAGGAGGTCCTAGAGGCAGATACATTATGCGCATTTCTTAATATAGGTGGATAGATGAAAGAGAAACAGAGGGCCTTGTGAGGGGGAAGGGTTAGACTGAACTTGGAGTAGGGTAAAATATGGGCACAGCATCATGGCCGAAGGGCCTGTACCCTGCTGTAATGTTTAATGTTCTATATCCCACCCCTGGACCCTTTCTGTTCCCCGATCTATCCAGTACTTTCCACTCCCATAATAATCCAGCTTCCACCACCCACTGGGGTAGAGAATTGCAGAGAATTCCTTGTTTTTTTTAATCATTTTTCTTTGACACGGTCACTCTGTCAGAAACCTCGAAGCCAGGTGGTCATGGCAGAAATGACAGTGCTTTGGGAAGACCGGATTGAGCAGGCGTTCGAGCGTAAGAAAGCCAAATCGCAGGAGCTGGTAGAGCAGTGCCTGAGGCAGGGGTGGAGAGCACAATGTGAGCCTATAGATGTGGGGTGTAGAGGTTTTGCTGGCCGCTCACTGTGCAGAACCTACTCTCTCCTTGGCATTACGGGGGCTGCAGAGAAAGGAGCCCTCAGGACTGTCACAGAGGCTGCTGAGCAAGCCTCCAGGTGGCTATCGATCAAGAGGTGTGACCTGTGGACCAATGCTGGAACACAAACCAAGGCCTGATCAACCTTAGCTGGGTGACAGTGTCTGATGTTGAAGGACCAGAAACACCTGATAACCCAGGTTACATCACTGATTGATGTATTGACCGTGTATCGACCGTGTCCGTGTCCCAGTATTGACCGTGAATGAATTAAATATGGAAGAAAACATTGAAGTCAAATGGGTCAAGGGCAGTGGAAGTAGACAAACCAATTGTTTTTGTTCTTATCATGTGTTTGAGGGAATGGAGGTGAAGCTGCTCTGTGTCCTCCATTTTGTGAACTGGCTTTGCTTGGTTGAATCAGTGTTTTAAAGTAGACACAATGATGCTCCAGGTAATCTGCTGGACTAGGGATAATTTCTAAAGAAGAAGTTATTTGTGAGGTGTTCTTTGGTATGATATAACATGCAGGTTTGTGAATGGTGGGTCTGTGTCTGTGTCTGTCCTGGGGGATTTGAGCTGGTTAGTAGCTTGGTATCTGATTTAGAACAAAGAACCATAAATTATGAGTTATCACCTGTGGAAGAGGGCAATAAATGGATGTCGGTTCAGACCAGAGCCAAAAAGAAGATGTTATAAGTCAGTCAACAAGAATGAAGTGCATCATTTGATAAGAAATGTTTAAAATAGGGAGCTTCAAATGCAAAGGCACAACTCAGGATTCTGACCAACACAAGGAAGAAGCTCCATGCCGGGGGCTGGGAGAAGGAAGGATTGACTGCCTGGCCAACGGGAGATCCACTATTTCTGTGTTATAAATTGGAGAAGAGGGATCAGTAGAATTTATGTTTTAAGTTGTTGGCCTGGGGTCAACATAGTTTGTTGTTGCTTGTGCAGAGACAATAAAGTACGAGCTTCGATTCAGTTAGAGTTGTGCAGTGAATTTCCTAAACCAATTCCGTTGATGAATGGTCAACGCCAGCATATCCTAGGATGTATTTCAGCATCCCAGCCAAATACAATATCTGAACAAATATTTTTAAATGATTTTAAGTGCAAACATTTCTTTCTTTTTGTGTGATAATGGTATCAGTTTATCATTGTCACACGGACCGAGAGACGGTGAGAAACTTTTGTTAGCACCCTTTCAGACAAATCATTCCACACAACATGAATACATCAAAGATTCTAAAAACGAAAACCAGAATGCAGATTATCAAATGCTGATAAATATTTTTTTTTAAAGTTCAGTTAAATAACTTTAAACTTTAACAAATGCACAGCACTGTATTGTAGCAGTTAGTGTATCACTATTACAGCACCAGCAACCCCGGGATAATCCCAATGCTGTCTGTAAGAACTTTGTACGATCTCCCCATAACTACATGGGCTTCCTTCAAGTGCTCTCATTCCCCCTCCCCCATCCCACAGTCCAAAAACGGAACCAGAATCTGGTTAAGTATCACCGGCATATGTTGTAAAATTTGTTGTGACATATGAGATAGCAATTTAATTGGACATGTAGGTGTAACTAAACAGCATGGGATCATTGGGCTCGTAGGACCTACTATCGCCCTGCGTGTTAAATAAAATAAATAAATAAAGTCCTACAGTATGCGCGAGTGAAGTCATTCACAAACACTCACCAAAGACAAAAGCCAAGACAGAGAAAACACACCTCACCACTCTCTGAGCTGCTGTGTAAATGCAGCAAGTTAGCCCCCACTTTGGAAGACAGGCTTCCCACAGTGGGACACACCCAGGCTGACACTGGATGAACTGGCGGAAATTACCTCGGAAATGACAGACGAGGAGGCCAGATCTCTTAAAAGTCCCTAATGTGTCAGCCTCTACCACCAGCCTTGGCAAGGGTGTTCCATACACTCATCACTATCTGTGTAAAAAAAATCTACCTCTGACATCCCCCCTATACTGGCCTCCAATCACCTTAAAATATGCCCCCTTTGCATTGGCCATTTCCATTCTGGGAAAGGGGTGCTGGCTCTCCACTCAAGTTTACCAGCTCTTGGTTCGTAGCCCTCTACACTGAGACAACAGAAGAGCTGATCCAATTCCCCATCACCACTTACTTACAAGCTACAGTTGACTCCATTGCTGGTGGTGCTGTCCCTATCGTCCACGAACGTAGCCACTGTGGAAAAGCCCAGTGGTAGGTTGTCCCACTCGTCGAACCTGATGCCACTGCCCAGGGAGTAAGTGCCTGCAGAACATTTTTTGCAGGTCTGGCTCGACAGATCCAAGTACTCCCCGGATGCACAGGAGAAAGCTGGAAAATGAGAGAAGAAAGGGGTGTTTGGGAATCATATCATGTCCATTGATTGGTCTGTTAAATGTCAGAAGTTACAAATTGATTTACAATCAAGATTATTAATGCAGAACATTCATAGAGTTATGCAGGACAGAAAAAGGCCCTTTCAGCTCATCTGCTCTATGTTGATCTTGATGCCTCATCCCAGCTAGTCCCATTTGCCAAACTCCAGAGGAATGAAGACGAATCTTCTCTCCAACTGCTCCTATCCAACCAGTCCTCCCACTCAGAGATAACTTCTCTCCAACTGCTCCCATCCAAACAAACACCCCATTTACTCAGAGATATCTTCTCCCCAACTGCTCCCATCCAACCACTCCTCCCACTCAGAAGTACCTGCAATGATGTATTGCTTCATTTATCTTCCTTGCTACAACACTGAAACAACTACACACACATATACTGACTTCATAGAACAGCATAGACCCTTCAGACCACGATGTTGTGCCAACCCTTTAACTTACTCTAAGATCAATCTAACTCTTCTCTCCTATATATAATAGTTCTTCATTTTTCCATCATCCTTGTGCCTATCTAAGAGTCAATTAAATATCCCTAATGCATCTGCCTCTATCTCCACTATCATCTGACCCATAGTCTTCTAAACCTTTCCAATCCACATACCTATCCAACTGCCTTTTAAAGCTGCTTTTGTACCTGCCTCAACCACTTCCACTCAGCTCATTCCACACAGATACCTCCCTTTGTGGAATTAAAGTTGCCTTTCATGTTCCTCTTTAAGCTTTTCTCTCTCACCTAGAACCTTTGACTTCTTCACCATCCTGTCCACTTGTGCAAACACTCACAGTGAACTGTGCACCTGTACTTAAAGGTCCGTCTGTGCTACAACATTCATCAGTGCCCTGAATGTCAGGACACTGATGAATTTTCAAGTCCTGTCGTGTGTGAATATTGAAGTCCCATCCTGGGCGAATGCTGAAGTCCTATTCTGGATGATCCTGGTTTGACTGCATCACCTCACACTGATCCAAGTTGAAATACATTTGGCAAATCTGCTCTGCCAAGATGTCTTTGCCGTTCATTGGAACCTGCTTCATTCTCAACAGGACCCCTGAAAGGGACATCACAGGCAGACAGAGTGGTGAAGAAGATTCTTGGCACACTGGGTAATAAGTGTGGAAGTTGCGATGTTGTGTTGCAGTTGTACAAGGTGTTGGTGAGGCTGCATTTAGTGTACTGTGTTCAGTTTTGGTCACCCTACTGTAGGAAAGAGCTCATGCAGCTGGAAAGGGTGTAGAGGAGCTTAATGATGAATTTGCTGAGACACGGGGTATAGGAGTTTGAAGAGTGATCTTAGGAGTATTAGGCAGCCTAGCTATACATACATGCCTAAGTACTGTACACTAACAACATTTAAAAGGTAATTGGACGGGTACAAGGATAGGAAAGGTTTGGAGCTGAGGTTCCCAATCTGGGGTCCACAGTCCCCTTGGTTAACGGTAGAGATCCATGGCATAAAAAATGGTTGGGAGCCCCTGATTTAGAGGAATATTGGTCAAATGTTAGCAAATGAGACCAGCGTAATGGGAATCTTGGTTAGCATAGTTTAGTTGGGTCGAAAGGCACATTTCTGTGTAGTAGGACTCTACCTACCACCTGTGCTGTTATTACCTGTAACAACAATCTTATTATCCATCAATCAATGCTGTTTGGAACACCACTGTGGATTTAGTCCGGACTACTTAAACAAATACTTGAACCAATTTATATCATGACTTTGTTACACCTGTCCTGTGAGTTATTCCCCTTCCCCTTATTAAATGAAGAGGAAAACTAAGAAAAATTAAAATATAAACCTGAGTGTGAAAAACGAGTGCAGAAATTGGGGGAGGGGGGTGGAGGGGGAGGTTGGAGATGGAAATGCTGGGACCTCCCCTTAACGCGCCGGTCAGCAAACTTACAGCACTCTCGGCCCTTGATTGGCGCAGGCAATCCCGTGCACTTCTTGTTTTCGATGGGAATGGCGACCCTCCACCGCGAGCCCGTGCTGTCACATTCCGTGTACTGGAAATGATAGTCATTCTGCACAAGAGAACAGAAATACCCAGTGAACTGCTGTTGTGTGGCAGAAAGGAGCTGACCAGCCTCGGTGGAAACAGTGAGGCAAACGCCTTCCAAAGGTCAGTGAAGTTCCCTAACCTGGGACCACTGCTGCCACCAGGACACTCATAACAAATACAACAGGTGCCAGAATAACTCAAAGAGCAGACTTTTATCTTCCTACCCGTAACTACGGAAAAAGGTATCAATAAGATTAAAGGAGCACAGAGAAACTTTATAAGGATGTTAAACTATCAGACCAGAAGATGCAGAAGCAGAATTAAACCATTCAGCCCATCAAATCTGCTCTGTCATTTCATCATGGCTGATTTACAATCCCTTTCAACCCCACTCTCCTGCCTTCTCCCCATAACCTTTGATGCTCTGACTAATCAAGAACCTATTAATGACTGATTTAAAGATACCCAAAGATCTGGCCTCCTCAGCTGTCAGTGACAATAAATTTCACAGATTCACCACCCTCTAATTTAAGAGGTTCCAGGACACTAGGACCTGAGTTATAGGGAAAGGTTGAATAGGTTAGGACTTCATCCTCTGGAGTAGGAGACTGAGGGGAGAATTGATAGAGGTATACAGAATTATGAGGGGTACAGACAGAGTAGATGCAAGCAGGCCTTTTCTACTGAGATTGGGTGAGACTAGAACTAGAGGTCATTAGGTTAAGGGTGAAAGGTGAAACATCTACGGGGAACTTCTTCACTCAGAGGGTGGTGAGAGTGTGGAACGAGCTGCCAGTGGAAATGGTGGATGTGGATTTGATTTCAACATTTAAGAGAAGTTTGGATGAGTATATGGACAGGAGGAGTACAGAGAGCTATTGTCCGGGTGCAGATCGATGGGACTAGGCAGAACAATAGCTCAGCACAGACTAAATGGGCTGAAGAACCTGTTTCTCTAGTGCTCTGTGACTCTGCGATTCTATGTCTTTTCTCAGCCAACACTTGTTTCTGCACTATTATTACACACCTTAAAGAACCAAGTCTGAAATCATCGATCAGGCTGCCTGACCTGTTGAACATTTACAGGTAGCATTTTATGTCTTCATTCAATAAACAGACTGCCAAAATCCACTGAAATATTTCCCCATCTCAGAGCAGTCTACTGACCTACAGGCAATCAGACAATGTTGCTCGAGATAATCTCTACTTTCTAAATTACTTTAAATAACAGAAGCACTTGGGAGGCTGAATCACAGGTGGTGACAAATCAGCATGTAAGAAGGAGATTGAAAATCTGGCTGAGTGGTGCCACAATAGCAACATCTTAAACCAAAGTCAAAATAAAATTTATTATCAGAGTACATACACGTCACCACATACAACCCTGAGATTCTCTTCCTGCAGGCGTACTTAGCAAATCTGTAAACAGGATCAATGGACAACAAGCTGTGCAAATGCAGATATAAATAAATAATGAGCATGAAATAACAAGATAAAAGAGTCCTTAAATGAGTATAGTTGTGCCTGATGGTTGAGGGGTAGTAACTGTTCTTGAACCTGGTGAAGCAAGTCCTGAGGCTCCTGTACCTTCTACCTGACGGCAGCAGCGAGAAAGAAGCATGGCCTGGGCTATGACGATCTCTGACGATGGACGCTGCTTTCCTACGGCAACGTTTCACGTAGATGCGCTCAATGATTGGGAGAGTCTTACCCATGATGTACTGGGCTGAATCCATGACCTTTTGTAGGATTTTCTGCTCAAAGGCATCAATGTTCACGAACCAGGCCGAAATGCAGCCAATCAGCACATTTTCCACCTCACATCTATAGAAATTTGCCAAGGTTTTTGATGACATGTTAAATCTCTGCATAATCCTGAGGAAGTAGGGCACAGTCGTGCTTTCTTTGCAATTATATTTATATAATGGGTCCAGGACAAGTTTTCTGAGATACGAGAGGTGATTGATAAGTTCGAGGCCTAAGGTAGGAGTCAATTTTATAAAACCTAGCACATTTATTTTTCAACATAGTCCCCTCCTACAATTGCACACTTAGTCCAGCGGTCGTGGAGCATACGGATCTTGGACCTCCAGAAAGTGTCCACAGCACGGGGTGATTGATAAGTTTGTGGCCTAAGGTAGAAGGAGATGAGTTATTCAAACTTTCTGCATAGTCACTCAAAGAGTTGACCTGCATGTGCATGTAACAAGAGCTGTATAACTCATCTCCTTCTACCTTAAGCCACAAACTTATCAATCACCCATCTGTGGACACTTTCTGGAGGTCCAAGATCCGTATGCTCCACGACCGCTGGACTAAGTGTGTAAATGTAGGAGGGGACTATGTTGAAAAATGAATGTGCTAGATTTTCTAAAACTGACTCCTTCTACCTTAGGCCAGAAATTTATTAATCACCCTTCTGATGCACCATCAATAACTCACTCTGAGACATAAAGGCGAGATATCGGCTTTTATTGACTGGAAGAAGGAACAAGCAGTGAGTGACCACCATACTACATCCTGGAGACAGAGAGGCCGGGCTCAGACCTCCATCACCTTTATACAGGGGTCTGTGGGAGGAGCCACAGGGGCAGTCATCAGGGGGCGTGTCCAGACAGGTATATGTAGTTCACCACACCGTAACGACACCCAGGAATTAAAATTTGCTAACTCTCCCTACCTCTGATCCTCCGATGATTACTGGCTCATGGACCTTTGGTTTCCCTCTCCTGAAGCCTTGCTGGCATTGAGTGAGAGGTTGTTGTTACTACACCACTCAAATTTTCAATCTCCAAATTTTTGGAAAAACACTTGGGCAAAGGTTGGTGCCCAGTAGCTGAGGTTGAAACCCAGGAATGACCAATCGGCACTCATTGGAACAGTGCACAGGACCCGTGGCTGAAGGAGGTCAGGCACACAGAGATCGGTATCACCAGTAGAAAGGGGGGTGAAGAGGGGTTTTGGCATGCTGGCTCTTTACCGACTACAGCTCAGCATTTAATACCATCATCCCCTCAAATCTAATCAATAAGCTCCAAGACCTTGGCCTCAATACCTCCCTGTGCAATTGCATCCTGAATTTCCTCACTTATAGACCCCAGTCAGTTCAGATTGGCAAAAACATCTCCTCCACGATCTCTATCAGGGATGTGTGCTTAGTTCCCTGCTCTACTCGTTTTATACCTATGACTGTGGGGCTAAGCACAGCTCCAACATTATATACAAATTGGCTGATGACACCACTATTGTGGGCCGTATCAAAGGTGGTGATGAATCAGCAGACTTTGAAATTTGAATTCATGTTTCATGTGATCACACTGGCAGTTTATGTTACCCTTGTTCAAAGTTTAAAGTAAATTTATTATCAAAATACATATATGTCACCATATACAACCCTGAGGTTCATTTTCTTGCAGGCATACACAGCAAGTCCAAGAAACACAATAGGATCAATGACAGACCACACCCAACAGGGCAGACAAACAACCAATGTGCAAAACACAACGATTTGTGCAAATACAAAAGCAAATCATAATAATTAATAAATAGGAATAAAATATCGAGAATATGAGATGAAGAGCCCTTGAAAGTGAGTGCATAGGTGTGGGAACAGTTCAGTGATGGGGCAAGCGAAGGTGAGTGAAGATATCCCTGCTGGTTCAAGAACCTGATGGTTGAGGGGTTAATAACTGTTGTAATTGCTCCCATCTCAACCACATCTTCTGACAGGCATGGACACCACCTGGGTCTAAACGGATGATGAGTTGGCCAGCCTCCCAGATGGGGGCAGGTAGTCGGCAAGAGGAGACATCTGCGCTGTTAAAGATTGGCTTACCGTAATCTGAATTCAGATTGAGCTGAGCACAGATTAAATGCACCGACATGGTTCAAATGTTGAAAACCCATCAAGGGGCAGGACCTGGGTTTGTGCCATTCACGGACAACCCCACCACACTTAGCACAGCCCAGCCACATCCAGGTGAGAGCACTGTACCAAGAGGGAGCACTCTGCTGAAACTACCAACAGCAGTCTGAAGTCCAGGTTGGAAAATCCTCTGTGTAACATGGACGGAGAACATCATCTAGCAAAAATACCACCTCCAGGCTCTCTGGAAGGAAATACTTGGGCCAGTCTGTTCCAACAGGCTGGAGTGTTTTAGCCTTATCTCTTTCCTACAGTTACAGGCGTCTCCGTGTGGCAGTTTACCAAATTAAATTGGCAGACAGCAAATACGCAGATTATTGAGAGAGCAGATTCATTTTAAACACGACTTGCCACAGAGAGTCAAGGCTCAAGTTTGTTTAGCACGTGCATATTGAAACATGGAGCTAAAGGTAAAATTTCACCTAAAACCCTAAGCTGACCCCTAACTGTCATCTCTGTCCACAAAACCATCCCCACGAACTCCCAAAAAAAATTTTTTTTAACAACTAAAATGGAGCTGCGACCTCAGCGGTTGTGGTAAATTATTCAAAGTTCTAAGCAAATTTATTTCAAAGCACATATATGTCACCTTGAGTTTCATTTTCTTGCAGGTATACTCAGTAAGTCCGAGATCCATAATAGAATCAATGAAAGGCCACACCCAAGAGGGCAGACAGACAACAAATGTGCAAAACACAACAGACTGTGTAAATTTTTTTTGTTTTGTTTATCGAGATACAGCACGAAATAGCCCCATTCCAGCCCTTTGAGCTGTGCCACCCAGCGACTGACAATTTAACCCTGGCCTAATCACAGGGCAATTTACAATGACCAATTAAGCTACAAACCAGAGGAAATCTGCATGGTCACAGGGAGAACGTAGAAACCCCTCACAGGCAGAGGCCTTACAGAATCTGGGTCACTGGTATTGCAAAGTGTTGTGCTAACCACTAAGCTACCTTGGCGCCCAGAAAGAGAAAGGAGAAAAGAGAAAAAGTAATAACAATAAATAAGCATTAAATACTGAGAATGTGATATGAAGAGTCCTTGAAAGTGAGTCCATAGTTTTGGGAACAGTTCAGTGATGGGGCAGGTGAAGCTGAGTGAAGTTGTCCCCTCTGGTTCTAGAGCCTGATGCCTGAAGGATAATAACTGTTCCTGAACCCAGTGGTGTGAATCCTGAGGCTCCTGTACCCTCCTCCTGATGGCAGAGGCGAGAAGAGAGCATGAGCTGGGTGGTGGGGATTCCCGATGATGGATGCTGCTTTCCTACAACAGTGCTCTGCTTTACTTGCTCAGGGAATGATGGGCCAGTTTTATTGCCAATCCCAAGGCGGCCTCTGTGAATCTCTTCGGCATGCGGGGTCTACGTGCAGTGCATAAGTAGTGGTGGCTGGACTTGTAGATCCACTAACCCATCCCTCCACACCCCCAACCACCACTACTTTATCGTTTCCTGTCAGTCACCTTATGTACAGAGACACTCCTGTGCCTTGTACGGGTAATCAGGCACACGGTATCAGATAAGCAGCATTCACAAGAAGAGTACAATTAAAAATAAATTATACACACACAAAAGAACACGATTAGAACAAAATAAGAATAAAATGTGCAGTGTCTAAAGTGACAGGGGGAGTTCTTGCAGGCTTTTCCCCTCAGGTTTGGTGGGACTAGAACTAGAGGTCGCAAGTTTAGCGTAGAGGGTGAAATATTTAAGGGGAACCTTCTTCATTCAGAGGCTGGTGTGAATACAGGACGAATACAGTGGAAGCAGTAGATACGGGTTTGATTATAACAGTTAAGAGAAGTTTGGATAGGTATATGGATGGGAGGGATATAGGGGGGAGCTATGGTCAATGGGCCTAAGCAAAATAACAATTTGGCACAGACTAGATGGGCCGAAGGGCCAATTTCAGTGCTGGAGTGCTCTACGAATGCATGATTCGAGTGGTCATAGTGTTGCTGTGCTGAGGTAGTGATTAGGGTTGTGCTCGTTGGTTTAAGCAGCTGTTCTTGAACCTAGTGGTGGGGGACTTCAGACTTCCCATCCTCCTACCGGAAGGTAGCTGTGAAAAGACAGCCTGGCCCAGATGGATGTTGTATTGAGGTAGCGCCTCCTGTAGACCCCACCAATGGGGAGGGGGGATGTGCCCATGATGTATTGGGCTGAGTCCACTACACTCTGCAGCTTCTTATGCTGTGGTGTATTCGAACTGCTCTAGCAGACCAGGATGTGATCACTTCAGATACTTCTCACAGTACATCTGTAAAAGTCTGTTCAGTGAGAAAAGATACAAGGGGGAAGTGAGTAGTTCTGATTTGGGACTCCCTGCCCACAGGGAGGTGGAAACGGGGTGAGAGCCTTCAACAGGGAAGCAGAGCAACCTGAGGACTGTGGGGGAGGAGGAGAAGGGGATTGGCAGGATCTTCTCCTAGTGCCCAGCATGCACCCTATGGGCTGAATGGCCTTGCTGTAATAATACTATACTCTCATAAACAGATAAACGTTCAAAGTTCAAAATAAAATTATCACCATTGGCTCTTTTGAACATGTTGTATGGGAATGTCCAGGGGTTTTTGGTTTGTGGGGGGAGGTTATCAGTACTCTTACAGAACTAACGGGGGTACAATTACCAATGGACTCTGCTGTACATCTTCTAAATGATGACCCCCACCTTTCCCTTACGGAAAAAACACGCAAAATCTGGCTGGCAGGCCTGACTGCAGCTAAGAAGATTGTAGTCCAGTGTTGGAAACCTCCTCATGATATCTCAAGTACTCACTGGCTTTGGAGCTTTTTGGACATTTCTTATCTGGAATTATCATCAGCAAGAGTAAATGATGCACGACCAAACACAATCTTAATGTGGACAATTTTGATATCTAACTTACAAGATCTTCTGTTAAAATAGGAATGCTCTATCTGTGTATGCACTACCATTCAGTTGGAGGGGAGAGGGGTGGGGAGGAGAGAAAGGGGTGGAGAGGGTTGGGGATGAGATGTGGGGGGGGTGGCTGGGTTAAACAGTCAAAATGTAATTGGCAACTGGTTGTAGTGAATGTAATTTGTTGACGTTGCTAAAAATCAGTGATAAAAATAAAAAAGTAATAAAATAAAATTATCAACGTAGACAGCATATATAACTTTGAATTCATTTTCTTGCAGGCATTCACAGTAGAACAGAAATACAACAGAATCAATGATAAACTACACACAAATATGTGTAATACAGAATATATATGGTATAGTGTAATACAGAGTATATATGGTACAGTAACAGTGTAATACAGAATATATATGGTACAGTAACAGTGTAATACAGAGTATATATGGTACGGTAACAGTGTAATACAGAATATATATGGTACAGTAACAGTGTAATACAGAGTATATATGGTACGGTAGCAGTGTAATACAGAATATATATGGTACGGTAACAGTGTAATACAGAGTATATATGGTACGGTAGCAGTGTAATACAGAATATATATGGTACGGTAACAGTGTAATACAGAGTATATATGGTACGGTAATAGTATAATACAGAGTATATATGGTACGGTAGCAGTGTAATACAGAATATATATGGTACGGTAACAGTGTAATACAGAATATATATGGTTCATTAATAGTGAAACAGAGCAACTTCTCTGAGGATCTATCCTGGGCTCAACAGATCGATGCAGTTACAAAGAAGGCAGGACAGCAGCTATATTTCACTCGGAGTTTGTGGAGACTTGGCATGTCACCAAGGACACTTGCAAATTTCTACAGGTACACCATGGACAGCATTCTAACTGGCTGCGTCACCATCTGGTATGCGGCAAGGTGGGGTTGGGGGGAGTTGGGGCATTGCACAGAATCAAAATAAGCTGCAGAAAGTTGTCAACTCACTCAGCTCCAACGTGGGCACGAGCATACCCACTCACCAGCATCCAAGACGTCTTCAAAAAAACAATGCCTCAAAGAATGAGTAAGGATCCCCATCACCCAGGATATGCCCTTTTCTCGATGCTACCACCGGGGGTGGGGGTGGGGGGGGGTACAGGAGTCTGAAGGCACACACTCAACGGTTCAGGAACAGCTTTTTCACCTCTGCCATCAGATTTGTGAATGGACATCGCACCCAAGAACACTACTTTTTTCCTCTTTTTGTACTATTTAATTAATTTAACATTTTTAATATAGATATACTTCTTAGTGTAATTTACAGTTGTTGTTATTACGTATTGCAATGTCCTGCTGCCAGAAAACAAAATTTCACACATATGCCAGTGATATTAAACCTGATTCTGATTCAGAATTTTGTTCACATTTACAGAAGAAAATATTCCACAACACTGTGTCAACTTCACACTGATCAAAGGAAGAAGCCTCATTTCAGTCTCACCAAAAACATTCCACCGCCATTAGCGCTCACAACGCATTTGTTTCTTTTATCTTTGGCCTCGCTAAACGAGCTGAAGATCCATAAAGATTACAAACAAGAGAAAATCTGCGGATGCTGGAAATCAAAGTAAAACACACAAAATGCTGGAGGGTCTCAGCCCAAAACATCAACTGTTACTCGCTCCATAGATGCTGCCTGGCCTGCTGAGTTCCTCCAGCATTTTGTGTGTGTGGCTACCTATAAAGATTAGCTTTATTTGTCACACATACGTGGAAACAGTGAAGCATACAAGTTCAAAGTACCTTTATTATCAACGTGTGTATAAATCATACAACCTTGAGATTCATCTGCTTATAGGCAGCCACAAAACAAGAAACCAATTGTAAAAAAAAAGAGCCCAACACCCAATGTGCAGAAAGAGAGAAAAAAACAAATCATGTAAACAATAAGCAAGCATCAGCATTCAGAACAAAACTGAATTAATAAACCCAAAGCCCAGAGCAGCCCCGTAGCCTCGGTCTCAGCCCATCACGCAGCAGGGCAAATCGCAGTGAAGCTTGCAGACACACATCAGGAGCGCCAAAGTACGACACAGTGAAATGCGGCGTTTGCGTCAATGACCAGCACAATCCGAGGATGCGCTGGGGGCAGCCCGCGAGTGCTGACAGGCTTCTGACTCCAATGTAGCTTTCACACAATTTACTAACCCGAACTCGTACATCTCTGAGATACGGGAGGAAACCGGAGAAGCCACTGGCAGTCAAGGGGAAAACGTACAAACTCCTTGCAGGAATTTGTACAGGAATTCGTACAGGAATTCAACCCCAATCGTCCGACTGCTGACCCTGCAAAGCACTTACACAAACCACTATGCTACATGACGTCCTGTACCTCCATGTTGGGCACAGCTCACCTCCTCTATCCCCACCACCACTTCAAGCCAAGTACCAGATTTGTGGAATATTAAGACCACAAATCATATTCAGATTCATTAATATTTACTTTTTAATTTGAATTAAATTGAATTGACTTTATTTCTTACATCCTTCACATACACGAGGAATAAAAACCCATATGTTACATCTCCATCTAAATGTGCAATGTGCAATCATAGTAATTTATAATAAATAGAACAGTCAATGTAATATAGAGTACACTCAAATCAGTGTGAGTTCATTAGTCTGATGACCTGGTGGAAGAAGCTGTCCCGGAGCCTGTTGGTCCTGGCTTTTATGCTACAGTACCGCTTCCCGGTTGGTAGCAGCTGGAACAGTTTGTGGTTGGGGTGACTCAGGTCCCCAGTGATCCTACGGGCCCTTTTTACACACCTATCCTTGTAACTGTCCTGAATCATGGGAAGTTCACAACTACAGATGCACTGGGCTGTCCATACCACTCTCTGCAGAGTCCTGCGATTAAGGGAGGTACAGTTCCCATACCAGGCAGTGATGCAGCCAGTCAGGATGCTCTCAATTGTGCCCCTCTAGAAAGTTCTTAGTATCTGGGGGCCCATACCAAACTTCCTCAACTGTCTGAGGTGAAAGAGGTGCTGTTGTGCCTTTTTCATCACACAGCTGGTGTGTACAGACCACGTGAGGTCCTCGGTGATGTGTATGCCAAGGAACTTGAAGCCATTTACCCTCTCAACCCCAGATCCATTGATGTCAATAGGGGTTAACCCATCTCCATTCCTCCTGTAATCCACAACCAGCTCCTTTGTTTTTGCGACTGAGAGAGAGAGGTTGTTTTCTTGACACCACTGTGTCAGAGAGATGACTTCTTCCCTGTAGGCCATCTCATTATTGTTTGAGATAAGGCCAATCAGTGTAGTGTCATCAGCAAATTTAATTAGCAGATTGAAGCTGTGGGTGGCGATACAGTCACGGGTGTACAGGGAGTAAAGGAGGGGACTCAGTACGCAGCCCTGAGGGGCTCCTGTATTGAGAGTCTGAGGGTTGGAGGTGAGGGAGCCCTCTCTTCCAACTTGCTGGCGATCTGACATTTAGGGAATAAGCCCTCCCAGCCCTTCGAACCACAACACTCAGCAACCCTTGACCACCCCAATTTAACCCTAACCTCACTGGATAATTTACAATGACCAATTAACCTACCCGGTGTGTCTTTGGACTGTGGGAGGAAACCAGAGCACCTGGAGAAAACCTATGCATTCCACAGGGAGGATGTACGGACGCTGGGACTGACCTCTGAACTCGGGAACGCCCCAAGCTGAAATAGTGTCACGTTAACCGCTACGCTAACATGGTGTTCATTTATTTATTTAGATTCACATTCAGATTTGCTTATCACATGGACGTTGAAGCGTACAATGAAATGCAAATTTTGCGTTAACAACCAAATGCACGCAAGGGTGTGCTGCGGGGAGTCCGCAAGGTTCACCACACATTCTGACGCCAGCGTTGCATACCCACAATCCTCGGCAGAACACAACAGCAGCAAAACAAGTTCCATTCCTGGCTCCCTCCCACAACACACACACAGTCCTCTAACCCCAGGACAGGCTGTCCTCGGCTTCCAACCTCCAGCCCATTTGTGGATTCGCAAACAATCAAATGCCATTCAGAAGCAAGATCAGGTCGGTGGGACCAATCTTTAACTTTATTTCCATTTTAAAAATTAGAAAGCAGACAGAAACATCAGACAGCAAGAAACTCTTTCAGAGCAGCTTGAAAACAGGAAATCCGGAGCCTCAGGAGAGTGGCACAGCCAAAATAAAGAATAAACATACTATTTATGCAGAAAGCAATTAGCTCTTCCCAATTTTCACATGAGAAGCTGATCTCTGTTAAGTAGGGATAAAGCAGGAAAAATACAAGCTGAAACATAAACATCGTGAGAGCCTTGGGCAAATTAACGCCAAAGTGACTCAATCCCCAGTCACTGTCAATGTTGGTCCACCAAGTTCAAACTGTTTCTATGGTCACGGGGTCACAAAGTCATACAGCACAGAAATAGGCCATTCGGCCCGGCATACCTATGCTGACCTCTCTGTCCAGTTACACTAATCCCATTTGGGTGCCATAGTAGCATGGAAGCTAGTGCAACGTTATTAACAGCTCAGGGCATCGGAATTTGGAGCTCAATTCTGACGTCCTCTGGAAGGAGTTTGTACGTTCTCCCCGTGAACTACATGGGTTTCCTCCAGGTGCTCCAGTTTCCTCCCACCATCCAAATCTGTACCTGGGACGTTAATTGGTCATTGTAAGTTGACCCATGCTTAGGCTAGGATTAAATCACGGGTTGCTGGGCAACTTGGCTAGAAAGGCCAGTTCCAGAGTTCAAAGTTCAAAGTAAACTTATTATCAAAGTACATATATGTCACTATATGCAGCCCTGAGATTGACTTTCCTGCGGGCATACTCAGCAAATCTATAGAATAGTAACTACAGCAGGATCAATGAAAGATCAACCAGAGCGCAGAAGACAACAAAGTGTGCAAATCTACATATATAAATAAATAGTAATAAGTAACAAGAACATGAGATAAAGAATCCTTAAAGTGAGATCATTGTGAAAACATTGCAATGGATGGGCAAGCGACTATGGTTATCCCCTTTGTTCAAAAGCCTGATGATCCTGGGGTAGTAACTGTTCTTGAACCTGGTGTTGCGAGTCCAGAGGCCCTTGTACCTTCTACCTGATGGCAGCAGCGAGAAAAGAGAAAACAGTATCTCAATAAATAAGTAAATAAATAGTTTGTCCACATTGGAAGCCTATCCTTCTATGGCTTGTCTATTTAAGTGACCATCTAAATGCCTCCTAACATATCTGATCCCTCCACTTCCTCTATAATTGAGCAGACTTTCAGCAAACTACTCTGTGTGGAAAACTTTCCCCTCAAATCTCCCTAGTGTCAACTTACAGTAGAGAGATCCCAGTACAAAGTTATTATTTTCAGTGTCCTCAGCGATATAAAGTAAATTCAAGTATCACCCAATGGCTTCAAAGACAAAAATAATGAGACAGCAATATACCCCTACCTGTGATAATCTGGTAAACCCCTAGAATAGGGGTTCCCAACCTGGAGTTCACAGACCCCTTGGTCAGTGGCATTAAAAAGGTTGGGAACCCCTGCTCTAGAGTAGCAACCTAGCAAATCCTAACAGTTAATCTAGTCAACCCTTGCAGCAATACCTGGTAACTCCGCCATGGGGCTAGCTACCCCATCCCGTAAAAACCCAGAGGTACAGAAACACCAACAGAAACTCCAAATACCTCATGCCTGGAAGAGGAAGATGGGCTACATCTGGAGACAACTTGAAAGACTGGCCCAGGACAGAGGACTCTGGTAAGCAGCTGTCAGCAGCTGACATCCCAGTCGGGGTGATGAGGCTTAAGAAGAATGCCTAGTAAACCCCAAGATAATCAAGTAAAATCTCCACTGTTAAAGTGGATTCAGAAAAGAGGCTGTGGGACAACTAATTTATTCACTCAGATTTCACCTCCACTACTTGGATAACCGTTACTGAGCACACAACTGGGCCAAGCAGCCTTGCGTTTAAACTTCCTAAGGTCAGAGATCAACAGGTCAGGCAGTGCCTGCCAAGGAGGAAAGGACAGTCATTGTTTCCGTATCCAGGGGTTTAATATTAACCAAAATGAACTCAAAATACCTCTAACACAGCAACACAGACAAAATGCTGAGGGAACTCAGCAAGCCAGGAAGCAGCTATGGAAAGGACAGTTGACATTTCGGGCCAAGACCCTTTACCACAGCAAGATGGCCCAAGATCCTTAACAGGTATTGCCAAAACAAAAAGTTACCACCATCAGGGAGGTGGTACAGGAGCCTGAGGACACACATTCAAAGATCAAGGAACAGCTTCTTCCCCTCTATCATCAAATTTCTGAACCATTCATGAACCCACGAACACTATCTCATTATTCTGTTTATTGCTTTATTTATTTAAATTTATAACAACTTTGTGTTTCAGTACTGTACTGCTGTTTCTTGGGTGGTGGGGCAGAGATACATCTCTGTATCGCTGAAGGAGGTGTAAGGTGCTCCATCCCTCCGCTAACCTATAGGTCACCCTCAGGCAAGGTGTAGCACCTGCTTAGCCCCTGATCAGGGTTATGTGAATTCATGGGAGATGGCCGTATGAGCAGCTGGTGCACATCACAAGTCCTGGTTATGCAACTGCTAATGCCAGGCAGACAGTCTCTGAAGAGTATTGAAAATGCTCTTGGAAATCCCCCTCGAGTCACTCACCATCCTGACTTGGACAAATATCGCCGTTTCTTCATTGTCGCTGGGTCAATATCATAGAATTCCCTCCCTGAAAGCACTGTGGGTGTACCTACACCTCAGGGACTGCAGTGGTTCAAGAAGGCAGATTATCACCACCTTCTCAAGGGCAACTAGGGATGGGCAATAAATGTTGGCTTAGCTGACAACGCCCATAAATGAATACACTTTTTAAAAATGACTGGGGTCACTCGTCTTGTAAAGACACTGCCCAGAAGAAGGCAATGGCAAACCACTTCTGTAGAAGAATTCTCCAGGAGCAATCGCGGTCATGGAAAGACCATGATCGCCCACGTCATACAACACGGCACATAATGATGATGTCATAGAAAAGGACACATAACAATGATGATGATTACTGCTGCAAATCAACAAATTATACATCATACAAATCAGTGATAATAAATCTTCTTCTGATTCTGATATCCTACAGTCCACCCTCTCTATATCTCTCATCATGCTGTATACCTCTATCAGGTTCCTCTTCACCTCCTCCATTCCAGCCCAGCTTCTCCAATCTCTCCTCATAACTAACCCACTCCAACCCAGGCAATGCCCTGGTGAAACTCCCCTGCACCTTCATCACGCCCTCCCTATAACTTGATGACCAAAACTGCACACAATCCTCCAGCTGAGGTTTGACTAAGGTTTGATGGTCTTTACTTTTGTATTCAATGCCTAACCAATGAAGACTATTGTCTCGATGGTCTCTTTACCCGTGTGAGAATGGAAAATTAGGATCGGATTAGTGAAGAAGGGTGTTTGACGGCCAGCACGACTCCGTGAGCTGACCTGTTTCCGTGCTGTGGGACTAACAGCCTTGTCACCAAAGGTAGGACTCAACTCCCACCAAGAGACCACCATGTACAAGCATGCACCATGCTGGAGACAAACGCCTGCAGCATTTGTGTGATTGTTGCTCTGGATTTCCAGCATCTACAGAATCTCCTGTGTTTGTGACCATATACAGAATACCAGATATTGACTTGGGAGGTTGATCTTGAAGACAGAGAAAGCAGGATTCTCATCAGTGTGGAGAAACAGAGGGATCTTGGGGTCCACATCCATAGATCCCTCAAAGATCCTATCAACTTGCATGTCAACATTGAGGGACCTATGGACTTGACCTTAAATTCCCTCAAAGTTACCGACAAGTTGATCGGTAAAGATGACATACAGTATGTTGGCCTTCATGGTTCAAGAGCCAGGTGGTAACACTGCAACTCTATAAAACTCTGGATAGATCACACTTGGAGTGTTGTGCTTGGTTCCGGTCACCTCATTATAGGAAGGATGTGCAAGCTTCAGAGAGGGTGCAGAGGAGATTTATTAGGCTGCTGCCTGGATTAGAGAAAGTGCCTTATGATGAAAGGTTTGGCAAGCTCACTTTGGAATGAAGGAAGATGAGAGGTGAGCAAGATTATGAGAGGCATCTTTTTCTCCCCCTGGGTGGCAATGCCAATGTTAGAGGACAACTTTTTATGGTGATCAGAGGAAAGTATAAGGAGGATGTCAGATTTTTTTTAAAAAAACAGAGTGGTGAATGTGTAGAATGAGCTGCCTGGGATAGTGCGAGACGCAGACACATCAGGAACATTTAAGAGACTCTTAGATAGACACATGGATGATAGAAGAATGGCAGGGAAAGGTTAGAATGAGAGTTATATAGTCTCAAGAGGCCTTGGAAAGTTTCCAGGGCGCAAGCCTAGGCAGGGTTGTATGGGAAACCGACAGTTGCCCATGCTGCAAGTCTCCCCTCTATCAATGTTGTCCAAGGGAAGGGCAAGGGCCGATACAGCTTGGCACTCATGTCATCGCAGAGCAATGAGAGTTAAGTGCCTTGCTCAAGGACACAACACACTGCCTTAGCTGAGGCTTGAACTAGCGACCTTCAGATGACTAGACCAACGCCTTAACCACTTGGCCACGCGCGATTGAGAGTAGAGTAGGTTAAAAAGGTCAAAACAACATTGTGGGCAGAAGGGCCAGTCCTGTGCTGTGATATTCTATGTCCTACATCACACCCACACGGAGAGGAAGGAAGTGACCACAAATATAAACCTGAGGAATTGTTTAAGCAGAGGTACTGAGAATGGTGAGCACAAAGGCATGAAATGAACCGGATGTTGTGAGTTAGGACTGGGTTTTGGGTGAACGCCAGTCTCTGCAAGGGAGGGAGCCGATCTGAAAGGCACTGAAGCAGTGAAGGACAGAGGAAAAAGTGAGGTCATGTCAGAGTGACTTAGAGCATAGGTCAGCCATGATGACATTGAATGGTGGGCAGGCTTGAGGAGCCAAATAACATCCTCCAGCTCTTGTTTCCTTGTGGTCTATGTCAGGGGTGGGCAAACCTTTTGACTTGTGGGCCACAAAGGGTTCTAAAATTTGACAGGGGGGGCGGACCAGGAGCAGATGGACAGAGTGTTTTGGTAATACACCTCATAAGAGAAAATAAAATATCATGGGATATTGTAGAAAATGTAGAAAACATGTGCTTTAATTTCAATTGAAAATGAACAAATGCATTACAACAAAATATCTGTCTTTGAAGTCCCATGGTATTTAGCTATTTATTGAAATGACTTTTAAAACACTGAAAATTAAATGAATAAAATACAGCTTTTTTTAATAGTAACAGTTATTATTTTAAAGCGCTGAAAATTCTGTTATCCTTCAAGATATTATCATCATCACTCTCCTCCTGACTGTCTTTATTTCAAAAACGGTAGGAGATGCAGGTCTACTTGTCCTGCTCCTTCTTATTCAATTGTCCCCTGTGCCAAAACTCAACAACGACCAGCACAAGGACAGAACAGTGACAGCGCGCCAGTATGCGGAGCGCGTTATTTGATCTGGAGCGCATTTTTTATTTTGAGAACATACGTGCACCTGTGCACTACTCACGTCCATCACTTAACAGAAATGACATGTAACATGTAAGGCTTATTGAAAAAAATATTTTCAAATGCATTTTTTTACATAACACAACGAAGAAACTTATTTTTAATTTCAGTGGGAACAGTGTTGTTGGTCTCCCTTTTTAGCCAGCGCATCAAAGTCTGGATTTAGTTTTGTTGTGGCGATTTGAATGTGGCGCCAGAATTGCGGGGGAAAAAACGTTAACAAGATTTATTAATATAATTTCATCAAGTTCTGCGGGCCGGATTAAAAAGCTTAACGGGCCGCATATGGCCCCCGGGCCGTAGTTTGCCCATGCCTGGTCTATGTCAATGGCGATGGGGATTCAGAAACAAGCCAGCTGACCAACGAGTGTAGACCTCCTATTCGGTCAGAATCCATTCACATCACACAGAGACATGCTATTAACAGAAACTGGGGCAAACAGCCAGGAGATTAACCTCGAAGATGAACTAAAAATATTTCTCCAGTCGCAGACACTAAGAAACAAAATGACTGCGATTAATGAATGTGGACTGAAAATAACCCAGTTATGGACACCTCGCAAAGTGACCCAAATCACCAGCACGCCCAGGTTCAAGAACAGTTGTTACCTTTCAACCATCAGGCTCCTGGATGTGTGGATGGCTTCACTTGCCTCAGCCCTGAATGGACTCAGAAGAATCAGATTCAAAGTACATTTATTACCGAAGTATCTACACAGAATACAACTCTGAGATTCGTCCGCCTGCAGACAGCCATGAAACAAAAGAAGCACCACGGAACCCATTCAAGAAAACATCAAGCGTCCAACGCGCGGAAAAAAAAGAACAAATCGCGCAAACAGCAGAGAGAAAGCAAACAATTCATAGAATATCAAACATCGAACCAGGAGTCCAGTAGCATTCAGTTTAGTCCAGTTCAGTGTTGTGCCGCTAGCCCACGGCAGGCAGCCGAGCAAAGACTTCTTCGCCGGAGCTCCCCAGACTGCAACGATCGCCTTGATTAAACCGTTCAAAACCAGCAAAAGTAACCTGAATCCAGGAGCAAGAGCAACATGAACCCCACAGTCCCCCAAAATGAGTTTCACTTTCAGGGCCTCTGTCTTTGTTAGGTGTGGATTCTATAGTATTTCTTGATCTTCCTGTGGCTGCCTGCGTGAAAGTGAATCTCGAGGTTGTAGATAGTGCACATCGTCTGATAAGAAAGCAACCCACACAAAATGCCGGAGAGACTCAGCAGGTCTGGCAGCACCTATGGAAATCAACAAACAGCCGACGTCTCGGGCCGAGACCCTTCAACGGGACTGGAAAGGAAGGGGGGAAGATGCCAGAATAAGAAGGTGCGGGGAGGGGAAGTAGGTTAGCTGGAAGGTGATAGGTGAAGCCAGGTGGGTGGGAAAGTTAAAGGGCCAGAGAGAAAGGAATCTGATCGGAAGGAGAGTGGACCAGAGGAGAAAGGGAAGGAGGAGGGGACCCTGGGGGGAGCTGAAAGGCATGTGAGAAGAGGTAAGAGGCCAGTGTGGGGAAATCGGAGAAGATGGGAGGGGAAGGGCTTTTTTTTACCAGAAGGAGAAATCAATATTCATGCCATCTGGTCGGAGGGTACCCAGATGGAATACAGGAGTTGCTCTTCCTCCTTGACGATGACCTCATCATGGCACAAGAGGAGGCCGTGGGCGGACATGTCAGAATAGGAGTGGGAATTAAAATGTTGGCCCACCAGGAAGTTCTGCTGTTGATAATAAGTTAACTTTGAATGTTGAGTTGCTTCCTCAGCGCACTGTCCTGTGACATACAGAAAGATACTTGTAACTCGAATTCCAGTCCGACCAGTTCCACACAACACAGCTCAGCACCGGTACATGGTTTATGAAAAGCTGCTGGCACAGGATGAAGGATTAAAGATTAAAAGCTCACTTCCTCATTCTGAATCTATAAACATCGAAGGCAAGAGTGAACGAAACATCCCCTGGCTCTTTGGAGAGCTTCCAATACTGTACTTTCACATACATCCTAACATTAGAGCCCAGGGTGAATACATGCAGGCATCGTGGTAACAGAGCAGTTGGCACAATCATTTTACAGTGCCAGCGTTCAATTCAGGGCACGGTCTGCAAGGAGTTTGTACGTTCTCCCTATGACCGCACGTGATTCCTTCCGGTGCTCCAGTTTCCTCCCACATTCCAAACACGGGGGTTAGGGCTACTAAGTTGGGGGCATGCTA
Source organism: Hemitrygon akajei (assembly GCF_048418815.1). Taxonomy (NCBI): domain Eukaryota; kingdom Metazoa; phylum Chordata; class Chondrichthyes; order Myliobatiformes; family Dasyatidae; genus Hemitrygon; species Hemitrygon akajei. The sequence goes on along the minus strand of NC_133137.1, from coordinate 80,180,273 downwards.
TGTTGGCGCAGGAAGTGTGGCAAAACTTGCAGGCTGCCCCCAGCACCATCTTCTCCGAGTTGTTTTGACGCCACATTTCATCTTCTGTGACAAACAGAGCTAATCCTTTCAGTCTCTTTCTACCTCTCCTGAGATTGGGTGAGATGTGAAATGGATGTCATAGGTTAAGGGTGAAAAATATTTCAGGGAAACATGAGGGGGAACTTCCTCACTCATCCGATGGTGCAAGTGGAACCAGCTGCTGGCAGAAGTGGTGGATGCAGGTTCAATTGCAAATTTAAGATAAGTGTGGATGGTATTGAAAGGCTGATATAGAGTAGATACGGCGAGGATGTCCCCTATAGTAAGAGAGTCTAGAACTGGAGGGCACAGTGTCAGAATAGAAGGGCGTCCCTTTAGAACAGAGATGAGGAGGAATTTCTTTAGCCAGAAGGTGGCAATTCTGTGGAATTCATGACTGCAGATGGCTGTGGAGGCCAAAACATTGGGTGTATTTAAAGCAGGATGTCAAAACATAGAGTGAAATGTGTCATTTGTGGCGACAACCAACACAACCTGAGGATGTGCTGGGGGCAGTCCAAGAGTGTCGCCGTGCTTCCAGCACCAACATAGCAAGCCTGCAATTTACTAATCCTAAATCATACATCTTTGGAATGTGGGAGGAAACCAGAGCACCCGAAGGAAATAATCCTTGCAGTTACGGGGAGAATATACCGTTCAAACTCCTCACAGACAGCAGCAGGAATTGAACCTCGATCCTACAGCTGGTGTTGTAAAGCATTATGCTAACTGCTACGCTACCTTGTAACCCTGATGCTGCCGAGTTTCTCCAGTGTTTCGTGTGTTGGTCCCAGAACACTGCTGGTGTGAAGGACACTCTCCCTCTTCCTCCTCCTCCTCCTCCTCCTCCTGAGGCCATCCCTCAGGGCCAAGAACAACATTGCCAATCCAGGTCACAGACCATGTGTGAACAAGAACAAGGAGCTGATTATTGACTTCAGGCGGAAGAAACCAGAGGTCCATGAGCCAGTCCTCTTTAGGAATCAGACACAACTTTAAATTTCTCAGGGTTATTATTTCAGAGGACCTGTCCTGGACCCAGTACGTAAGTACAATTACGAAGAAAGCAGGGCAGTGCCCTCACTTCCTTAGGAGTTTGCGAAGATTCAGCGTGACATCTAAAACTTTGACAAACCTCTACAGATGTGTGGTGGAGAGTCTATTGACTGGCTGCATCACAGCCCGGCAGGGGAACACCAATGCCCTTGAATGGCAAATCCTACCAAAAGTAGTTAATACGACCCAGTCCATCATGGGTAAAACCCTTCCCACCATCGAGCATATTTACACAGGATGCTGTTGCAGGAAAGCAGCATCCACCATCATGGACACCCACCACTCAGGCCGTGCTCTTTTCTCACTGCTGCCATCAGGAGGAAGATACAGGAGCCCCAGGACTCAGACCACCAGGTTCAGGAACAGTTACTACCCCTCAATCATCAGGCTCTTGAAACAAAGGGGATAAGTTCACTAAACTTCATTTGCCTCATCACTGAAATGTTCCCACAACCAATGGACTTACTTTCTCATGTTCTCAATACTTATTGCTTATTTTTTAATTGTTATTCTTTTTTCTGTATCGTACATTTTGTCGTCTTTTGCACACAGGTTGTTTGTCCATCCTGTTTGGTACAGTTCTCAATGATTCTACAGTGTTTCTTTGCATTTACTGTGACTGCAAACAAGAAAACAAGTTGTGTGGAGATATATACTGTACGTACTTTGATAATAAATTTACTTTGAACTCTTAATACAAGGTGATCTTTGCACACCTGGTAACAGTCAGAGAGGGAGAGTGGGATCAGGTGATAGGGTTTTAAAAACTACACTAATGTTTAACCAGCAGGGCTGGGAGCACTGGAGATGTGACATAATCATCTGGGGTTTAAGTGTGAGTTGTTTCTCCTACCCTGTGTTTCCAGGGAAACCAGCCTGCAGCTGTGTCCTCATGTAAGCCCTGTGCAAATGTTTCTCAAAATCGGAATCATGTTCATTATCACTGACATATGTTGTGAAATTTGTTATTCTGCAGCAGCATGGTGCAATCCATAAAATATACAATATATTACAACAGAGGATTTTTAAATCTGACCTATAGCAGACTATCACCATTACGTGCCATGTCATATGACGTGGGTATTCATGGTCTTACGACCATGATTGGTCTTGACAAGTTTTTCTACAGAAGTGGTTTGCCATTGTCTACTTCTGGGCAGTGTCTTTATAAGATGCGTGACCCCAGCCATTATCAATACTCTTCAGAGATTGCCTGCCTGGCATCAGTGGTCACATAACCAGGACTTGTGATATGCACCAGCTGCTCATTCGACCATCTACCACCTGCTCCCATGGCTTCACACCTTGCCCAAGGGTGACCCGCATTCTAGTGGAGGGAAGGAGCCCCTTACACCTCCTTTGGTAGAGGTGTGTCTTTACTCCACCACCCTTACACACACAAAAAAAAATAAAAGTATGCACAAAGAGAGAAAAAATAATGAGGTGGTGCTCATGGGTTCATGGGCCATCCAGAAATCTGGCAGTTGTGGAAGTCAAATGTGTTACAGAAGGATTGTTCCTAGTAAAATAAATGGCAGAATTGGCTTAGTTCACAACATACTTCAGCTAATTAAGCTAAGAGTTAGACAGAGCTCTTAAACATAGCAGAGTCAAGGGATATGCGGAGAAGGCAGGAACGGGGTACTGATTGTGGATGATCAGCCATGATCACATTGAATGGCGGCACTGGCTCGAAGGGCCGAATGGCCTACTCCTGCACCTAGTGTCTATTGTCTAATTCCAGCTAAGAGTGAGGAATTCCATGAAGCCATGGCATGGCATTGATCTTTTCCTGGTTAGACTGGTTCAGTCAGAATTTTAAAGACTCTTAATCACCTCCAACTTCCCCTGAAACCCATCCCAAACACACAAATATGCCCAAAATGTCAGGCATCTTGGAACATAGACCACTGCAGCACAGCACAGACACACCTGAATTGGCACTCATCACACTCAGAACTGGAGAGGAAGCAAGTCATCCTCAATTCCAAGAAGTGAAAGGGGAGTGTCCAGAACACAACAGTACACACTCAATGTCACCTTCCTAAAGACACCCAATAAATGTCGGAGGAACTCAGCAGGTCAGGCAGCATCTATGGAGGGGAATAAACAGTCAATGTCTCAGGACAAGATACTTCACCAGTCCTGATGAAGGGCCTCCACCCAAAAGATCGGCTGTTTATTTCTCTCCATAGATGCTGCCTGACCCTCTGAGTTCCTCCGGCATTTATTGGATGTGTTTCTCTGGACTTTCAGCACCTGCAGCATCTCTTATGTTTACAATAAATGTCCGTCTTCTTGCCAACTGCAAGATCCAGGAAAGGGCTTTTCAACTGCCTTTCTCTCACCGTATGATGCTGTAAGGATTGGTGTTTAAAAGAATTACTAGAGGGACTGATATTGCACAAGTGTGGTGTTAAATCTAAGTAGTTTAGCCAGGGGAGGGGGTTGGGGAGGCTGCAAGGACAGGTAACTGGTACAATGATGTAACAGAAACACCTCTGGATTCACTGAGCGAAAGTGGATTTGACAGATATCAAAAGTTAATTTTTAATCCAGAATTTGTTAATGCCTGGATTTTCATGTTTGCTCATATTTCACTAAACATTATTTGAAGCAATGGAAGTGTACGATATACTTTTATCATTGAAAATCCCCACCATCTGAACAATGCCATCTTCTCACAACTAACACCAGGTAGGAGATTCAGAAGCCCGACGACCCTTAGCTACTATTGGATAGGAGGTTCAGAAACCTGTAGTCCCACAGCTACCATCGGGTAGGAGGGTCGGAAGCCTGACGGCCCACACCACAAAGTTCAAGAATAGTTACTTCCCTTTCATCAACACTATGACCATTTTTATCAGTTTACATTAAAATAGATTTTGGTTTATTCTGTTCTAATTGTGTTCTTTCTTTTAAAAATTGTCTGTACTTAATATTAAATGAATGGCTTACATGTGAATGCTGCTTATATGATGCTAAGTACCTATGAAAGTTCTGCAAGTAAGCTTTTCATTGCATCTGTGCCTACACGTACTTGTGTGTGAGACAATAAACTCCACTTTGACATTACTTGAAGCAATGAAACTGTACAGCATAACACAGGGTGTAATTGGGCAGAATGGACTCATTGGGCATAAGGGCCTCTTACCATGCTATTAATAAGCATACATTAACAAGGCATATACATGGTTCCAAACTTGGAACCAATTTTTTCCCCCATTTATGTATCTGACTCTTACGGTAGGAAAGCTAAATGCATTGCAAAGTTTCCCTCTCTCCTCCTTCTTCTTCTATTCCCCACTCTGGCCACTTACCTCTTCTCCTCACCTGCCTATCACCTCCCCTTGGTGCCCCTCCTTCCCTTTCTCCCATGGTCCATTGCCCTCTCCTATCAGACTCCTTCCTCTCCAGCCCTTTCCCTTTCCCACCCACCGAGCTTCACCTATCACTTTCTAGCTAGTCCTTCTTCCCCTCCCCGCACCTTTTTATTCTGGCATCTTTCCTCGTCCTTTCATGGCCTGAAGAAGGGTCTTGGCCTAAAATCTCAACAGTTCATGCACATCCATCCGTGCTGCCTGACCTGCTGAGTTCCTCGAGCACTTTTGTGTGTGTTGTTCTGGATTTCCAGCATTTCTAGAATCTCTTGTACTGAGAAACCATGTCACTGGGTTACCAATTCCCCTCGCGAGTACAGACAACAGCCTTTTAGTTTCCATAGTGATAGAGACTCAGCGTTGGTCTCAGTACACTTTCTCTTAATCAGATTACCTATTATAGCTAATGCTGTTGAACGTGTTCACCGATGGACGGAATTAACCCGATCTAGTCCAGGTAACACACTTACACTCTGATTGTTTTGTCATCAACAAATGGCAGACGTTGCATGTACACTTTATATTTCATCTCAAAAGTGAAGAGGAGACAGATACCGAGCACAAAAGGGCAACTTCAGTAAATATATTAACTGAACTAATAAACATCAACTCAGTAAACTAATTTAGAAGCCGTTGTGGAGCTGGTTATGGACTACAGGAGGAATGGAGGCAGGCTCACCCCTATTGACATCAATGGATTTGGAGTTGAGAGGGTGAACAGCTTTAAGTTCCTCAGATTACACATCACCAAGGACCTCACGTGGTCTGTACATACCAGCTGTGTGGTAAAAAAAAACGCACAGCAGTGCCTCCTTCAGCTCAGACAGCTGAAGAAGTTTGGCATGAGTCCCCAAATCCTAAGGGCTTTCTACAGAGGCACAACTGAGAGCATCCTGACCGGCTGCATCACTGCCTGGTACGGGAACTGTACTTCCCTCAATCGCAGGACTCTGCAGAGAGTGGTACGGACAGCCCAGCGTATCTGTAGGTGTGAACTTCCTGCTCTTCAGGATATTTACAGAGACAGGTGTGTAAAAAGGGCCCGAAGGATCATTGAGGACCTGGGTCACCCAACTGTTCCAGCTGCTACGATCGGGGAAACGGTACTGCAGTATTAAAGCCAGAACCAACAGACTCTGGGACAGCTTCTTCCACAAGGCCATCACACTGATTAATTCACACTGAAACAATTATATTTCTATGCTATGTTGACTGTCCTGTTGTACATACTATTTATTACAAATTACTATAAATTGCACATTTAGACGGAGATGCAACATAAAAGATTTTCACTCCTCATGGATGTGAAGGATGTAAGAAATAAAGTCAATTCAAGCAAAGCGAAGAAACCAATAAAAATCCATTAACAGATTTCAACTTCAATGTGATTCAGACAGACTTTCATTTCAGTCCCCAGCCTCTTGTACCACCACAGAGATATAACATTAAACATTCAGGCAGGTACTCCCATGCAGTCCTGAGAGAGAGTGGGCCTGTACTCTATGGAGGTTGGAAGAATGAGGGGGGGTCTCTTTGAAACCTATTGAGTATTGAAAGGCCTAAACAGAGTGGATGTGGAGAGGATGCTTCCAATAGTGGGGGAGTCTAGGACCAGAGGGCACAGCCTCAGAATAGAGCAATATCCATTTAGAATGGAGCCAAGAAGAAATTTCTTTAGCCAGATGGTGGTGAATCTGTGGAATTCTTTGCCATAGATGGCTGTGGAGGCCAAGTCATTGAGTATAATTAAACCAGAGGTTGATAGGATCTGGATTAGAAAGGATGTCAGAGGTTACAGGGAGAAAGCAGGAGAATGGGGCTGAGTGGGATAATAAATCAGCCATGATGGAATGGTGGAGCAGACTCAATGGGCTGAATGGCCTAATCTGCTCCCATGTCTTGCGGTCTTATGGAATTGTTATTCAATGAAATGTTAAACCGCCCCTAAACCATCCCAGTCTTCTTTCCCAAGTGGAGATCAGATGGCCAACAGCAGCATTTTGTAGGAAAAGTGGTATATCCTTCTGTTAACATCACTCACTATTTGAACATGGGGCATCGGGGAAGAGGAACAGGAGTCTGAAGACCCACCCCTCAAGGTTCAACAACAGCTTCTTCCCCCACTGCTCTCAGGTTTCTGAACTGACCTGCAAGTCACTAATTCTACCTGCAAACAGATTTTTCTCCCTCCCTTTCCAGCACCCTTCTCTCTATCCACCCCTCTCTCCCCCTTCCCCTTCCCCTCAACTGGCACACACTCAACTCAGCAGGTCAGGCAGCATCTATGGAGGGAAATGAACAGGATATTTCAGGTCAAGACCTTTCATCAAGAGTGGTGTTCTAATGTTTACTGTAATCTATTTATTGTGTAATTTATTATCATTTTGCTAATTTGTTTATGGCCATTTATATTTGTGATGTTTGTAATGCGCTGTGCTACCCTGGGTTTCAATGCCTGTGACAATCAATTTAAACCTAAACTCTGCAATGGGCATCACAAGGACATGATCAGATCCGATTAGCCAGCTAAATGGGTTGCAGGATGTCACGTGGAGTTTAGATCAATAAACACTTCTATCCCCGTTTGGTTTCCTGCCCTCCTCCCTCTCCAAGTCCAGGCAGCAGCAAGTGGTCCGCACAGCGGAGAGGATCATCGGCTGTCAGCTACTGACATTAAAAGGCCTGTTCGTCGCCACAGCAAAGAAAAGAGCTGGAAAAATTACTGCTGACTCCACCCGCCCGAGCAGTCACCTATTCACCAAATTGTCATCAGAGACCATCACCACCAGGACTACACGTCAAATCCAAAGCGTCTTTCCTGTAGCTATCCAGCTTCTCAACAAAACTCACTCAGGTGCAACACCCTCACTGTCCCCGCACAACATCTGTTACATTGTCTTTCCTGCTCTCCTTGTTGTCTGTTCATATGGGTGCTGGGGTGGAGATACATCTCTACCAAAGAATTTGTAAGGTGCTCCTTCCCTCTGCTACCCTGTAAGTCACCGTTGGGCAAGGTGTAGCACCTGATTGGCCCCCCCCACCCCCCCCCCCCCGATCAGGGTCATGTGAAGCCATGGGGGCAGGTGGTGGATGGTCGTATGAGCAGCCGGTGCATATCACAAGTCCTGGTTTTATGACCACTGATGCCAAGCACACAATCTCTGAAGAGGATTGATAATGGCTAGGGTCACCCAACACTGCCCAGAAGGAGGCAATGGCAAACCACTTCTGCAGAAAAATTTGCCAAGAACAATCATGGTCATGGAAAGATCAAGCTCACCCACATACTGATGCTGATGAAGAATGGGAGGGTAGAGGTTTATGGTGAGAGGGGAAAGATCTAATAGGAACTCAAGGGGCAGCTTTTCCACCCAGAAGGTGGCCAACATCATGGAAGTGGTTGAGGCAGGTAATGATATCTCAAATTACATTTATTATCCAAGTACGCATACTACATTCAACCTTACGGGCAAAACAAAAAAAAACATTTTTTAAAAGCCGTCAGACACCCAAAGTGCAGGAAAAAAAACCATACAGACAATAAAAGTAAGCAAGTATACAATACTTAAAACATATTTAGACAGGTAAGCGAATAGGAAAGGTGTAGAGCAGGGGTTCTCAACCTGGGGCTCACAGGCTCCTTGCTTAATGGCCTTGGCCCATGGTATAAAGAAGGCTGGGAACTGCGACGTGGGCAAGTGGAACCAGCTTAGATGAGATTCTGGTCGGATTGGACCAGTGATACTGAATGGCCTGTTTCCGTACTGTAGAACACTGATTCGTGGCAGAGAGAATGGTAGAGAGTGGAACCCGGAGCAATGTGCAAATTGCTGCAGGAACTCAGCAGGTCGGACAGCATCTGCAGAGGGAGTTGGACAGTGAATGTTTCGCATCTGGACTGGTTGGAATGTCCTTCTCATTGATCACACGTGTCTCAGGCAATGAGTTGGTAGCTCTGTAAACTTCAAATCCCCTCCAATACTCTGGCTGACAGCTTTAGTGAAATTTACAGCAGACTGAATGAGAAAACGATTCTAAGTATTGGGAAAGTTAATAAATGTTGTTCTTATCTACAGTCAACACCTTCTCCAGGAATGCAGATTTTCCTAAAGTCCCACATGCCCTGGACTCACTGAATACTTAAGCAAACAATGCATCACACCTTCTTGGCATTTCACAGAAATGACAGGTTCAGACAGAAACAAACCAACACCTTCCAGTCACTAGAGTGACAAAGGAACTGTCATTCTTGCAAGACTTCAGTCCTCGCTACTGAATGAGTCCCAGAAATTAAGTCTAGCAAAACATGTTTGACCATAACTATGCAAATCAGGAAGCCAACATCACTGCCAACATATGGGAAAGTGCAAGGATTAATTGAGTCACACTGAGACAGCAAAAAGACCAACGAGAACATAGAAGAGCACAGCACAAGAAGTGAGCAGTATAGACGGAGACCAACCTCCCCTACACTTCTCTCTGCCTCAGTAAAGCAGCCAGCATAATCAAAGTCCCAGCCCACTCTGGACATTCCCTCTTCTCCTCGCTCTCATTGGGCAGAAGGTTATGAAGGTCCAGAAAAAAATATATAGAAAAGCAAGTTTCCCTAAGCAAAACACAGAGATATGAAGTCATAGATAGAAGTATCAGAAGGGAGATGAGGAAGAAATATTTTCCCAGAGAGTGGTGGAATGGCAACCTTGGGAATGTGGGTTAACTGAAATGGAAAAGGAAGTGTTCAAACCATCGGTCTGTAGGTTATCCATGTGGAATACGAGGTGGTTTTCTTCTAGACAGACTACAGGCGCTGGGCAAAACAGTCACCTGGTGCATACTTGGCCTTCTTGATGTGGAGGAGGCCACATGCAACACCAAATGCAGTAGACCATGTTGGAGGAGATGCAAATGAAGCTCTGCCTCATCTTGGAGATCTGTGGAGTGGAGAAGGTGTAGGGTACAGGGTTAGACATCCTGAAGTTGCAGGGGAAAGTGTCAGTGGTCATGCAGGGAGGAACAGGGAGCCATGGAGAGACTGGTCCCTATAGAAAGCAGAAAGGGGGGGGGGAAGAGGGGAAGATGTGACTAGTGGTGGGGCCCTATTGAAGCTGGAGGATAATCTGCTGGATGGGAACTCTGGTGTGATGAAAACTGAGAACCAGGGGAACCCTACTACTTTTCTGTCCGTGGACTAGTGGGTGGATAGTGAGGGCTGACGTGGGAGGAGGAGGCAGAAATATGTGCAAGGGCTCTATCAAACATGGGAGAGGGAAGACATGCCTCCCAAAGGTAGACATTGTGTAAGTCCTAGAGAGGAAACTGTCATCCTGAGAACAGGTGCAATGGGGAGGGAGAAACTGAGCAAAGAGGATGGCTTCCTGACAGGTCAGGGTGAGAGAAAGTTAGTCTAAAGTTCAAAAAAGTTTATTATCAAAGTAGGTTTATGACAACATATTCCACCCTGAGATTCATTTTCAAGCAGATATTCACAGTAGAACAAGGAAATACAATAGAATTTATGAAAAACTATACACAAGCAAAAACTGACAAATAACCAACATGCAAAAGAAGGCAAACTGGATGAGACAGAGAGAGAGATAATTAACATTGAGTACATGAATTGTACAGTTCTTGCAAATTGAATCCATAGGTTGTGGAATCAGTTCAGAGTTGAAGTGAGTGAAGTTATCCACGCTGGGTCAGGAGCCTAATGGTTGGATGCTAGTAACTGTTCCAGAACTTGGTGGTGCACAACCTAAGGCTCCAAAAGGATAGGTATCTGTAAGAGTCAGTGGTTTGTAAGTAATAGGCCATTGATATAATTTAATGCTACATGCTCTGGAAACAAATTTACTCTTAAAATTATGAAATGATTTTGATTAAAGCAAGTTGAATTTTAAAGGATTTGACAACAAATTAAAATGCCTTGCATCTTCAGGGTAAAACAAATTTGTATGTTTACTGTCAGTGTGATACAGTGTAGCTATGGTGTCCCAGAATCTACAACACGGAAACCACTCAGCAAGTCAGGCAGCATCTGTGCAGGGAGAAACAGGACCCTTTGACTAAGCCGCATCTAGGGTGACCCTCTGCGCCTCAAGCTCTGATTCTCTGAACATAAGAAATAGGAGCAGGAGTAGGCCATCCAGCCCATCGAGCCTGCCCCGCCATTCAATAAGATCATGGCTGATCTGTCCATAAAGTCAGCTCCATCTACCTGCCTTTTCCCCATAACCCTCAATTCCCCTACTATGTAAAAACCTATCTAACTGTATCTTAAATATATTTAGTGAAGAACCCTCAACTGCTTCTCTGGGCAGAGAATTCCACAGATTCACCACCCTCTGGAAAAAACAGTTTCTCCTCATCTCTGTCCTAAATCTCCCCTGAATCTCGAGGCAATGTCCCCTAGTTCTAGTCTCACCTACCAATGGAAACAACTTTTCTACTTCTATCTTATCTATCCCTTTCAAAATTTTGTATGTTTCTATAAGATCCCCTCTCATTCTTCTGAATTTCAGACAGTATAGTCCTAGGCAACTCAATCTCTCCTCATTGTTTAACCCCTTCATCCCTGGAATCAACCTGGTGAACCTCCTCTGCACTGTTTCCAAAGCCAGTATATCCTTCCTCAAGTACGGAGACCAGAATTGCACACAATACTCCAGGTGCAGCCTCAGCAATACCCTGTATAGTTGCAGCATGACCTCCCTGCTCTTGAATTCAATCCCTCTAGTAAAGAAGGCCAACATCCCTTCTTAATAAGCTGTTGCACCTGCAAGCCAACTTTTTGCGATTCATACACAAGCACTCCCAGGTCCCTCTGACCAACAGTATGCTGATAATCTTTCACTATTTAAATAATAATCTGCTCTTCTATTATTCCTTCCAAAGTAGATGATCTCACATTTACCAACATTGTATTCCATCTGCCAGACCTTGGCCCACTCACTTAACCTGAATGAGAGTCCGAAAGGGAGAACAATGGTGTAGAGACTGAGAGTGTGACTGATATGACTGGAAAGCAAGAGGAGGCAAGAAAGAATTATCCTCCAGTAATCACTGGAGCATATCCTGGCTGTGGTAGGAATAACTAAAATGCTCTGCCAGTGACAGCAAGAAACTTTGAAACAAGTTCGAAGTAAATTTATTATCAGAGTACATGTACGCCACTATATATTACCCCAAGATTTATTTTCTTGCGGGCATTCACAGTATGTAGAAAGAAACGCAACAAAATCAATGAGAAACCTCACATGACAGATAGAGACAAACAACCAATGTGCAAAAGACAACAAATTATGCAAGTATAAAAATAAATGAAAAATAATAGCAATAATAGATAAGCAGTAAATATCAAGACATAGTGCCCTTAACAGTGAATCCACAGCTTGTGGAAGTAGCTCAGAGTTGTGCTGAGGTTTGTTATTCCACGTTGGTTCAGGAGCCTGATGGTTGAGGGGTAATAACTGTTCCTGAACCTGGAGAGTTGCAGACAAAACCAGCCTCCCGTCTACAAACTCTTTCGTTTTTTCTGCACAATTGGTGTTTGACGGTCTCTTTTTAATGGGTTCTTCTAGGTTGTTTTGGTTTGTGGCCACCTGCAAGTAGACCATCCTCAAGTTTGTGTATACTTTGATATAATGTTCTTTGAACTTCATACTTCTCACTGCCCCAGTATAACAGCCAGCATAATCAAAGACCCTACCCACCACGAACTTTCTCCCTTCCCCCCCCCTCCCATCAGGCAGGAGATAAAGCATGTATCACCAGGCTTAAGGACAGCTTCTACCCTGCTGGTATAAGATTATTGAATAGCTCCCTAGTACAATAAAATGTGTTGGTGCGTGGCCAAGTGGTTAAGACATTCGTCTAGTGATCTGAAGGTTGCTAGTTCAAGCCTTGGCTGAGGCTTGTGTGTGTGTCCATGAGCAAGGCACTTAACCACACATTGCTCTGCAATGACACCGGTGCAAAGCTGTATGGGTCCTAATCGGTGGCAAGGAGAGGGGAGACTTGCAGCTTGGGCGACTGTCAGTCTTCCATAAAAAAAAACCCTGCCTAGGCTTGTGCCCTGGAAACTTTCCAAGGCCCAAATCCATGGTCTATCGAGACTAACGGAGGCCTACACACACACAATAAAATGAACTCTTGAGCTCACAATCTACCTCATTATGACTTTGCACCTTATTGTCTACCTGCACTGCACTTCCTCTAATTGCCAAAACACATTGTTATTGCTTTCCCCTTGTCCAACCACAATACACTGATGTGACGAAATGTTCTGTCTAGATGGTAAGCAAAACCTAAGGTTTCTATTTTACCTTGGCACAGGTGGTAATAATATACCAATTTAGCAATGTGGTATCAGCTACCTTGACCTGAGTCAGTGCTAGCCATCTTTGACTTTCTACCATCAGGCTGGTTTCTCTGATGCACTAGAGTGGTCAGGATGGGAAACAGTTTCTTCCCTCAGGCCATTAGGCTTCTGAACTCCCTGCTGCATCGCAGTCAAAGTGACACCCAATAATCTTGTACTGAACCCTACAATATTTAATTTTTGCACTTTGTTTATTTATGCACAATTCATTCGTACTTTTAATTCTTACTTTCCTAAGTTATTGTGTGTTACGTGTACTACTGTGCTTTACACTCTGATCCGGAACGTATTGTCTCATTTGCCTCATGTACACATGTATACATTTCAATGACAATAAACTTAAACTTATCGATCTACACCAAACCCACCAGCCTGCGTTAGTTCCATCTCCTTCTGTGTCCTGTTCATTCAGATACCTGCCTAGATACTTCATAAACATTGTTACTGTTCCTGCCTCCACCACGTCCTCTGGTAGTTTATTCCAGATAACAACTACCCTTCAAATGGAAGGGAAGAGCTTAGAATAATTCCTACCACGGGGGACAAAATATTGGTAAAAAACTAAAGGTTGAAAGCAGGTAGGTCACCAGGATCTGATGGTCTACACCCATTGGTATGGGTGAAAAGTGTGTGAAATGTGAAAGATTTACCCCCCAGATTCCCTTTAAACCTCCTCCCTCTCACCTTGAACCTACAGTAGTGTGCAAAACTCATAGGCACATATATATAGCTAGGGTGCCTAAGGCTTTTGCACAGTACTGTAGTAATTTTATATATTACACTGTACTGCTGCCACAAAAGAAAAGCAAATTTCATAGCAGATGTGAGTGATGATAAACCTGATTCTGTTATGGGTCTCTGTTGTGGATTGAGAGTGCGAAGGGGCCAGGGAGAGGAGGAAAGTTGGGGAAAGGGGAAGGGAGAAGGAAGCACCAGAGAGACATTCTGTAATGATCAATAAACCAACTGTTTGGAATCAAATTACCTTACCTGGAGTCTCAGGACTGGATATGTCTACACTCATACCACCTCTCGTTTCTGACACTCCTTATCTATCACCTACCCATACACCTTCCACAGCACTCCACCCTCACCATTCACAAAATCCTGTGCTCCATGTTGACGAGTAGAGTACTGTGCAAAAGTCTGAGGTACCCTAGCTATATATGTACGTGTACCTAAGGCTTGGCACATTAAGGTATGTCTTCTAGTTCTCTACACCTTCCCCCCCCCCCCCACACCAGAAAACAGCACACCATAAACCCTCTTAACCACCCTATCAACTTGCATGGCAATTTGAGGGATCTATTACCAGAGACCTCAAGATCCCTCTCTTCTTCCACACTGCTAAGAATTCTTCTACTAACCCTTCCAAAGTGAATCACTTCACACTTCTCCAGACTGAACTCCACTTCTCAGCCCAGCTCTGCATCCTGTCAACGTCTTATTGTAACCAACAACAACCTTCTCACTAACTGTAACACCACCAACCTTTGTCTCATTTGCAAATCAACCATTCCACTTCATCGCCCAGGTCATTTATAAAAACCTCAAAGAAGCTGGGGTCCCAGAACAGATCCCTGCGGAACACCACTGGTCACCGACCTCCAGGCAGAACGCGCTCCATCTACAACTGCCCTCTGCCTAGCTAATTCTCTATCTACACAGTCAAGTTTCCCTGGATCCCATGCCTCCTGACTTATTCAATAAACCTAAAACAGCACCAGAAAACCCAAATACATCCCATCCACCGCTTTATCTTCATCAATGTGCTTTGTCACATCCTCAAAGAATTCAATCAGGTTTGTGAGGCATGACCTGCCCCTCATCAGATGATGCTTGTCCAAATGCTCATAAATCCTGTCTCTAAGAGTCTTCTCTTATAATTTGCCCACCACTGAAGTAAGACTCACTGGTCTGTTATCTGTGGAATGCTCTGCCTCAGAAGGCAGTGGAGGCCGATTCTCTGGATGCTTTTAAGAAAGAGATAGAGCTCTTAAAGATAGCGGAGTCAAGGGGATATGGGGAGAAGGCAGGAACGGAGTACTGATTGTGGATGATCAGCCATGATCACAGTGAATGGCAGTGCTGGCTCGAAGGGCCAAATGGCCTACTCCTGCACCTATTGTCTATCATTGTCTATAATTCCCAGGTTTATCTCTGCTCCCTTTTTTAAACAAAGGAATAATATTTGCCATCTGGTACCATTACAGTGACTGGTGAGAACACAAATATCATCACCAAATACACAGCAATCTCTTCGCTGTCTTCCCATCCGAACCCAGGGCCTTATCTATCCTGATGATTTTCAAAAACTCCAGCACATCCCCTTTCTTAACTTCATCATGTTCCAGCATATCAGCCTTTTTTACATTGCCTCCACAAATATTATGGCCTCTCATGCTGATGAATTCTGAAGCAGAGTATTCATTATGGAGCTCCCCTACCTCCTCTGATTTCAGAGACATATTCCCTCTACTATCCCTGATCAGTCCTACCCTCACACACGTGTACAACGCCTTGGGGTTCTCTTTAATCCTACTCACCAAGGTCTCCTCATGCCTCTTCCTAGCTCTCTTAAATACATTCTTCACCTCCTTTCTGGGTACCTTGTAACTCTCTAGAGCTCTTGCTCCTGAATATTTGAGTGCCAGCCTTCAGGCTCCTGTGCCTCCTCCACAATGGTAGCAGCGAGAAGCGGGCACGTCCTAGACGCCGAGGGTCCTTAATGATGGATGCCGCCTTCTTAAGGCATCATCTCATGGAGATCTCCTTGGTGGCGGGGAAGGTTGCGCCTCTGATGGAGCTGGCCGAGCCTGGCGTGTCCCAGATATTACAGTCACAATCAGGCGTCCCACCCTTGGACGAGGAAAAATTTGTTCACGCACAGTCTGTGGGATCCTCAGCCACAGAAGGCAGTAAAGAGAGAGTCATTGAACATACTTAAGAAGGAAGGTGGGTTGATGGGCACAAAGCCGGGTACATCAAAGGGAATGGACATGAGATTCTGCAGATGCTGGAAATCAAGACCTACACACACAAAATGCCAGAGGAACTCAGCAGGTCAGGCAGCATCCATGGAGGGGAATAAACAGTCAACGTTTCAGGTCAAGACCCTTCAGCTGAACTGGAAAGGAAGGGGGACGATGCCAGAATGAGAAGGTGGGGGGAGGGGGAAAAGAGTACCAGCTGGCAGGTGATAGGTGAGACCAGGTGGGTGAGGGAGAGCGAATGGCGCGAGAAGCTGGGAGGTGATAGGTGGAAGGGGCAAAGGGCTGAAGGAGAAATCTGATAGGAGAGGAGAGTGGACCACCGGAAAAAAGGAACCAGAGGGAGGAGATGGGCAGGTGGAAAAACATAAGGAGTGAGAGAGGAACCAGAATGGGGAATGGAAAATAGGGAAGGGGGTGGAGGGGGACAAGTAGTATTGTGATAGCTGAGCAGGCATGAATAACAGAGCAGGTTCAAAGGGCCGAATGGCCTACTTTGTAAGAGTAATTGAAACATTCTTTCCAATTCTCCATGCACACACAGGCCAGCCTGCTGAAGGTCTCCACCATCTTCTGTCCCCATTTAAAAAAACGTGTTCTTCTTGCCCCTGGTTCACTGAACTCCAGGAAAGCTGACCACCAAAATTTCAGCCGGTTTTCCAATGCATCTCCATCAGCATAACTACAGATCTAATGGTGGTGTCTTTTGTCACGAGCTCCTCTCTGTACCTAAAAGGGTACAATGCATTCCGAAAGCTATGCATCAAGATTGTCGCCATGGTTACAAGCTGGGATTCCACATCAGCGATAACATGAAACAGCAACACTTGAATAATAACAGAAAAGATTAACTTTATTTGTCACATGTACATCGAAACATAGACCTCTACCTTGTGAGGCCAGGTGGCAACCCTCAGACACCTCCTCTTGAAGAGGACCCCACTCTGAACCATCAGAAAACTACCTCCATAACAGACTTCATCAACTCTGGAGAACTCCCATCCGCTGCCATCAAGCTCATAGTTCCCTTATCCTGCACTGCTCTCTCCTACATCCTACCCATGATCCACAAACCTGGGTAGGCCTATCGTCTCTCTCTGCTCCCACCCCACTGAAATCATATCCTCGTACCTCAAATCCATTCTACCCCCCTTGGTCCAGTCCCTTCCCACCTACGTCTGCAACACTTCTCATGCACTCGACCCCCTTCGCCAACTTTCAATTCCCCATCCCTGACCACCTCACTTTCACCATGGATGTCCAGTCCGTATACACTCCTATTCCCCCGTCAAGAAGGCCTTAAAGCTCTTTGCTTCTTTCTCAACAAAAGCCATGAAAAGATACATTTTTAATTACTTCAATGTCATATCTGCTAGCCAACAGTAAAGTGGAATCTCCCAAAGCCTGGGGCAAATTTCGCAATCAATATTCATCCTCGTGTCTCAGGTTTAAACACTGGAATCACAGATGAAAAGAATCTAGCAGCAGAGGTTTCTCTTTAGAACTGTAATACAACTGCGTCATGCTCCAAATAAAGGCTTCACCTGAAATAAAAAGTAATCAATTCCTTTGACTGCAGTTAACCGAGACAACAGAAATATTTAATCTGGCACATGGTTCATCCCATTACACTTTACAGGTTTGAAGGGAAACCAACCGAGACAGAATGCGGAGAATGAATCACAGTCTTTCAAAGCTTCGCTAAAACTACGCCCCTGCACTTTCCTATTCTGGCTTCTTCCTCCTTCCTTTCTAGTCATCATGAAGAGACCTGGCCTGAAAAGTGAACTGTTTATTCCCCTCCATAGATGCTGCCTGACCTGCTGAGTTCCACCAGCATTTTTGTGTGTTTTTCTGGATTTCCAGCATCTGCAGAATCTCGTGTGTTCAAAGCAATGTTATCAGGCAATTTCAGAATCAAAAACTAATCAAACCAAAAGAAATAATTCAAGTCAAGTTTATTGTCATTTAAATATATTCATGTATATAAATATAACCATATAATGTATGGAAACAAGACAACGTTTCTCTGAACCAGGGTGTAAAGCACAGTAGTACACATAACACATGATAACTTTTGAAGGTAAGAGAAATCACAAATAAATAACCAACTAAAGTGTATTAATATTAAATATTGTAAAGTACAGAACAGATTAACCAGTGACATTTCGAATGCAATGCTGCAGGGAGTTCAGAAGCCTAATGGCCTGGGGAAAGAAACTGTTTCTCATCCTGACCATTCTTGTTTTTATGCATCGTAGTCCCCTGCCTGATGGTAGGAAGTCAAGGAGGATACAGGATGGATGGGTGAGTATATTGATAACACTAAGAGCCCTGCAAATGCAGCACGCCTGATAAATGTTCCTGATGGATTTTAGGGAGACCCCTATGATCCTCTCAGCTGTTCTCACAAGCCTTTGTAGGGACTTCAGGTCAGATGCTCAACTGCTCCCATACCAGATGGAGATGCAACTTGTCCGAACGTTCTCAATGGTGCTCCTGCAAAACGCAGTTAAGATGGTGGGGGAAGTGGGGGGGGGGCCTTGCTTGTCTCATTCTCCTTAGGAAGTGGAGGCCTTGCTGTGTCTTCTTGTTCATGGAGGTGATGTTAGGGACGAGCTGAGGTCATCTGTGATGCGAACTCCCAGGAACTTGGTGCACTTAACTCTCTCTACGGAGGAGTCATGTATTCACAGAAGGGGGATGGTTCGTCTCCACTTTCCTGAAGTCCACAATGCTTTCCCTCGTCTTCTCCACGTTCAGGCTTAGGTTGTTCTTCTCACACCAATCCACCAGCCGCTCCATTTCTTCTCCATACTCGGTCTCATCATCGTTCTTGATTAGGCCAGTCACTGCTGTGTCATCCACAAACTTGCTGACACGGTTTGAGCTGGATCCTGCAACACAGTCACGCATCAGCAGTGTGAACAGCAGTGGGCTGGGCACAAAGCCTTGGGGAGCGACAGCGCTCAGCGTAATGGGACCAGAGACACTGCTGCCCATACAGACTGAATGTGGCCTTACTGCTAAGAAGTCCAGTATCCAGTAGCAGAGGGAGGTGTTGAGACCCAGTGAGGACAGTTTCTGGGGTATGATGGCATTGAACGTTGAACTGAAGTCTATAAACAGCAGTCTGGCATACGAGACCCCATTTTCCAGGTGGGACAGGACAGAGTGGAGGGCAGAGGCTATTGCATCATCAGTGGATCGGTCTAAGCAATAAGCAAACTGAAAAGGGTCCAATGTAGCCAGGAGAATGACTTTAATGTTCTCCATGACTGGCTACTCAAAGCATTTCATAATAGTCGATGTTAATGCTATCAGACAACGGCCATTTAGGCAGGTTACTGTCATCTTCTTTGGTACTGGAATTGATCTAAAAGCAGTAAGCACTCAAAGGATTTGGCAGCTCAGACAAAATTTCTGATGTTTTTGTTTTGAATCGCTAAGAGAGAGAAATAGATTTCACATTACTCGTTGACGATCTTCCTTCAGAGCCGAGAAAGTTTCAAAGTAATTGAAATTGGGTTTGGAATTGGTTTATTATTGTCTGATGTACCCAGATACAGTGAAAATCTTGACTTGCAGATCAAATCATTACAGAGTGCCTTGAGGTAGAATAACAAAGTACAGAATAAAGCGTAACAGTTACAGAGAAAGTGCAATGCAGGTAAACAATAAGGTGTAAGATCACAACGTTGTGAGGTCGAGAGCCCATCTTGTCAAACTAAGGAACCATTCAATAGTCTTATTACATCAGGGTAGAACCTGACCTCGAGCCCGGTGGGATGTGCTTTCAGACTTTTGTATCTTCTGCCCGATGGGAGAGGGGAGAAGAGAGAATGTCTGGCATGCCTGGGGGCTTTGATTATGCTGGCTGCTTTACGGAGGCAGTGAGAAGTGTAGACAGAGTTCATAGAGGGGAGGCTGGTTTTTGTGATGTGCTGAGCTGTGTCCACAACTCTCTGCGGTTTAATGTGCTCATGGGCAGAGCAGTTGCCGTAGCATCAGGGTAGGATGATTTCTATAGTGTATCAATGAAAATTTGTAAAGGTCAATGTGGACATGCCAAATTTCTTTAGCCTTCTGAGGAAGCGGTGGCATTGATACGTTTTCTTGGCCGTGACCTTTTGGTTGGACTAGGACGGGATAGGCTATAGGTGATGTTGACTCTGATTTATCCCAAGTTTTTGTGCCTGATATTCTCAGAGTTACAGTTAATACCCCTCCATTCTCCTGAAGCAAAGACCAACTTATACATCAGCCTTGCAGCAAGGATGTAATTCACCATAAATCCTTTCATTAATTTCACTTTTGATAGTTTAGTCATTTGAGAAACATACAAAGCTTTACTTTGGTAATCCTTATCTCAGTATGTGAAGGTCATTGTAATCATTTTGGTTTTGGATTAAATGAAGGATAGTATGTTACTGCATTATAACTTGCTTTTTCCAATTTGGATTTGTAATTGGATTCTCTCTGCATCAGCTTTCATGTTTCAATGTCCCACTGCTGAAGACCCGTTTGCATCTTGTTTATCAGCCACACAGCAGCTCTGTTGTCGCACCTGGACCCATCCAACATCCCAGAGGTAAGGCCACTGAGCTGACAGTGAGGTAAACAATACAAGGCAGCAAAATATACAAAAACAAATAGTCCACAGCCCATCGTGGGTCCCGTCTGCTGTAGTGAAACGTTTTACAAGTGTAGTAATCAAAGAGCCCCACCAGCCAGAACATGCCATCTTCTCACAGCTCCCACTGGGCAGGAGGCACAAAAGCATGAAGTCTCACACCACCAGGTTCAGGAACAGCTACTTCCCTTCAACCATGTGGCTGTCGAATCAACTGGCACACAAACCTAATCACTACAGCTTAGCAACACTGGAACCACTCTTCTTCCTTATAAAAATGGTGTACATTTTTGTTTAGTTTATGCTTTTCTAGTGAACGCTGATTATCTGGGGCCTGTGACGCTGCAGTAAGTAAGTTTTTCATCGCACCGGTGCACACATGGACTTGCGCAGGTGACAATAAGCTCCAATTTGATTTGACATGTCAGTCTGCAAAGATGCTGAATAATGCATTGATTTAAATAGTCTGCCTTGCAAATTCTGCAATTAGCGGTGGTCCCTTACAAACTACACCCTGACTGTACACTTTGTTGGACCAGTCCCAGGTGATGACTCAGAGGAGAGGAGTGAGAGAGGACACCCGGTTGAGGAGGCGCCACAACAATAGCCCCTCAGTCAAGCTAAAGAGCGATTACTGACTTCAGCAAGGGGAAGACAGAGAACATGCAGTGCGGCACTGGGGAGGGACGGCAGCTTTCAATCCAGGGTGCTAACAGATCAGCGGACTTGGCACACCAGCTTCTTTATTTCCTTAGGAGATTAAGGAGGCCTGGCTTTCATCGAACGCTCTAACATACTTCTACAGGTGTACTGTCGAAAGTATCCTGACTGGTTGCATCCCTGCCACACCGAACCGTTTGAACATGCAGGAGAGCAAGAAGCTGCAGAGAAGGGGATTCAGGCACATCCCTCCCCCTCATCAGTAGCACCTACAGGGGGGCGCTGCCTCAGGACAACATCCTCGCCATCTGGGCCATGCCACCTTCTTACTGCTCCCATCAGGCGGGAGATACAGGAGCCTGAAATCCCACACCGACGGGTTCGGGAACAGCTACTTCCCTCCAACCATTCACTCTTGAACCAATCAGCACAACCCTCGCCACTGGGGTCAAGCAAGACCCTGGAATATAGAACATCACAGCACAGGAACAGGCCCTTCGGCCCACCATGGCGTACTGAACCTTTTCAATTACTAATCAAATGGCCAATTAAACTAATCCCCTCTGCCTACACAGTGTCCATATCCTTCCACTTTCCTCACATTCGTGTGCCTGTCTTAACATCACTTAGAAGTCCGTAATGTATTCTGCCTCTGTGAGCAGTCTCTGTACGTCCTCGCCTTGGAATGCTTGGGTTTTCCCCAGGTACTCCGGTTTCCTCCCACAGTCCAAAGACGTACTGAGTAGGTTAACAGGTCATTGTACACTGTCCCATGACTACTTAGGGTTAAATTGGGGTTGCCGGGACAGCACTTCTTGTTGGGCCAGAAGACAATGCTCCGCACTGTATTGCTAAATGAAAAACAGCAATAGAGTGTAGGCTGTGGTGCCGGCTACAGACAAGGTGAGGTGCAGGGAGACAGAAAGGTGCAAGAGCAGCCATGACAAGATCTGAAATACAAATCTGGATACAAATTCAGATCCAAAGTGCTGGAGGAACCCAGCAAGTCCGGCAGCATCTACAGAAATGAATAGACAGTCGACATTTTGGGCCAAGACCCTTCTCCAGGACTGGAAAGGAAGGGGAAAGTCACCGGAATGAAAAGGTGGGGGGGGGGGGGGGGGGGAGGCGAAGGAAGATAGCTAGGAGGTGATAGGTGAAGCCAGGTGGGTGGGAAAAGTAAAGGGTTGGAGAAGAAGGCATCTGATAGGAGAGGAGAGTGGACCATAGGAGAAAGGGAAGGAGGAGGGGACCCAGGGGTAGGTGATAGGCAGGTGAGAAAAGGCAGCAGGCCAGAGTGGGGAATAGAAGAGAGAAAGGGGAGGGAAAATGATTTATTGGAAGGAAAAATTTATGTTTGTGCCAGCAGGCTGGAGGCTACCCTGACAGAATATAAGGTGTTGTTCCTCCACCCTGAAGGTGGCCTCATCTTGACACAAAAGGAGGCTGTGGACCGACATGTTGGAACAGGAATGGGAATCGGAATTAAAATGCTTGGCCACTGGGCAGTTCTGCTTTTGCTGGATAGAGCGGAGCTGCTCAGCGAATTAGTCCCCCAATTTCGACAGGTCTCACCAACGTAGAGGAGGCTGCATCGGGAGCACTGGACGCAATAGACGACCCCTGCAGATTAGCAGATGAAGTGTTGCCTCACCTGGAAGGATTGTTTGGGGCTCTGAATGGAGGTGAGGGAGGAGGTGAATGGACAGGTGTAGCACTTTGGCCACTTACAGGGATAAGTGCTGGATAGAGATTAGTGAGGAGGGGTGGGTGGGCAAGGAAACCATGAAGGGGGTGATCCCTGTGGAAAGAAGGGACAAACATAGAAAGGCTGGATATACTCAGGTCAAGCAGAATCTTGAAGAAAGAAGCAACTAATGTTTTGAAATGAACATGTTTGAAATTAAGTTCAAAGTGCATTTATTATTATCAAAGTAGCTATACATTATACAACCTTGAAATTCGTCTCCTTACAGGCAGCCACAAAAGAAGAAACCCCAAGAACACATTTTTTTAAAAAAGAGACCAACAAGCACCCAATGTGCAGAGAGAGAGGGGAAAAAACTAATGGTGCAAACAATAAAAATAGGCAAATAGCCTTGAGGACAAAAGTGAGTCCTCAGACACGAAGCCTGGAGCAGGCCTCTGTCTCAGCCCCAGCTCAGCACATCGCGTAGAAAACGCCATGGAGCTCGCAGACACAAAGCCTGGAGCAGGCCTCTGTCTCAGCCCCAGCTCAGCACATCGCATAGAAAACGCCATGGAGCTCGCAGACACAAAGCCTGGAGCAGGCCTCTGTCCCAGCCCCAGCTCAGCACATCGCGTAGAAAACACCATGGAGCTCGCAGACACAAAGCCCGGAGCAGGCCTCTGTCTCAGCCCCAGCTCAGCACATCGCGTAGAAAACGCCATGGAGCTCGCAGACACAAAGCCTGGAGCAGGCCTCTGTCCCAGCCCCAGCTCAGCACATCGCGTAGAAAACGCCATGGAGCTCGCAGACACAAAGCCTGGAACAGCCGGAGCAGGCCAGAGCCTCCACCTCAGTGTAGCAAAGACTGGAGCTATGAGTAGAACCAGCCTGACTTTCACCTCCAGTCCTGTCACCCTCTGCCTTTTCAATCCATCTGGCCTGGCATTTAAATCGTTCCTCGCTCTAGGACCCGGGCTCTGTCACATCAATACACACTGGGCCTCGACCCCACTGCCACGTTTTGGCCCGTCTTCGACCTTTTCAAATTGGCCTGGCACTTAAATCCATCAAACTTTGCTCTCAGTTTAGGCGGACGGGCCCTGAAGCTGCCTTTCCTCCTTTTCTCCATCTGTTCTCTGCTCCAAATTCATTTTGAATGTGTCTTAACCTCACGCTGACTTCACCTCACACCCAGTCACTTCACCCTCGCCTCTTCAATGTTTGTGATCATTTACCATAATTTTCACAAAAAAGCGTTATTAATATTTAGTTGTATTTCTTCTTTTAAACCAGACTTTTTAAACCAGAATTCCCACTTTTTAAAATCAGAAGGAAGACAACTGCACTTCCCTGTAACAAGAAACAGATTCTTCAAATTCTGGTCATTCGTTTACAGTTTGTAAATTCTAAACATTTCAACTAAAGATATGCTATTCATCCTTTTCAGCAAGAAAAAGATTAAATACTGTTAATAAAGCAGGATTCACAATGAGGCCATATCTCATGCTAGTCTTTGTCCTGTTAAAATTTCAATAAACAATGGACTGAAATTCCATTGATTAAGCGCTCTGTGTTTTAATCAGCTGCATTAGCAGACAGAAGTCTCCAAATCTGCTCTAACAAAGAGAGGTAACCCTTGCACATAGTAATGGGAAAACTTCTGTCATCTTAATGGGAGAAGCACAGAATCCAGATTAATGGCAATGGCAAACATGTTGGTTGTCCACCATTATGGTGCAAGAATGACCAACATCTGTAGTAGCATCTGGAAGTTCCCACCATTGAGGGCATCTTTAAAACGCAATGCCTCAAGAAGGTGGCATCTATCATGAAGGACCCTCACCATCCCAGTCCTGCTCTCTCCTCGTTGCTACCATCAAGAGCCTGAAGGTACACACTCAATGGTTTAAGACCAGCATCAGAGTGAAACCACCTCACTATTTTGCTCTCTTTATACACTACCTATTTTTATATTCCTACTTGTTTCTTGCAATAATGTTTTTAGGTATTGTGGCAAAACAACAAACTTCACAATCAGAATACACCCGTTTCTGAGTCTGCAGGACAACACATTCCCTGTTATCTAAACATAAAAGATTCTGCAGATGCTGAGAGTCCAGAGCAACACACACAAAGAGCTGGAGGGACTCAGCAGAACAGGCAGCATCCATGGAAATGAATAAACAGTCGACGTTTCAAGCTGAGACCCTACATCAAATCTCGAAGTTATAATCTAAAATGATTCATCTGATTTTGACTCGGTTACAAATTAAGCACGTTAACACACAGAATTACTTTCCAAATGTCTTTTGCCCGACAGCAAATTGATACCCTATAAATACAATGTTTCACCTTTGAAACAGAAACTATTTTTAAACAATACTGTATTCAACTCTGATAAATTTCTACAGCTGGCCATTTGTTTACATTAATGGTAAGACTCTTGGCAGTGTGGAGGATCAGAGGGATTTTGGGGTCCAAGTTCATAGGACGTTCAAAACAGCTGTGCAGGTTGACTCTGGTTAAGAAGGTGTATGGTGTATTGGCCTTCATCAATCATGGAATTGAATTTAGGAGCCGAGAGATAATGTTGCAGCTATATAGGATTCTGGTCAGACCCCACTTGGAGTACTGTGCTCAGTTCTGGTCGCCTCACTACAGGAAGGATGTGGAAGCCATAGAAAGGGTGCAGAGGAGATTTACAAGGATGTTGCCTGGATTGGGGAGCATGCCTTATGAGAACAGGTTGAGTGAACTCGGCCTTTTCTCCTTGGAGTGAAGGAGGATGAGAGGTGACCTGATAAAGGTGTACAAGATGATGAGAGGCATTGATCGTGTGGATAGTCAGAGGCTTTTTCCCCAGGGCTGAAATGGTTGCCACAAGAGGACACAGGTTTAAGGTGCTGGGCAGTAGGTACAGAGGAGATGTCAGGGGGTAAGTTTTTTACTCAGAGAGTGGTGAGTGCGTGGAATGGGCTGCCAGCAACGGTGGTGGAGGCAGATACGATAGGGTCTTTTAAGAGGCTTTTAGATACGTACATGGAGCTTAGTAAAATAGAGGGCTATAGGTAAGCCTAGTAATTTCTAAGGTGGAGACATGTGGGCCAAAGGGCCTGTATTGTGCTGTAGGTTTTCTATGTTTCTAATCCATTGGTTTTTTTGCATCTTGATAGTGTCAAGGCTCTGCCATATGTGACAGCAAGGAGCACACTGTTGTTTAGGCAAGGTATATTCTCATTACCTATTAACGAACACTAGGTGAGTCTGCCGGAGGCACTCTCCAGTTGATGGTGATGCAACCAATTATATTAACTTAAAAAGGAATTGTGTCCATACTAAATCATTTATGAAATCACCCTGGCCAACGCTGTCAGTTCTGCAGGCACCTGTGTAAACTACCACAGCGGTGATTAATTACTGAAAGTGTAGCATTCGTAGAGACACATCAGAGTGGACTGCAGCAGGTAACAGCAAACTTCAAACCGTATCAAGACTTTTCTCAGTTGAACTGCCAGAACAGGTTTGCCCTCAATTTTAGGCATTGGACAAACCAGACACCTTAACTATCTCCTCCTATACAACATTCCTTCAGCTGCATCTCTGATAAACTCACCCCAGGATTATTTATTTAATTTGGATATACAGAGTGGGCCCAACGAGCAGCGTTGCCCAGCAACCCATCTTTTTAACCCTAGCTTAAACACAGGACAATTTACAATAGCCAATTATGTCTTTGGACTGTGGGAGGAAACCAGAGCACCCGGAAGACACCCACACGGCCACGGGGAGAACGTATAAACCCCTTACAGAAGGCGTTGGAATTGAACTCCGAACTCTGACACTTCACACTGTAATAACATTGCGCTAACTGCTAGGTGACCGTGACATTTCGTCAAACAGCACTCACACTGTCCTGCCGACCTCGCAAGGTTGACCACTCACTGACCCTCACAGTTCACAGGCGCGGCTCGGCGGCAGCGGTTTCGCCTCTGGGTCACAATGTTGGAGGTTCGAATCCCATGGCAGAGGTGACGTTGGTGATCTAGACTGAGGGTCGAGTTCAGGGACTGGTTACCTGTCACCTCAGGTAACCAATGGCCAAGGATCAATGCAAGAATTCAAATCCTTGGGTAACCAATGGCCAAGGATCAATGCAAGAATTCAAATGGCCTCCGTTTGAGAGGTCATAAATATCCTATAGTCTACAGCAGGGGTTCCCAACCTGTGGTCCACGGACCCCTCGGTTAATGGTAGGGGTCCATGGCATAAAAAAGGTTGGGAACCCCTGGTCTATGGTCTTATAAACACAAGAAATTTTGCACATGTTGGAAATCCAGTGCAATACACACAAAATGCTCAAGGAATGCAGCAGGTCAGGCAGCATCTATGGAGAGAAATGAACAACCAACATTTCAGGCCAAGACCCTTTATCAGGACTAGAAAGGAAGGGGGAAAAGTCCTTGCATTTGAAAAACTATCAACTGATTCTTCATGAGGGATGATGCTGCCTGACCTACAGAGTCCCTCCAACATTGTGTGTGTGCTACTCCTTCGAGAGGTCACACAGATCTTGACACCAGAGTGTCCTTATGATAGTACACGGCTAAGAGCAAAGATTGTCACCTCAAATCACGAAATACCAGTCCCTGTACACTGGGGACTGACAACGAACAAACAGGCGCAGCAAGATGGTGGCCTGCCGGTCTGCAGTGCAACAGGCTTTAGGTACAGGGGCAAGGATTGGGTGCTCCAATTACACATGGTCAAGGTGAGACCACACCAGAACTATTGCGTGCAGTCCTAGTCCCTTAACAAAGATTGCCTGAGGCAAAGAGTAGGAATAAAGGGAGCCATTTCTGGTGGCTGACAGTGACAAATGGTGTCTGCAGGGGTTGGTGTTTGGACCACTTCTTTTCACATTAAATGTTAATGATCTGGACGACAGAACCGAAGGCTCTGCGGCCAAGTTTGCGGATGATACGAAGACTGTTTCGAGGACAGGTAGTGTTGAGGAAGCAGGGAGGCTATAGGTTGATTTAGGCAGGTTAGGAGAATGGGCAAAGAAATGGCAGACAGAATCCAGTGCAGAGAAGTGGATAGTCATGCATTTTGGTAGAAGGAATAAAGGTATAGACTGTTTTCTAAACAGGGAGGGAAGTCAGAAAGGGATTTGGGATTCTTCCTGCAGGATTCCCTAAAGGTTAACTTGCATGATGAGTCAGTGGTAAGGAAGGCAATTGCACTGTTAGTGTACATTTCAAGAAAATGAGAATATAAAAACAAGGAGTTAATGCTGAAGATTTACAGAGCATTGGTCAAACTATACTTGGAGTATTATGAGCAGTTTTGGACCCCTTATCGATGAAAGGATGTGCCAGCACTGGAGAGGGTCCAGAGGGGGTTCACAAGAATTATCCCAGGAATGAAAGGGTTAAGGTATAAGCAACGTACTCGCTGGAGTTTAGAAAAATGAGGGGAGAATCTCATTATAACCTACCAAATATTAAAAGGCCTAGATAGAGTGGATGTGGAGAGGATGTTTCCTATAGTGGGGGAGTACAGACCCAGAACAGAAGGATGTTCCTTTAGAACAAAGACGAGGAGGAATTTCCTTAGCCAGAGGGAGATGAACCTGTGGGATTCATTGCCACAGATGACTGTGGAGGCCAAGTCATTGGGTATATTTAGAGCAGAGGTTAATAGGTTCTTGCTTAGTAAGGGTGTCAAAGGTTACGGGTAGAAGGCAAAAGAATGGGGTTGGGAGGGAAAGTAAATCAGCCAAGATAGAAAGGTGGAGGAGGCTCGATCGGTCAAATGGCCCAGTACGATAATGTTATGATTGTCATAGCAGGAGGGATTGGATCAATGAGATGCACTCTTTCTAGTGAATCAGAATCAGGTCAAATCACTGGCACATGTATGTTGTGAAATGAGCTGTTTTGCTGCAGCAGTACAGCACGACACATTCAAAAACTATAAATTACAATAAGAAATACATGTTTTTAAACATTTTAAATTAAAGTGCAGAAGAACTGAAGGGGCCTCTTGTTGTAAAGTCCTGACCAAGATCAACAAGCTGGGCTCAGAGAGAGTATTTCATCGAATTCAATCATCAGGATTTGGAAGAAGAAATCTAGGACTGCCTTATCCAGAAATCTCTAAACCCAGACAGCAGGGAACTCTGAAATTCCCAAATACAGAAGACCAGGACCATGTTGCAGAGTATTTTTAAGGAAATAGTGATTTGTAGACATAACATGAAACACAGGTTAGAAAATCATCAACACAAGAAATTCTGCAGATGCTGGAAATCCAGAACAATACAGACAAAATGCTGGAGAGACCATGCACCACATGTCCAGTACTCATGATGAGTCTTGGCCTGAAACCTCCACTGTTTATTCCTCTCCATGGAAGCTGCCTGAACTGGCCATGGACAGTCCCAAACCAGGCTGTGAAAGGAGGAGGGTTGGGGATGGGGACTAGCAACCCCATCTCATAAAAGACCCAGAACTACAGAAATACCAAGAGGAGCTCCAAAGACCTCATCTCTGGGAGAGGAAGGATCCTCAATGGGCTACACCTGAATGACTGGCCCAGGACTGAGGACTCAGGCTGTTGGCACCCTACGACCCAGTGGGGTTGGTGGGCTCAAATAGTCTGACCTGCAGAGTTCCTCCAGCATTTTGAGTGCTACACGGGGTGGAGACTGGAACTACGCCTTGGCAAGAGAGGGCTAGCTGATCATAGCAGGTGGGGCCGAATGGCCTGTTCCTGCTCACCAAAAGAGACCCACTCAATATCAGAAACCCTGGCGTGTGTGGTCACTGGGCCTCCAGTACACGGTCACAGGGCGAGCTTTGCCACGATCCTGGTGTCTCGGCAGGCGGAGGGCGTCCACAAACACCAGATGCTTGTTGGCCGCTGATTCGGGGAATCTCGCCCGCTTTCCCTAAACAAGGATCTATACCTCTCCACGCCATTAGGGTCAGCCTCTGGAAAAAAGGCGAGCGACGACAGGGGGAAGATTACCCACAAGAAATCACTATCCAACTAGGCCAGTGAGCTGGAAATTATATAATTCCGTCAGCATTAAATTTAACTAAATATATTCATTGTAATATATATATTTTGTTGTAATTTATAGTTCTTTTATTATTGTCTATTGTAATGTAAAACAACAAATTTCACGACCTGTGTTAGTGATAATAAACCTGATTCTGATTCTAATTTAGTACCGGGTCCATCAGAGAATCGCCGACACTAACAATACAATATTTCCGAGGCACGGCAATCACATACATCTATAATAAACAGATGGGGGTGATCTGATTGCAGGTGGCTACTTTAGGAGAGGGGTAACAGCTAGAAATAAGGAACATACATTGCAACCCGCGAGTTTAAATGAACACTTTAATTCACACTGAGTCAATAAATTGTAGCGGCGTCCTGCAGAAAGCCGAAAAGGTGCTGATTACAGACAGAGGCGACCTTTGCGTTGACTTGTCTGGTACTCACCGGCGTACAAGCCCTGAGACCGGACACCAGGGCAGCTCGCTGGGGCAGGACGAGGAGCAAGGCTCCGACAGACAGCAGGCGGATACAGCGGCTCTGACCCATCGCAGATACCCCCCTCACTCTCTCTCTCTCTCGATCGCAGACGAACGCACAGATACAGACAGCCGCGCCGGCTCCTCCACCCACGGCGCTCGTCCCCGCTCCGGGCGCGCACCCCGTGCTTCTGACCGCGGGCGGGCTCGCGCGCCGCCGGCTCGGTGCAAGGGTGCCGACACTTGCTTGTGGGAGGGTGCTGGAATAAAGAGTGTGTGTGCAGTCCACTACAGAGAGGTTTATGGTCGGGTGTGCGTCGTATTAGACTGCGTACAAGTGTAATAGAGGGTATTGTGTCTGTGCTGAGGCTAACTGTACAGTGCATTAGAGTTGTAGTTGTGTGTGCTGTATTAGACTGTGTTTGTAGTCTAGAGATAAACTGTGGAACTGACCCTTCCTGCCCAACGAGCCACATCGCCTAGCAACCCACCTATTTATCCGTAGTCTAATCACAGGACAATTAACCTGCTAACCCGTTGGTCTTTGGGCTGTGGGAGGAAAGCGGGGCACCCAGAGGAAACCCGTGTGGTCAGAGGGAGAACCTACAAACTGCGTGTTGTAGAGTGCTTGTGTGCTGTTATATGACTGTGCCAACCAGTGCATTGGGTGGCAGGGTGAAGGAATGTTGCTACCAGAGGAGGTGTGAGGTGTGTTGGTTCATTATGTGCCATGTCATATGTTGTGGGCAATCATGGTAATGACCATAATTGTTGGCAAATTATTCTACAGGAGTAGTTTGCCATTGTCTTCTTCTGGGCAGTGCTTTTAACAAGACGGACGACCCCAGCCATTATCAATACTCTTCAGAGATTGTCTGCCTGGAGTCTGTGGTCACATGACCAGGACTTGTGCATTAGCTGCTCATATGACCGTCCATCCCCTGCTCCCATGGCTTCACGTGACCCTGATCTGGGTGGGGGGGGGGGTGCCTAAGCAGGTACTACACCTTGCCCAAGGGTGACCTGCACGTTAGCAGAGGGAAGAAGCGCCTTATGCCTCCTTTGGTAGAGATGTATCTCCACCCCACCACCCATCAGGATCTTGATCTTGATAAGAAAATGTTGAATGGAAACATAGAAAAACAAAGAGGTTGAATTGGGTTAAAGAGAAACCAGTTTCTCGACACAAACAAAATAGGTTTTAAAAGCAGTTTTGAATTCCTAATTGAATACGAGAAAGAAGAAAACTAGAAATATTAAGAACACGTAGCATTGCAGTGTTAATTACAGGGAGGTTGGAGTCGTCTTTTAGGGAATGATGCATGGGTGGGAAATTGAACCAATGAACCTCAGTTCGACCCGACGTAAATTGGGGGACCACTTTGTCAAGCACCTTTGCTCCATCTGCAACAAGCTGTATTTCCCAGTGGCCAACCGTTTTATTTCTAATCTCCATTCCCATTCTGACATGTCAGTCCACGGCCTCTTCTGCTGCCACAATGAGGTCATTGGAGGAGCAACACCTCATACTCCGTCTGGATAGCCTCCAACCTGAAGGCATGAACTTCGATTTTTCCCTCCTCCCCCTTCTCTCTTTTTCCATTCACCACTTTGGCTCCCTTTTTACCTCTTCTCATCACCTCCCTCTGATTACCCTCCTTCTTCCCTTTCTCCCATGGTCCATTCTCTTCTCCTGTCAGATTCCTCCTTCTTCAGTCCTTGACCTCTTCCACCTATCACCTTCCAGCTTTTCACTTCATCCATCCCCACCCCCACCCACCACCCTTCTCCATCATCTGGTTTCACCTATCAGCTGTTAGATTATACTTCTTTCCCTTCCCCCATCTTCTTATTCTGGCTTCTTCCCCCTTCCTTTTACCTGATGTACAGACACTCCTGTGACTAGTGTCATTTTATGGATGTACAATCTATGTATATAAGCTATCT
Organism: Hemitrygon akajei; assembly: GCF_048418815.1. NCBI lineage: Eukaryota > Metazoa > Chordata > Chondrichthyes > Myliobatiformes > Dasyatidae > Hemitrygon > Hemitrygon akajei. The sequence goes on along the minus strand of NC_133137.1, from coordinate 80,147,930 downwards.
TACGTAGTTATGCCTATTGTGTTATTTAATTATTGTGTCCTTTATCTTATTGTGTTTGTGCTGCATCGGATTTGGAGTAACAATTATTTCATTCTCCTTCGCACTTGTGTATTGGAAATGACATTGAACAATCTTGAATTTTGATCCTGAGATGGCCTTCTGAGCTAAATGCTGTAAATCTATGACTAAAATTAAAAATTACATGACAGCATGCCACTTAACCGTGTAACGTTTCTACTAAGTATGTGTAAGGAGCTGCCAAGTGGTAGTGGTTGGGGCAGGTACATGAACAACATTTAAAAGGCACTTGGACAGGTACATGAATAGAAGAGGTTTAGAGAGAGATGAGCCAAAAATGGGCAAATGGGCAAATTCGCTTGGTGCTGCTCTCCAGTGTTCGCGCAGTGGAAAACAGGCTGGACCAGGACTACATCCCACGCACTATCAATCTATAGACCATGCTGCTCATGAACCTGAACTCTGTTTTTTTTTGTTCTTTTTTTGTGACTGTATGTTTTTTATCTGCTATTGTAATTACGTATGCAATATGTGTTGCATGCTGTTGGTACTATGCTTTGCACCTTGGCCCCACAGGAATGTTGTTTCATTTGGCTGTGTTTATGCATGGTTGAATGACAATTCAACTTCAACTAGCTTAGATGGGTATCTTGGCTGCCTTGGAGTAGTTGGCCAAAAGGCCTATTTCTGTGCTGTATGACTAGGCCTCGATTGTGGCTAGGCCTATTTCTAAGCCTCTATTGTGACTAGACCTATGACTGGGCCACTATTGTGACTAGGCTTATGACTAGACCTCCATTGTGAATAGGTCTCTACTGTGACTAGGCCTGTGATTAAGCCTCTATTGTAAGCACCAGGCCTTTAGAAAAAGTACTGACTGCACACTCTGTATGTCAGGAAACACAAAATAAAATAATGGAGAGTGTTCAGTTTATATACATTTTCTCATTAACACCATAAGGTTAATGAGAAGCCACACACTCAATATTTTAGGAACTCCCCCTCCACCATCAGATTTCTGAATGGTCCATGGACACATGAACACCACCTCACTATTTTACTCTTTTTCTGCACTTACTTATTTTTTATATTTCCTGTTATAATTAATAGTACTTTATATGCATTGCACTGTATTGCTGCCACAAAACAACAAATTTACATCCTTTGTCAGTGATAATAAAACTGATTCTGATTCTGATTTGATGACTTCAGAATCATGGAGGTCCTAGAAGGGACACTCAGGGAACATTCTAGAAAAAAATATAAAATAAAAGTAGGGAGATTGGAGAGACAATATGAAGACCAAGACCCTGAGCCTATGGCTCCCAGAAGAGATAGCCTTCAGGATAAACCTGCCTGGTTCTTCCAGGTTGGGAAATACCCCGGTGTGAATCTGTCAGAAAGCTGTCAAAGTAAACTAGTTTTGAAATTGTTTAAGCCAAACAGTGATTAGTAATAATGGATATAGGGGTAGAATTAGGCCATTTGGCCCATTGAGTCTGTTCTGCCATTCAGTCATGGCTGATTTTTGTTCAACCCCATTGCTCTGCCTTCTCTTCGTAACCCCTTTACCTATCAAGAATCGATCAACCTTTGCTACAAATATACCCAATGACCTGGTCTCTACAGCCATTTATGACAATGAATTCTACAGACTCGCCACCATCTGGCTAAAGAAATTCCTCCTCATCACTGTTTTAAAGAGATGCCCTTCCACTGTGCATCCACTAGACTTTGAAATATATATAAGGCCAGCTGAAGGAAAGCTCTGTCAAATGGATTGATTATAAGGGGAGTCTTAAAAAAGGAAGGAAGCAGAGAGGAGTAGAGAAGAGATGTACATGTGGTAAATAAACCTTGTTGGCTGGAAAGGACTACAGCCCACGAATCAGTGAACTCGAATGAATCAAGGACAGTGGAAGTAGACCAATGAATTGTCCTTCAAGTCAAGTTGCTTTTATTGTCATTTCGACCATAAACTGCTGGTACAGTGCACAGTAAAAACAAAACAGCATTCCTCCATGACCCTGGTGCTACATGAAACAACACAAAACTATGCTAGACTTTGTGAGACAGCACAAGGCTACACTAGACTACGTAAAACAACATAAAAACTGCACTAGACTACAGACCTGCACAGAACTACATAAAGTGCAGAAAACAGTGCAGGGCAATACAATAATTAATAAACAAGACAATAGGCACAGTAGAGGACAAATTACAATGTCAGTCTAGACTCTGAGTATCGAGGTGTCTGATGGCTTGGGGGAAGAAACTGTTGCACAGTCTGGTTGTGAGAGCCTGAATGCTTCGGTGCCTTTTGCCAGATGGCAGGAGAGAGAAGAGTTTGTGTGAGGGGTGCGTGGGGTCCTTCACAATGCTGTTTGCTTTGCAGGTGCAGCGTTTGGTGTAAATGTCTGTAATAGTAGGAAGAGAGACCCCGATGATCTTCACAGCTGACCTCACTATCCGCTGCAGGGTCTTGCGATCCGAGACAGTGCAATTCCCGAACCAGGCAGTGCAGCTGCTCAGGATACTCTCAATACATCCTCTGTAGGATGTGGTCCTTGTTCTTGCCATGAGGTCAAAGGAATAGAGGCTGCCATTTTGTAAAGCTGCTCCGTATTCTCCATTTTGTGAACAGGTTTTGCTCAGCTGAATCTTTGGTTCAGAGAGAATGATGCTCCAGGTAATCTGCTGGACCAGAGATCATTTCCAAGCAAGGAGTTATTTGTGAGGTGTTCTTTGGTATGATGTTACATGCAGGTTTGTGAATTTATTTATTGAGATAGAGTGCAGAATAGGCTTTTCTAGCAATTCGAGCCACGCCACTCAGCCATGTGGGGCTTGCGCCTACCCTGAGTGATTCAAGTTGGTTACTGGTTTAGTAACTAATTTAGAACAAAGAGCCATAACTTGCAAGTTAACCTGGGAGGCGCCCAAATTCAAAGCCGATCAGGGAAGCCTGTGAGGAGGCTTGGCAAGGTGTTTAACAGCTCACTGAAGGACACAGCCTCCATCAAAGCAGCGGGGGAAGAGCTCTAGCAATGGTTGCTTCCTGTGGAGCCAGACGGGGCTGTCGGACATATTCAAGGCTTGGATTTACCAGCATGGTATTCTCCCTCAAATCCTGCAGACGCTGGTCCATGGTGTCCCGCTGTCAACAGTTGAGACCTTTGAGAGAAAAATCAGCCAGCACCTATGGAGGTGGCCGGGTCTCCCGAGGAGGTGTCTCACACATCACAGAATGAAACTCCCCATCGGCGGTGTGAGCGAGGAGTTCATGGTCACCGTGCAAGAGAAGTGCTGCAATACAGACAGTGCAGTGACCCAAAGGTCTCACACACAGGCATTGAGGAGAGGACGGACAGGAGGTGGAGGGCACAGGAGGCAGTTGAACAGGCCGAAGCACGACTGCGCCACAGGGTGCTGGTGGGCCCAGTGGCATCAGGACGGGCGGGCTCGGGTTGCTTCCCAACAGTCCGCTACAATAACGTGCAAGGCGCCAGCTGGTCCAGCAGGAGGTCCGAGCTGCTGTAGAGGAGCTACGGTACGTGCCAGCATGCGGCAACAAGGCACGTGGACAAGATGGGACCGGGTAACGGAGCACAACATCTCGTGGGGGGATATTTGGCAAGCTGAACCCCACCACATTGAGTTCCTGATCCAGTCGGCCTGTGATGCCTGTCCAAGTCCAGCGAACCTCTATTGCCAGGCAAGGACGAAACACCAGCGTGCTCCCTGTGCCGAGGGAAGCGGTCACCGGAACACGTCCTCAGCTGCTGCTGGGGCAAGGGCGTTATCGTTGGCACCAAGGCCAAGGGCTGAAGACAGGGGCTGACACCTTGTGCACAGCCATCGCCCAGCAAAGCAAGCCATCGCTTTTATTAAGGCTCAAATCCAACCTAAGGCACCTGCCGGCCTTCCAGGAACAGCAAAGGACTGGCAATTGAGAGTCAACCCAAAGAAACAGCTCAGTTTCCCTGAGCACATCTCCTCAACCATGCTTAGGCCAGACACGGTGCTGCTGACAGAGTCATCGAGACAAGAGGGCAGGTTGGAGTGAGCCATTCCCTGGAAAGACCGGACGGAGGAGGCCCATGAAAGGAAAAAGACAAAGTATCAAGACTTGGTGGAGGAGTGCAGCAGCAAGGGGTGGCGGGAACACTGTATGCCCGTAGAGGTGGGCTGCAGAGGGTTTCCTGGTCAATCCATCTGCAGAGCCTACAGCCGGACGGGTATCTCTGGAATCCAGAGGGGAACGCCATAGAGGAGGCAGAGCGAGCCTCGAGATAGCTGTGGATCAGGAGGGGAGATCCTTGGCAGAATGCTACAAAGACACAAGTCAGGGCCTGATCGACCCTGGCTGGGGCACCCAGGCGAGGGTGTCTGATGTTGAAAGACCCGAAACACCCTGTGACCCCGGGTTACATCACTGAGGATAGATACATCGCAAGATGAACCATTCTGTCTCCTACAGAAGAGGGCAATGAATGGGTGCTGGCTTGGACCAGAGCCAATAAGGAGGTGACGCAGATCAATCAGATGACCTCAGGCCAATGAGATTGAACTGCAACATTGGAGCCCATAAGAAGTGTTTAGAAGTGAGGAGCTTCGAATGCAAAGCAGCAACAACTTTCCAGAGACCAACCATTGCAGACGTGGAGGACCCCGCATCGCAGTGCAGACTCCTTTCCCGGATATCACCTTTTCTATTCTTTGACTGTTCATGGAAGATCAGGGAAACTTAGCAGATGTGCACACAGGAAATCGATGGGGTAAATTCATGTGCTCTTCATTTGAGACAATAAAGGTGGTTGTCGGTAAATACACTTTGTACCTAATTGATCATTATGACTCAGGAGTAATCCTTGTAACAATCTGAACCTGAATTTTTATTTCATAGAATATAGAACTGTACAGGCCCTACAGCCCATGATGGTGCGCCAACATATTTAAACCTACTCCACAATCAATCTAACCCTTCCCTCCTACACAGCAGTCCCTAGTGAATTTTAAAATACTGATCTCCATTGAAAGAAGTCAGGTAGCGGAGACCATTTACCAGTCAGACTGGTGTTATACTCTGAGTGACAACTGCACAGGGCTGGTTTTTATTACAAGGTAAGTATTCCTCCCATGTCGTCTGACGTTAGCACACCCTGTGTGAATTCAGGGGGTACTTTATCGAACATCCTTCTTTGATAATGTAAATCCAAATGGAGCAATTGTCAGTGGGTTAAAAACATGGTTTAGCTCTGATTTTTCTTGACAATATTATTGAAAGAGTACAGTGGAAACTTGCAAGGATGTTAGCAAGACTGGAGGACCTGAGTTATCTGGAAAGATTGAATAGGTTAGGACTTTATTCCCTCGATTGTAGGAGAATGAGGGGAGAATTGATAGAGATATACAAAATTAAGAGGGGTATAGGTAGGGCAAATGCAAGCAGGCTTTTTCCACTGAGGCTGGGTGGGACTACAACTGGAGGTCGTGGGTTAAGGGTGAAAGGTGAAAAGTTTAAGAGGAACATGAGGGATAACTTTTTCACTCAGAGGGTGGTGAGAGTGTGGATCGAGCTGCTAGCGCAAGCAGAGGACATAATTTTGATTTCATCATTTAAGAGAAGTTTGGAAAGGTCCATGGATGGGAGGGGTATGGAGGGCTATGATCCGGGTGCAGGTTGATGGAGCTAGGTAGTTTAAGTGGTTCGGCACAGACTAGATGAGTCGAGACCCTTCGTCAGGAAATGTTGATTTTTCCTTCCTCTTCTCCAGCATTTTGTTTCTGTTGCAGTAAGTCTCTGTCACCTCTTTCCTATCAAGCCTCCACTTGTGATTCCCCATTCTGGCTCCCTCTTACACCTTCTCTTCTTACCTCCCACTGGTTCCGTTCCTCCTTCCCTTTCTCCCATGGTCCATCCTTTCCAGCCCTGATGAAGTGTCTTAGCACAAAACAAAAGTGGCCTCAACAATATCTTGCACAACTCTATACATTAAACTGCAACTTGTATAGGTGGGGATGATGCTCAGTACAAGTGTATATGTGAGGTCCCGGGTTCAATCCCTGCCACCTCCACACTGGTAATCTTAAATTAGTGGAAAGCCAGAAACTTTGTCCCAAGGAGGAGATGGCTAATACAAGAGAGCATAATTTCAAGGTGTTTGCAGGAAAGTATAAGGGGGATGTCAAAGATAGGGTTTTCACACGAGGAAAGGCGGGTGCCTGGAGCACCCTGCCAGGAGTGGTGGTAGACACAGATACATTGAAGAGACCCTTCGATAGACAGATGGATGATAGAAAAATGGAGGGTTATGTGAGATCAGACAGATCTCAGAGTGGGTTAAATGTTCAACAGAACATTGTGGGCAGAGGGGCCTCTGTGCTCCATGTTCTCTGTTGTATACTCAGTGCCCAGACTGATGGCCAGTTTGACAAAAGCATTTTTCACCAACCTGTCTCTCCCTCTCACACTACTTTCAGCACCCTGTCTCCCTGTGACTTCACTCTCACCACTCCGTCACTCTGTGACACCACCTTGTCTTCATGTGAAAACACTTTCACCACCCCATCTCTTGACACTACTTTCACAACCCTGTCATGCTGTGAAAACACCTTCACCACCCCATCTCCATGTAACACCAGCTTCACCACATGGTCTCCCCACAACACGCCTTTCACCACCTTGTTTCTCCATGACAACACGTGCACTACCCTGTGCCTGTGTGACACCACTTGAACCACGCTGTCTCCCTGTGACTCTCCCTTCATATCCCTGTCTCCCTGTGACTCTCCTCTCATATCCCTGTCTCCCTGTGACTCTCCTCTCATATCCCTGTCCCTCTGTGACACAACTTGCACCACTCGGCCTCTATGTGATGCCACTTTCTCCAGATTGTCTCCCGTGACACCATTTTCATCACCCTCTCTCCTCGTGACACCACTTTCACCACCCTCTCTATCTCTGACACCACGTTCACTATCCTGTCTCCAAATGACACCACTTTCTCCATGCTGTCTCCTCGTGACAGTAATTTCATATCCCTGTCTCTCTGTGACAGTAATTTCATATCCCTGTCTCTCTGTGACAGCACTTTCCTGTCTGCTCGTGAAAACACTTTCATTAACCCCATCTCATTGTGACAACACTTCCACCATCCTTCCTCAGTCTGACATCATCTTCACCACCCTGTGTGCCTGTGACACCACTTTCACCTCTGTCTCTCTGTGACACAAATTTCACCACCCTGTGTCCTTGTGACACCACCTTGTCTCTCAGTTACTGTACCTTTACCACCCCATCGCTCTGTGACACCATGTTCACCATCCTGCCTCCGTTTGACACCTCAGTCACTATCCTGTCTGTTTGCAACACAAATTTCACCACCCTGCCTCTCTGTGACACCGCTTTCATCATCCTGTAAATCGTTATGCTAACGTGGCACCTTTAGTTCTTCGGTCTTCTGTTCACAAGATGACCTGCTTCTGAGGGTGGGGGGGTGGGCAAAGGAATAGTTTAAAGGCAGCATGAGGGGCAAGTTCTTTAGGCAGAGAATGGTAGGCCCTGCTGAAGGGTCTCAGCCCAAAACATCGACTGTACTCTTTTCCAAAGATGCTGCCTGGCCTACTGAGTTCCTCCAGATTTTTGTGTGTGTTGCAGAAAATGGTAGGTGGCTGGAATGGGGTATCAGGGCAGTACTGCAAGCAGATGGTCTGGTGCAGTTTATAAGGCTTTTAGACAGACACACGCCATGAAAGGTCGATCTGAACGCCCAATTGCATTTGCTTCAAGATCACTGACAAACACAGAATGCAACTAGGCACAGATCAACCAACAGATCCTTAGTCTAGTACAGGAAAGAAAGAAGTTCCACAACTACCCCTACAGATAAAAGTTTACTCTTGTGACAGACCGTCAGCCACTTGTGTCCATGTAGTGTCGTCGGCAAATTTAATTAGCAGATTGGGGCTGTGGGCAGCAATACAGTCATGGGTATACAGGGAGTAAAGGAGGGGACTCAGTACGCAGCCCTGAGGGGCTCCTGTATTGAGTCAGAGGGTTGGAGGTGATGGAGCCCACTCTTACAACCTGCTGGTGATCTGACAGGAAGTTCAGGATCAGGCAGGGTTAAGGTTGAGGTCTCTGAGCTTCTTGTCAAGCCTGGATGGAACTATGGTGTTGAATGCCGAACTATAGTCCAAGTATAGCATTCTTCTCACATAAGCGTTCTTCTTCAGATGGGCAGTTTTCCCAGGAGCCCTCTCTTTTGATATAGAGTTCAAGGGCACCAAACAACACAGCAAAGCTGATGGCTTGTCACATCGTGCACTGTTGACAACTGAAGAAGAAAAGTTTTCATTCTCTGACCCAGCAGAGGTGCTCCACACAGCATTGGTGGACCAGCAACTAGTAACAAATCCTGAAATACAAAGGGAAACAAGGAATGACCCAACCTTGTCAAAAGTCTATGTCATCACCAAGCAAGGATGGCCAGCACGTGGTAATCCCATGTTTCCAGAGTTCTCAGTGAGAAGAGACTAACAGTTTGTTTGTCAAAGAACCCTGCTGTGTGGATCTGGTGTTGTGGTCCCTCTAAACTAAAAGAGAGTTAGAGAGTCAATATGAAGAATCTCGCCCGGAGCTACGTGTGGTGGCTGGGAATAGAAAAACAGATTGAAGACTTGACCAAAAGCTGTTTGGGATGCCACCAAGTTCAAAATGCACCCCCACAGGCACCGTCACACCCGTAGGAGTGGCCATCATCACCATGGCGAAGAGTGTATGTTGACTTTGCTGGCCGATCATGGCCTCCATGTTTGATTGCTGTGGATGCTCATTTGATGCGGCCTGAGGTCATACCAATGCAGGCAACCACATCAGGAAAGACTGTTTCTGCTCTGAGGACTATCTTCAAAGAAATGGCTTACCTGAACAAATAGTGAGTGACAATGGACAATACATGTCGGAAGAGTTCCGATTGTTCATGAAGAAATATGGCATCAGATATTTCAAGTCAGCTTCTCACCAACCAGCAATGAATAAGTTAGCTGAAAGGTTTATCCAAACCTTCAAGAAGCCCATTAAAGTGATGGACAAGGAGGACGTTTCTCTGCAGCTCAATGTGGACAACTTCCTTTTTGTGTATCGGAACTCTGCTCATGCGACGACAAATCAAACATCTGCAATCTGTTGATGAGCAGGAATCTGAGATCTCACATAGACCTCCTGAAACCAGAGGGAAATGCACAATAAACAGTTCAGCCAGTTGCCAAGTGAAGCAGCAAGGAGCTTCGAGATTGGACAGGAAGTGCCAGAGCAAGAAGACAAGCGGACACCCAGTGGGATAGCTCCAAGAACTGGACCGCTGATATACACAGTTGGAGATCAGACATGGAGGCATCACGTGGACCAGATACTGGATGCTCAGCCAAAGAACACACCTGAGTCGATTGCATCCAACAAGATGAGCACATTACAGTCACCAGACTTACCTCAGTGATGATCATGTCACAACAGCAACGTGACACCTGCAACAGAGAAAGTTGTCTTTGACAAGACAGCTGTCAGAGTTGACGCTACTCCACAGGTCCAAAGGCACTCTCCTGAAAGGAGCACAGCACCACCCAAAAGACTGAACCGGAATTGAATTGATTACTTACATCTTTCACATACATGAGGAGTAAAAATCTTTACGTTACGTCTCCATCTAAATGTGCAAAGTATAATAATTTGTAATAAATAGTATGTACAACAGGACAGTCGCTATAACATAGAATCAGAATCAGATTTATTATCAATGGTATGTGATGTGAAATCTGTTAACTTAGCAGCAGCAGTTCAATGCAATACATAATCTAGCAGAGAAATAAAATAATAATAATAAATAAACAAGTAAATCAATTATGTATATTGAATAGATTTTTAAAAACATGCAAAGACAGAAATACTGTATATTTAAAAAAAGTGAGGTAGTGTCCAAAGATTCAAAGTCCATTTAGGAATCAGATGGCAGAGGGGAAGAAGCTGTTCCTGAATCACTGAGTGTGTGCCTTCAGGCTTCTGTACTTCCTACCTGATGGTAACAGTGAGAAAAGGGCATGCCCTGGGTGCTGGAGGTCCTTAATAATGGACACTGCCCTTCTGAGACACTGATCCCTAAACATGTCCTGGCATGAATTAATCAGTCTGATGGCCTGGTGGAAGAAGCTGTCCCGGAGCCTGTTGGTCCTGACTTTTATGCTGTGGTACCATTTCCCAGATGGAACAGTTTGTGGTTGGGGTGACTCAGGTCTCCAATGATCCTGCGGGCACTTTTTACACACCTGTCTTTGCAAATGACCTAACTAGTGGAAAGTTCACATCTACAGAAGCACTGGGCTGTCTGCACCACTCTCTGCAGATTGAGGGAAGTATAGTTCTCATACCAGGCAGTGATGTAGCCAGTCAGGATGCTCTCAATTGTGCCCCGAGAGAAAGTTCTTAAGATCTGGGGGCTCATACCAAACTTCTTCAACTGTCTGAGGTGAAAGAGGTGCTGTTGTGCTTTTTTCACCACACAGCTGGTGTGTACAGACCACGTGAGATCCTCGGTGATGTGTATGCCAAGGAACTTAAAGCTGTTCACCCTCTCAACCCCAGATACATTGGTGTCAACTGGGGTTAGCCTGACTCCATTCCTCCTGTAGTCCACATCTAGCTCCTTTGTTTTTGCGACATTGAGGGAGAGGTTGTTTTCTTGACACCACTGTGTCAGGGTGATGACTTCTCTGTAGGCTGCCTCGTTATTATTTGAGAATAGGCCAATCGATGTAGTATCATCAGCAAATTTAATTAGCAGATTGGAGCTGTGGGTGACAACACAGTCATGGGTATACAGAGAGTAAAGGAGGGGGCTTAGGACAGAGCCCTGAGGGGCACCTGTGTTGAGGGTCAGAGGGCAGAGGTGAGGGACCACAGTCTTACCACCTGCAATCTGACAGGAAGTTCAGGATCCAGCTGCACAAGGCAGGGCGAAGGCCGAGGTCTCTGAGTCTCTTGTCAATCTTGGATGAACTTATGGTAGTGAATGCTGAACTGTAGTCCAAGAACAGCATCCCTCTTCTCCAGATGTGTAAGGACAGTGTGTAGAGCAGTGGCTATTGCATCATCTGTCGATTGGTTGTGTCGGTTGGCAAATTGTAGGAGGCTCAGTGTGGGTGGCAGCATGCTGCAGATGTAATCCTTAACCAGCCTCTCAAAGCATTTGCTTATTATTGAGGTGAGTGCGACAGGACGCCAGTCATTCAGACATGTTACCTCTGTCTTTAGTGTAGGGAAATTAGTTATGGACTGTTATTGTGAAAACATGTTTTTTTGAATATGGTTTGTTAAAGGGAAATTGAGTGTTTTGTTACATGTACAGGTTTATGTTACATTAATCTAAAAGGAGAGGAAGTGTAATGTATGGATCTATTTCTTTTAATGCAACGACTCCCCTTAGCACCAATTATTGACTGATACCTTATGCACATGCATTGATCTGTTGCTCTCTCTACAAAGTGAATATACACGTTAACTTCTCAGAGTGTGTGCCTTTGCTTATTAGATATGTAGTTGTACGGCCACAACAGTGGATGCAGCCCAATCCGTCACAGGCAAAGCCCTCCCCACCATTGACGACATTTACAGTGGCATGGTAACAAGAAAGCACCAAGGACTCGCAGGCCACACAGGCTATGCCCTCTTCTCACCGCTGCCATCAGGCAGGAGGTACAGAAGCCTTAGGTCCCACACCACCAGGTTCAGGAACAGTTATTACACTACCACCGTCAGGCTCTTGAACCGGTGTGGATAACTTCAATCACCGTCTTGATTCAATGCCCTACAGACTCATTTTCAAGGGTTCTTTACAAATCATGTTCTCAACATTATAGTTTACTTGCACAGTTTGTCTTATTTTGCATATTGGTTGCTTGATAGTCCTTGCTCTTGCATAGTTTTTTTTATAAATTATGTCGTATTTCTTTATTGTAAATACCAGCAAGAAAATGACTCTCAAGGTGACATATGTGTATTTTGATAATACAGTATATTTAGACATTCAGCATAAAACATGAACTGCATTGTACTAATAATCTTCATCAGTGCGTGATCTCCAGTCCAACTCAGCAATGTTTGCTATCAAGTTTGTTCAGTTTGTTATGTTTAGATAATCTTGGGCAATGCTACTTTAAGACCATTTCTACTAGTGCCAAGCACCCGTTTCAACGTTATCTTGCTCCTTTTCATTCTGTGTTGCCTTTCCTGACTGGTCTTATATTCCACCCCCCCCCCCCCCCCACCATCTTTTAATCCCCCGCGTTAATCCATTGTTTCTGAGGCATGAAATTCAGGATGTCTGGGATCTGCCTGCTTAGAGTGGGCTGGAATGTGGACAGGTCACGTTCTGAGAACAGATTGCACAAGCACGACTTGAACAGCAAAAATCCCCACAAGGCCGATGTTTGCAGAAACAAATGTCAGAGTTACACATTTCATCAAAAATTCATTTCCACAGGAGGGGACCCTTTAAACTTAAAAGTTCAAAGGACATTTATTATCTAAGTGTGTATGCTATATACAACCCTGAGGTTAGTCTCCCTACAGGCAGTCGCTTGACTGCTTACAGGTCTCCAAAAACAGATCTCCATTTAACTAATTATGTGACGTCCAAAACCAATTGGCTGCACCAGTGATGATTTGGTGTGTCATATTAAAGGGAGAGAATACATAGGCAATTAATGAAATCCTAAGGCAGCAAATTCCAGACTCAGGACCTTTACCATCTAGAAAGACAAGAACAGCAGATACCGAGGAACACCACCACTTGGAAATCCCCCTCCAAATCACTCATCATCCTGACTTGGAAATATATCGCTGCTCTTTCATTGTCACTGGATCAAAATCATGGAATTCTCTCCCTAACAGCACTGTGGGTGTACCTGAGCCCCAGAGAATGCAGCGGTTCAAGAAGGCAGCTCATCGCCACCTTCTCAAGGGCAACTAGGGATGGGCAATAAATGCTGGCTTAGCTGGCAACGCCCACATCCCGTAAATGAATAAGTAAAAAAATAAATTATTTTGTCTCTTATATTTGTAATTAATTTAGATCACTTTATATCTGTTTTTACTTTGACACGAAAGAGTCTTATTCTGTTGATCAGTGTCAAAAAAGCCAAATTAAATCCACTGCGATTCAATGTTGTAAAACCATAAAACATGAAAACATCCAAGGGGGTGAAATCTTTTTATTGGCGCTGTATATCTAGAAGTTTTGTAAGATGCCTGCAAAGCGTCACTGTGTTTCACCTGTGCCATCTTAGGTATGTACTTGTACATCTGATAAAAAGCTTGAGTTTGACTTTTGATGTATCAAATAACAGAATCAAAGTCAAAAATTCAAAGTCAGAGTAACAGTATACTGTGTGTCACCATATACTACCTTGAGATTCATTTTCTTGTGGGCATTTATAGAAATATGAAGAATTGCAATAGATTCAATGTAAAAAACTGCATCACAGCCTGGTATGGAAACACCAATAACCTTGAATGGAAAATCCTACAAAAATTAGTGGATAGTGCCCAGTCTATCATGGGTAAAGCCCTCCCCAGTGTTGAGCAGATTTAAGTGAAATGCTGTCATTTGTCATCAGCGATCCCCACCATCCACACCATGCCCGCTTCTTACTACTGTCATCAGGAAGAAGGCACAAGAGCCTCAGGACTCACCAGTAGGTTCAGGAACAGGTACTGGTCCTCAACAATCAGGCTCTTGAACAAAAGGGATAACTTCACTCAACCTTACTTACCCCATTATTGAAAGGTTCCCACAACCAATGGACTCACTTTCAAGGATATTCTCGAAATTTATTGCTTACTTTTTTTATGATTATTATTTCTTTTCTTTTTGTATTTTGCACAGTTTGTGTCTTTTGCACACTGGTTGAATGCCCAAGTTGGTGTGGTCTTTCATTGATCCTATTGTGATTATTATTCTATTATACATTTATTGAGTATGCCTGCAAGAAAATTAAACTCAGGGTTGATTATGGTGGCATAAATGTGCTTTGATAATAAATTTACTTTGAACTTTTAAACAAAGACTGACAAAAAACCACTGTGCAAGTAAAGACAAACTGTGCAAATAAAAAATTACTGAGAACGAGTTGTAGAGTCCATAGCTTTATTATCGTTGTCTTATCTGAATGAAATTTGTTGTTTTGCATGGACAGCACCATCCCAGACAAAAAATTATTATCAGCTGCAAAATTAAAGGTCGTGCAAAAAAGAATAAAAGGTAGTGTTCATTTGTTGATTGTCCATTCAGAAATCTGATGGTGGTGGGGTAGAAGTCGTTTCTGAATTGTTGAGTGTGGGTCTTCAGGCTCCTGTCCCTCCTCCTTGAAGATAGTAATGAGAAGGGGGCTGATGGTGAAGATCCTTTCTTGAGGTACCACCTCATGAAGATGTTCTCGGTGGCAGGGAGAGATAGATACAGTGTGGGGAAGCGCTTTGGTAGATGGAATAAATCTGTAAACTGTTTTCTAAATGGATAGAAAATTCAAAAATATGAGGAGCAAAGGGACTTGGGAGACCTCGTACAGGATTCTCAAAAGGTTAACTTGCAGATTGAATTTGGTGTTGAGGAAGGCAAATGCAAAGTTAGCATTCATTTTGAGAGACTAGAATATAAAAGCAAGGATGTAATGCTGAGGATTTATAAGGCATTGGTCAGATCGTACTTGGAGTACTGTGAGCATTTTTGGGCCCCTTATTTAAGAAAAGATGTGCTGGCATAGGAGAGGGTCCAGAAGAGGTTCATGGGAATGATTCCAGAAATGAAAGAGTTAACATATGAATTGAGTTTGATGGCTCTGAGGCTGCATACACTGGAGTTTAGAAAACTGAGGTAGAGGGAAGAGATCTCATAGAAACCTATTGAATATTAAAAAGTCTAGGTAGAGTGGACGTGGAGAGGAAGTTTCTAAATTGGGTGAGTCTAGCGCCAAAGGGCACAGACTTAGAATAGAGGAGCATCCACTTAGAACAGAGATGAAAAGGAATTTCTTTAGCCACAGGGTGGTGAATCTGTTGAATTTATTACCACAGACGGCAGTGGAAGCTAATCGTTTTTATTTAAAGCAGAGGTTGATATCTTCTTGATTAGTAAGGGTGTCCAAGGCTATGGGGAGAAGGCAGGAGAATGAGGTTCAGAAGGATAATAAATTAGCCATGATGAAATGGTGGAGCAGAATCGATGGGCCAAATGGCCTAATTCTGCTCCTGTGTCTTATGGTCTTATAACAAAAAATGAGTAACCATAGTTTCAATGGCTATAATTATCTACTTAACATCAACATTTTAAGTGTCACATTTGCATAATTATATATTTACAATGGGAGTATCGTTGAATTGACAGACTATTGAAATACATCAGCTGGTCCAAAGGGGGGGGGGGGGCGGGGGTTGGAATACAGAACAGCCAAAATAGACTTCATTTGTCTGGTACAATGGAGGCACGCTCTCAAATGCAGCAGCCTCACGGGGGCCAACCGAAGGTGCACTTTTTTTTTAATGTATTTTTTTATAATCATAAGACTATAATGGACTCCAAGAACAATGGGTACAGCAGGACTACTGCATCCGTGATCTGTTCACTGTTCAGAGCCATCAGCCAGGGTGTCGAAGGAGACAGAGAAGGAGAGGCCAGCAATCAGCCGGGAGAAGGAGAAGCCGACGGGTGGACTGGAGATGGAGAGGCCGGTGATCAGCCGAGAGAAGGGTCAGAGGAGCTGACCTGGGCGCAGATCGTGCTGCTGCTGCTACTCGAAGACATTAGAGTTGGTATGTCAAAGCAGCGTGCAGTGTAACTGTGAGTGACTGCCTTGGATATTTCTCTTGCGATCACAAGACCCTGTTGGACATTGATAATGTAAGATGCCGCAGGCCTGTTTCCCTTGTTTGGTGGTGAGATAGGCAGTGAGGCAGCAGCATGGCCTTGGTTATAGCGTTGACTAGGCCTCAAGTGGGCTTGCCTGCTACCGTGAGACATCACTGGAGGCGGTGTGGGTTGGAGACGTACTTGGTTGGGAGCTGGCCTCTCTCATCAGTGCTGCCCTCCAGTGTTTGACCCATGGAATGACAGGCTGGATTGCTGGGAGCTGTACGAACCATTTGCATGTCGCTCAGGGATTTGGACTATATATATCTTTTCTTGTGCAACTATGTGTTTTTTTTTCCTCTCTCTTGCTATTTTGAATGTATGTTATGCATCTTGGCCTCCAGAGGAATACTGTCTCATTCAACTGAATCCATGTATGGTCTGAATGATAATTTAATTTGTTGCTTTATTGAGGGATGACTCCAAAGTATGCAGCTTATTTACTTACTTACTGCCCATTACGCCACTGGAACTTCGGGCAACGATGAAGGTCCTCCATCTCTGGCAGTGTTCAGGGCTTCCTTCATCATGTCAGTAGCTTCCTTTTGGTTTACACTACTGATGTCATGCAAGTCCCGGGTGGAGACTCAGGAATACCGTCACACCCCTGATGTAGAAGGATTCTTCATTGCTGTTTCTGTAGCAATTTTGTTTTACCGGTAAAGGTTGTTAACCCTGAGCAGAACCCCTGAACCTGGAGGACAGATGGACCCCTCTCAGTCTGGCCTCTACCCTTTGACCTGTTTGCTGTGGGTGTCCCTACCAAGAGACAAAGTGTAAAGCCCTGACTCCAGCCAGCATAGCTCTCTGGGTCATTGAGGCACGTAAGGCTCCAAACCCAAGGTTATGGACCTTTTGGAGGTTAAGTATACAGCATCTAATACCATCATTCCCACAATCCTGATTGAAAAGTTGCAGAACCTACACCTCCGTACCTCCCTCTGCAATTGGATTCTCAACTTCCTAACTTGAAGATCACAGCCTGTGTGGATTGGTGCTAACATATCCTCTTCCCTGACGATCAACATTGGTACACCTCAGGGGTGTGTGCTTAGCCCACTGCTCTACTCTCTATATACCATGACTATGTAGCTAGGCATAGCTCAAATACCATCTACAAATTTGCTGACGATACAACCATTGTTGGTAGACTCTCAGGTAGTGACGAGAGGGCGTACAAGAGTGAGATATGAAAACTAGTGGAATGGTGCCACAGCAACAACCTGGCACTCAACGTCAGTAAGACGAAAGAGCTGATTGTGGACTTCAGGAAGGGTAAGACAAAGGAACACCTACCAATCCTCATAGAGGGATCAGAAGTGGAGAGAGTGAGCAGTTTCAAGTTCCTGGGTGTCAAAATCACTGAGGATCTAACCTGATCCCAACATATCAATGTAATTATAATGAAGGCAAGACAGCAGCTATACTTTATTGGGAGTTTGAAGAGGTTTAACGTGTCAGCAAATACACTCAAAAACTTCTATAGTTGTACTGTGGAGAATATTCTGACAGGCTACATCACTGTCTGGTATGAAGGGGCTACTGCACAGGACCAAAAGAAGCTGCAGAAGGTTGTAAATCTAGTCAGCTCCATCTTGGGCACTAGCCTACAAAGTACCCAGGACATCTTTAGGGAGTGGTGTCTCAGAAAGGCAGTGTCCATTATTTAGGACTTCCAGCACCCAGGGCATGCCCTTTTCTCACTGTTACCATCAGGTAGGAGATACAGAAGCCTGAAGGCACACACTCAGCAATTCAGGAACAGCTTTTTCCCTTCCGCCATCCGATTCCTAAATAGAAATTGGAGCGTTGGACAATACCTCACTTGTTTTTTTAATATACAGTATTTCTGTTTTTGCAAATTTTTAAAATCTATTTAATATACATAATTGATTTACTTGTTTATTATTGTTATGTTTTATTTTTATTTTTTTTCTCTCTGCTAGATTAGGTATTGCATTGAACTGCTGCTGCTAAGTTAACAAATTTCATGTCACACGCCGGTGATAATAAACCTGATTCTGGTTCTGATTCTGAAACAACCAGAATATTAAGTGAACAAATAGATATATCTATTGGTCACTCATAAAATACCTTTTCCTTTTCTCATGTCCACCATCTCCACCGCATCTGTTCTCAGGATGTGTGTTTTCTTTCCAGAACATCTCAGATGTCCTCCTTCTTCAAAGAGAGGGGTTTCCTTTCCTCCACCATTGGTGTTGCTCTCACCCACATCTCCTTCAGTTCCTAGACATCTGCCCCCACCCCATCTTCCTGCCACCTTAACAGGGATAGTTCATACATGCCTCTGGGCATATCCTGACCCATATATTAAGAGGGAGGAATAGGTCTTTGATGATATGTTTATACATGAAATTACCTCTTATGCTTGTATCTCATTGTCAAGGTTTTAATGATGGCCAGTTAACATATCCAATCATCTGTTATTTTTCCCTGTGTAATTGCAGTATTTTTCTACAGGAGTGGTTTGCCATTGCCTTCTTCTGCACAGTGTCTTTACAAGACGGGTGACCCCAGCCATTATCAATACTCTTCAGAGATTGCCTGCCTGGCATCAGTGGTCGCATAACCAGGACTTGTGATATGCACCGGCTGCTCATATGACCATCCACCACCTGCTCCCATGACCTCACGTGACCCTGTTCAGGGGCTAAACAGGTGCCACACCTTGCCCAAGGGTAACCTGCAGGCTAGCGGAGGGAAGGAGTGACTTACACCTCCTTTGGTAGAGACGTATCTCCACCCTGACACCCATCATTATGCAGTATAAGCAGCTTTTAAAAATATGAATTAAACATGAACTAGATATAATTTTTACAAGAAAAAGCACAATTAGAACAAAAAAATTCCATTGCAGTGCAAAGTGGTCATAGAGTTGTTGTACTCAGGCAGTGACTAGGGTTGTGCTGGTTGGTTCAAGATTGTTTAATGTAATTTCCAAATGTAAGGAGAATGAAATGATTGTTTCTTGGTTCTGATGTAGCACAAAAATAAACACAAAGATAAAAAACAGAATGATAATAATAATAAAATACACAATAAATATAAATACATAAGGTAACTTCTTAAGAACTAAATGGTTGTAGCCATTCGTGAAGCTGGTGTGGTGGGACTTGAGGATTCTGTAGCTGTGAGAAGATGGCGTGGCCTGTATGATAGGGAACTTTAATGATGGATATTGCTTTCTTGAGGCAGCTCTTCCTGTTGAGATACGCTACCATGTCACAACAAATGTTACCAATCCTGCCTCCACCACCTCCTCTGGCAACTTATTCCAAATAACAAGTGTTGCCTCTCAGATCCCCCTAAATCTTTTCATTCTAACCCAACCGTACACACTACAGTGGCTTGCATTGTGCTTTACAGCACCACTGATCGGAAGATTGGGGTTCAGTTCCCGCCGCCGCTTGTAAGGAGTTTGGACGCTCTCCCCATGACCACATGAGTTTCCTCCAAGTGCTCCTATTTCCTCTCACATTCCAAAAACATTCCGATTAGAGTTTGTGAGTTGTGGGCGTGCTAGGTTGGTGCTGGAAGCATGGCGACACTTGCGGGCTGCCCCCAGCACATCTTCTGACTGCATCGGTCATTAACACAAACGACACATTTCACTGTATGTTTCAATGTTTCGATGTAGGTGTGATTAATAAAGGTAATCTTTAAAAATCTTTAAGTCTACTCTCCTTGGTGACTGACCCTGTCTCTGCATCTGGTCATTTTATATACCTGTAGCACAGGGGTGTCAAACTCATTTTAGGTCACGGGCCGGATTGAGCAAAATGCAGCTTCATGCGGGCCGGATCAGTCGGATGCATGCGAACGCAGCTTCCGTTGCCTCCGTTTTTTCAGCCTGCTCTCATGTGTCTCAGTCTCTGCTATAACTACAAAGTGTTTCACTTTACAAATTCCGTTTCTTATGAAGAAGACTGCCGAGCAAGATTGCCGAATAAACACTAAAAACCCTGAAAACCTGGTACCTGAATAAACTCAGCATTAGCCATATCATACGCCATAGGCGCATCGATTACTGGGGCCAGCTTTAATAGTAATTAGATATTATCTCGCGGGCCAAATCCGGCCCGCAGGCCTTGAGTTTGACATATATGCTGTAGCATATCAACTTTCAGCCCCTTGTGTCCAGCGGGAAACTTTCCCAACCAGCCTAAACAGTTGTGACAACTTCTAGGTGAATCATTAATGAACTTCTCTATCTTAATCACATCCTTCCAAAGGCATGGTGACCAGAACTACGTGCATAACCACAAGGGCAGCAGAAACAGAATGTTCTTCAGCTAGAACATGATCTGCCAACTCTATTATCAATTATAAGAATCATTGATCCACACTTCTTATGCTTTCATATGGCCAAAGAGGAGGCAATTTGGCCCATCAAGTCAATGTCCATTCTCAGAGCAGTCCCATTCCCCCACCTATTTCCTGGTAAGCTATTCTCAATCACTTGACTTCAACTCCACCCCATTTCTTTTATTGTCCACTTACTACAGACTTTTCTCTGTCTTTTGTTTGCCTTAAGGTCCTATAGTGCACACCATCTCTTTTTTCTTCTTTATTATTGGATCCTGATGGTTTTTGAGATCCAAAGGTTCTTCTGATGTCAAAAATAAGGCAAAAACTTGTTACTTGCATTTCTTAAGTGTTACAAGAGTGGAAAACGACCAAGAGAGAGAACTGAGAGAACAAAGAAATATCAAAGCGAAAAGAAACCATGGTCAGCTCATACTCAAATCTCCATAGATGTGTGGTGGAGAGTATATTGACTGGCTGCATCACAGCCTGGTATGGAAACATCAATGCCCTTGAACAGAAAGCCCTACAAAAAGTAGGGAATATGGCCAAATCCATCATGGTATAGCAACCCCCCCCCCACCCCCCGCCCCACCATTAAGCCCATCTACATGGAGCATTGTTGCAGGAAAGCAGCATCTATCATCTAGGACCCCACCACCCAGGTCATGCTCTCTTCTCGCTGCTGCCATCAGGAAGAAGGTACAAGAGCCTGAGGACCCACACCACCAGGTTTCGAAACAGTTATTACCTCTCAACCATCAGGCTCTTGAACCAGAGGGGATAACTTCACTCAACTTCACACAGCCCATCATTGAAATGTTCCCACAACCTATGGACTCACTTTCAAAGACTCTTCATCTCATGTTCTTCATATTTATTGCTTATTTATTTATGATTATTATTATTATTTCTTTATTTTTGTATGTGCACAGTTTGTTGTCTTTTGCCCACTGGCTGAGCACTCTATTTGGTGAATTATGGATTCTATTATGGATTTACTGAGTATGCTAGCAAGAAAATTAATCTCAAGATTGTATATGGTGCCATATACGTACTTTGATAATAAATTGACTTTGAACTTTGAGTAGTGATAACAAAGATACCAGTGATAACAATTGACCTAATAACCAGATTCAAATAGCATGACTCCTGCTACAACAATCTAATAATCTAATACAGAAGCAACTTGTGGTAAACTATGTGTATACCTGTCTGGACACGCCCCTCTGTTGACTGCTCCTGTGGCTCCTCCCACAGACCCCTGTATAAAGGCGATTGGAGGCACTGCTCCTCCCTCAGTCTCCAAGATGTTGTGATCACTTTTGCAGCTAATAAAAGCCTATCGTTTACCTCCCGTCTCCAAGAGTTATTGATGGTGCATCACAACTGTACCATAATTGCCAGAAAATTCACCATAAATAAATGATTATATAAAACACAACAAAGCACAGGAAAGTTAAACTACCAGAAAAATTATAATACTACACCCAAACCAACACTATCTCAACTGTATTATGTAATATACAGTACAGTATAATCCCTGTGTCCTGTCTGTCCTTCTGTGCCTGTATTCCTCCTGCAAGCAAGCCTTTCATTGTAACAGAGAGCACTCAGTAAACACACTCGTTCCATGTGCGAGCACACACACACACACGATTTGCTTTACGTTTACGATGCCTTTCCCACCATTTCTTTAGTAATAGGAATGTGTAAATGTGTATATGTTGCTTGTATACTGTATTTAAAGTAGATACTTCTGTTTATTTTGAAATACGATTGTAACTACATTGTAGGGTGCATCATGTTCTGATTCATGTTTATTCTTCAGTTAACTTTGAGGATCATTAAAGCCATTATCAATACTCTTCAGAGATTGTCTGCCTGGCGTCAGTGGTCACATAACCAGGACTTGTGATATGCACCATCTGCTCATACGACCATCCACCACCTGCTCCCTTGGCTTCACGTGACCCTGATCAGGGGGGCTAAGCAAGTGCGACCCCTTGCCCAAGGGTGACCTGCAAGCCAGCAGAGGGACAGTGTGCCTTGCACCTCCTTTGGTAGAGACATATCTCCACCCTAACACTCAAAATACCATGGAAGTTAAATTGTGAACAGTTTTTTTTAACTTAGAGATTTATTTAGAGATACAGCATGGTACAGGCCCTTCAGCCCAAAGAATCCAGTCGAACTAAGCACACCTATGTGACCAATTAATTGACTAACCCGGACATCTTGGAATTTGGGAGGAAACCAGGGCACCTGGAGGAAACCCACGTAGTCACGGGGAGAGCATAGAGACTTATTACAGATAGTGGCAGGAAATGAACCCCAACCATTGGCAATATAATTGTGTTACACTAATAA
This sequence comes from Hemitrygon akajei, assembly GCF_048418815.1. Classification (NCBI taxonomy): domain Eukaryota; kingdom Metazoa; phylum Chordata; class Chondrichthyes; order Myliobatiformes; family Dasyatidae; genus Hemitrygon; species Hemitrygon akajei. The sequence continues at coordinate 80,125,257 of NC_133137.1, read as the reverse complement.
CTACACTGTCTTGCTGCCCAATCGGAAGACAGGTTCTTGTTTTAATTAGCGTCGGTTATCTACATAATTCCCCAACTCCAGAATAATTTCCAACTCATCATGGAAGACCCACTGAAGCTTTCAGAGAAGGTCAACACCTTTTCACTGTCTTGCACAGTGGTGTATACCTTTGGGAATAAGAGAAAACAAGAGGAAGAGTTCAGAGGTTACTGGACATTAGAGAAATCTGAAGATTTCCAGCATCTGCAGTCCTCGTGTGTCAATGGAATTGTACTCTCCAGTTCCTGCAACAGAGGGTCTCACACCTGAACCATGTTGCTCCCTCCTTGGACGCTGCCTGACCAGCTGAGCATGTCCTGCGTTTGTTCTTTTATTTTCAGGTTTCAAGCATCTGTAGTGTTGTTTTTAAATTATTGCCGTCTCCTGGTGAGTTCAGAACCGCTTCTCTTCAAGAAATTTTTTCAAGGGATAAAGGCCGACGCCAATTCTGCCATGGGGGTCCCAAGCCCGTCTGCGAAAGGAAAAGGGTTGGGCACGGGGCTAGCAACCCCACCCTGTAAAAAATCAGATCTACAGAAACACCAACGTCCCTGGGAGGGGAAGGATACACCAAGAAGATGGGCTACACCTGGGGACAACATGAAAGACTGGCCCAGAACAGAGGATTTTGGTGAGCTGCTGTCAGGTGCCTATGCCCCAGTAGGGGTGATAGGCTTAAGAAGAAGACTATGGTCCTAACTCAGGCGTATAGGATCAGCTCAGATAGGCAAACTGGCCAGTCTTGGTGAGTTGGGTTGAATGGCATGTTTCTGAGCTGTATAACTCTCAGATTCTAAAAGCCATCCTAGAAGTTGTTCTTGGTACTTTGGTAGGGCTTCTACTTGTTTCATTTGTCTTGTTCACCCTTTAAGTGGGTTCTATTCCCCTTCTTGTCTTTGGTATGATTTGCTAAAATTCACTTCCACAGTCACAGCTCCTTGCTCAGCAGGCATCTCCTGCTCAAGCCCATATGATCCCAAATTCCAAAAAGTAGATCTATTATGAACATGCGCGTCTATCACCAAAAATTAGCCAGTGATTGATTTTCTTCTCGGCATTCGGATTAGAACATCGAAGTATAATAGAGTCAATAAAAAATACACACAAAGATTGACAAACAACAAATGTACAAAAGGAGACAAATAGAGCAAATACAATAATAATAATAATAATAATAATAGATGCTGCAGAAAACTGAATTCTCAGTTCAGAAACAATGAAAAACAGTTATACAGGACATTAAAACTAAATTCAATGCACGGAAATGTCACCAAATCAAGAAGCAAGCGGGATTAGGAAGGAAGAAAAACACTCACACAATTGAAGACATGCAAACACCTGAAGTTACAATGGATATGCTAAAAGTGGTTATAAAAATTACCTATAACAGGAAAAGTCCCAGCAGTGATAAAATTCATAATTATTGGCATAAAAAATTTACTTGCCTTTACCTGTGCTTTTAATACATATCAACAATTTTCTTAAATGCTGAAAAAGCGCCCAGATTTTTGACAGAAGGTAAAACGTATCTCTTGTCTAAAGGAGAAATCACAAATGACCCATCAAAGTATCGTCTTATTACTTGTTTACAAACTATATATAAAATTATAACATCATGCATCTATCTAATCACCACTCACTTAGACCACCACAATTTACTTACCGAAGAGCAGGAAGGATGCTGTAAGGGTATGAAACAATGTCAAGAACGACTGATAATAGATTCTGTAATTCTAATTTAAGCCCATGGAAAAGCAGAAATCTTTCATGTTGTTATATTGATTACTAAAAAGTATTTGATTCTGTCCTACATGCATGGTTAGCAGAAGTTTTTAATATACATAAACTACACCCAATACTTTTGAAATTCCTACAATATCTGATGAAGCGTTGGTGTATAATCACCCTTTGGAATAACAACCATAAAAGAACAACCACTGATATCAAAATAGACCAAGGAATTTCCAAGGTGACTTTTGAAGCCCACTATGGTCTGTCTAACTTTAAACCCACTCTCTAATTTATTGAATCAGATGAAAATTGGGTATCAAATCAGAATCAAACAAATTAACTATACCTTGACACACCTTCCATATGTGGACAGTTTGATATTATACGCTCCTTCATCAGTAAAGCTAAAGCAATAAATTCAAATAGTAGAACTATTTTCATAAGATATAAACATGAACTTTGGACTGGATAACTGCAGAATATTAAACATAAAGGAAGGCGCAATAGAGCTAATAAAATACAAATTGGAGCAGCAGGATACAATACAATTGATGGATGAATATGAAACATAAGTTTCTGGGATATCAACAAGCAAAGAAAATAGATAATTGTGCAATAAAGGGAAAACTTTCAACAGAATTTACTTCAGCGCTTAAGAAAATCTGCCAAACAGAGCTCAAAGGTAAAAATATAATAAAAGCAATAAATACTTTTACTATAGCTATATTAACATACTCTTTTGGCATAATATCTTGGTCCTAAACCAAAATGGAAAAGTTACAAAAAAAAAAGTAAGTACTGAATTGACAAATTTCAGAAAACACACTGAAACACACTTAGATTAATACTACCTAGGACAGAATGGGGAAGAGGAATAACAGACATAAAAAAGTACACAACAGTCAGATAAAACTTTCAGGGATATACTTTCATCGATGAAAACAGGGCTCAGCACTCCAAGTGAGCATATGAAATTCTGGTAAGTACACATCTCTAGACAAATGAAAGCACAACCCAGAAAAATGAAGAAATTATTACTACAATAGAAAAAGGTAACCAACAGAAGAGCATGACCCTTCATGGAAGACATCCCCACAATCTGAGCAGTCTAGATGTCAACAAGGAGGTGTCAAACACCTGGCTTAGAGTTGGAGACATTTTCTCCGAAACAGAAGGGTTACTTGTTGCAATAAAGGACCGGGAGTTAACAAAAAAATATCAAAAATACGTAATAAAAGACCAATAATTTCAAGACAAAATATTCAGAAAATGCCAAGAAAAGCCAGGAACAATCCACCACATTACAGGATCCTGCAGCAGTTTAACGCAATCTGATTACTTACATGGACACAATCAAGAGTCAAACATCATTCACCAAAATCTTGCTTTAAAATACAAACTCTTAAAAGACACTATACATTACTATAAATACAAGTAAGATCCAATTTTAGAGTCAGTCCTACAAAATATATTACAACCGATCTATTTTTATGGATAGGACCATCCATAATCACCATCCAGATATAATATTATAAGATACTGTAAACAAGCAAGAACCACTTACTTAATAGATATAGCCATTCCAAACACACACAACATACCGAAAACAACAAGTAAAAAACACCAGAAATATGATGAATTAAAAGAGGAAATTAAAAGACTATGGAACATGAACAGGGTATACATTGTCTCGATAGTAATATCCACGATTGGTATCATCCCAAAGTCACTACACAATTACATTAAACAATTAGGCCTACACAGCAATATTTATGCGCACATTTTCTGTGATGGATTGGGCTGTATCCACTACTTTTAGTTGGTTTTTCTATTCTTGGGCATTGGTGTTTCCATACAAGGCCAAGGTGCAACCAGTTAGAAGTTCAAGTCAAAGTACACTTTCCCAATTCAGATCTTTCCAAGTTCCCAGCCTCTATAGTGGTTCCTGATTCTCTATTCTCATCAGATCCTGAGATCCACAATTACTGCTGTCCATTGGATATGCATGGTCTTGATCTCCCTCTGCATTAGTAGCACCTCATTCTGTCCCAAAGCTCCTACCGTCTATAATTACACTTCCATTTTTACTCAATTTGATACTGAAATGGACAACAATTTCCTTTCTTGGTGATGTCAAAGTTTGAAAAGTCAAACAGCACTGGAATTGGAATGTTCCTCCTAGTCTTTCTTCTCTTCCTACTTTCCCCTCTCCCTCATTCCAACCCTTGCCATGGTTTCTTCATCCTTCTGATCTTCTCCTTTCTGTGCTCAACAGAGGCTTTACCCTCACCCTCTGCATCCTTAATGAGTTCTGACCCCAAAATAGCTTTAAACTTTTCTTCCAAAACCTCCTCCACTATGTACATTCCTTCTACCAGGTGTCTTACCTCAGAGTGTGGGCACTGTCTTCTGTCTCCAGAAGTTCCAATCCTCACTCTGATCATTTGGCTTTTCTAGATCTCCTCATTGCTAAATGCTAGCATGACATTAATTGCAAGGAAATATCAAGAAGATCTCAGCATTGTTAGATTTCAGCAGGCCAGGCAGAACCTGTGGAAGGAAAAGGGGACAATCAACAACTTGGGTTAAGACCTTTCATCAAGGATTTCAACCTGAAACTTTCCTTCCACATATACTGCCTGACTGCCAAATACCACTAGCAGATTTTATTTTTGATCCACATTCCAGCATCTACATTCTCCATGAGGACTTCTATTGCTAATTTTTTATTCACTCCCTTCTCTGTTTCAATGAAGAGTCTTCAAACTGAAACATTGACTCTCTTCTTACCTCCACAGCTCTGCCTAGCCTGCTGAGTATTTCCAGCATCTTTATTTCCCCTGCTGTATGGACTGACTAGGTCTCTGGACACAGAAGCCATGTAAATAAAAAGAAAATGTTAAAAATCTGAAATGAACAAAATGAGATAATACTTCCTGAGGTGTAACAGTAAATTTGCAGGGAAGTAGAGATGTTTTGCATTTATTTCTGTTACTGTGTTTTTTTGGGGTAAGATTCTATGTGAATTGTTGGTCTCAAGAACAGCTTCTATCCTTCAGTCTTAAGATTATTGAACCCCCACCCCAGTATGATAAAATAGACTCTTGAGCTTATCCATGCATTCACCTCCTGTAACACTTTATTCTGAATTTTGTTATTGTTTTCCTTGTACTAAGTCCATTGTAATTGTAATTGTAATGAATTGATCTATATTGTTCATTCATTATGTGCCGTGTCGTATGATATCAAGGTCTTTCAATGATTATGATTGTTCTTGGTATGTTTTTCTACAAAAGTGGTTTGTCATTGCCTTCTTCTGGACAGTGCCTTTACAAGACGGGAAACCCCCAGCCATTATCATTACTCTTCAGAGATTGTCTGCCTGGTGTCAGTAGTCACATAACCAGGACCTGTGACATGCACCAGCTGCTCATACGACCATCCACCATCTGCTCCCATGCCTTCACGTGACCCTGATTTGGGGGCTAAGCAGTGGATACACCTTGCCCAGGGGTGACCTACAAGCTACTGTAGGGAAGGAGCACCTTGCATCTCCTTTGGTAGTGATGTATTCCCCACCCAACACCCAAGATCTGTAATGGTGGAATGCAAAAACAATGGTTTTCACTATACCTTGATACTAAACCAATTTATATATTTCTTAATTCCCCTCCTGCTGAGATTCAGCAATTTTATTTTATAGATCATCGTGATAATTTGCAGTAATAAAGTCAGAAAGTCATGTTTGGTGTTGAAGGAGAATGCTGGTTTCTTTAGGAAACGAAGTAAATTTAGATTAGGTTTTATTGAAGCGATAGGTGGAGCAGGCCTCTGGGCGGTGTAGGCCGCGTCTCCATGGCGGCCAGGCGGAAGTGATGCGGATGGGTTTCCGGCGGCGGGCGCTCTGTCTCCATCCTGGTCTCTGGCCGCTGTCACAAAGTGCCCGGACCTAGAAACAGGAAGTGAGTAAAGGCGGCGGCGGGACGGAGGGAGGGAGGTGTTGGGGGAACCGGTAACCGGGCACTGGGACAGGGCGCAGCGGGAGCGCGACGCTCGGAGCCCTTTCCCTCGCATTCCGCGGGCCGCCCGACGCCCTGAGCTCGGCCCCGCTCCGGGGGGAGATGGAAGGCGTGGTGGTGGGAGAGAGAGGGGTTACGGAGGGAGGGTGGTGGTGGGAGAAAGAGGGGGTACGGAGGGAGGGTGGTGGTGGGAGAAAGAGGGGGTAGGGAGGGAGGGTGGTGGTGGGAGAGAGAGGGGGTAGGGAGGGAGGGTGGTGGTGGGAGAGAGAGGGGGTAGGGAGGGAGGGTGGTGGTGGGAGAGAGGGAGGGGATATGAGAGAGAGGTGTGGTGAGACACAGGATGGGTTAGTGGGTAGAGAAGGGGTGGGTATGGGGAGTAATAGAGGGTGGGGTAGGGTAGACGGGGTGAAGGTAGAGAGGGATGGCTGTGGGGGAGATATGAAGGGTAGGGAAAGGGGTTAGTCTGAGGGGAGAGGAGAGAGTGGTACTGCTGGGAGGGGTTGGAAGGTGGGAGTCGAGTGGGTGTAGGAGGGTAGGTAGAGAGAGATGGCAGGTGGAGAGGGGGGCATGAGCTGCATGTGATGGTGAGAGAAGAGTGGATGAGGGAGAGGAAGTGGGGTTGGTAGAGAGGGGTGGGGAAAGGGATTTGAGCTGAGAGTGGGGATCAGGGATGCAAAAGAGATGGAGAGGAAGGGGTGGGGAGACAGTAGCAAGGGTAGTGGCCAGAGTTGTGTGTTGAAGTGGGGGGGGGTGGTGAGGTGAAAAGGAATTGGGAATTGTAGGGGGTGGATGTGGTGGGGAGTGGGGATTGGTTGGGGAGTGTGGGAGGGGTAAGGCAGGGTACAGGGTGGGAGTAAGGGCTTGGTTGTGATTGGAAATGTTCGGGTGCTGGCAGTGAGGGTCGAGTGTGACACTTGGCCATGTTGTCAGTGTGTGTGTGGGGGGGGGATGGATGAGATTGGTGAGGGTGTGGTGAAGTGGGAGTGGGGAGATGCAGAAGGTCGAGGTTATTGTTAGGGTGATGGAGGGTGGTAACCTCTCTAACTGATGTGCATCTTGCTGTCTGTATTCTTGTTTTCTCGGTGCAATAAATTTATTGAGACTATCAATATTTTTATATTTTGAGTATGTGCATCTAAATATGGTTAAGAGCTGTACATATATGTAATTATTGTGTATTATATACTGTTTATAGTTAAAGTATATGTTGATTAGCTGCAAGTATTTTAGTGTATGCATTCACTTAGATTATCTCTACTTTCTGTAGTTAATGTACAAGGACTTTTCTGTATGTGATATTTATATTTTGCAATCATTATGTTTGATATTAAAGATAGATCACTAATGATGTCAATATTAAACTTAAAAACTATCATGTTTCAAATAAATTTAATTCAGTGAGAAGTATAGGCATGTGTCTGTATGTGAGAAGTAATACAGGTGTTCCCCCCCCCTTTACAAAGGTGGAGTGTTCCTATGAAACCTTTCTTAAGCCGAAATGGTGTAAATCAAAGAACCATTAATTTATATTGGAAACAGTTTCGTAAAAGCGGAAATCCTCTTTGTAATGCAAAAACAGGTTTCTAATGTAGGTCTTTTGTAAAAGCGAAGTGGCGTAAAGCGAACATTTATAAAGTGGGGGACACCTGTATATAGTTTAGTGGCCTGATGTAATCTGTACCTGGGCTTAAACCAATGTGGTTTTTTTGAAAAATGATTATTTTAATATAGATTAACTTAATTGTGTGTTAACCTAATTCACGATTGGTATCAAACTATGTTCAACTTTTTTTTAATGAATTTATTTGGCTGAGATTACTAAGCACAATGGTAATTAATGTTTATTCAGGGATTTGGGATTTTGGCGGTTTGAATCTGCAGCAAAATTAATTTTAAATGTTTCCCCCCAGCACACTGTAAGAAACATGTTTCAGAAGGATGGGCAGGGGGTGAGGGTGAGAGGGGGAATCGCATTGACACCTACCAGATACTGAAAATCTGAATAAAGTGGACGTTGAAAGGATGTTTCCTTTAGTTGTGGATCTTGAACCAGAAGGCATAGCCTCAGAATAGAGGGACGTCCATTTAGAACAGAGATAAAGAGGAACTTATTTAGCTAGAGATTAGTGAATCTGTAAAACCAGATGGCCATGGAGGCCAAATCATTGGGTATATTTTGGCAGAGATTGATATGTTCTTGATTAGTTAGTGTGTGAAGAATTGCAGGCAGAATGGTCTGAGGAAAATCAGCCAGGATTGAATGGGGAAGCAGTCTCTGGGCCAAATGGCCAAATTCTGCTTCGTGGTCTTAACATTCCCCCCCCCCCCCAAATCTCTTGGTGAAAGGCCCTTCAACAAAGCAATGGGTGGGGTGGAATGGTGTGCAATCATGGTCTGATTGCGCAAGGAATGGTCTGAGCTGGGTATTCTGGAGTGTATTCTAGTGGGGATTGAAGTGTCTTATGGTCAAGGATGTGCAGTTTTGAAAATACGAAATACAAGGGAAATTTCTTTCAATGAACAGTAAGAGATACAAACAAAACTCCGGATATTTCAAAGTCTAATAATAGTTTTAATGAGAGCCAGCAGGCTGATACAGAGTGACGGAAGTTTGCAAGTATACCAGTGTCTGCTTCATGGCCTTAACCTTTAATGAACATTTAATATAAAGAATCACAATATTGATTGTGGAAAGTATAGATGTTTCCACTTGTTATGCTACATAGTTAATGTGTATTTGTGGGGAATCAGTTGGCTCATTTTGGCAAACCTGTGTTTAGAACATGGTACAATACAGGCCCTTTGGCCCACGATGCTGTGCCAACCCTTTAACCTACTCCAAGATCAATTTAACCCTCCCCTCCCACATGACCCCCCATTTTTCTTCATCCATGTGCCTTGTATAGTTGAGTTGGGTATGTTTTGTGAGCATTTTGCTGAAAGATTTTAAAGACCATACACAAAATGCATAAGGAATTTTGTGAAATCTAGATTTCAATCCAGAACCTGCACTGGTTTATATTTACTGCCGGTTACGCTGCTGGTGTTTAGGGCAGCAATGAAGGTCCTCCATCTCTGCCTGTCCTTGGCCATCTTATGTATTGTGCTGCAGGTGTCGTTCAGGGTCTTCACTTCTGCCTCTGCGGTACAGTGGCAAGGTGTCTTTGGCATCCCACATTTCCTCTGCCCTCAGGGCTCCAATTGAAGGGCTATCTTGATGATGGAGTTGGCCTCCCTTCTCATCACGTGCCCAATCCATCTCCACCATTTCCTCATGACGATTGTGGCCACGTCCTCTTGCTGACACTGAAGGAGTAGGGCATGGTTGGAGATCTTTCTTGGACAGAAAATACGGAGGATCTTACAGAGACTTGTGGTGAGGAATGACAATGGCTTCACAAAGTCGTTCTGTTATGCGCCAGCATTCTGGCCCGTACAACAGTGTGGACAGAACACAGCTCTGGTGTGGAATCAGGGCTAACAACCCTAACTGGTCAAAAAAATTTATTTCAGAAACAACACATCTATATTTCGGAAATAATGGTTGCCATTTGGCTCCTTATACATAAAAAACACCTACATAATAATAATCATTCTCTTATCAAGAAAGCCAAACTTAATGGCACACTAATTTGACAGATTCATGTGGCTGAGTGAAGGATGTGGCAGTAATTGTGTGATACTCATCGTACTATCAGCTTCGTGCAATTTAGAAACTCTAATGGCCTAAATCTGCTCCTTTATCTTATGGTCTTTTCATTGGAGAGGGTTCAAAGGAGGTTTGTGAAAGTGATTCCAGAATTGAAAGCCTTATCAGGTCAGGAGCGTTTGATGGCTCTCGGCTGTACTCACTGGAATTCAGAAGAATGAGGGGTGACCTCATTGAAATTTATCGAATGTCGAAAGGCCTTGATAGGGTGGATGGAGAGAGGATGTTTCCTATGGTGGAGGTGTCTAGGACCAGAGGATGCAGTTTTGGAATAGAGGGATATCCTTTATGGAGATGAGGAATTTCTTTAGCCAGAGAGAAGTGAATCTCTGGAGTTTATTACCACAGGCAGCTGTGGAGGCCAGTCATTGGGTAATTTTAAGGCAGAGGTTGATAGATACTTGATTAGTCGGGGCATGAAGGGATACGAGGAGAAAGCAGGAAATTGGGACTGAGAGGGAAATGGATCAGCCATGATGAATGGCAGAGCAGACTAGACGGGCCAAATAGCTTTTTCTGCTCCTATGTTTTATGATCTATAGTCTTAATTCCAAAATGCTAAAGAATCCTGACATTATTGCAGATTCTGGTAGGGAGATGATTTTGTGTGAGGCTGAGAAAATACTGGAACAATGCCAGGTCTGTGTTTGTGGCTTCACACTGTATGTTCTGATCAGTATAATGGCTGGCTGTAATTACTGCACGGCAAAGCCTTAGTGGAAAATTTGCATACAATATTTGTAACTTACCAAAGAATCTCGTAATTATCTAAACAGTTTCAGATTTATAAAATTAGGCAGGTTCTGTAATGTACAGTGAATGGCCTTTACTGCTATTTGTAGTACTTATTTATGCAAACAGTTTCCATAAAAGATAGCTCCAGTACAAGGGTTGAGACGACGAGGCTGTACAAGTTCATGAGGCTCTGCAGATGCTGGAAAGCTTGAGCGACAGACACGAGAGACAATACTGGAGGAACTCGGCAAGTCAGGCAGCATCTACGGAGGTTATTGGATAGTCAGTGTTTCGGGCTGAGACTCTTCATCAGGACTCAACCGGGGACTGGTTGGTGGGGTGCTGGGTGCTACAACTCGAGGCCTATTCCGCACCGTATCTCCAAATAAATAAATGCACGTGAACAGTCAATCTTTCAGACACTTATGATGAAGGATCTGTCTGAAATGTCAACTGTTCATTTTGTGATGTTATAAATGTACTTTGAATCTTTTATTTGGAGATACAGCAAGGAATTGGCCCTTCGAGCTGTGCTGCCCAACGACCCACCTATTGAACCGCACAGGACACTTTACAATGACTGATCACTGGTACGCCTTTGGAATGTGGGAGGAAACCGGAGCACGCGGTCACGGGGAGAACATACAAACTCCTTACCGACAGCAGCAGGAACTGAACTGGAGCTGCTGGCACTAAAGCGTTCTGCTAACCATTATACAAGCTGCCCGAGGAAGGGTAGAGGCAAGAACAGTTACAATGTTTAAAAGATATTTGGACAGATTCATGGATGAGAAAGGTTAAGACTGGAAGACATAGGAGCAGAATTGTACCATTCAGCTCATTTGAGTCTGCTTTGCCATTTCATTATGGCTGATCTATTATTCCTCTCAGCCCCGATCTCCTGCTTTCTCCCTGTAACCTTTTACCCCATTACTAATCAGGAACCTATCAACTTCCACTTTAAATATATATAAATATATCATCTTGGGGCTAAGAAATTCCGATACCCTATATTACACCAAACCCAGAAGAGTTCCCAGTACCCTATATAATTTCTGGGAGGGGTTTAATCTATGCTGAGCCCTTTGTTACCTGGTTTTCTACATTAATTACTCATAAAATGTAGCCTGATCTTCATCTAAGTCATAATAATAGACAAACACAATCTGCCTAAACTAATAACACACAAACAATTGTACTATTTCTCATCAATACGATCACAGTCTAGGTTTAAAAAAGTATGTGAACCTCTGTGGTGATGCCTTCCACGAAAACTGCTTGGAGTCAGGTCTTCCAATCAATGAATGCTGAAGGAGGTGAAAAAAACTCAAGGGTAATAGCAAAGGACCTGCCAAAATCTCTAGAACTTTCTAAAGTATCTGTTCAGGTATCCAAACAAGAATGGTGTTTGTGGAAGGATACCACGGCACTCCAAAAAAAAACATGGCTTCATGTGTCAAGTTTGTAGAAGACCACCTGAGTGTTCCACAATGTTCCTGGGACAACATTCTGTGGACAGATGAGGAAAAAGTTGAGTTTTCTGGCAGTAATGCACACTGCTATGTTTGGAGGGAAAAGGGCACCATACACCAACACCAAAACCTTGACCCAACTGTGAAGCATGGTGGAAGGAGCATCATGGCTGCTTTGCTGCCCCAGGGCCTGGACAGCTTGTAATCATTGAGGGAGCAATGAATTCAAAATTGTATCAAGACATTTTACGGGAGAATGCCAGTGCAGTGATCCGTCACCTGAAGCTTAGTAGAAGTTGGATGATACAACAAGACAATGATCCGAAACAGGAGTAAATCAACAACAGAAAGGTTTAAAAAGAAAATCTGTATTGTGGAATGGCCAAGTCAGAGTCCAGACTTTAACCCAGTTGAGATTCTATGGCATGACCTGAAGAGGACTGTTTAAAGTTTAATTTTATTGTCAAAGTATGCACGTACAATACAACTCTGGTATTTGTCTTCTCCAGATCGCCATGAAGTAGAGAAAGATCATTGGTGTTGATGAAAGAAAAAAAACATCAACTCCCGCCCAGCATGAAAAAGAAAAGAAACAAATCCCCCCACCCCACAGAAAAGGACAGCGACAATAACAATCACCGACCCCCTCGCTCACAGAAAGAAAGCGACAATAACAGTTCCAATCCCCTTACCTGCAGAAAGAAGCAGCGAAAATATCAGTCCCCCCCTCACTCACAGTAAAGAACAGCGACAGTAATATCGAAACCCTCAACCCTCCCACACAAAAATTAACAGATCACCCACCTGCCAATTGTCCGCAAGACCCCCCCCCCCCCCAGTTTATTGCTTTACTTTCTTTCTTTCTATTTGCTCAATTAAAATAGAAGGCAGCATAGTTGAATGCTCCTCTTGTGAGATGTAGGAAGGCAGGGAGACCCTGATGAGAAGTGCATCCAGCTGCAGCTTCTAGCAGTCCACGTTAAGGAGTTGGAGCTGGAACAGGATGGTCTCTGGATCATTTGGGAGGCTGAAGGGATGATAAGACATTTAGAGGAAGTTACAACCAAGGTGCAGGACACAGGAAACTGGGTGACAGTCAGGAATGGGAAAGGGGTTAAACAGCCAGTGCAGAGTACCCCTGTGGGCATCCCCCTCAACAACAGGTCAGGTCTGAGCACTGAGTCTGACTGTGACTCCGAAGGGAAGGGGGAAGAGGAGGCGAGCTGAGGTGATAGAAGATTCGTTACTTAGGGGAACAGAAAGGAGGTTCCCGGATGCCATAGTCCGAGACATCTCAAATTAAATCCTCAGCATTCTGAGGTGGGAGGGTGAACCGCCAGAGGTTGTGGTCCATGTAGGTACCAATTACATTGGAAGGACGAGTGATGAGTTTCTGCATAGGGAGTTCAGGGAGTTAGGTGCTAAGTTAAAGGGCAGGATCTCTAGGCTTGGGATCTCAGGATTGCTACCCGTACTACATGCTAATGAGGCCAGAAATTACTCAGTTTACAATATGGCTAAGAAGTTGGTGCTGGAGGGAGGGCATCAGATTTTTGGATCATTAGGCTCTCTTCCAGGGAAGGTGGAACCGGTACAGAAGAGATGTTTGCACCTCTACTGGAACATTTGCTAGTGCTGCACACGTGGGGGTGGAGGATGTAAACTGGAGTTGTAGGGGACGGGAACTAGAGTGCTGAAATTGATAATGGAGAGTTTGTGAAGAAAGATGTTCTCAAGTTCGCAAACAAAGTCAGGAATCAAAAGGTTGGGCATGGTGCGACTCATGTTCTGAGCTGCACATATTTCAATGCAAGAAGTATTGTAGAAAAGACAGATCATTTAGTGTATTGTTTTCAGGGCATGGATCAACACCTGGAATTATGATACTGTAGCCATTAGTGAGACTTGGTTGTAGGAGGGGCAGGACTGGCAGCTGAATATTCCAGGGTTCCATTGTTTTAGACTTGATTGAGTTGGAGAGATTTGGTGGGGGGTGAAGTTACTAATCAGGGAAAATGTCACTGCAGTGCTCAGTCAGGACAGACTGGAAAACTCGTCTAATGAGGCTTTATAGGTGGAACTGAGGAATAAGAAAGTTATGACCACATTAAAAGAGCTATGATACAGCCCACCCAACAGTCACAGACTGTTGCAAGAAACATAAAGTTGTTACAGTAAGTGATTTTAACTTTCCATATATTGAATGGGTCTCCCATACTGTAAAAGGACTAGATGAGATAGAGTTTGTCATCTGTGTTCAGGAAAGTTTCCTTCATCACTACATAGAAGTCCCAACGAGGTATTGTGCTATACTTGATCTGCTATTATGGAATGAGACAGGGGAGGTGACAGAAGTTTGTGTTGGGACATTTTGTATTTGTGTTCATAATGCCATTAGTTTCAAAATAAATATGGAAAAAGATATCTGATCCTATCTGTCATCTGAGCCAGGTCTTTACAATTCCCTCTGTCCTTCCCCTCTCCGAGGCAAAATGTTCTGCCCTCAGTCAGGGCCTCAGTTTTGTCCCCCTGTGCCCGCAGCTCTGAGTTCTGCACCCGCCATGACGCTGAGCTCCTCTTCTGCCACCTCTCTCCATGCCTACTTCTTTAGTAAGGACTCTCCAGCCCGCACCAATTACCCCTTCTCCCACTTTCAGCCCTCCTCCTCTTCCTGGATGACCACTCTGGTCTTCTGCCTGGATCTTTACAGTGTCAACTGCCAATAAGCCATCAACCGTCTTGACTTTACCATTACCCTCTCCAATTCGACCCTCACACCTTCCGAATGGGCTCCTCTTCATTTTCTCTGCGCTAATCCTAACCTCACTATCAAACCGCAGATTGGGGCATTGGGAGGGGGGGGTTCTGTTGGACTGACCAACTTGCTGAGGCCAGGTAACAACTCTCAGACACCCCCTCTTACCCCTCGAACAGGACCATACTAAGGAGCACCAGGCCATTGTCTCCCACACCATTACCATCACTCATCCACTGCCACCAACATCACAGTTCCCTCACCCCACACTTCCTGTTTCTACCTCCTACTCAAGATCCATACACCTGACCATCTAAGTAGACCTGTTGTTTCTGCTTGTTCCTGGCCCACCGGACTTGTATCTGCATGTCTCGACTCTGTTTTATCCTCCTGGTTCAGTCCCTTCCTACCTACATCTGTTACACTTCACATGCTCTTTTCAATGACTTCAAGATCCCTGGCCCCAGTCGTCTCATTTTCATAATGGATGTCCAGTCTCTATATACCTCCAGCCCCCATCAGGAGGGTCTTACAGCTCTCTACTTCTTTCTTGACTACAGATCTAACCAGTTCCGCTCCACCACCATTCTCCTCTGTCTAGCAGAACTTGTCCTCACTCTCAAAAAATTTCTTCTTCAGCTCCTCCCACACAAAGGTTTGCACATGTTTGCCCTCACCCTGTCCTGCACTGCCACACCAGGGTTAGGGTTTCTCTTGTCCTCATCTACCACCCCATTAGCCTCCATTTTGAGCATATAATTCTCTGTAACTTCTGCCATTTCCAATGGGATCCCACCACCAAGCTCATCTTCCCCTCCCCCTGCTTTCTGCAGAGATGTTCCCCACCGGATTCCCTTGTCCACTCGTCCCTCCCCACTGATCTCCCTCCTGCAAGCGGAACAAGTGCCACCCTGCCTCTACACCTCCTCCCTCACTACCATTCAGGGCCCCAAACAGACCTTCCAGGTTGAGGCAACACTTCACCTATGAACCTACTGTATCTGGTGCTCCCAGTGTGAACTCCTGTATATCAGTGAGACCCAAAGTAGATTGGGAGACCAATTCACTGAGCACCTACGCTCCATCTGCTAGGAAAAGCCGGATCTCCTAGTGGGCACCCATTTTAATTCTACTTCCCATTCCAACGTGTCAGTCCATGGCCTCCTCTACTGCCACAATGAGACCACACTCAGGTTGGAAGAGAAACGCCTTATATTCCATATGGGTAGCCTCGAACCTGATGGCATGAATATTGATTTCTCGATCTTCCAGTTTCGGCTCTTCCCTTCACCATCCCCTATTCCAGTTTCTCTGTCTCTCAGACCTTTTTCCGTATGTTCCCAACACCCCCCCCCCCCACCCCCCTGGTGATCCTCCCCCTTCCCTTTTTCAAAGGTCTTCTACCCTCCTTATCGGACTCAACCTTTCCAGCCCTTTAATCTTTAACCAATAACTTCCCATCTCTTTATTTCACCCCCTCCCCCCAGTAGATCAGAACGGTAACCCATGCATGGAGCCAAAAGAGGTGGGGGTGAACCTAAATGGATTATGTTTTGCATCTGTCTTTACTCAGTAAACGGACACAGAGTCTATAGAAATAAGACAAAGCAGATTCGATCTCATGGACACTATACAGATTACAGAGGAGGAGTTGTTTGCTGTCTTGAGGCAAATTAGGATCGTTAAATCCCCAGGGCCTGTTCCCTCGGACCCTGTGTGAGGCACGTACAGAAATTGCAGAGCCCTTAGCAAAGAGTTTCTTCCCCTCTGCCATCTGATTACTAAATGGATATGGAATCCATAAACACTACCTCACTTTTATTATTTCTGTTTTTGCACTATTTTTAATTTAACTATTTTGTGTACACATATATTTGTTTTTTCTATATTATCCTGTACTGCATTGTACCACTGTCAGTGAGTTAACCAATTTCAGGACATATGCCAGTGATGTTTAACCTGATTCTGATATTTAACTCATCCTTAGCAACGGGTGAGGTTCCGAAGGATTGAAGGATATCTGATGTTCCACTGTTTCAGAAAAGTGCTAAAATTAAGCCAGGAAGTTATATGATGGTGTGCCTGAGGTCAGTAGTGGGAAAGTTATTGGAAAGTATTCTAAGGGACTGGATATATGAGTGTTTGGTTAGGGATAGTTAACATGGCTTTATACATGGTAAGTTGTGTCTATCCAATCTTACAGAATTTTTCGAGGAAGATACTAAGAAAGTTGATGAAGGTAAGGCAGTGGATGTTGTCTACATAGGCTTTAGCAAGGCATTTGACAAGGTCCCACATGGGAAGTTGGGTCAAGAAGGTTCAGTTGCTCGGCATGCAAGATGAGATAGTAAATTGGATTAGATATTGGCTTTGTGGGAGAAGCCAGAGAGTGGTAGTAGATAGTTGCCTTTCTGATGGGAGACCTGTTACTAGTGGACTGCTGCACGATCAGTGCTGGGTCGGTCATCTATATCAATGGTCTGGATAATAGTGTGGTTAACTGGATCAGCAAATTTGCAGATGATACCAAGATTGGGGGTGTAGTGGACAGTGAGGAAGGCTATCATGGATGGAGAGGGATCTGCGTCAGCTGGAAAAATGGGCTGAAAAATGGCAGGTGGAATTTAATGCAGACAAGTGCGTGTTTTTGCTTGGGTAGGACCAACCAGGTTAGGTCTTACAGTGAACAGTAGGGCACTGAGGAGCGTGGTAGAACAAAGGAATCTGGAAATACAGGCCCATAATTTGTTGAAAGTAGCATTACAGGTAGATCGGGTCGTAAAGAAAGCTTTTGGCACCTTCACAAATCAATGTATTGAGTACGGGACAACACACACAAAATGCTGGTGGAACACAGCAGGCCAGGCAGCATCTACAGGGAGAAGCGCTGTCGACATTTCGGGCTGAGACCCTTCGTCAGGACAGCATTTTGTGTGTGTTGTTTGAATTTCCAGCATCTGCAGATTTCCTCGTGTTTGCTATTGAGTACAGGAAATGGGATGTTATGTTGTATAAGACACTGGTGAGGCTTAATTTGGAGTATTGTGGCAGCTTTGGTCACCTATCTACAGGAAAAATGTAAACAAGGTAGAAAGAGTACAGAGAAGGACCTGAGTTATAGGGAAAGGTTAAATAGATTAGAATTGTATTCTTTAGAACATAGGCAATTGAGAGGATATTTGCTAGAGGTATACAAGATTATGAGGGGTATAGATAGGGTAAATGCAAACAGGCTTTTTCCACTGAGGTTAGGTGGGACTACAACCAGAGATCATGGGTTAAGGGGGAACACAGGAAACTTCCTCACTCAGAGGGTGGTGAGAGTGTGGAACGAGCTGCCAGCACAAGTTGTGCATGCAAGTTTGATTTCAATGTTTAAGAAGAATTTGGTTAGATACGTGAATGGTAGGGGTATGGAGGCCTCTGATCTAGTTGCAGATCAATGGGAGTAGGCAGTTTGAATGGTTCGACACGGATTAGATGGGCTAAAGTGCTGTACTTTTCTGTGTCTATGGCTCTACTGTATTTGTCAATGTAGAATGGAGAGCAAGTTTGTAAAATTGGTGGGAGCAAATTATTTCAGGAATGGCAAGGGTGGAGAACCACAGGAGGGTTGTGGGACAGGTGGCAGAGAGGGAGTGCCAAGGGCAGGTGGTGGCGTGGATACAGGCACACCCATCCCCTGGGACACCAGGCAAGGTCATTTGATTCCAAACAATTAATTTATTGATCATTACAGAATGTCTCTGGTGCTTTCTGCTCCCTCCCCCTCTCCCTTCCCCTTTTCCCAATCATGATTCCCCTCTCCCTGCCCCCTTCCCACTCTCAGTCCACAATAGAGACCCATATCAGAATCAGGTTTATCATCACTCACCTTCGACATGAAATTTGTTTTATTTTGTGGCAGCAGTACAGTGCAATACTTAAAATTACTACAGAACTATGCAAAAGTCTTAGGCACATATCTAGGGTTAGAGTTAGTACATCCAGAAAGTCTATTTTGAGAGCGATAATCTAAATAGGACTAGCTCAAATAGGCATGGGCAAGTAAGGCTGAAGTGCCTTTCCTCCCTGCGGTGTGACTCCAGTATATTCTGTACAGTTGTAACCGAAGATGTCTGGGACAAAATGGCACAAGAACGCTGTTATAACCATCATTGCCACTAGATGGCAGCAGAAGCATGTGATGCACTGTACGTCAAACTCGCAGAAATCTGAATCAAAGCTATTGCAGTTACTTGGAAATCGGATACATATCTAAGTATAGATTGTTGGAAGAAATTTATGGCTGTATTCCACTTGAAAAAATTACTTATAATTTAAGAGATAAATATGAAACATTTTTGAAAATTTGGCGCCCTTATTTACAAAAGACAGGATTAAATATATAGGTGCTCCGAAGATGAAACAATTGGTTACTTGGGGAAATAAATAAATATATATACTAAAGTTATTACGAACTCCATGGAGCATGTGGGGATCTTCCAATATCCAAGCATTCCTTTTTCTTTCTTTCTTTCTTTCTTTCAATAGGGATGTTAGGGGGGAGGGGTTAAGGGGAGGGGGGATGGGTAACACATATTTTCTTTTTCACACACTTTTATTCTGTAACTATTTGAAAACACAATAAAAAAAGTTTTTTAAAAAAGTGTGAAGCAATTCACATTGGAAAGTCGAATTTGAAGGCAGAATACAGGGTTAATGGCAGGATTCTTAACATGTGGAGCAACAGAGGGATGTTGGGGTCCACGTCCACAGATCTCTCAAAGTTGCCGTGCAGGTTGATAGGTGATTAAGAAAGCGTACAGTGTGTTGCCCTTCATTAGTCTGGGCTTGAGTCCAAGAGCCATGAGGTAATGTTTCTGCTCTATAAGACTCTGGTTAGAGTTTTGTGACGGCATGCAAGAAGATGAATCTCAAGGTAGTATAACGGTAAACGTACTTTGATAATAAATGTCCGTTAAACTTTGAATTCACTCAGCAGCTCAGCCATACCCTCGTTAACGGCGAGCAAGGGTTTTTTCTCTCTCTCTTTGGAGCAAAGGAGGGTGAGAGGTGGTGATAGAGGTGTGCGAGAGGATAAGAGGCAGAGATAGAGTGAACAGCTGGAGATTTTTACCCCCGGATGGAAATGCCAATACAGGGGGCATAATTTTAAGGTGATTGGAGGGATGTCAGGGGTAGGATTTTTACACTGAGAGTGGTGGTTGTGTGCCAGGGGCGGTGGTGAAGACAGTTACATTAGGGAGGTTTGAGAGTCTCTTAGATAGGCACGTGGATGAAAGAATAATGGAGGATTATGTGGGAGGGAAGGGCCAGATTGATCTTGGATTAGATTAAAAGGTCAGAACAATATTGTGGGCTGAAGGGCCTGTACTGTGCTCTAATGTTCTATGTTCATTGTAAAAGTAGGAAATGCAGACGATGTTGGTCAGCATCTGTGGAAGAAGAAACAGCTAGTGTTTCAGATAATTGATCTTTTCAACAGAAACTATATTTAATGCCACACGGTGGTAGAGGTCCAGGAATTCTTCCCCCTTTCTTCCTCTGCTCCATCTCAAAGCAGTAAGTTGCTGGGTCACATGAGGTTACAAAGCTGGGAATCAGGGTACTGCTGAGCTGCTGAACGATTTCAAAGTTTAACATACATTTACTTTCAAAGTACATTTACCGTATACTGCTGTGAGATTCATCTCCTTACAGGCAGAAACACAACAAAAGCCACTAGAAAAATCCCACACAACAAAGACCATCAAACACCCAACGTGCGAAAAAGAACAAATTGTGCAACCAGTAAGAGTAAACAAATAACGCAGAGAATGTGAATCGGAAAATTTCCGAAAGTGAGTCCGCAGCCGGGGAGCCAGTTCCGAGCTGAGGCAAGTGAACCCGGTCCAGGAGCCTGATGGCTGCAGGCTGTAGCCACGAGGCTAGTGAAGCTGGTCCGGGAGCTCGACGGCTGCAGGCTGTAGCCACGAGGCTAGTGAACCCGGTCCAGGAGCCTGATGGCTGCAGGCTGTAGCCACGAGGCTAGTGAACCCGGTCCAGGAGCCTGATGGCTGCAGGCTGTAGCCACGAGGCTAGTGAACCCGGTCCAGGAGCCTGATGGCTGCAGGCTGTAGCCACGAGGCTAGTGAACCCGGTCCAGGAGCCTGATGGCTGCAGGCTGTAGCCACGAGGCAAGTGAACCCGGTCCAGGAGCTCGACGGCTGCAGGCTGTAGCCACGAGGCAAGTGAACCCGGTCCAGGAGCTCGACGGCTGCAGGCTGTAGCCACGAGGCAAGTGAACCCGGTCCAGGAGCTCGACGGCTGCAGGCTGTAGCCACGAGGCTAGTGAAGCTGGTCCAGGAGCTTGACGGTTGCAGGCTGTAGTCACAGGGCCAGTTCCGAGCTGAGGCAAGTGAACCCGGTCCAGGAGTTGGACGGCTGTAGGCTGTAGTCATGGGGCCAGTTCAGCGCTGAGGTGACGCCAATGCTTGCAGGCCACGGCTGCAGAGATTGGTACAT
Organism: Hemitrygon akajei; assembly: GCF_048418815.1. Lineage (NCBI taxonomy): Eukaryota > Metazoa > Chordata > Chondrichthyes > Myliobatiformes > Dasyatidae > Hemitrygon > Hemitrygon akajei. The sequence goes on along the minus strand of NC_133137.1, from coordinate 80,104,290 downwards.
CAGTACATCAAAAGGAGATTGGTAATCGGCCTTTACTGACAGAAAAGGTTCTGCTGGAGTCTCACTGAAGGATGATATAATGCAGCACAATAACCTAGCGGTTAGTGTAACGCTGTTACAGCACCAGCAACCCCAGGTTCAATTCCCAGTGCTGTCTGTAAGGTGTTTGTATGTTCTCCCTGTGACCATGTGGGTTTCCTCTGGGTGCTCCAGTTTCCTCCCACATAACAAAGACGTAGGGTTAGTAGGTTACTGGGTCACGTGGGTGTAATTGGCCAATGTGGGCTCGTGGGGCCGGAAGGGCCTGTTACTGTGCTGTATCTCTAAATAAATATAAAACCGGGGGAGCTGCAGAATTGACGAAGAGTAGCTGTTTGGGTAAATCTCAGTGCTGATCAAAATCAAATCAAGTTTAATTATCACTCAACCATACGTGAATAGAGTGGAACTAAACAGCGTTCCTCTGGGGCCAAGGTGCAAAACATACACAGCACATTCAAAACAAGCAAACACGCTTTCTGCGTTATTAAAGGAAATAGAGACAGTTACTATGGCCACAATCTTCCAAATATCTTAGATGCACTGATTGAAAATAAAAGGCACTACAGAAGCTGAAAATCTGAAGTAAAATTGACATTCTGGAAATACTCAGCAGATGAGACAACATCAGAGGAAAGGGGAACTGTAGAGGTATTGGTTTGTTATGTGTACCGGGATACAGTGAAAAGCTTTTGTTTTGCCTGTCATCCAGGCATCATTCCACGTGTGATTACATCAAGATGGTAAAAACAACGCAGAATATAGCTCTACTGAGAAAGTGAAGTGCAGGGGCTGCAACAAGGTAGACTGTGAGATCAGGGTTCATCTTTAACGTATGAGAGGTCTGGTCAAGTGTCGAGGGAGGAGAGGTTAGCTACGTCAGGGTTCCCGAACTGGGTTCCACAGAACCCTGGGTTAATGGTAATGGTCCATGGCATATACGCGATTGGGAACCCCTGGTTAATGTGGTGGACTGGGCTGCCTTCAGAATTCTCTGCAATTGGTTTTGTCTGTCTGATTCAGACTGGCCATTTTGGCTGTTTATATCATCTTGGTTTATCTCTCTTGTGCAACCTGACCTGGGGACTCCCACCCCGCCGGTCAGTTTTGCTGTTTATATAGTCTCGGTTTGTGTCTCTGTTGGGTCTGACCTAGGGACGTCCCACACCACTGGTCAGTTCTGCTGTTTAATCGTCTCAGTTGGTGTCTCTGTTGGGTCTGACTTAGGGTCGTCCCACACCACCGGTCAGTTCTGCTGTTTATATTGTCTCGGTTTGTGTCTGTTGTACGATCTGACCTGAGGACATCCCACACAGCCGGTCAGTTCTGCAGTTTATATAGTCTCGGTTTGTGTCTCTGTTGGGTCTGACCTAGGGACGTCCCACACCACCGGTCAGTTCTGCTGTTTATATAGTCTCGGTTTGTGTCTCTGTTGGGTCTGACCTAGGGACGTCCCACACCACCGGTCAGTTCTGCTGTTTATATAGTCTCGGTTTGTGTCCGTTGTACGATCTGACCTAGGGACGTCCCACACCGCCGGTCAGTTCTGCTGTTTATATAGTCTCGGTTTGTGTCTCTGTTGGGTCTGACCTAGGGACGTCCCACACTGCCGGTCAGTTCTGCTGTTTATATAGTCTCGGTTTGTGTCTCTGTTGGGTCTGACCTAGGGACGTCCCACACCGCCGGTCAGTTCTGCTGTTTATATAGTCTCGGTTTGTGTCTCTGTTGGGTCTGACCTAGGGACGTCCCACACCACCGGTCAGTTCTGCTGTTTATATAGTCTCGGTTTGTGTCTCTGTTGGGTCTGACCTAGGGACGTCCCACACCACCGGTCAGTTCTGCTGTTTATATAGTCTCGGTTTGTGTCCGTTGTACGATCTGACCTAGGGACGTCCCACACCGCCGGTCAGTTCTGCTGTTTATATAGTCTCGGTTTGTGTCTCTGTTGGGTCTGACCTAGGGACGTCCCACACCACCGGTCAGTTCTGCTGTTTATATAGTCTCGGTTTGTGTCTCTGTTGGGTCTGACCTAGGGACGTCCCACACCGCCGGTCAGTTCTGCTGTTTATATAGTCTCGGTTTGTGTCTCTGTTGGGTCTGACCTAGGGACGTCCCACACCACCGGTCAGTTCTGCTGTTTATATTGTCTCGGTTTGTGTCTCTGTTGGGTCTGACCTAGGGACGTCCCACACTGCCGGTCAGTTCTGCTGTTTATATAGTCTCGGTTTGTGTCTCTGTTGGGTCTGACCTAGGGACGTCCCACACCGCCGGTCAGTTCTGCTGTTTATCTAGTCTCGGTTTGTGTCTCTGTTGGGTCTGACCTAGGGACGTCCCACACCGCCGGTCAGTTCTGCTGTTTATATAGTCTCGGTTTGTGTCTCTGTTGGGTCTGACCTAGGGACGTCCCACACCGCCGGTCAGTTCTGCTGTTTATATAGTCTCGGTTTGTGTCTCTGTTGGGTCTGACCTAGGGACGTCCCACACCGCCGGTCAGTTCTGCTGTTTATATTGTCTCGGTTTGTGTCTCTGTTGGGTCTGACCTAGGGACGTCCCACACCGCCGGTCAGTTCTGCTGTTTATATAGTCTCGGTTTGTGTCTCTGTTGGGTCTGACCTAGGGACGTCCCACACCACCGGTCAGTTCTGCTGTTTATATAGTCTCGGTTTGTGTCTCTGTTGGGTCTGACCTAGGGACGTCCCACACCACCGGTCAGTTCTGCTGTTTATCTAGTCTCGGTTTGTGTCTCTGTTGGGTCTGACCTAGGGACGTCCCACACCACCGGTCAGTTCTGCTGTTTATATAGTCTCGGTTTGTGTCTCTGTTGGGTCTGACCTAGGGACGTCCGACACCACCGGTCAGTTCTGCTGTTTATCTAGTCTCGGTTTGTGTCTCTGTTGGGTCTGACCTAGGGACGTCCCACACCGCCGGTCAGTTCTGCTGTTTATATAGTCTCGGTTTGTGTCTCTGTTGGGTCTGACCTAGGGACGTCCCACACCGCCGGTCAGTTCTGCTGTTTATCTAGTCTCGGTTTGTGTCTCTGTTGGGTCTGACCTAGGGACGTCCCACACCACCGGTCAGTTCTGCTGTTTATCTAGTCTCGGTTTGTGTCTCTGTTGGGTCTGACCTAGGGACGTCCCACACCGCCGGTCAGTTCTGCTGTTTATCTAGTCTCGGTTTGTGTCTCTGTTGGGTCTGACCTAGGGACGTCCCACACCACCGGTCAGTTCTGCTGTTTATATAGTCTCGGTTTGTGTCTCTGTTGGGTCTGACCTAGGGACGTCCCACACCACCGGTCAGTTCTGCTGTTTATATAGTCTCGGTTTGTGTCTCTGTTGGGTCTGACTTAGGGACGTCCCACACAGCCGGTCAGTTTTGCTGTTTATATAGTCTCGGTTTGTGTCTCTGTTGGGTCTGACCTAGGGACGTCCCACACCACCGGTCAGTTCTGCTGTTTATATTGTCTCGGTTTGTGTCTCTGTTGGGTCTGACTTAGGGACGTCCCACACCGCCGGTCAGTTCTGCTGTTTATATAGTCTCGGTTTGTGTCTCTGTTGGGTCTGACCTAGGGTCGTCCCACACCGCCGGTCAGTTCTGCTGTTTATATAGTCTCGGTTTGTGTCTCTGTTGGGTCTGACCTAGGGACGTCCCACACCGCCGGTCAGTTCTGCTGTTTATATAGTCTCGGTTTGTGTCTCTGTTGGGTCTGACCTAGGGACGTCCCACACCACCGGTCAGTTCTGCTGTTTATATAGTCTCGGTTTGTGTCTCTGTTGGGTCTGACCTAGGGACGTCCCACACCGCCGGTCAGTTCTGCTGTTTATATAGTCTCGGTTTGTGTCTCTGTTGGGTCTGACCTAGGGACGTCCCACACCGCCGGTCAGTTCTGCTGTTTATATAGTCTCGGTTTGTGTCTCTGTTGGGTCTGACCTAGGGACGTCCCACACCGCCGGTCAGTTCTGCTGTTTATATAGTCTCTGTTGGGTCTGACCTAGGGACGTCCCACACCACCGGTCAGTTCTGCTGTTTATCTAGTCTCGGTTTGTGTCTCTGTTGGGTCTGACCTAGGGACGTCCCACACCACCGGTCAGTTCTGCTGTTTATCTAGTCTCGGTTTGTGTCTCTGTTGGGTCTGACCTAGGGACGTCCCACACCACCGGTCAGTTCTGCTGTTTATCTAGTCTCGGTTTGTGTCTCTGTTGGGTCTGACCTAGGGACGTCCCACACCGCCGGTCAGTTCTGCTGTTTATCTAGTCTCGGTTTGTGTCTCTGTTGGGTCTGACCTAGGGACGTCCCACACCGCCGGTCAGTTCTGCTGTTTATCTAGTCTCGGTTTGTGTCTCTGTTGGGTCTGACCTAGGGACGTCCCACACCGCCGGTCAGTTCTGCTGTTTATATAGTCTCGGTTTGTGTCTCTGTTGGGTCTGACCTAGGGACGTCCCACACCACCGGTCAGTTCTGCTGTTTATATAGTCTCGGTTTGTGTCTCTGTTGGGTCTGACCTAGGGACGTCCCACACTGCCGGTCAGTTCTGCTGTTTATATAGTCTCGGTTTGTGTCTCTGTTGGGTCTGACCTAGGGACGTCCCACACCACCGGTCAGTTCTGCTGTTTATATAGTCTCGGTTTGTGTCTCTGTTGGGTCTGACCTAGGGACGTCCCACACCACCGGTCAGTTCTGCTGTTTATATAGTCTCGGTTTGTGTCTCTGTTGGGTCTGACCTAGGGACGTCCCACACCACCGGTCAGTTCTGCTGTTTATATAGTCTCGGTTTGTGTCTCTGTTGGGTCTGACCTAGGGACGTCCCACACCGCCGGTCAGTTCTGCTGTTTATATAGTCTCGGTTTGTGTCTCTGTTGGGTCTGACCTAGGGACGTCCCACACCACCGGTCAGTTCTGCTGTTTATATAGTCTCGGTTTGTGTCTCTGTTGGGTCTGACCTAGGGACGTCCCACACCACCGGTCAGTTCTGCTGTTTATATAGTCTCGGTTTGTGTCTGTTGTACGATCTGACCTAGGGACGTCCCACACCGCCGGTCAGTTCTGCTGTTTATATAGTCTCGGTTTGTGTCTCTGTTGGGTCTGACCTAGGGACGTCCCACACCGCCGGTCAGTTCTGCTGTTTATATAGTCTCGGTTTGTGTCTCTGTTGGGTCTGACCTAGGGACGTCCCACACTGCTGCTCTTAGCAGCACTTAACAGATACTCAGTCATCTTCTAACTGCCCCTAGTAACACACTCACCTGGTCTTCTCATCTCCTCAGTAACCCTGGTGTTACCCTATCTCTCCTATTCACTTTGGCATATTCTTTCTTCACACCATGGTTCTCTACAGCATAGACTACTGTGGTTATCTGTCTTTTTGATCATGAAGCTTTAATTCTTTTTCTCTTTTCCACAGATGCTGTTTTTGACATTTTCTTTTTATCTTGAGAAGCCCTGACCATCAGGATAAGAATGAGTCTGTAACCCTAGAATCTATAAGCAATGTAGTTTAACCTTCATATAGGGGAGTTTTTCCCCCCTTTGGGATTAATAATCAGGGAGAAAGGTGGTGGGAGAGGCAGATACAATAAAGGGTGTTTGAGATGTTTAGATAGGCACCTGAATGTGCAGGAAATGGACATTGTGTAGGCAGAAAGCATTAGTTTAGTTGGCCATTTGATTATTAATTGAATTTATTTGGCATAGTATCGCGGGTCGAAGGGCCTGTTCCTGTGCTTTACTGTTCTATGTTTTGAAGATGCCCCCAATAGTGGGGAATGTTGTGTCCTTGAGTTGGCTCAGTTTACAACCCTCCCAGCCTCCTTTGACCCTGTGCATTGGCATCTCCACACTAGACAGTGATGCAACCAATCAGAATACTCTGATCATTGAGGATCATTCAGAGAAATGTTGTAGAAGATCTTGGTCTCCCTGATTCTTATTTTAACATGAATCCTCTTACTATGCAGACATAATCAGCGATGAAACGTGGCTCAGCCTGTGACTACACGAGGATTAACAGTATTTTCACTGTAAGCCAACCTGTAGTTTACTTTCAGGGAGCAGAGTAAAGAATCTCAGGGTTGTATGTGGTGACATGTATATACTCCAATAATAAATTTTACTTTGAACTTTGAGTTTGAAGGAGTTAAGAATTGGGTTGTTAAAATGTCACAGCCTTATTTGACCCTAGTATGTAATGGGATCAAGTGGACCCTTTGGTTCGAGTACTGAAAACAGAAAATGCTGGAAACACTCATCAGGTCAGGCAGCATCTGTGGAGAGAGTTAATATTGGAATTGGTTTATTACTGTCACATGTACTGAGATACAGTGAAAAGTTTGTTTGTTCTTACGGATCAAATCATTCCAAAGTGGACTGAGGTAGAACAGGGTAAAACAATAGCAGAATGCAGAATAAAGTGTATTAGTTGCCAAGAAAGTGCAGTGCAAGGTCATAATGAGGTTAATTGTGAGCTCAAAAGTCCATCTTATCGTACTAGGGAGTTGATCAATAGTCTGATAACAGCGGCGTAAAGGATGTCCTTGAGCCTGGTGGTTGGTGCTTTCAGGCTTTTGTATCTTCTGCACGATGGGAGAGGGGAGAAGGGAGAATGTCCAGGGTGGGTGGGACCTTTGATCATACTAGCTGCTTTACCGAAGCAGTGAGAAGTGTAGACAAGAGTCTGTGGGGGAGAGACTGGTTTCCATGACATCCTGAGCTGTGTCCACAACTGTGCAGAGTTTTTGCAGTCATGTGCAGAGCAGTTTGCGTACCGAGCTGTGATGCTAGTGTTGCAGGTTGGTAATGCTTTATCAGAACATGAAGAGAGGGATTGTTTACTCCAGAGCATCAAAGGCTGGTGGGGGGGGGGGGGGGGGGTGTCCAGGTAAGTTTACAGAATTGTGAAAGGCCCAGATAGGGTAGATGGTCAAAGTCTTTTTTGCTGGGTTGAAATATCAAATGCTAGAGGGCATAGGTTTAAGGTGCGAGGGGGAAAGTTTGAAGGAGGTTTGCCAGGTTTTGTGAAATTGTGGCGCAGTTCGGCAGCTTCAGTCGAGTAGTGGACCAGCTTCTATTGGGGAATGGCCTCCTGTTTCTCTCTCCTTTTACAGCCATTTACTGCATCTCTTTGTGATTCTGTTTTCGAGTCTGCTCCCAGCACGTGCCACCAGTGAACAAATAGGTTTCAGCCTAAGAATGCAGTCTTCATTGGAAAATCCATTATTGGCTTGGGCGTGGCAATGGAGGTAGCAGATTCATATCTTTATCAAGGCACAAGCGACCACCCTTCAGTACGAGTGCACCCGTTTGCAGTTTCTAAAACTGGACCTTGACCTTTGGCTGTGCCCTCTGGCTGTCAGCCCAAGGACCCATCCATCGATCATGGGTTTGATCTTCAGGCCTCAGGCTCCATCAAATTTCTGGTCAGCAGCTTCAGGGCATGTCAAATACCATCACCTCTACACACTTGATAGCAAATACAGATTTCAAGGTTCAAGATTGTTTAATGGCATTTCCAGTGCACAAGTGTAAAGGAGAACAGAGTTGTTGCTACTCTAGATCGACACAGCACAAAGATTAAGATAGCGTGGTTGGGGGCTTGGAGGTGTTGATCAGTCTCACTGCTTGGGGAAAGTAACTTTTTGAGTCTGGTGGTCCTGGCATGGATGCTATTTAGCCTTCTCCCTGATGGAAGAAGAACAATCAGTCCCTGAGATTATGATGCAGTCCTTTTATAGTATCAGGCTTTTCCAAAGTGTATTTGCCATTGGTGAGCTGCTTTTGAAGTCACTGGTGCAGCAGATACAAAATTTCATTGGAACATAGCAAACCTCAGAAGCAGCAATGGAATAAGAACGTGGTAACCATCTGAAAGCAGTGTTGATCCACTGATTTGCCCTGATTCAGGACATTAGGATAATTCCTCTTCAAAATAATGCCATGTTATCTTACTGTGAACATTATCTTAATGTGCACGCAGAGAGAGTAGAGCCCTTTCCCACCACTGCCTGTAAGAAGTTTGTATGTTTTTGCCATGACCTTGTGGGCTTCCTCTGGGTGCGCCAGTTTCCTCCCACACTCCAAACACATACAGGTTAGGGTCAATGAGTTGTGAACGTGCAGTGTTGGTGCCAGATGCACATTTCAGTGTGTTTTCAAAGGAAAACAAGAAAGGCAGCATGATCATCAACCCCCCGGATCCCCCATCCCCACACAAAAAACAAACAGAAACAAAACAGGAACATGAACCCCCGCACAAAAACAGAATAGGCACAACAACCCCCAAATCCCTGCTCCAGCACAAAAAAAAGCAAACAAAACAGAACAGGCACATTGACATTTGATGTTCATGGGTCCAATGTCCATTTAGGAATCGGATGGCAGAGGGGAAGAAGTTGTTCCTGCCTCACTGAATGTGGGCCTTCGGGCTTGTGAATCTCCTTCCTGATGGTAACAACGAGAAGAGAACATGTCCTGAGTGATGGGGTCCTTAATAATGGACACCGCCTTTCTGAGGCACCACTCCTTGATTTGATGTACATGTGACAAATAAAGCAAATCTTTTAATCTTTAATTTAATGTCTGGCTCCAGAGATGGTGCTGATGACAGTACTGACTGAAGCATCACCTTGAATCTCAAAGCACTGATTGGGACTTTAACCTGACACCTGCAACCCACTTAAGACTCAGACTGCAAGATTGGTTCAGTGAACAGTTGGCTTGGCTTGGTCACCTAACAAAAGGCAAAACAGTACAGAAGACAGAGTAACGCATTCACTCCATCTCTGATTTAGATGAAGATTAGCTTTATTTGCCACATGTGCATTGAAACAGTGAAAAGGGCCATTTGCATCAACAACCAACACAATCCGAGGAGGTGCTGGGGGCAGCCCGCGAGTGTCGCCGTGCTTCTGGCGCCAACGTGAATGCCCACAGCTGACTAACCCTAGCCCGTACTGCACGGAAATATGGGAGGAATCCAGAGCACCTGGAGGAAACCCACCTGGTCACGGGGAGAACATACAAGCCCCTTGAAGTGGCAGCGGGAATGGAACCACATCGTCATCACTGCCACTATAAAGCGTTATGCTAACCGCTACACTGAAAGGTGAATCACCATTTCACTGGAGGTCTGACTCCCAGACAAAGTTCCACTGCACAACTCTCAGTGACTGAGGAAAGAGCTAACTCTGTTTCCTGCATTTCACCACTCTGGGCAGGACTTCGTATCTCAAGTTCATTGCAAGACCTGTTTATGGCCGGAGTATATAACATTTACAGTGAAATAAACATTGTGCAAACCAGAGTTTCTTATGCCTGCCCAGAGTGAGGTCATCACTCACAAGGGATGCATAGTTACCCCCCTTCACCATTAATTTAGCCCCATGCAACATGAGTTTTTAGTGATTCGAATCAGAATCAGGTTTAATATCACCGGAATATGTCGTGAATTTTGTTAACTTAGCGACAGCAATATGATGATAATATAGAGGGGAAGAAAGTAAATCAATTGCATTAGGTATTTATAGCAAGGGACGACTGCACAAGTGTTTGGATGTCAGTGAGTTAGACCGGCGCAGAGAGTTTAAAAGGAGACAGATTTTTCTTCAGCGGTTTGATCGAGGGACGACTGCGCGAGTGTGTGGATGTCAGCAAGTTAGACCGGCATAAAGTTTAAAAGGGAACAGCTTTATAGAGCGGGAGACAGAGTAGGAGGGCTTTGGTTCAATGGAACTTCGGTGATAGCAGGCCAAGGCCAGGTAGGTTATCTTTGAAACAGGAAGTATGCCTGTGACGCCAGTGTTCTGTACTGGGAAGTGCGGGAGACTCCCAGACTCCCAGAAGGCCACATCTGTGTCAGGTACGTCAGTCGGTCACACTCTGAGACCGACTGTGCACACCGAGACACTGTCTGGGACCATTGTACACATCGACATACTCTCTGGGACCGACTGTGCACACCGAGACACTGTCTGGGACCATTGTACACACCGACATACTCTCTGGGACTGACTGTGCACACCGAGACACTGTCTGGGACCGACTGTGCACACCGAGACACTGTCTGGGACCGACTGTGCACACCGAGACACTGTCTGGGACCGACTGTGCACACCGAGACACTGTCTGGGACCGACTGTGCACACCGACATACTCTCTGGAACCAACTGTGCACACCGAGACACTGTCTGGGACCGACTGTGCACACCGAGACACTGTCTGGGACCGACTGTGCACACCGACATACTCTCTGGAACCAACTGTGCACACCGAGACACTGTCTGGGACCATTGTACACACCGACATACTCTCTGGGACCAACTGTGTACACCGAGACACTCTCAGAGACCAACTGTGTACCCTTAGGGACCATGTTAAGGAACTGGAGCTGCAGCTCAATGACTTTCATCTGGTCAGGAGGAGTGAGGAGGTAATAGAGAAGAGCTATAGGCAAGTAGTCACACCGGGGCCTCAAGAGACAGATAAGTGGGTAACAGTCAAGAGAGAGAAGGGCAAGAGGCAGATACTTCAGAGTACCTCTGTGGCTGTCCCTCTTAACAATAAGTACTCCTGTTTGAGCACTGTTGGGGGGGGGGTGAATCGGCCTACCTGGGGGAAGCAAAGGTGGTTGTGCCTCTGGCACAGAGTCTGGCCCTGTGGCTCAGAAGGGTAGGGAAAGGAAGAAGGTAGTAGTAATAGGGGACTTTATAGTTAGGGGGTCAGACAGGCGATTCTGTGGATGCAGGAAAGAAATGCAGATGGTAATTTGCCTCCCAGGTGCCAGGGTCCGGGATGTTTCTGATCACGTCCACAATATCCTGAAGTGGGAAGGTGAACAGCCAGAGGTCGTGGTACATATTGGTGCCAACGACATAAGTAGGAAAAGGGAGGAGGTCTTGAAAACAGACTACAGAGAGTTAGGAAGGAAGTTGGGAAGCAGGACCTCAAGGGTAGTGATCTCGGGATTATTGTCTGTGGCACGTGACAGTGAGTATAGGAATAGAGTGAGGTGGAGGATAAATGTGTGGCTGAGGGATTGGAGCAAGGGGCAGGGATTCAAATTTCTGGATCATTGGGACCTCTCTTAGGGCAGGCATGACCTGTAGAAAAAGGACGGGTTGCACTTGAATCTGAGGGGGGACCAATATCCTGGCAGGGAGGTTTGCTAAGGCTGTTAAGGAGAGTTTAAACTAGAATTGCTGGGGGGAGGGAACTGAATTTAAGAGACGGAGGAAGGGGCTGTGAGCTCACAAATAGAGAAAGCTTGGAGACAGTGCGAGAGGGAGGATAGGCAGTTGATAGAGAAGGGATGCGCTTAGACCAATGGTTTGAAATGTGTCCATTTTATTGCAAGAAGCATCATGAACAAAGCGGATGAGTTTAGAACATGGATCAGTACTTGGAGCTATGATGTTGTGGCTATTACAGAGACTTGGATGGTACAGGGGCAGGAATGGTTACTTAGAGTGCCAGGCTTTAGATGTTGCAGAAAGGACAGGGAGGGAGGCAAAAGAGGTGGGGGCATGGCACTGCTGCTCAGAGATAGTGTCATAGCTGCAGAAAAGGAGGAAGTCATGGAGGGATTGTCTGCAGAGTCAGGAAGGCGGTCAATAACTCTGGGTATTGTTTTTAGAGACCACCCAATAGTAATAGGGACATTGAGGAGCAGATAGGGAGACAGATTCTGGAAAGGTAATAATAACAAGGTTGTTGTGGTGGGAGATTTTAATTTCCCAAATATTGATTGGCATCTCCCTAGAGCAAGGGGTTTAGATGGGGTGGAGTTTGTTAGGAGTGTTCAGGAAGGTTTCTTGACACAATATATGGATAAGCCTAAAAGAAGAGAGGCTGTACATGATCTGGTATTGGGAAATGAACCTGGTCAGGTGTCAGGTCTCTCAGTACGAGGGCATTTTGAAGATAGTGATCATAATTCTATCTCCTTTACCATAGCATTGGAGAGGGATAGGAACAGACAAGTTAGGAAAGTGCTTAATTGGAGTAAGGGAAATATGAAACTATCAGGCAGGAACTTGGAAACATAAATTGGGAACAGATGTTCTCAGGGAAATGTACAGCAGAAATGTGGCAAATGTTCAAATGTGGCATTCTGCATAGGTACGTTCCAATGAGATGGAAGGGACGGTAGGGTACAGGAACCATGGTGTACAAAGACTGTTGAAAATCTAGTTAAGAAGAAAAGAAAAGCTTACAAAAGGTTCAAAAAACTAGGTAATGATAGAGAACTAGAAGATTATAAGGCCAGCAGGAAGGAGCTTAAGAATGAAATTAGGAGAGCCAAAAGGGGCCATGAGAAGGCCTTGGCGAGCAGGATAAAGGAAAACCCCAAGGCATTCTACAAGTATGTGTAGAGCAAGAGGATAAGACATGAGAGAATAGGACCTATCAAGTGTGACAGTGGGGAAAGTGTGTATGGAACCGGAGGAGATAGCAGAGATACTTAATGAATACTTTGCTTCAGTGTTCACTACGGAAAAGGATCTTGGCGATTGCAGGCATGACATAGCGGGTTAAAAAGCTTGAGCAGATAGATATTAAGAAAGAGGATGTGCTGGAGCTTTTGGAAAGCAACAAGTTGGATAAGATGCCGGGACCGGATGAGATGTACCCCAGGCTACTGTGGGAGGCGAGGGAGGAGATTGCTGAGCCTCTGGTGATGATCTCTGCATCATCAATGGGGATGGGAGAGGTTCCGGAGGATTGGAGGGTTGCAGATGTTGTTCTATTATTCAAGAAAGGGAGTAGAGATAGCCCAGGAAATTATAGACCGGTGAGTCTTACTTCAGTTGTTGGTAAGTTGATGGAAAAGATCCTGAGAGGCAGGATTTATGAACATTTGGAGAGGCATAATATGATTAGGAATAGTCAGCATGGCTTTGTCAAAGGCAGGTTGTGCCTTACGAGCCTGATTGAATTTTTTTGAGGATGTGACTAAACAGATTGATGAAGGTAGAGCAGTAGATGCAGTGTATATGGATTTCAGCAAGGCATTTGATAAGTTACCTCATGCAGGGCTTATTGAGAAGGTAAGGAGGCATGGGATCCAAGGGGACCTTGCTTTATGGATCCAGAATTGGCTTGCCCACAGAAGACAAAGAGTGGTTATAGACTGATCATATTCTGCATGGAGGTCAGTGATCAGTGGTGTGCCTCAGGGATCTGTTCTGGGACCTTACTCTTTGTGATTTTTATAAATGACCTGGATAAGGAAGTGGAAGGATGGGTTAATAAATTTGCTGATGACACAAAGGTTGGAGGTGTTGTGGATAGTCTGGAGGGCTGTCAGAGGTTATAGCAGGACAATGATAGGATGCAAAACTGGGCTGAGAAGTGGCAGATGGAGTTCAACCCAGATAAGTGTGAGGTGGTTCATCTTGATAGGTCAAATATGATGGCAGAATATAGTATGAATGGTAAGACTCTTGGCAGTGTGGAGGTTCAGAGGGATCTTGGGGTCTGAGTCAATAGGACACTCAAAGCTGCTGCACAGGTTGACTGTTTGGTGATGAATGCATACAGTGCATTGGCCTTCATAACTGTGGGACTGAGTTTAAGAGCCGAGAGGTAATGTTACAGATATATAGGACCCTGGTCAGGCCCCTCTTGGAGTACTGTGCTCAGTTCTGGTCACCGCACTAGAGGAAGGTTGTGGAAACTATAGAAAGGGTGCAGAGGAGATTTATAAGAATGTTGCCTGGATTGGGGAGCATACCTTATGAGAATAGGTTGAGTGAACTCGGCCTTTTCTCCTTGGAGTGGCGGAGGATGAGAGGTGACCTGATAGAGGTGTATAAAATAATGAGAGGCATTGATTGTGTGGATAGTCAGAGGCTTTTTGCCAGGGCTGAAATGGCAAATACGAGAGGGCACAGTTTTAAGGTGCTTGGAAGTAGGTACAGAGGAGATGTCAGGGGTAAGTGGAATGGGCTGCCGGCGACGGTGGTGGAGGCAGATACAATAGGGTCTTTTAAGAGACTCCTGAATAGGCACATGGAGCGTAGAAAAATAGAGGGCTATGCATAACCTTAGGTAATTTCTAAGTAAGTACATCTCCGACACAGCATTGTGGGCCGAAGGGCCTGTATTGTGTTGTAGGTTTTCTATGTTTATTTTTATATATGTATAATATACACACACACAAACCCCATTTCCAGAAAAGTTGGGATATTTTCCAAAATGCAATAAAAACAAAAATCTGTGATATGTTAATTCACGTAAACCTTTATTTAACTGACAAAAGTACATTAAAAAGTAACACTTTTTAATCGTTTTGGAACTAGGATACTAATTGTAGTAGATTTGCAATTGGAAATTTTGTCCATTCTTGCTTGATATAAGACTTCAGCTGCTCAACAGTCCATGGTCTCCGTTGTCTGATTCTCCTCTTCATGATGCGCCATACATTTTCAATAGGAGATAGATCTGGACTGGCAGCAGGCCAGTCAAGCACACGCACTCTGTGTCTACAAAGCCACGCTGTTGTAGCCTGTGCAGAATGTGGTGTGACATTGTCCTGCTGAAATAAGCATGGACGTCCCGGGAAGAGACATCACCTTGATGGCAACATATGTCTCTCTTAAATCCTAATATACGCCTCAGAGTCAATGGTACCTTCACATACATGCAACTCACTCATGCCGTGGGCACTGATGCACCCCCATACTATCACAGATGCTGGCTTTTGCACCTTTCGCTGATAACAATCAGGATGGTCGTTTTCATCTTTGGCATGGAGAACTCGATGCCCATTTTTTCCGAAAACTAGCTGAAATGTGGACTCATCTGACCATAGCACACGGTTCCACAGTCTTTCGGTCCATCTGAGATGAGCTCGGGCCCAGAGAACTCGCCGGCGTTTCTGCATAGAGTTGATGTATGGCTTCCTCCTTGCGTAATACAGTTTCAAGTTGCATTTCTGGATGCAGCAACGGACTGCGTTAAGTGACAATGGTTTTCCGAAGTACTCCCGAGCCCAGGTGGCTATAATTGCCACAGTAGCATGACAGTTTCTTAGGCAGTGCTGCCTGAGGGCTCGAAGATCACGCGCATTCAACAGTGGTTTCCAACCTTGCCCTTTACGCACTGAGATGTCTCTGAATTCTTTGAATCTTTTCACAATATTATGTACTGTAGTTGTTGAAAGACCTAAATTCTCTGCTATCTTGCATTGGGAAATGTTCCTTTTGAACTGACTAACAATTCTGTCACGAATTTTGGCACAAAGGGGTGAGCCACGACCCATCCTTGCTTGCAAAGACTGAGCCTTTGATGGACGCTACTTTTATACCCAGTCATGATACCTCACCTGCTACCAATTAGCCTGCTTAATGTGGAGTCTTCCAAACCAGTGTTACTTGAATATTCTGTGCACTTTTCAATCTTATTTTAACTCTGTCCCAACTTTTGCTGAGTGTGTTGCAGTCATCAAATTCTAAATTTGTGTATATTTTTAAAATACAATTAAGTTGGTCAGTAAAACTATTGAAAATCTTTTCTTTGTACTTTTATCAGTTAAATAAAGGTTCACGTGAATTAACATATCACAGATTTTTGTTTTTACTGCATTTTGGAAAATATCCCAACTCTTCTGGAAATGGGGTTTGTATATAAAATAGATTAAAAATAGTGCAAAAGCAGAAATAATATTTTTTTAATAAGTGATGTAGTGTTCATGGGTTCAATGTCCATTTAGGAATCAGATGACAGGGGAAGAAGGTGTTCCTGAATCACTGAGTATGTGCCTTTAGGCTTCTGTATCTCCTTCCTGATGGTAACAATGAGAAGAGGGCGTGTTCTGGGTGAAGGGGGTGTTTAATAATAGATGCTGCCTTCTGTGGCACCACTCCTTGAAGATGCCTTGAATACTATGGAGCCTAGTACCCAAGATGGAGCTGACATTTTGTAGCTTCTTTTGATCCTGTGGAGTACTCCCCACCCCCATACGGTGATGCAGCCTGTCAGTGTGCCCTCCTCTGTACCTCTGAAAGTTTTTGAGTATTTTAAGTGACAAACCAAATCTCCAAGCTTCTAATGAAGTTTAGCCACTGTCTTGCTTTCTTTATAGCTGCATTGATATGTTGGGTCCAGGTTAGATCCTCAGACATCTTGACAGCCAGGAACTTGAAATTGCTCACTCTCCAGTTTTGATCCCTCAATGAGGACTCTCGCGTGTTCCCTCGTCTTACCCTTCTTGGAGTCCATTATCAGCTCTTTGGTCATACTGACATTGATTGCAAGGTTGGTGCTGTGACACCACTCAGATAGCTGGTATATCTTGCTCCTGTACGTGCTTTTGTCTCCATCTGAGATTCTACCAACAATAGTTGTATGATCAGCAAATTTAGTTGGTATTTGAGCTATACCTAGTCATGGGTATAGAGAAAGTAAAACTGTGGGCTTAGCATACACCCCTGAGGTGCACCAGAATTGATAATCAGCGAGGAGAAGATACTATTACTAATCAGCACAGATTGGGGTCTTCCGGTTAGGAAATTGAGGATCAAATTGCAGAGGGAGGTACAGAGGTCCAGGTCCTATAGCTTATTGATCAGAATGGTGGGAATGATGGTGTTAAAAGCTGAACTATAGTCAATAAACAGCATCCAGATATAGGTGTTTGTGTTGTCCAGGTGATCTAGGGCCATTGAGATTGCATCTGCTGTAGACCTATTGTGGTGATAGGCAAATTGCAGTGGGTCCAGGTCCTTGCTGATGAGGCAGGAGTTGATTCTAGCCATGACTAACCTCTCAAAGCATTTTGTCACTGTAGATATAAGAGCTACTGGATGATAGCCATTAAGACAGCCCACACTACTCTTCTTGGACACTGATATAATTGTCGCCGTTTTGCCGCAGGTGGGAACTTCCAAGCGTAGCAGTGAGAGGTTGAAAATTTGCAGGCCATTATTGGAGATGGAACCAACAATTATGTCCATCCTTAAACTGAAATGCCTTTGAGTTGGAGTCACCGTAATACAGCATTGAATGCAGACCTTTGGCCCAGTAACTCAGTTGCACACGATGTTGGTGAGGCCGAATTTGCAGTGTCGAGTCCAGTTCTGGTCACCTAACTTACAGGGAAAATATCAATAAAATTGGATGAGTTGTGAGAAAATTTACAAGTTAGAGGTTAAATAGGTTAGGACTTTATTCCCTAGAGTGTAGGAGAATGAGGAGGAGATTTCATAGAGGTCTACAAGATTATGAGGGGTATCAATAAAGTGAAGGCTTTTTACCCTGAGGTTGGGTAAGAATAGAACTGGAGGACATGGGTTAAGGATGAAAGATGAAAGGAGAACACGTGGAGGGATCTTGTCACCTAGTTGTGAGTGAAGTTCAGTTTCAACATCTAAGAGAAATTTGGATAAGTACATGGATGGGAGGGGTGTAAGTCAATGGGACTAGGTAGAATAATGGCATGAACTAGATGGGGTGAAGGGTGTGCTTCGGTGCTGTAGTGTTCTATGATTATAACTGCATGCTAAAGAAGATGACCACCAAACCAGACTCATTTGGCCCATATCCCTTTAAACAATCCTACCCATGCACTTAATGTCATTTTTTAAAATGTCTATTGTCTTAAATATTGTTATTAATTGATGATGTAGTAACCTACTGCAGTTCATGTTGTCAAGGTTATTGCATCATCAATGCTGTATTGTGTTGATGACTTTAGCCTTGTGATGGTGAAAGAACAACTTTGTATTTACACACCAGAGTGGTGAGTCTTGTGGGAGGGTGGGAATCTGTAGTTATTCTATCACAATAAGTCATTGTTGAGTCCACCAGACTCAGAAACAGTTCCTTTCCCCAAGCAGTAAGGCTGATCTCCACCCACTAACCCACCACACCACATCCGCGACCACCACTGCTTTATCGTTTCCTGTCAGTCCCCTTATGCTGGAGAGGTAGTAATGGAGGGGACAAGGATATGGCGAACGAACTGAATAAGTATTTTGCATCAGTCGTCACTGTGGAAGACACTAGCAGTATGCCGGAAGTTCAAGAGTGTCGGTGTGTGAAGTTGCTATTAATAGGGAGAAGTTTTTTGGGAAACTGAAAGGTCTGAAGGTAGGTAAATCACTTGGACTTGTTAAACTACAACACCAAGGTAGCTGAAGAGATTGTGGAGGCATAAGTAATGATCTTTCAAGAATCAATAGATCCTGGCATGGTTCTGGAGGACTGGAAAATTGCAAATGTCATTCCACTCTTCAAGAAGGGAGAGAGGCAAGAAAGGAAATGATAGGCCAGTTAGTCTAAACTCAGTGGTTGGAAAGTTGTTGGAATCGATTGTTAAGGATGTGGTTTTGGGGTATTTGGAGGCGCAAGATTAAATAGGCCAAAGTCGGCAAGGTTTCCTTAAGGGGAAAGTCCTGCCTGACAAAGCTGTTGGAATTATTTGAAGAAATAACAAGCAGGATAGACAAAAGAAATGGTTGATGTTGTGTACTTGGATTTTTAGAAGACCTTTGACAAGGTGCTTAACAAATTAAGAGCCCATGATATTACAGGAAAGATACTAGCATGAATAGGGCATTGGCAGGAGGCAAAGAGCGAGAATAGGAGCCTTTTCTGGTTGGCTGCCAGTGACTAGAGGCTTTCCAGAGGGTTCTGTGTTCAGACTGCTTTTCACATTTATATGTCAATGATTTGGATGATGGAATTGATGGCTTTGTGGTCAAGTTTGTGGATAATATGAAGATGGGGGTGGGCAGGAAGTGTTAAGGTTGCAAAGAGGGTGCAGAAGGACTTGGATTAAGGGAATGGGCAAAGAAGTGGCAGGTGGAATACAGTATTGGTAATTGTATGGTTATGCACTTTGGTAGAAGAAATAAATGCATAGACTATTTTCTAAAAGGAGAAAACATTCAAAAATCTGAGGTACAAAGGGACTTGGGAGTTCTTGTGCAGGATTCCCTGAAGGTTAGTTTGCAGGTTGAGTCTGTGGTGAGGAATGGAAATGCCATGTAAAGGAAGAATGTAATGGTGAGGCTTCATAAAGTTCTAGAGGCCTCATTTGGAGTATTGTGAGCAATTTTGGGCTTCTTATCTAAGATGGGATATGTTGACGTTGGAGAGGGTTCAAAGGAGGTTCACAAAAATTATTCCAGGATTGAAAGGCTTATCAAATGAGAAGCATTTGTTGGCTCTGGGCCTGTAGTCACTGAAATTCAGAAGAATGAGTGGGGGATCTCATTGAAACCTATTGAATGTTGAAAGGCCTCGAAAGAGTGGATGTGAAGATGATGTTTTGTATGGTGGGTGGGGGGGGGGGGAGCAGTCTAAAACCAGAGGACACAACCTCGGAAGTAGAGGGATGCCCTCTTAGAACAGGGGTGAGGAGGATTTTCTTTTAGCCAGAGAATGGTGAATCTGTAGAATTTGTTGCCACAGGGGGCTGTCAAGGCAAAGTCATTGGGTATATTTAAGGAAGCAGTTGATGGATTCTTGATTAGTCAGGGTATGAAGGGATACGGGGAGAAGGCAGGAGATTGGGGCTGAGAGGGAAATGACAGAGCAGACTTGATGGGCCAAATGGCCTAATTCTGTTCCTTATTTCTTGGCTGTGATCTTAACGTGGTTGGAGGAGGATGGACTATTGGTGTGTTCACACTTAGGAACTTGAAATTCTCAACCTCAACACCGTTGATGTAAACAGAAGCATGTGCAGGTCCTGAAGTCAATGGCCAGCTCTTTTGCTGACATTCAGGGAAAGGTCTTGTCATGACGCATGTCACCAAGCTCTCGAACTCCTTCCTGTGCTCCAACTCATGATTATTTGAGGTATGACCCCCTCCGGTGGTATCATCTACAAACTTGTTGATGGTGTTAGAGCAGATTCTGGCTACACAGTTGTGAATTTTCAGGTAGTAAAGAATGGTGCAAGTTTCTGTAGTGTGTAGAGAGCATTTCATCCTATTCCCAACTTTTATAAAGGGGAAAGGATTGAAGTGTTTGGAAGTAAGCCTCAGGCTACGGGGCCTGCAGATTCAGCTGTTCTTGTTTCATTTTGTTAATCCGGTTAGATTACTGGTCAGTGGTATCACCTGGACGTTAATGGTACTCATTGAATATCAACGTGGCCCTACTGTTCTTTCAGAGAAGGATGTTGCTTAGCATTCGATAAGTGTTAATGTGACCTGTCTCTTCTCAGCTTTATCTTGGTCCTGCAACATGGACCGCTCGGTTATCTGAGGGATTGCAAATGAAATGGATAATTGTTATCATCAGCAGGCGTTCCCTTCCTAACCACGTCGTGGAGGGAAGCATCTGTAGATCAGTACCCCATAGTGCAGGCCCTTCGGTCCATGGTTAGGCCTAGCACACAGTCTTGAGGAGGTCTTGGTGCTGAGAAGATTCAGTACTGCTCTGAACGCCCATGGTACATTGATCTATTATTGTCACATGTACTGAGGTACAGTGAAAAGACTCCATTTTGCCCACCCTCCATGCAGATCATTTCATCGCAACAGTGCATGAAGTTACAAAGGAAAACAACAAAAGAATGCAGAATAAAATGTTATAGTTACAGAGGAAGTGCAGTGCAGGCAGACAGTAAAATACAAGAGTTAATGAGGTGGACTGAGGCCAAGAGTTTATAGGGACCCATTTAATAGTCTTATTACCATTTACAAATAAAATAGCCATCATCAAATGGCAGAACAGAAATGATGGGCTGAATGGCCCAATTCTGATCCTATGTTTTATGGTCCAATTACAGAGAGAGTGCATTGCAGGCAGACAATAAAGCACTAGATCGTAACGAGGTAGATTGTGAGGCCAGGAGTCCATCTTATCGTAAAAGGGAACCTTTCAGTATTTTTATAATAGTGGGGTAGAAGCTGTCTCCGAGCCTGGTGGGACGTGCTTTCAGGCTTTTGTATCATCTGCCCAATGGGAGAGGGGAGAAGAGAGAACGTCCATGATGGCTGGGGTTTCATGATGTTGGCTGCTTTACTGAGGCAGTGAGATGTGTAAACAGAGTCCATGGAGGGATGTATCCTCTCACAGGTGCTCAGTGGCATTAAATCAAGGCCTTTCTCAAATAAAAAAGAGAAATTTGTCCTGAATCCCAGCTACTGTTTATTGTGGTAGTAGCAGTGGCATAGAGTTCTGTAGTACAGAAGCAAGCCATTCAGCCCAACTTGCTGAAGCTGGCCAAGTTATTTTCTTGAACTAGAGCCATTTCTCTTAGGTTAGCTTGTATAAATCTTTTCTCTCCATGTACCTATCTAAATGCCTTTCAAATTTAATTGAACCTACCAATTAAGAAAATCACATTCAGTGCATACTTTGATAATAAATTTACTTTGAACTTTGAACCACTATCACTTCCTCTGGCATCCATACAGCTACTGTTCTCTGTATCAGTTGAATTTCCCAAGAAAAGCCTCTTACATGGTCAATGCTTAATCAGGCCAACAATTTTCTTTAGCTGCCAATGTTTACTTATTCTCTTATTAAAATCTTATATTATTTTTAATCTTATAAATACATGTTATTTCTGTTCATTTCAGATTGAGTATGAACACAATTGAAGGTGAATCTAACACAGTTACCTTGGCAACTATCAGCACAGTAACTCTAGCCCAGGACACCGAAGGCAATCTGTTTCTACATTGTCCTCAGAACGGTACAGATAACCTGGATCATTCTTTAATTTTCTCAGTATTGCTGTTCAAAGAATATTCAATTACCCAATGTGCGTGTCGCTGGCAAAGTGATGGGAGCAGTATATAATTTAATATTTTTTCCGAATCTCCTGCCTGTTTCTTAACCCTTTTATCCATCTGCCTCTTACCTTTCCTGTGTTAATGACCAGGATTCAAAGCTGATGTCAAGTTTATCGTCATACGCAGAAGTCCACGTGTGCGCAGGTGCAGTGAAAAACTTACTTGCAGCAGTATCACAGGCATCATCCAATAAGCAGCATTCACAACAAAAGCATTATTTGAACATAAATGTTTACAAAAGGGAATACAGAACAAACAAAGTGATCAAAGTGGTCCTAGTATTGCTAAACAGTAGTGATTAGGGATGTGCCACTTGGTTCAAAAACTGAATGGTTGAAAGGAATTAGCTGTTCTTGAACCTGGTGGTGCAGGTCTTCATGCTTCTGTACCTTGTCTTCTTGAAGCAATGCCTATTATGAGTACTGTCGATGGTGGGGATGAATGTGCATATGATGTACTGGGCCGAGTCCACTACTCTCTGCAGTTTCTTATGTTCCTGTGCATTCAAATTGCCATACCAGACTGTAATGAAACCCATCAGGATACATACATCTATAGAAGTTTGCATCAACAGAGACTGAAAATAAATTTTTTTTCTATAGAGCACTTTTCATACAGGTGATGTAGTTCAAAGTGTTTTACAATGGGGATAAAAGTACATCTGTGAAAATAAAATAAAAATAAACATGAAAATAAGAGACAAAAATGTTAGTTAAAAGCAAGGTTAATTAAATGAGTTTTGAGCTGGCACTTAAAAGTGTCACTGAGTCTGCATCCTTTATAGTTTTAGGTATTGAATTCCACAGTTTACAGACTGACAGACATACTTTATTGATCCCGAGGGAAATTGGGTTTCGTTACAGCTGCACCAACCAAGAATAGTGTAGAAATATAGCAATATAAACCATAAATAATTAAGTAATAATAAGTTAATCATGCCAGGTGGAAATGTCCAGGACCAGCCTCTTGGCTCAGGGTGTCTGACACTCCGAAGGAGGGGTTGTAAAGTTTAATGGCCACAGGTAGGATTGACTTCCTATGACGCTCAGTGTTACATCTCGGTGGAATGAGTCTCTGGCTGAATGTACTCCTGTGCCTAACCAGTACATTATGGAGTGGATGGGAGTCATTGTCCAAGATGGCATGCAACTTGGACAGCATCCTCTTTTCAGACACCACCGTCAGAGAGTCCAGTTCCACCCCCACAATATCACTGGCCTTACAAATGAGTTTGTTGATTCTGTTGGTGTCTGCTACCCTCAGCCTGCTGCCCCAGCACACAACAGCAAACACAATAGCACTGGCCACCACTGCCTCATAGAACATCCTCAGCATCGTCCAGCAGATGTTAAAGGACCTCAGTCTCCTCAGGAAATAGAGACGGCTCTGACCCTTCTTGTAGACAGCCTCAGTGTTCTTTGACCAGTCCAGTTTATTGTCAATTCGTATCCCCAGGTATTTGTAATCTTCCACCATGTCCACACTGACCCCTTGGATGGAAACAGGGGTCACCGGTGCCTTAGCCCTCCTCAGGTCCACCACCAGCTCCTTAGTCTTTTTCACATTAAGCTGCAGATGATTCTGCTCGCACCATGTGACAAGGTTCCCACTGTAGTCCTGTACTCAGCCTCATCTGCCTTGCTGATGCATCCAACTATGGCAGAGTCATCAGAAGACTTAGGTGCATAGTTCAAAAAAGCTGACTTGCCAATTACTTTTTGGGAGAGATTGTTTAACTTTAAGAGATCGGCAGAAGAAGATCTGGGAGTTCGAGCAGGATTGTAAAGTGAAAGCAATTCTGTGATGTATTCAGATCCCAGACCATTAAGAACTTTAAAAACCAGTAAGAGAACTTTAAAATCAATTGTAAAAGATATAGAAGGCCAATGCAGAGTAGCTAACATATGAGTGATATATTCCAACATCTGAGTTTTCATTAAAAGTCTAGCACCAGCATTCTGAATTAGTTGAAGTTTGTCAATATTTTGCTTGTGAAGGCAAGTAAAAAGTGCATTGTAGTAATCTGGTCGATTCAATATAAAGACATGAGTTAGTTTTTCAGCATTATTATGGGACAGAAACAAACGTACCTTTGCAATATTTCTTAGAAATGGTGCTCTGGTCACTTTCTTCATGTAGGATTTAAGATTTAAATCTGAATCAAGGGGAAGACCCAGGCTTGTTACTTTTGATAGCAAAGATCTACAAGGTGTCATAGACTCTGTGCCAAATGGGCTTCTTCCATGCCATAAGTAATTAGTTATTATTGATGTTACACATCATCAAATCATCAGAATAGAGAGAGACTGCAAATGAGTGAAGTTCAGAGGATCTCAGTGTTCTAGTGTATGAATCACTAATAAGTGGCTATTGTATATACCATAATATTATGATAACATTTTCATTTTTCAATCTTTTTTATTGATTTCCAAATAAAGAATATACAAATTGGAAGAGAAATTTAACAAGTAGATAATATAAAAGACATATAAACAGCAACAGTAAAAACAAAAAGTATATAATATCAAAATCAAATAAGTAAAATATTATGCTGTTATATATACAATGGTCAAAAAAAACTACAACTCTTCATAACAATCATAAAAAAAGGACTGGAAATTTTATTGAAAAAACCCCACTAACTAAACTGAAACAAAAAACAAAACAAAAAGAAAGAGAAAAAAGGAAAGGAAAAGAAAAAGGAAGATTGGGCAGTCCAATTGAGGATAAAATTAGAAAAATCAGAGAGAGAAAAAAAATCATCTCTCTGCGCACGCCATATCTTAATTCAATTTAAGATAGTACATAGGGCCCATATGTCCAAAGATAAATTGGCGCATATTTTTCCGAATATAAGCCCTATTTGTGACAGATGTAACGCAGAAATGGCTACTCTAACTCGTATGTTTTGGTCATGTGTAAGTTTAAATAATTTTTGGAGGGATGTGTTTGGAATATTATCTAAAGTTATAGATATGGATGTTCAACCTAATCCACTTACAGCAATTTTTGGGATTATTCCAGAGGAAGCAAGCAAAGTGTCTGCTTCCACCCAACATGTAATAGCTTTTTCAACTTTACTGGCTAGGAGAGCTATTTTGCTACATTGGAAAGAATCTAATCCACCTACTGTTTTCTATTGGCTCTCCTCCATTATATCATGTCTAAGCTTGGAGAAAATTAGAAGCCGGACATTTGATACATCCTTTAATTTTGAACAAGTCTGGCGACCTTTTATTCAATATTTTCACATGATTTAATTTATTTTTATTTATTTATTTTTCTTTATTCTCTGTGGGGAAAATCCTTATCCATGAAGGTTCGGAGATGACTGGAAGGATGTGTTTTTTTTATGATAACTTTTTAACCTACTCCAAGATCAATCTAAACCCTTCCCTCCCACGTAGCCCTCTATTTTAATTTATCTATGTTCCTACCTGAGAGTTTCTTAATGTCCTTAATGCATCTGCCTCTTGCACCATGCCTGGTTGATAGATTAATTGGTCATTGTCTTTTGTCCCGTGATTAGACTAGGATTAAATTGGGGGATTGCTTGGCAGCACGGAAGGGCCTTTCAGTGCTGTATTGAAATAAAAAAATAATCCAGGCAGCTCCCTGGTAAATCTCCTCTGCACTCTCTAAAACTTCCACAGAACTCTAAAGTAGGCCATCCGAACTGAACACAATGCTACAAGTGTGGTCTAACCAGGATGGACCAGAGACCAACAAACAGTTAAAAAGGCAAGGTACATCTACAATGACTGATTCCTCAGCTTAATTTGACATTTCACTTCAGCTCCCTCCTATTTTGTGCTCTTGCAGTTACCCTTATTTAGAATGCTAATCTCAGACCTTTTTCTTGTTTTGTCCGGAGTGTGATCTTTACTGGGAGATCCTGAATTAATTCTATTGTCCTGGATAGCCTGTTTTCTGAATGTGCTGTTCCAAATGCAGCATTGCCTCCTATTTGGGTTGCCATTGCTTGTCTGTTTTTCCCAGTATCGTGGGTCAAATGACCTATCCAGTGTTGTACTGTTCTATGTCAGAGAACACTGCAATGCACAAACAGGCCCTTTGGTCCATCGAGTCCCTGCTGAACAGTTACTCTGCCTAGGCCTATTGACCAGTTCCTGGACCATACCCCTCCATTCCATGTTCTTACCAAATCTTCTCTTGTGTTGCATCCACCACTTCCACTGGCAGCTCTTTCCACGCTTGCACCATCCTCTAAATGAAGAAGTTTTTCCTCAGCTTTCCCTTAACTGTTCCACCTTTCCCCCTTATGATGACGCTGGCTGCTTTACTGAGACAGCGAGAAGTATAGGCAGAGTCTGTAAAGGAGCGGCTGGTTCCTGTGATGTGCTGAGCTCTGTCCACAATTCTCAGCAGTCTCTTGTGGTCACGTGTAGAGCAATTGCTATATCAAGTGGTGACGTGTCCAGACAGAATATTTTCTTATGGTAGTATTGTATTCTAATTCTTCTTTTCTGTATTATACATGATAAGACTGCAAAACACAGAATTAGGCCATTCAGCCCATCGAGTTTGCTCCACCATGGCTATTTAATTATTTTTTACAAGACTTATCTGAAATGTACTACAAAATAATCTTTCTTTTCATCCACTGTTTTGTGCATCAAATACAGATCTAGACTCTGAGGATAATCAAGAACCTCTGCACAAAAGGCTCTGTTTGTCAGCTGAAGATGATGCAAGTCTTGAATCCACGGGTATCGCAGGCCCATTTGCAACAGTACAGTCGGTTGTTACTCTCCCAAGTAAGAAATTCATCCCCTGGTTTAGTTATGTTCAATCATTTAGTTCTATATAACTATCAGATTAACTTATTTATTTATCACACGTACATTGAAACATACAGATCCAATGGATGTAGTGTACCTTGATTTTCAGATAGTGTACCTCGATTTTCAGAAGGCATTTGATAAGGTCCCACATAGGAGATTGGTGGGTAAAATCAGAGCTCATGGCATTGGGGGGAAGATATTGACATGGATAGAAAACTGGTTGGCAGATAGAAAGCAAAGGGTAACGGTGAATGGGTGTTTCTCGGAATGGCAGGTGGTGACTAGTGGGGTGCCACAGGGCTCGGTATTGGGACCACAGCTGTTTACGATTTACATCAACGATTTAGATGAAGGCAGTGAGAATAACATCAGCAAGTTTGCTGATGATACTAAGCTGGGTGGCAGTGTGACATGTGATGAGGATGTTAGGAGAATTCAGGGTGACTTGGATAGGCTGGGTGAGTGGGCAGATACTTGGCAGATGATGTTTAATGTGAATAAGTGTGAGGTTATCCACTTTGGGAGTAAGAACAGGAAGGCAGATTATTATCTGAACGGTGTAGAGTTAGGTAAGGGAGAAATACAAAGAGATCTAGGAGTCCTTGTTCATCAGTCACTGAAGGTGAATGAGCAAGTGCAGCAGGCAGTGAAGAAGGCTAATGGAATGTTGGCCTTTATTACAAAGGGAATTGAGTACAAGAGCAGGGAAATCTTTTTGCATTTGTACAGGGCCCTGGTGAGACCACACCTGGAGTATTGTGTACAGTTTTGGTCTCCAGGGTTAAGGAAGGACATCCTGACTGTAGAGGAAATGCAGCGTAGATTCACAAGGTTAATTCCTGGGATGTCCGGACTGTCTTACGCAGAGGTTAGAGAGACTGGGCTTGTACACGCTGGAATTAAGGAGATTGAGAGGGGATCTGATTGCAACATATAAGATTATTAAGGGATTGGACGAGATAGAGGCAGGAAATATGTTCCAGATGCTGGGAGAGTTCAGCACCAGAGGGCATGGTTTGAGAATAAGGGGTAGGTAATTTAGGACATAGTTAAGGAAAAACTTCTTCTCCCAGAGTTGTGGGGGTCTGGAATGCACTGCCTCAGAAGGCAGTGGAGGCCAATTCTCTGGATGCTTTCAAGAAGGAGCTAGATAGGTATCTTATGGATAGGGGAATCAAGGGATATGGGGACAAGGCAGGAACTGGGTATTGATAGTAGATGATCAGCCATGATCTCAGAATGGCGGTGCAGGCTCGAAGGGCCGAATGGTCTACTTTTGCACCTATTGTCTATTGTCTATACAGTGAAGTGCATCATTTGCATGAACGACCAACACAACCTAAAGATGCGCTGGGGATAGCCATCAGTGTCAAAAGTTCAAAGTAAATTTATTATCAAAGTGTATATATAATCACCATATGCAACCCTGAGATTCATTTTCTTGCAGGCATACTCAATAAATCCATAATAGAGTAATAACCATAAAAGAATCAGTGAAAGACCACACCAACTTGGTGTTCAACCAGTGTGCAAAAGACAGCAAACTGAAATAATAATAAACTGTAAGCATTAAGTATCGAGAACATCAGATGAGGAGTCCTTGAAAGTAAGTCCATTGGTTGTGGGATTATTTCAATAATGGGGTAAGTGAAGCTGTGTGAAGTTATCTCCACTGGTTTAAGATCCTGATGATTGAATGGTTATTACCGTTCCTGGGCCTGGTGGTGTGGGTCTTGAGGCTCCTGTGCCTCTTCCTGATCGTATCAGTGAAAAAAGAGCATGGTCTGGGTGCTGAGGGTTCGTGGTGATGAATGTTGCTTTCCTGCGACAACGCCCTGTGTAGATGAGCTCAACGGGGCTTAAGTGTCGCCACACATTTCGTTGCCAATACGGCACAGCCACAATGCTCAACAGAACAGCGCAAGCAACCAGAGCAAAACAGACCTCCTTTCTCCCTCCCACCCAGTGGCACGCACACACAGTCCTCTAACCCGAGGACAAGCCATCTCCAGGCCGGCAGCCACCAGTGGACTAGGAGTTGGAGACCTAAATGTTAATCTGACTCATTAACACAAAATTCTACAGATACCAGAAATCCAAGCCAACACACACACATACAATGCTGGAGGAACTCAGCAGGTCAGGCAGCATCTATGGGAAGAGTCATCATGCAGTCCTGACAAAAGGTCATGACCCGAAGTGCGGACTGTTTATTCCTTTCCATAAATGCTACCTGACCTGCTCAGTTCCTCCAGCATGTTGAATTAGTTCAACTCTGGAGCTTGTAAAATAACAGGACTAAATTGTTGCAACTGGGAATTAATTCATGTGGAATAACCTTCTCAGAATCAGGTTTATTATCCCTGACAAATGTTGGAAAATTTGTTGTTTTGTGGCAACAGTACACAGCAATGTGTAGCTTACTATAAGTTATAAAATAAATAGTGTAAAAGACAATGGTGTTCATGGGTTCATCAACCATTCAGAAATCTGATGGCAGAGGGGAAGAAGCTGTTGAGTGTGTGTCTTTAGAATCATTGAGTGTGTGTCTTCAGGCTCCTGTTCCTCCTTCCTGATGGTAGGAATGAGAAGAGGGCACATCCTGGGTGATGAGACTCTTTAATTTTGGATGTCACGTTCTAGTGGCATCGCACTTGAAGTGTCCTCAAAGGTGGGCAAGGCTCATTTATGTTTAGTGTTTGCCAAACTGCAAATCCACTGGTTTATTTTCAATAACATTTCTTTCAAACCTCTTAATTATGCTGAAACTCATTGTAGTGAAGATTAATTATCAGTTAATGACTTTTGTAAACAATCTGTTCCATTTACAAACAAGCTTTATATTTCCAGACAGCAAGGTAAATAAACTTGAACTGTGCTGAAAAATTACACAGGATAAATAAGCAGGCACAGTAGGTGAGAATGCCTCTATTTACACTGAATAGTTTTAAGAAAAGTTATTTAAACAATTTCTGAGGCAATGCATTTGCAGCATGGCCAGTAATAAATGAGCACAAATATGACTAATTTCAAAGTTCAAAGTAAACTTATCGAAGTATATATATGTCACGATATACAAACGTTGTACAACCCTGAGATTCGTTTTCTTGCAAGCTTCTACAGTAGAACAAAAAAAACAATCAAATCAATGAATAAACTACACACTAAGAATGACCAACAACTAATGTGCAAAAGGCAAACTGTACAAATACAAAAGAAACACAAAATAATAAATAAATAATATGGAGAACATGAGTCGTAGAGTCCATGAAAGTGAGTCTGTAGGTGTGGAATCAGTTCAGAGGTGTGGTGAGTGAAGTTATCCACACTGGTTCAAGAGCCTGGTTGAAGGGTAATAACTGCTCTTGAATCCCAATGATGACAGAATCTTCCAGTTACTTTAGTTCAGTCTGAACACCTGCTTTACATTGAAATCATCTCTCCTTCCCTATATTTTACATATAGTCTGTAGTGCTCTGTGACAATATTCCTACAATCATAGAGCACTACAGTACAGAAACAAAATTAACAAATTTCACAACACACGTTAGTGATATTAAACCTGATTCTGAAACAGGCCCATCAGCCCATCTAGTCTGTGATGAACTATTACTTGGCCTAGTCCCATCGACCTACACCTGGACCACAGCCCTCCAAATTTCTCCCATCCATGCAGCTATCCAAACTTCCCTTAAGTGTCGAAATTGAACCCATATGCACCACTTCCGCTGGCCACTCATTCCACACTCTCACCACCCTCTTGAATGAAGAAATTCCCCCCTCGTTTCCCCTTAAACATTTCATCTTTCACCATTAACACATGACCTCAAGTTGTCTCACCCAGCCTGAGTGGAAAAAGCCTGTTTGCATTTACCCGATCTATAGACAGGACTGAACTCGTAGTTTATGTTGTATCAGAATCAGATTTAATATCACCGGCATATGTCATGAAATATATTTATTTATAGTAGTTAAGTTAAAATAAATAGTGCAAAATAACAGAAATAAAAAAAGTAGTGAGGTAGTGTTTATTGGTTCAATGTCCATTTAAATCGGATGGCAGAAGAGAAGAAGCTGTTCCTGAATCGCTGAGTATGTGCCTTCAGGCTTCTGTACCTCCTTCCAGATGGTAACAGTGTGAAGAGGGCCTGTCCTGGGTGGTGGGGATCCTTAATGATGGATGCTGCCTTCCTAAACACCACTCCTTGAAGATGTCTTGGATACTAGGGAGGTTGGAACCTACGAAAGAGCTGACCAATTCTGCAAGTTTCTACAACTTGTTTCAATCTTGTGCAGTAGCTACAGGACAGTGATACAACCATCAGAATGCTCTCCATGGTATATTTGTAGAAGTTTTCGAGTGTCTCTGGTTGCGCCTTTTTTAATTGCTATTTTATGCGATTTCAATCAGGGCAGACTAGCTCTGTGGACTGTGTCAACAAACAACATAGCACTAAATTGAACTGAACTAAACTGAAAATGCCTAGACTGCGGTTTGATGGTTTATATTCAGTGTGTTCTTACACTTGTTTTTTGCAATTTGTTCTTTTTTCTGCGTGTTCAGTGTTTGATGTTTTGTTTGAACAGGTTCCATGGTGTTTCTTTGTTTCGTAGCTATTGGCAGGAAGACAAATCTCAGGGTTGTATACTGCCTATTTACTTAAATAATTATTATTCTTTGGACTATACCTCTTATTCCTGTTTATAAGATTTTCTTACTAGCCTTTGACTGCAATGGTAATTACACTAGGGAATTTCCACAGGCCTTCTAGCTGAAGCATTCTCAATAGAGTAGCGGGGATCAATCACACCATTCTGGTTTTTTATCCATGATTTTTTTAAATTCCTATATAGGGTTTTCGTTGGAATATTCTAACTTCTATGTAATTTTTATCATTGGCAGTTTCAGACAACGATCAAAGCTTTGAGGTGACCATGACAGGAGAGGCAGCGTCGAAGCTGTCTCATGCAACAGAAATTGAAGACGCAGAAACTATTACTCAGATACAGGTCAGGCATTCTTTAAAGTATTTCACTGTGTTCTCAGAAGTTTCTGCTGCTATAAGCCGGCAGGAAAGGCTGGAGTTACACTGAAGTGTTCGGTTTCACATGTTCAACACTAAACGTGTGGTATCGTTGCAGTATCATTTAATTGGGTAGGCAATGCAAGTATATTTACTCTTGTATTTAAGTCCTCTTGCAATAAGGATTAGTGTAATATTTCATCAACACAGGATTCTGCAGGTGCTGGAAATCTTGAGTAATACACACAAAATGTTGGAGGAATTCAGCAGGTCAAAGTACATGTGCGTCATCATATACAACCCTGAAATTCATTTTAGACCATAAGACATAGGAGCAGAAATGGGCCATTTGGCCCATCGAATCCACACTGACATTCTTTAAAGGCTTATCCTTTGCCCCCTCCTCAACCCCATTTTCCAGCCTTCTCCCTGTAACCTTTGATGCTGTGTCCAATCAAGAACCTATCAATCTCTGCCTTAAATACACCCAATGACCTGGCCTCCACTGCTGCCTGTGGAAACAAATTCCATAAATTCACCACTCTCTGGCTAAAGAAATTTCTCCGCATCTCTGTTTTAAATGCACAGAGATTAGGAGAAATTTCTTTAGCCATAGAGTGGTGAATTTATCCTGAGGCTGTGCCCTCTTATCCTTGACTCCCCCACCATGGGAAATACCCTTTCCACATCTACTCTGTCGTGGCCTGTATTGTAGACCTCTTGAAATGAATGCTAACATGGCATTTACCTTCCTCACCACCGACTCAACCTGCAAGTTAAGCTTTAGGGTGTTTTGCACAAGGACTCCAAAGTGCCTTTACATTTCTGATTTTTGGATTTTCTCCCCGTTTAGAAAATAGTCTGAACATTTATTTCTACTACCAAAGTTCATGACCATGCATTTTCCAGCATTGAATTTCATTTGCCACTTTCTTGCCCACTTTCTTGTTCTTCTGTAGAATACATGTTTCCTCAACACTGCCTACCCCTCCACCAATTTTCGTATCATCTGCAAACTTGGCAACAAAGCCATCTATTCCATCATCTAAATCATGGATATATAGCATAAAAAGAAGCAGTCCCAAGCACAGACCCCTGCGGAACACCACTAGTCACTGGCAGCCAACCAGAAAAGGATACTTTTTTTTGTAATTTATTTTCTATTGAAGTTCATCATCAAACATTTCCATAAGACAAGGATATTTTTATTCCTACTCACTGCCTCCTACCAATCAGCTAATGCTCTAACCCCTTTAGTAACTTTCCTGTAATACCATGTGCTGTTAACTTAGTAAGCAGCCTCATGTGTGGCACCTTGTCAAAGGCCTTCTGAAAGTCCAAATATACAACATCCACTGTATCCTCATTATCTATCCTATTTGTAATTTCCTCAAAGAAGTTCATCAGGCAGGATTTTCCGTTAAAGAAACCATGCTGACTTTGTCCTATCTTGTCCTGTGTCACCAAGTACTCCATAACCTCTTCCTTAACAATTAACTCCAACATCTTCCCAACCAGTCAAGCTAACTGGTCAATAATTTACTTTCTGTTGCCTTCCTCTTTTCTTAAAAAGTGGAGTGACATTTGCAATTTTCCAGTCCTCTGGCACCAGGCCAGAGTCCAATGATTTTTGAAAAATCATTACTAAAGCCTCCACGATATCTACCGCTACCTCTTTCAGAACCCTAGGGTGTAGTTCATCTGGTCTTGGTGACTTATGTACCTTTAGGTCTTTTAGCTTTTTAAGCACCTTCTCCCTTGTAATAATAACTGCACTCACTTCTCTTCCCTCACACCCTTCAACATCTGGCACACTGCTAGTGGCTTCACAATGAAGACTGATGCAAAATACTCATTTGGTTCACCTGTCATTTCCTTGTCCCCTGTTATTATTTCACTGGCCTTATTTTCTAGTGGTCCTATATCCACTCTCATCTCTTTTATTTTTTACATACTTGAAAGAGGTTTTACTATCCACTTTGATATTGTTTGCGAGCTTGCTTTCATTTTTCTTGGTTTTTTTTCTTGTGGGCATATTCTGTAAGTCCAAGAAACAAAATTGAATCAATGAAAGGCCACACCTAACAGGATGGGCTAACAACCAACGTGTAAAGGACAACAAACTGTGCAAATACAAAAAGAAAATAAATATTAATAACAATAAATAAGCAAAATTATCAAGATCATTAGGGTCCATAGGTTGTGAAAACAGTTCAGTGTTGGGGTTGGTGAAGTTATCCACTCTGGTTCAGGAGCTTGATGGTTGAGGGGTAATAACTGGTGGTGTGAGTCCAGAGGCTCCTGTACTTAACTCCTGAATGGCAACAGCAAGAAGAAAGCATGTTTTGGGTGGTAGGGGTCCTTAATATGGGTGCTGCTTTCCTGCGACAGTGCTCAGGCAGCATCTGTGGAGGGGAATAAACAGCCGACATTTCAGGCCAATACCCTTCTTCAGGACTGGAAAGGAAGAGAGAAGAAAACCAGGTGGGGGAGGGCAAGGAGTGCAAGCTGGCAGGTTAGATGTCTATCATTTAGATTAGCAACACAAGAAAATCTTCCAGATGCTGGAAATCCAAAGCAACACACAAAAAATGCTGAAGGAACTCAGCAGGCCAGGCTGCATCTGTGGAAGAGTAAACAGTTGATGTTTCAAGCTGAGACCCTTCTTCAGGACTGGAAGAAAAGATAAGAAGTTCAAGGTGGTAGGTGATCGGTGAAACTGGGAGAGGGTAGAAGACCATGGAAGACAGGGAAGGAAGAGGAACACCAGAACAGTACAACAAACATAAAAACCTCAGTGTGGCCTCATTGAGACAGTAGAGGAGGCCATGGACTGACATGGCAGTAGAGAAGGCCATTCCGACATATTAGTCCATGGCCTTCTCTACTGCCGTGATGAGGCCACACTCAGGTTGGAAGAGCAACTCTTTGTCTTCCATCTGGGTAGCCTCCAACCTGATGGCATCAACATTGATTTCTCGAACTTCTGGTAATTGTCCATTTCCCATTTCTGTTTCCTTCTCTCACCTCATCTCCTTACCTGCCCATCACCTCCCTCTGGTGCGCCTCCTCCTTCCCTTTCTTCCATGGTCTTCTACCCTCTCCCATCAGATTCCTTCTCCTCCAGCCCTTTACCTCTTCCACCATTCAACTTTCCAGCTCTTTACTTCACCCCCTCCCAGTTGCTTTCAAGGCTCCTGCCTCTGCAGGAGCTGAACCCAGAACCATTTGACTCAGGGCTGAGGGAGTAACTGTAGTGAGTGAGTGCAGAGTGTAGAGGAATGCACAGCGGTAGCACGTCACTGCAGGGTGAGCATTCTTCTTTCATCCATGTGCCTATCTGAGAGTCTCTTTAGTGTCCCTAATGTATCTGTCTAGCACCACCACTGGCAGTGCATTCCACACATCTACCACTCTCTGTGTAAAACAAAAACCTACCTCTCATACTGCCCATCCCTGCCCTGGGGAAAGGGAGCTGGCAGTTCATCCTCCTCCGCTTCAAAGTGGAAAGTCCCAGCTCATTCAGCCTTTCTTTTCCGCATAAGACATGCTCTCCAGTCCAGGAAGCATCCTGGTAAATACATAGAACCGTAGAAAACCTACAGCACAATACAGGCCCTTCGGCCCACAAAGCTGTGCAGAACATGTCCTTACCTTAGAACTACCTAGACTTACCCATAGCCCTCTATTTTTAAATCTCCTCAGCATCCTTGCTCTAATGAGGCAGCCAGTGGCATCTAACCAGAGTTTTATAGAACTACAATGTTACCTCATGCCTGTTGAACTTAATCTTCTATTACATACGTTAGTAAACATAATTACTGGATTATTTAGAGATACAGAATGGTAACAGTCCCTTCCGATCCAATGATCCCCTGCCACCCAATTACACCCATGTGACCAATTATATCCATTGCAAAGTCTCTTTGAGAGATGCCCACCCTGAAAAAGCTTAAATATCACTTTCTTGCTTGTCCTCACACAGCCACTTTCTTCTAGCATCTTTCCCCCTTCCTTTCCAGTCCTGTTAAAGGGTTTTGCCCCAAAATATGGACTCTTTATTCCCCTCCATAGATGCTGCCTGACCTGCTGAGTTCCTCCAACATTTTGTGTGTCTTGCTCTGGATTTCCAGCATCTGCAGAATCTTTTGTGTGTATGATTAGCTATTAACCTGTACGTCTTTGGAAGGAGACCGGAGTACCCAGAGGAAACCCACGTGTCACAGGGAGAACATACTAATTCCTTACAGACTGTTGAGATTGAACACAGGTCGCGGGATTGCAATGGAGTGTGTAAACAGCCATGCTGCAGTGCCACTCTGAGACTGTTCTTTATAGTATTTTCATTAACTGCTAAGTATTTTGGAAGGCTCTTCATTTCTAATTTATTCACAGATCTTGCACAATGAAGATCAAATTGAGGGAATTTCGCCCCAGAACAACGAAGATCTCGATCCTGTCAGTCAAGCATGGTTTACAACAAAGGAAGATAAGGACACCCTGCAGAACAAAGGTAGGGACACCGTAAATCTCCAGGAAACTGTATATCTTTACGTTGGTTGTCCTTGGACAAAGCAAATTTCACTTTTGCACACATAACAATTAAAGTGGATAAAGTTATTATGTGAGTGACGTGGTGGAGATATGACTCTACCAAAGGAGATGTAAGGTGCTCCTTCCCTCTGCTAGCCTGCAGGTCCCCCTTGGGCAAGGTGTAGCACCTGCTTAGCACCCCCCTCCCCATCGATCAGGGTCACGTGAAACCGTGGGAACAGGTGGTGGATGGTCGTATGAGCAGCTGGTGTACATCACAAGTCATGGTTGTATAACCACTGAAACCAGGCCGGCAATCTCTGAAGAGTATTGTAACCTGTCTTGTAATGACACTGCCCAGAAGAAGGCAATGGCAAACCACTCCTGTAGAAAAATCTGCCAAGAACAACCATGGTCTTTGAAAGACCATGATCACCCACGTCACGTGACATGGCACGTAATGATGATGAATATTATTATGAAGTGAAAAAGTGGTTATCAAGGCATAACTTCTGTTCAAAGTGCTTTATCCTGTTCAAGCATCTTGTGGTGTGAGTATAATTATATTGTAATTCCTTCCTCAAGTTGCTTAAACAGGATTATGCACTTTACACAGAGGTTATGTCTTGTTAACCACTTTATTGCATCACAATATTACCATGCTTTGGGCATCTTCTTTAATACAAGACCAGTTACTTATCAATGTGTCACTAGTCACTGAGTACAACAGCACAAATGGGCTCTTTAGGTCATCTTGTTCATGTTGGTCTGGTCTTCTGCCTAGTCTGATCAACTACAGCCCTCCATACCCCTCCCATCCTTGCACCTCTCCAAACCTCTCTTGGATGTTACGATTAAAACTACATCCTCCACTCCCACTGGCAGCTCATTTCACACTCACACCACCCTCTGAGTGAAGAAATTCACCCCTCGGATTCTCCTTAAATAATCATAGCTGTAAGTAAAGTACAGAATTGTGACATTTCCAATTTTTTTTCTCATTTGATAAAAGATTCACTGAAAAATCAGCAACAGTAATTATGACATCACAGTATGAAATGAAGTTAATTGGAAAAGCTTCAAAGCGTTATTGTGTTCTATCTTGTGGCATTCTGTGCCAAATTGACAGTGGTAATCTTTTGGTTTAATCTCAACACCTTGGGATGCAAGGTGATGAGCTTCCATTCCTGTTCTGTGGATTCTCAGAAGGAGCCAAGAAAGGACCTGTGAATTTTGCCGTGAGGGAGGGAGAAGGTACCTGACAGGCTGAGTGGATGGTGGGTTGGTAATTGGTGCATTCTTTCTGGTGTCTGTTCCAGACCCCTGTGTACTGTTTACGAAGGGAATCCGAAATCAGGTTTAATATCACCGGCATATGGCATGAAATTTGTTGTCTTTGCGATAGCAGTACAATTCAATACTGAATTATAAGAAAAAAATGTGAATTACAGTAAGTGTGTGTGATTTTTTTTAAAGTAGTGAGGTGGTGTTCATGGGTTCAATGTCCATTCAGAAATCGGGTGGCAGAGAGGAAGAAGCTGTTCTTGAATCGTTGAGTGTGTGTCTTCAGGCTCCTGTACCTCTTCCCTTATGGTAGCAATGAGAACAAGGCATGTCCTGGCTGGCGGGGTCTTTGATGATGAATGCTGCCTTTTTGAGGTTGTCAAAGCCAACCCAAAGGCGTCTCTATTTTGAGTGACCCGGGGGCTTCACTGAGTCAGGCGGGATGTTGCACTCTTTCAGGGTGACTGTTAAGAACATCCTTGAAGCTTCTGCCTTGCTGTCAGTACCTTGGAAGAGTGTGTCTGTATAGGGAGTTTGGTGTTGTTGATGCCATCAGAAATATATCTGTATAATTAGGTCCTCGCCAGGAATGTTGGCCTGGCCGAGGTAGATAGAAACACAGAAAACCTATAGCACAATATAGGCCCTTTGGCCCACAACACTATGCTGCAAATGTACTTTAAAAATTACCTAGGGTTACCCATAGTCTTCTGTTTTTTTAAGCTCCATGTACCTATCCAAGAGTCTCTTAAAGGACCCTATTGTATCCACCTCTACCACTGTCACCGGCAGCCAATTCCATGCGCTCACCACCCTCTGCGTAAAAAAAACTTACCCCTGACATCTGCTCACATCTCCTCTGTACCTACTTCCAAGCACCTTAAAAGCACAAGAGAGCACAGTGTTAGCCATTTCAGCCCTGGGAAAAAAGCCTCTGACTATCCACTATCCACTGACTATCAATGCCTCTCATCATCTTATACACCTCTATCAGGTCACCTCTCATCCTCTGTTGCTCCAAGGAGAAAAGGCCAAGTTCACTCAACCTATTCTCATAAGGCATGCTCCCCTATCCAGGCAACATCCTTGTAAATCTCCTCTGCACCCTTTCTATAGTTTCAACATCCTTCCTGTAATGAGGTGACCAGAACTGAGCACATTACTCCAAGTGGGATCTGACCAGGGTCCTATATAGCTGTAACATTACCTCTCAGCTCTTAAAGTCAATCCCACAGTTGATGAAGGCCAGTACACCGTATGCTTTCTTAACTACAGAGTCAACCTGCGCAGCAGCTTTGAGTGTCCTATGGACTCGAACCCCAAGATCCCTCTGATCTTCCACACTGCCAAGGGTCTTACCATTAATACTATATTCTGCCATCATATTTGACCAACCAAAATGAACCACCTCACACTTATCTGGGTTGAACTCCATCTGCCACTTCTCAGCCCAAGTTTACATCCTATCGATGTCCCGCTATAACCTCTGACAGCCTTCTGCACTATCCACAACACCCCGCCCCCCAACCTTTGTGTTATCAGCAAATTTACTAATCCATCCCTCCTCTTCCTCATCCAGGTCATTTATAAAAATCACAAAGAGAAGGGATCCCAGAACAGATCCCTGAGGCACACCACTGATCACTGACCTCCATGCAGAATATGACCTGTCTACAACCACTCTTTGCCTTCTGTGAGCAAGCCAATTCTGGATCCACAAAGCAAGGTCCCCTTTGATCCCATGCCTCCTAACTTTCTCAATAAGCCTTGCATAGGGTACCTTATCAAATGCCTTGCTGAAATCCATATACACTACATCTAATGCTCTACCTCATCAATGTGTTTAGTCACATCCTCAACAAATTCTATCAGGCTTGTAAGGCACAACCTGCCTTTGACAAAGTCATGCTGACTATTCCTAATCACATTATGCCTCTCCAAATGTTCATAATTCCTGCCTCTCAGGATCTTCCCCATTAACTCACCAACCACTGAAGTAAGACTCACTAGTGTATAATTTCCTGGGCTATCTCTACTCCCTTTCTTGAATAAGAGAACAACATCCGCAACCCTCCAATCCTCCGGAACCTCTCCCATCCCCATTGATGATGCAAAGATCATTGCCAGAGGCTCAGCAATCTCCTCCCTCGCCTCCCACAGTAGCATGGGGTATATTTCGTCCGTTCCCAGTGACTTATCCAAGTTGATGCTTTCCAAAAGCTGCAGCTCATCTTTTCTTAATGTCTATATGCTCAAGCTTTTCAGTCCGCTGTAAGTCATCCCTACAATCGCCAATTTTTGTAGTGAATACTGAAGCAAAGTATTCATAAAGTACCTCTGCTACCTCATCTGGTTCCATACACACTTTTCCAATGTCACACTTGATATTGGTCCTATTCTCTCATGTTTTATCCTCTTGCTCTTCACATACTTGTAGAATGCCTTGGGTTTCCTTAATCCTGCTCACCAAGGCCTTCTCATGGCCCCTTCTGGCTCTCCTAATTTCAATCTTAAGCTCCTCTTTCTAGCTTTATAATTTTCTAGATCTCTATCATTACCTAATTTTTTTGAACCTTTCGCATGTGTTTCTTTTCCTTTTGACTAAATTTTCAACAGTCTTTATACACCATGGTTCCTGTACCCTACCATCCTTTCCCTGTCTCATTGGAACGTACCTATGCAGAACGCCACACAAATATCCACTGAACATTTGCCACATTTCTGCTGTACATTTCCCTGAGAACATCTGTTCCTGATTTATACTTCCAAGTTCCTGCCTGATAGCTTCATATTTCTCCTTACTCCAGTTAAACATTTTCTGAACTTGAAAATGGGCAAAGTGATTTGTTATTGTCACATGTAGTAAAGAAAAAATCTTGTCCTGCATACCATCCATATAGATCAATTCATTACAACACTACATTGATGAGGATAACACAGAGCAAATTGAAGTGTTACAATAGGGTCCAGAAGAGGTTTACAAGAATGATTCCAGGAAAGAAAGGGTTCATGTCTGAGGAACGTTTGATGGGTCTGGGCCTGTACTTGCTCGAGTTTAGGAGAATGAGAGGGGATCTCGTTGAAAGCTACTGAATATTGGAAGGCCTAGATAGCACAGATGTTCACAATATCAGGAGAGCCATGGACTAGTGGGCACAGAATAGAAGAGTGTCTCTTTAGAACAGGGGTTCCCAACCTTTTTTATACCATGAACCCCTAGCTTTAACGAAGGAGTCTGTGGACCCCAGGTTGGGAACCCCTGCTTTAGAACGAAGATGAGGAGGAATTTCATTAGCTAGAAGATGATGAATCTGTGGAATTTATTGGCACAGATGGCTCTAAAGGCCAAGTCATTGGATTTATTTAAAGTGGAGGTTGATAGATTCTTGATTAGTCAGTGTGTCAAAGGTTACAGGGAGAAAGCAGGGGAATGGGGTTGAAAGGGATAATAAATCAATCAGCCAGGAGAGAATGACAGAGCAGATTCAATGGGCTAAATGGCTAATTGGTCACATGGGTGTAATTGGGTTGCGTGGACTTGTTGGACAAGGAGGGCTTGATACTGTGCTGTATCTAAAAATAAACAGGTGGAGAAGTGGTGGGGGTATAATTATATAAGAAATAGTTTTAATCAGTTTTAGTGCAAAATGGATGATAGTGAAAACCCATCTCTCTGAAGTGGGATACAGTCATAGCATTTACTCATTGGTAAGAGTAGAATTAGGTAAGGTTGAATGGATTGAAAGAACTTTTAGATCCCACACCACCAGGTTCAGGGATAGTTATTTACCCCTCAACCATCAGACTCCTGAACGGGCATGGATAACTTCACTCGCATCGATACTGAACTGATTCCACAACCCATAGACTCTTTGGAGAACTCTACAACTCGGTGTTATATGCTTAGTATTTGTGCGATTTGTCTTCTTTTACACATTGTTTTTCAGTCTTTGTTCATTATAGTTCTTAGTAAATTCTAGTGTATTTCTTTATATTCCTTAGAATGCCTGCAAGAAAACAAATCTCAAGGTCATATATGGTGACATATACATGCTTTGGTATATTTCTTTTAACTTTGAATGTAAGGAAAAGCTTTAGGGGGTCCAGATACAGAAATCTCAAGGGACATTGTGTTGACTCAGAATGGAAAGGTATGGAATTTGTGGTGGGCAATGAGCAGACTGCCTTTGCCTTGACCTCAATTCTTGATCTCCCTGGAGCAATCCTCCCTCTAGGAGGGAGGATTCCAGGAGAAAGCTGGTGGGATTCTCAGTGCATGTGGGCCGAAGGGCCTGTACTGTATTGTTCTGTGCTATATGTTGAAGGAAAGTGTAAGGGAGATATTTTCTATACGCTGAGAGTGGTGGGTGCTGCCAAGGGTGTTGGTAGAGGCAGATACATGAGTGACATTTAAGATGCTCTTAGATATTAGCACATAGACAAAAGAAAAATTGAGAGCTTTGTGGGTCCATTTCAGTTCGTGGCCTATAACTTGTTCTCCCCCAAACATACCCAGCAAATGTTCAAAGGTTAACCATCACCAAGGGGTAAGTCACAGCTGCTAAACTACCTACCAGCATATTGTGGCAGAGACTGGAGCTCCCTGTTGAAAACCACGGTCAGAAGTCTGTATAGACAGCCCCTGGGGTCTCAGGAGCTACCACGTATCTCTAACCATTTTGCCAACAAGTTTCCCCAAAATTATTTCCAAAAATTGTAGGTGTGCTAATCTGTGTTCCTATGACCAGAAATTCAAAAGACTGAATATGTCACATACTATAAAACAATGATTAGCTGTTTCAAATCTTTGATCATTGCAATCTTAAAATGGCACCAAAGCTTTCATCATCACTATGTGCCGTATCATATGACATCATCATTATGTGCCATGTTATATGTCATGGGTGATCATGGTCTCCATGACCATGATTGCTTTTGGCAAAATTTTCCACAGAACTGGTTTGCCATTGACTTCTTCTGGGCAGTGTCTTTCAAGATGGATGACCCCAGCCATTATCAATACTCTTCAGAGACTGTCTGCCCAGCATCAATGATCACCTAACCAGGACTTGTGATGTGCACCAGCTGCTCATATGACTATCCACCACCTGCTCCCATGGCTTAACATGATCCTAATCCAGGGTGCGTGGGGGCAAGCAGGTGCTACACCTTGCC
Source organism: Hemitrygon akajei (assembly GCF_048418815.1). Classification (NCBI taxonomy): domain Eukaryota; kingdom Metazoa; phylum Chordata; class Chondrichthyes; order Myliobatiformes; family Dasyatidae; genus Hemitrygon; species Hemitrygon akajei. The sequence continues at coordinate 80,061,687 of NC_133137.1, read as the reverse complement.
CAAGGGTGACCTGCAGGTTAGCGGAGGGAAGAAGCACTTCACACTCCTTTGGTAGAGATATATCTCCACCCTGCCGTCCATAATCAAAGCTTAGATGAAGCCTCCGTCAGTCAGGGTCAACCGTGGACGTTGCATCCTAGCTGGTTAGGTATGCAAGCCAGTGCAACACAATATGAAGAGCAAGCTGTTGTCTGTTTAACAAGTTGCTCTTCTCCACGCAGTTGATGAACCCAAAGGAACGGCAGAGACTGATACAGTTTGACACCAGCAGTGTTGCATGAGTTGCTAGTCAGTGTTGAACTCAGCATAGAACTGCCTTAGGGACTCCAGCTCCAGATTTTTCCCTCAGTGTTCACTCCTGAAGCCTTCCACACGAGTGTGTATAGATGCAAGACAGCGGAGGTTTGAGATCAGAGTCTTCCTTCTCCTAGATGAGTTGCCAGCCATGGCTGATGAGCTCCATCTGGCCGAAGCAACTGATCTTAAAGCACCAGTAGTCTGCCTTTGCCCCTTCTCCTGTTGGTAGAAACAGTCCCACCTTTAAATTTTTAAAACCTTTAAATTAACAAGTATATGAATTTCTACTGGCCAGTCACCCCACTTAACCCAGTGGACGAAGTCACTCCCTTTGCTTCCTGAAACTGACATGTGATCCACACATGTATGTCTATCTCAAGTGGTGAGGAGAACCCCATATCCTACACCACTGTACAACACAGAGTGGAAACTTGAGTAGCTTTCAGTTAGCATTGAGAACACATTGGGACAACTCGTGTCTTTTTTTGTTATTTATTTTTTATTGAAGTTCATCATCAAACAAACATTTCCATAAGATGTATTTCAGATATTATACATGTATATCATATAGTCACGTATGCCACAAATCTCCACATAATATTTATCTGAGGTACACTTAAGAGAGGAAAGAAAGAACAAACGAATGGAGAAAACTATGTACTGTACAAGTAGGGAGTGATTTTTTTTTACAACATATTCATTGATTTGTGAGAATAAAATCAGGCCTATGAGGTGTTATGTAGTTAAACCATTTTTCCCAGTATGAATCAAATTGTTCCAACTTATGATTAACAGATGCTGTTATCTTCTCCATTTTGTAAATGTCCATTGTAATTTCCATCCATGCATTTAAGGTTGGGCTCTCCTGTGAGGACAACTCATGTCTTACTAACTTGATTGAGTTTTTTTTTGCTGAGGGTGATTGATGAATTTAGAACTGTGGATGCTGTCTACATGGATTTTAGTAAAGTGTTTGACAAAGTCCCTCTTGGGAGGCTCATCAAAAGATTAAGATGGATGGAGCTCATGGTGAATTGGCCATTTGGATTCAGAACTGGCTTACCCTTGGGTGACAGAGGGTAGTTGTCAAAGGGACTTATTCTAGCTGGAGGTCCGTGATTAGTAGTGTTCCACAGGGATCTGTACCGGGACCTCTGCTGTTTGTGATGTTTCTAAATGACCTGGATTAAAATGTAGCTGGTTGGATTAGTAAATTTGCAGATGACATGAAGATTGGTGGTGTTGTGGATGGCATAGAACTGGTAAAGAAAACACCGCCATACAAATCAGTTGCAGGTGTAGGCAGAGAAATGACAGATGGAGTTTAACCCTGCCAAATGTGAAATGTTGCACCCTGGTACATCAAATGTAAAGAGACAACTGCAAGACCCTTAACAGTGTTGATGAGCAGAGGAATCTTGGCATCTAAGTTCATAGCTCCCTGAAAGTGGCGACACAGGTTGATAGGGTGGTTAAGAAGGAATATGGCATGCTTGCCTTTATTAGTCAAGTAAGGAAGTTATATTGCAGTGTAGCGGTGTGCTACACGCAGCGCTAAAATAACAACACGGAGTCGGTAAACTGCAGTCAAAGATAAAGTTTATTCCAACTTCACAGCCTTGTTTTAAAGCCTCTCTCCCCCGCCGGATGCCTCGAGAGGCACGTACTGACACCCCCTCAGGCTTTCTCCCTTTGTTGCGGACCTAGCCTTTGTGCCTGCACACTGGCTAATTGTCAGCCGGTTCGAGTGTGCTAGTAATTGGGTCGCCACAGCAGCTTTATAAAACTCTTAAGTTAGGCTGCATCTGGAGCATTGGTCACCCCATTATAGGAAGGAGGTCAAGGCTTTGGAGACAGTGCAGAAGCAGTATGCCAGGATGCTGCCGAGACTAGAGGGCATGTGCTATAACGAGAGGTTGGACAAACTCAGGTTGATTTCTCTGGAGCGGTGGAGGCTGAGGGGAGATCTGACCAAGGTTTATAAGATTGTGAGAGGCATGTACAGAGAAGATGAACGTCTTTTTCTCAGGGTTAAAATGTCAAAACCCAGAGGGCATGCATTTAAGGTGAGAGGGAATAATTTCAAAGGAAATGTGTGAGAGGCAAGTGTTCTACGCAGTGAGTAGTGAGTGCCTGGTATGCACTGCCTGGGGTGGTGGTAAAGGGATATGGATCAGGGACTTCTGAGAGTTGTTTCGATCGGCATGTGAATGTGAGCAAAATGGAAGGATCTGGGCATTGTGTAGGCAGACGGGATGTGTTTAGTTAGCCATGTGAGTTACTAATTTAATTGGTTTGGCTCAACATTGTGGGCAAAGAGCTTGTTCCTCTACTGTACTGTTCTATGTAACAATTCGTTTTCTCAATTTTATTTATTACTTATACATTATTATTATGTCTGTATTTGTGCAATTTATTGTCTTTTGCACATTGGTTGCTTGTGTGTCTTCGTGTGTAGTTTCTCACTGATTCTATTGTGTTTCTTTGTATCCCTGCTGTTAGCAGACAATTAAACAGAATGATGGAATGGACTCTTGACCTCACAATCTCCCTCGTTATGATCTTGCACTTTATTGTCTGTTATTGTCTACCTGCACTGCACTCTCCCTGTAGTTGTTACACTTTATTCTACATTCTGTTATTGTTTTACCCTGTTCTACCTCAATACACTATGTAATGATCTGATCTGTATGGATGGTGTGCAAAACAAAGTTTTGTGTTGTACGTAGTGATAATAAACCAACTTATCTCTGTGGAAATGAAGATTTGTGAACTTGAAGCTCTAACCTGTTACCTAACCACTCTCAGTGACTTCTCATTTAAATATCTTTGAATATATACTTTTTTTTAAACCTAGGTCACAAGTGGAAGCAGGGAATGTGGTCAAAGGAAGAGATAGACGTCTTAATGAGCAATATTGAAAACTACCTACAGGTGAGCTGTTTAAGGTGATGGAGGCCTACAGGTGAGATGGTGAAAGTGATAGAGGCCTACAGGTGAGATGGTGAAGGTGATAGAGGCCTACAGGTACTACCTACAGGTGAGATGGTTGAGGTGATGAGGCCTACAGGTGAGCTGTTTAAGGTGATGGAGGCCTACAGGTACTACCTACAGGTGAGATGGTTAAGGTGATGAGGCCTACAGGTGAGATGGTGAAGGTGATGGAGGCCTACAGGTGAGATGGTTAAGGTGATGGACACACAAGAGACTGCAGATGCTGGATTCCGGACCTACAATCAATCTCCTCAGTCAGGCAACATCTGTGAGAGGAAAGGGCATGAGAGACATAGGAGTACAGATCTTCAGTCCAGCTGCAAGATTTCAACACCAAATGTCAACAATTCCGTCCGTTTTCACCGTTCCCCACACCCCAACAGATGCTGCTCGATTGTTGCCTTAGCTAAGGTTTCCAACTGAGGCCATAGGTTTCATATTTTACAGAAGTTTATGAGACATAGGAACAGAATTATGCCATTCGGCCCATCTAGTCTGCTCTGCCATTCCATCATGGCTGCTTTATTATCCCTCTCAACCCATTTCACCAATCTTCTCCCGGTAACTTTTGACACCCTTACTAATCAGAACTTCGGTTTTAAAATAAACCCAGTGAATATTATATAGGATGTGCAGCAGGGAAATGAACTATCTGACCCAGAGTCCATGTCGCAGTTCATAGTCCCCTTGGGTCTCCTCCCCTCATTCCTCAGTCAAATCACCAGCATGGTTCTCTGTTCCATTTCCCTTCACCATGATGCTGTCGACAGATCCTCTGCTCCACAGATGCTGCTCGATCTGAGTTTCTCCAGGGGGTTAATTTTGCTTTCGATTACAGCATCTGCCATCCTTTCCATCCCCATTATATCTGCTCCAACCTTCTCTAAAATACATTCTGTTATGTAGTCTACGGCCACACTAGCCTGAAAACACCCGATTTGTCCGATCTCAAAAACTAAGCATGTAGTAGTAGTAGTAGTTAGTAGTAATGCTTACAGCGCAGGAGTCCCAGGTTAAATTCCTGCCTCTGTCTGCAAGGAGTTTGTACATTCTCCCAGTGACTGCATGGGTTTCCTCAGGGTCTCGCATTCCAAAGACGTCCAGCTTGGTAGGTTAATTGGCCACATGAGTACGCTTGGGCAGCCCAGGTGTGAAAAGCCCATTACAATGCTATATCTCAAAATAAATAAAATCTGCATCGTTCACCTCAACAACTCCCTCTAGCAGTAAGTTCCATATTCTCACTGCTCTCTCGGTGAAGAAAATTCTTCTAAATTTCCTATTGGATTTCTGAGCCCCTGGTTCTGCTAAGAGGTTCGCCCCACCAGAGGAGACCTTCTTTCAGTGTCCACTCCTTCAAATCCTTTCATAATATATCCTCTCCACTCATCTGCTTTGTCCTGAGATTTCTGAAAGGTCCATGAACTATTACCTAACTATTTTGCATTCTCTTTGCAATTTTTAATATATATTCTTATTGTAATTTATAATAATTTTTATATGTTGCACTGTAAAACAACAGATTTCACGAATTTGGTCATTGATAATAAATTTCATTCCTTTCAGTCCAACTGATCCAACCTCACCCCAATGTCCATTATTTTATATATTTTATTGTTTTATTTTATTTTTTCATTAGAAATACAGCACGATAGCAGGCCCTTTTGGAAAACATCCCAGGATTTAAAGCCCTTTCATTAAATCCAGAGCTATCCTCTAAAAGGACCATTAAGCCACCATCTTTACAGACTGCCTGGTCTTTGCTATGTAGGTTCTCACTGGACTTTTCTCTCTTGTTCCTCCTCCTCCTCTAGTCTCCTCACCGAGCTACTCACTCACTGTTTCTTCCCTTCCTCTGCGCTAAAAAGCCAAGCACCATGAGTAATTTCACTGATCTTCATTATCTTCGTTAAGTTGCCTTGGCCTCTCACACCATCTTCATCCCCAGTTGTCATCTTCATTTGAAACAAGCTGATTGCAGCTTCAGACCCTCATTTGACTTGCACATTAGCTCCTGAGTGTTTTCTCCATCACTTAGTCCAGCATTGCCACAACTTCCCCTGGCCTTCCTGGCTGCCGAAACACACTTCGTGCCTGTGGGATTCCAATGATTTTAATCAAAGGTTCTTTCAAAAGGGCAGGAAGGAGGCACAAAATTCATTGCTTCACAGTTGTTTTATTAGGCACTAATGGAACAAAGAGAATTGAAAAAGTAGAACTTCAAAACTCTAGTAGCTAAGAACAGAGAACAGAATGACTAAAGAAGAATATGGCGGACCAACATGGTCAACCCTTCATTGGTCACACTGCTTCGTTGAGCACTTTCGCACCATCCGTCACAAGCGGGACTTCCCAGTGGCCAGACATTTTAATTCCCATTTCCACGCCGACATGTCAGTCTCTGGCCTCCTCTTGGGCCGAGATGAGGCTACCCTCAGGATGGAGGAGCAACACCTTGTATTCCATCTGGGTAGCCTCCAACCTGATGGCATGAATATCAATTTCTCCTTCCAGTAAATAAATTCCTGCCTTCTCCACTTCCCCTCTGTTCCCCACTCTGACCTTTTACTATTTCTCAGCTTATTACTTCCCCCTGAGTTCCACCCTCCTCCTCTTTCTCTTATGGTCCACTCTCCTCTCTTAGCAGATTCTTTCCTCTCCGGTCCTTTACCTTTCCCACCCATCTGTCTTCACCGATCACCTTCCAGCTAGCCTCTTTTCCCTCCCCTCACCTTTTTATTCTGGCATCTACCCCCTTCCTTCTCAGTCCTAAAGAAGGGTCTTAGCCCGAAACGTTGACTGTTCCAAAGAAAGATGCTTCCTGATCTGCTGCTGAGTTCCTCCAGCGTTTTGTGTGTTGGTTTGCAAATCTTCGATTCTTCCCTCAGTAAACCTCATCTAATCAATGCTACTGCCCATGTCCTCTACCTCTCACTCTCTCACCCTCCCCCTCCCCTTCACCAATGGTGCCCTGATAGGAGTTCCCTACCTTAAGACTTCCAGTTTAAAGCTTAAATACATTGGCTTCATCGGTCCTCCAAATCACAAAACTCTTCTCTTCCAAATTCCTGAACATCGTCAGCCAGAAGTTCCAGTTGTTTTCTGCACCTCTTCACCCCACTGTGCCCCTTGAACATCCTTCCAGTGTTAGAACCACATGGTGAATACACAATTGGCCCTGCAAAGAAAGGTTGCCAATGTCTGACACATGAAGATCTCTGCTTTTGAGCAATGCAGTGTTAAAGGGTGGCGCGGTAGTGCAGTGGTTAATGTAACGCTTTACAGCACCAGTGATCGGGATTCAACTTCCATAATCACAGGGGTTTCCTCCGAGCGCTCCGCTTTCCTCCGATACCCCAAGGACGTATGGGTTAGGGTTAGTAAGTCGTAGACTATGCTGCCGTGTTGGCACCAGAAGCATGGCGATGCTTGCAGGCTGCCCCCAGCACATCCTCAGACTGTGTTCGTCATTAACGCAAGTGCAATATTCACTGTATGTTTCAATATACGTGTGACAAATAAAGCTAATCTGTAATCTTTAATATCCTAAAACACTGTTCCTGCTTTCCATGCCTTTCCGTAGATTCATGGTCTAAGCGACGCTACAGAAGTCATATTTGAAATGTCTAAAGATGAAAGAAAAGATTTCTACCGAACGATTGCGAGGGGTCTTAATCGGCCATTGTTCGCAGTGTACAGAAGGGTGCTCCGAATGTATGACAACAGAAATCACGTGGGGAAGTAGGAAATGTATTCTCATAACACTTCTAAAGTCTGAAAATTATTTTGCGTGATTAAATTGCTTAACCATGTTGAATTCTTCTTATCAGGTACACACCACAAGAAATCGAAAAGCTCAAAGAGTATGTATTTTGTTGTCTTTTATTATTCTAAGTCATTTAATATTTTTCATTTCAAATACATTTTTCACCTTCTCCATCTGTAACTTGTTTTTACTTTTTACTGCTATCATAATTATGTGTTTTATATGTGACTGTTGGCACTCTGTTTTGCACCTTGGCCCCAGAGTAACATTCTTTCATTTGGCTGTACAGGCGTCTCTCGCTTTACGAATGTTCGCTTTACACCACTTCGCTTTTACAAAAGACCTACATTAGTAAAAACACGAAATGCTGGCAGAACTCAGCAGGCCAGACAGCATCTGTGGGAGGAGGTAGTGACAATGTTTCGGGCCAAAACCCTTCATCACTCCTGATGAAGGGTTTCGGCCGGAAATGTTGTCACTACCTCCTCCCATAGATGCTGTCTGGCCTGCTGAGTTCTGCCAGCATTTTGTGTTTTTATTTATTTTCAGCATCTGCAGATTCACTCGTGTTACCTACGTTAGTAACCTGTTTTTGCATTACAAAGAGGATTTTCACTTTAACGAAAATTTTTCCAATATAAATTAATGGTTCTTCACTTTACGCCATTTTGGTTAAGAAAGATTTTATAGGAACACTCCACCTTTGTAAAGGGGGGGGGCCTGTGTTTATGGATATTCATGTGTAGTTGAATGACAATTAAACTTGAACTTACTGTTAATGTGCAATCAGACAATAGTATTTACAAAATTTCTATCCCCACCCCACCCCCAGCTGCATTCTGTTGGTAACTGACTTCCACTAGATGCTTTATAAAGGAGTAGGGTACCTGGGCTGGTAGTTCAGAACGTTGAACTGATGATCAAACCAGACATGCCCAAATACCTCAGACAACCGCACACTGATGGAGACTCTGATTTTCCACCCCCCACACAGGACTGGGACTTTTTAAAATTGCATGTAGAAAGTCTCATGCCTATGTGGTGTGGAAAATACTGGGGGTGGTGGTGGAGGCAGTTACATTAGGGACATTTAATAGACTCTTAGATAGGCATGTAGATGATAGGAAAATGAAGGGAAGAGTTAGATTGATCTTGGAGTAGGTTAGAATGTTGGCACAACATTAGACCAGAAGATACAGTGGGCAGGAGCCACTCAGCCCATCGAGTCCACTCCGCCATTCCATCATGGCTGATCCATACTCAACCCCAAACACCTGCCTTCTTGCCATATCCTTTCAATTCCTGACCGATCAGAAAACGATCACCTTCCACCTTAAATATACGCACAGACTTGTCCTCCACCGCGGTCTGTGGCAGAGCATTCCACACATTTACCACTCTCTGGCTAAAAAAAAAAGTCCCCCTTGCCTGCCTTCTAAAGGGTCACCCCTCAGTTTTGACACTGTGCCCTCTAGTTCTGGATACCCCCACCATAGGAAACATCCTCTCCACATCCACCCTATCTATTCCTTTCAACATTCGGTAGGTTTTGACGAGATCTCCACACGTTCTCCTAAATTCCAGTGAGTAAGGACCCACACTATGCTGTTCTATCTGCAATAAATCAGTGCCATACCATGGGTTTCGGACTGCTCAGATGGATCATTGCGTTGAGCTTTTCCTGAAGCGATAGGTTGTATGAGGTTAAAGGAAGAGGTGTCAAAACATATGTTGAGTGCCTTCAGCATGACAGTGATGGTGACGGTGCCTTTGTGTGTTAGTGTAAGATCAGAAATAGTGTGACGTTAACAACCTGCAAAAGAAGAGCTTTTGATATCATTCAATCCAGTGCATAAACTATGGTATTGTGCAATAAATTTTCGAGACCTATGCATCCAGAAGTCAAAGCAGCTGCCAGCAGTTTGTTGGAAATTTTTGACTTTAACGTCTTATTTTCAGTGAATTATCCTGAAGGTTTTTTTTATTTTGCTGAGTCTCATGGGGCCAGCATTTATTTCCCCGTAGTTGATGCCTGCGTGAGATGGAAATAAAAGTCACTGGCGTTAGAACAGGTCGTAGGTCGATAGACTGATGTTTCTGACTGTGTAATTGAATATTGTTTCTCTTTAATCTACAGTTAAAAGTGGTTCATCAGAGCTGCACAACTTAGATATAGGCCCTTCGGCCCAACTGGTTGATGCTGACCAAGATTTCTATTCAACTTAATCCCTGGTTTCTTCCCATCCATCCCAGTCTGATGAGGGTCTCAGCCCGAAACTTCGACTGTTCATTCCCCTCCATAGATGCTGCCTGACCTGCTGAGTCCCTCCAGCATTTTGTGTGCGATGCTCTTGAATTCCAGCTTCTGCAGAATGTCTTGTGTTTAATTCTATACCTAGTTTCTGCTCCCTTCCTTCCCAGTCCCGATGAAGATTCTTGGCCCGAAACTTCGACTGTTCATTCCCTCCATGGATGCTGCCTGACCTGCTGAGTCCCTCCAGCATCTTGTGTGTGTTGCTCTGGATTTCCAGCATCTGCAGAATTTCTTGTGTTTATGATCAACTAATCCCGTTTGCATTTGACCAAAATCAGTCTGAACCATGTACCTGTAAAGTACCTTTTAAAAGTAGTTAATGTACCTGCCTCAACCACCTCCCCTGCGGTTCATTCCATGTAATGACCATCCTCTGGATGGAAAAAAGAAGCACTTCAGGTTCCTATTAAATCTCTCCACCCTCACCTTGAAAGTGGAACTCTAAGGTGGTCCACTCGGCCCTCATTATTTCTGATTTCCTCCCTGTGGATTCACCTTACTTGCAAGGTCAAGTCAAGGTTTTTTTTAATAAAACAGGTCTGCCTGTATATGTGCACACGAGGATATCTGCAGATGCTGGAAATTCAGGCAACACACACAAAATGCCGGTGGAACACAGCAGGCCAGGCAACATCTATAGGAAGAAGTATAGCTGACGTTTCGGGCCGAGACCCTTCGTCAGGACTACTCCCCCAGCATTTTGTGTGTGTTGCTCCCTACATATGTGTCACACAAAGGAACCAGCTGTCGTTTGTATAGGCACCACAATCACCTTCCACACCACTTGTGACAAAAGGCACCCTGGTGTGACCTCTTTGCAGAGTTATTCCTTATGCTTCCACTCTATCCGATCAGTTGAAATAATTTGTTAGCTAATATAATTTCCTCTATTTAAATCTTAGCCTCTTTATTGATACACTTTAAGGTGTTGAGAACATTTGTTGGACAAACTTGGGTTGTTTTCCCTGGAGCGCCGGAGGCCAAGTGGAGGGTTGAGAGGGGTTTATAAGATAGGGAGGCATAGATAGACAGCCAGTATCTTTTTCCCAGTTCCAAATGTCTAAAACAAGATGCATGCACTTATGGTGAGAGGGGGGAAAGGGCATGTTTTTTCTCTTGGCCACAGGGTGATGGGGGCCTGCAATCATCGCCTGGGGTGGTGGTGGAGGCAGATACGATACAGGTGTTTAAGAGCTTTCCAGAGAGGCACATGGACTTGCAAAGAATGAGAGATACAGACGTTGTGTCGGCAGAAGGGATTAGTTTAGTTAGGTGATAAAATACTAGTTTAATTGTTTTAACATGACATGATGGGCTGAAGGGCCTGTTCCTGTGCTGTACTGTTCTGCGCCTGGGAGTGCTGGAGCCCTGTACCACACTGTTAGGTTATAGGTTGTGGCCAACATTCGTGCCTTGTGTCGCCCGAGATTAGATGGTCTGGTCACTGTCACATTGCTTTTCCTGGGACCTTGTCTGCACCAACTGATCTGATGGTTTTCCTGCTCCACTGTGTAGAGTTATAAAGCCCTAAGACATAGGAGCAGAATTAGGCCATTTGGCACTTCAAGTCTGCTCTGCCATTTCATCATGGCTGATCCAATTTTTCTCTCAACCCCAATCTCCTGCTTTGTCCCTATATCCGTTCATGTCCTGACTGATCAAGAATTTATCAATCTCTGCCTTAAATATACATAAAGACTTGGCTTCCCCAGCTGCCTGTGGCAAAGAATTATACAGATTCACCACTCTCTGGCTAAAAACATTCCTCCCCAACTCTGTTCTAAAAAGACACCCCTCTATTCTGAGACTGTGTCCTGTGACCTTAGACTCTCCTACCATAGGAAACATCTTGCCCACATCCACTCTATCAAGGCCTTTCACAATTTGATGGGTTTCAATGAGGTCACCCCTCGTTCTGCATTCTAGTGAATACAGGCCCAGAGCCATCAAACGTTCTTCATATGACAAGCCATTCAATCCTGGAATCATTTTTGTGAATCTTCTTTGAACCCTGTGCAGTTTCAGCACATCCTTTCTAAGAAAAGGGGCCCAAATCTGCTCTCAATACTCCACATGAGACCTTGCCAGTGCTTTATAAAATCTCAAGATTACATCTTTGATTTTATATTCTAGTCCTCTTGAAATGAATGCTAGCATTGCATTTGCCTTCTTCACCACAGTGTCCCTTTTCACCTCAGTTTTTTTTGTATTTTCTCTCTATTTAGAAATATATTCTTCTACCAAAGTGCATGACCATACAATTCCCAACACTGTATTCCATCTGCCATTTTTTTGCCCATTCTTCTAATCTGTCTAAGTCCTTCTGTAGCCTTTCTACTTCCTCAAAACTACCTGCCCCTCCACATATCTTCATATCGTCTGCAAACTGTGCAACAGAGCCATCTATTCCATCATCCAAATCAATGCAAAAAGAATTGATCCCAACACAGACCTCTGTGGAACACCATTTGTCACCGGCAGCCAACCAGAAAAGGCTCCCTTTATTCCCATTCTTTGCCTCCTGCCAATCAGCCACCAATTTATTCATGCTAGAATCTTTCCTGTAATACCATGGGCTCATAGCCTGTTAAGTAGCCTCATGTGTGACACCTTGTTAAAGGCCTGAAAATACAAGTACACAACATCAACTGTTTCTCTTTTGTCCATCATGCTTGTTATTTCTTCAAAGAATTCCAACAGATTGGTCAGGCAAGCTTTGACTATGGCCTATTTTATCATGTGCCTCCAAGTACCCTGAGACCTCGTCCTTAATAATTGATTCCAACATCTTCCCAATCACGGAAGACAGATCAACTGGCCTACAGTTTCCTATCTTCTGCCTCTCTCTCTTGAAGAGTCGAGTGACATTTGCAATTTTCCAGTTTTCTGAAACCGTTCCAGAATCTAGTGATTATCAAAAGTTCATTACTAGTGCCTCCACAATCTCTTCAGCCACCTCTTTCAGAACCCTGGGGTGTACACCGTCTGGTCCAGGTGACTTAGCTACCTTCAGACCTTTCAGTTTCCCAAGAACTTTCTCTCTAATTATGGTAAATTCACAAACTTCATGACCCCTGACACCTGAAACTTCCACTATACTGCTAAAGTCTTCCTCAGTGAAGACTGATGTAAAATACTTATTTAGTTTGTTGCCAATTTGTTGTCTCCCATTACAACCTCTCCAACATCATTTTCCAGTGTCCGATATCTGCTCTCACCTCTCTTGTACACTTTTTGTATCAGAAGAAACATTTAGTATCTGTTGAATATTATTGGCTGGTTTACTTCTGTATTCCATCTTAACCTTTTTAATGACTTTTTTAGTTCCCTTCTGTTGGTTTTTAAAATCTTCCCAATCCTCTAACGTCTCGCTTTTGTTTGCTCTATTATATACCCTCTTTTTGGCTTTTATGTTGGCTTTGACTTCTCTTGTTAGCCACAGTTGTGTTATCTTTCCTTTAAAATACTTCTTCCTCTTTGGGATGTATATACCTGTATCTTCTGCTTTCTGAATTACTTCCTGAAATTCCAGCCACTCTGCCGTCATCCCTGCCGTCATTCTTTTCCGGTCAGTTCTGGCCAGCTCCTCTCTCATGCCTCTGTAATTCCCTTTACTCCACTGTAATACTGATACATCTGACTTCAGCTTCTCCTTCTCATATTTCAGGGTGAATTCGATCATATTATGATCACTTGCCTCTAAGACTTCTTTTACCCTAAGCTCCCTAATCAATTCTGGTTCATTGCACAATACCCAGTCGAGAATAGCTGATCCGCTGGTCAACCACAAGCTGCTCTAAAAATCCATCTCATAGATACTTAGAAACTCCCCCTCCTGGAATCCACCACCAAGCTGATTTTCCCAATCTACCTGCATACTGAAGTCCCCCATGACTATTGTAACATTGCCCTTATAGCATTCATTTTCTATCTCCCATTATAATTTGTTGGCCACATCCTTACTACTGTTTGGGGATCTATATACAACTCCCATCAGGGTCTTTTTACCCTTGTAGATCCTTAGCTCTATCCACAATGATTCAACACGTTCCAATCCTATGTCACCTCTTTCAAATGATTTGATTTTATTTTTTTACCAACAGAGCCACGCTGCCCCCTCTGCCTTCTTGCCTGTTCTTTCAATACACTGTATATCCTTGGATGTTAAGGTCACAGCTACAATCTTCTTTTGGCCATGATTCAGTGATGCCTACATCGTACCTGCCAATTTGCAACGATGCTACAAGTTCATCTGCCTTATTCCGTATGCTGTGAGCATTCAGATGCAAACCCTTCAGTCCTATATTCACCCTATTCAATTTTGTCTGCATCTTGCATTGCAACTCAACCTGTTGACTGCAATTTTGCCCCATCAGCAGCCTCTCCTCACTACACATTGCCCCTGTTTATAAACCAGCTACCTCATCTTCAGCACTGTCATCCACCTTTCCTACAAAGACACTTGTATTAAAATAAATGCAGCTCAGGACTCTAGTTGCACCATGCTCAACCTTTTGATTCCTAACTTTGTCTGAAGTCTTACCAACATCTGCCTTCACAACCTCTTCACTAACTGTTCTGGCACTCTGGTTCCCATCCCCCTGCAACTCTGGTTTAAACCTCCCCATGCAGCATTAACAAACCTTCTCGCCAGGTTCAGGTGCAATCCGTCCCTTCTGTACAGGTCCCACCTTCCCTGGAAGAGATCCCAATGATCCAAAAATCTTATGCCTTCCCTCCTACACCAACTCCTTAGCCATATATTAAACTGTGTAATCTTCCTAGTTCTGTCCTCACTGGCGCGTGGCATGGGTATCAATCCTGAGATCACAACCCTAGAAGTCCTGCCCTTTAACTTAGCACCTAACTCCCTATGCAGAACCTCGTCACTCATACTACCCATGTCATTGGTACCTACATGGACCACGACTTCTGGCTGTTCACCCTCTCAGTTAAGAATGCCGAGGACTCAATCTGAGATATCACAGACTTCTGCACCCGGGAGGCAACATACCATCGGGGAATCTCGTTCTCATCCACAGATGGGATCGAGATGGGATCGAGATGGGATCCTGTCAGTTCCCCTAACTAATGAATACCCTATCAACCCAGTGTGCCTCTTCTCCCTCCCTTCCCTTCTGAGTCATGGAGCCAAACTCAGTGCCAGAGACCTGACCACTGTGACATTCCTCTGTTAGATCGTCTGCTCTCCACCCACCTCCCAACAGTATCCAAAATGGTCTATCTGTTGTTGAGGGATGGTCACAGGGGTACTCGGAACTGGCTCCTTATGCTCTTTCCCCTTCCTGACAGTCACCCAATCACTTGTGTCCTGCACCTTGCATGTAACGACCTCTCTGTATGTCCTATTTATCACCGCCTTAGCCTCCCAAACGACTCAGTCTACATCCACACTACGCCAGATAAATCCATATCCGAAGCTTTTTCTCTTCGTTTTTACCTTCCGTCCACACTAAAACAGCGTTTTCATCTCTCGAAACCAGAGCTTTTCAGGAACGCTTTCCAGGGTGGGTATTTTTGAAAATGCTGCTCGGGCAGATCAGTGTGGACGGGGTAACCGGAGACTTCTGAAAACACTGTCAGACGGCAACGCGCTATTTCATTGTTTTCTTGAACGCAACCTAACAATTTCAGAACAGACGGCAACAAGACTGAAGCCAGAAGAGTTAGAAATGTACTCACCAAATACTTTGACCTATAACTTACTGAATAAATAAGTATACTGTACTCACTTTGCCCTGTTTTCTGTCCTTGCTCGTATGAAGGTGGTTTACCTATTTATGCAAGTACTTCTCTGACAATAGATGTGTAACAGCCTAATGTAACATTGTATGGAAATACAAGATAACACTGATGCAGACATGTTTTATACACTTAACAAGGTTCTTTATTAATGCAACAGAGTTAGTCAGTTTTTCAATGTTCGTCGTCAGCCGGGTCAATCTGTCCGTGAATTCCCTGTCGGTTGCCTCCGTACGCTCCAGTATTTGTTTCTTTTTAAGTTTTAAGTTCTCCTGCATGAAAACCAACAGCTGTCTGTCGTTTTAAGTCTTTCTAGTCTGTAACTACACAAACGCGCACTTTCACGGCGAGATTCAACACGAAACATGTCGCTTGTTTTCGGTAGATGTGTCCTGCGCATGCACAGGAGGAGGAGATTCACCGAAATCAACATTTCAGTGTGGATAGAGATATTTTTAAAAACACACAGTGTGGACGCCTATCGTTTTTACGCGAAACCGGCGTTTTCAAAATTATCCGGTCTAGTGTGGATGTAGCCTCAGAGTTCGTCCATTTCCAATTCTAATTCCTTAACAGGGATTGTTAGAAGCTGCAGATGGATGCACTTCTTGCATGTGTAGTTGTCAGGGACACTGGAGGTCTCCCTGCCTTCCCACATCCCGCAAGAGGAGCATTCAGCTATGTCCACTAACCTAGCTGGCCAGACACAAAGAAAGGAAGTAAAAAAAAACTCAAGCTTTCTTTCAGTTTGCTTCTTCTGAAGCTTCTCATCGCTGAAGCTTTGAAGAACTAAAGCTTCAAGGTCATCACTCTGACTCTGTCCACTCAGACAACGGCCGCTACGCTTGCCCCTGCCTTCCTTAAGTTTGCTCTTGCTAATCAGTCCCAAACGCCGACTGTCTGCTGGTCAAAGCTCTTTTTCACTGTAGCGATCCGCGGCTGCCTTTTGTACTCGGGCAGTGGACCTGATTGAAGTCCCCTCCTCTCAAAACTTCCAGTGTCCAGATTGGCCACTGGTCAAAGTCATAGAGCACTGCAGCACAGAAACAGGTTCTTCAGCCCATCTAGTCTGTGCTGACCCAGACCTGCCTCGTCCCATCTATCTGTATCCGGACCATGGTTCTTCATGCCCCTCCCATGCTTGTACTTATCCAAACTTCTCTTCAAGCATTACGATTGAACCTACATTCACCATTTCCACTGGCAACTCGTTCCACACTCACACCATCCTCTGAGTGAAGATGTTTGTGATGCCTGGAGTCCACACATCTTGGGTCTTCACTGAGCAGAAAAATGAGGATATGTACATTGTGTAGGCAGAAGGGATTAATTGAGTTGGACAATTGATTACTAATTTAATTGGTTTGGCTCAACATTTTGGGCTGAAGTGCCTTTTGTTGTGTTGTACAGTTCTGTGTTTTATTTTAGAAATGCTTATGTTTATTGGAATAATGTACTCAGTAGGTAGGAGAGGTCCTTGACAATATCCATGTTTTTGTTACCTGAGGAGAATCCATTCTCCCTATCGCACAACAAATTGGTGTACTCTTTACACACAAAGAGCACTAATTGTAAAATTTAATTTCAACTCAACACCTAGATTCTTCACACCAAATAGAAAAGTTTAAAGTGTTTTAAAACACTTGCAGTTTAAAATATTAATAGTCAATCTCACTAAATCACGTCCTCGTTTGTATTATAGTTCTCACAAGATGGTACTGAAATAATCAATTTGTTAAAGGGTTTTATAGTTATGTAATGTAATCTGGCCAAACAAATATACATGGAGAATGGATATATTGAGAATGTTCTTTGCTGTACATTTAGGTTGCGATCCAGGCATGGGAATGACTGGGCAACGATTGGGGCAGCTCTGGGAAGGAGTGCTTCCTCTGTGAAAGACCGATGCAGATTAATGAAAGACACGTGTAACACTGGTAAAGTTACTTTGCAAGTGCAACTTTACTAAAGCATAAGGTTTTTGTCTTTGCTTTTGCATTACCAGTCTGCCGTATATTTTATGTTAATTTAAATTCTGCTGAACACGGCAAGATAGATTTCTGGTTTCTTCAGGCACCTAACCCCACACCCACTTTTTAAAAGCTTAAAGCATGCATGAGGACAATACGTGACCCTTACCATCCTCTCCATCATCAGATTCCTGAATGGTCCACCAATATTACCTCATTATTCTTTTAGTTTCTCTTTTTATTTTTGTAATTTACAGATTTTTTAAAATGTCTTGCAATGGTGGTGGAGGTGGATTACGATAGGGTCTTTTAAGAGACTTTTGGATAGGTATATGGAGCTTAGAAAAATAGAGGGCTATGGGTGCCCTAGTAATTTTTAAGGTAGGGAGACGTTTGGCACAACTTTGTGGGCCGAAGGGCCTGTATTGTGCTGTAAGTTTTCTATGTTTCTATGCTGCTCCAAAACAACAAATTTCACACCATAAACACGGGAAGTCTGCAGGAACTGGAAATCCAAAGCATCACAAACAAAATGCTGGAGAAACTCAGCAGGTCAGGCAGCATCTATGGGGAGAAATGGACAGGCGACATTACAGGTCAAGATCCTTCTCCTAGACTAGATAAAGGGTCTCAACCTGAAACATAGACTAGCTACTTCCCTCCACAGGTGCTGTGAGATGAGGAACTGCTACAGGCTTGTTGTTACAGAAACATGGCTCTGGGACAACATGCGTGCACCATCAACCTACAGGCCGGAACAGTCAGGGACTCGGGCTGTGTATCATTTTTGTAACTCTATGTTTGTCTGCTATCAAAATTATATGTGCTGCATACTGTTGTGTGACTTGCACCTTGGCGCCAGAGGAATACTGTTTCATTTGGCAGTATTCATGTGTATGGTTGAGTGACAAATGCAATGTTCACATTCATTTCGAAAGGACTAGAATATAAAAGCAAGGTTGTGATGCTGAAGCTTTATAACGCATTGGTCAGGCATCACCCGGAGTATTGTGGGTAGTTTAGGATCCCTTGTCTAAGAAAAGATGTGCTGGCATTGGAGAGGGTCCAGATGAAGTTCACAAGAATAATCCCAGGAATGAAAGGGTTAGTGTTGAGGAGCGATTGATGACTCTGGGCCTGTACTCACTGGAGTTTAGAAGAATGGGGGGGGTGCGAATCTCATCAAAACCTATTGAATATTGCAAGGTGTCTGGATAGAGTGTTATGGAGGGGATGTTTCCTATAGTGGGGGGTGGGGGGTGAGGGTCTAGGACCAGAGGGCACATCCTCAGAATTGAGAACATCCACTTAGAACAGCGATGAAGAAACATTTCTTTAGTCAGAGGGCAGTGAATGTGTGGAATGCATTGTCACAGACAGCTGTGGAGACCATGTCATAGGGTATATTTAAAGCAGGGGTTAATATGTTCTTGATTAATCAGGGCATCAAAGGTTACAGGCAAAAGGCAGGAAAATGGGGCTGAGAGGAATAATAAATCATCCTTGGGGAGCAGACTCGATGGGCTGAATGGCATAATTCTGCTCTAGTGGAAAATTAAATGCTGATTTCCTCCACTGCTTTGTGCGTGGTTGCCAATGACTGGTGTTGAAAGATCACAGCCTCCTGGTATACTTACTGCTTCCAAAGGCACCTTTGACGACAAGCTGATAGATAGAGCCAAAAACGCACAACACCTGCACTATACCATGGAGCTGAGAGTTAAACCAGACATCCTCACACTTCTCGTTTCCATGGTAATTCCTCACTGACATCTGCCCCACTGTTCTCTCCTCATAACAGCCTGCAAACCAAGCCTGGACATTTTGGGCTTCATCATCATTGTGTGCAGAGTCATATGGTAATAGCGATCATGGTCTTTCCACAGCCACGATTCCTCTTGGCAAATTTTTCTACAGAAGTGGTTTGCCATTGCCGCCTTTTGGGCAGTGTCTTTACAAGATGGGTGACCCCAGCCATTATCGATAGTCTTCAGAGGTTGTCTGCCTGACACCACTGGTCACACCACCAGGACTTGTGATATGCACCAGCTGCTCATACAACCATCCACCAAATGCTCCTGTGGCTTCACATGTCCCTGATCGGGGGTGGAGGGGCTAAGCAGGTGCTACACCTTGCCCTAGGGTGACCTGCAGGCTAGTGGAGGGAAGGAGAGTCTTACACTTCCTTTGGTAGAGGTGAATCTCCACCCTGCCACCCAACATTTAAGCCACATAATTAATAATAATAATTCTGTCTAAGCAGATGAATGAATATGTGTTGGGCCATTTCCCATTACCTCAGCTGCTCAAGTTCCTAATATTTGCAAACTTTACATAGCATGTTATTTCCTTGATTTGGTGCATACAATCTAAAAGAGCAGGGATTCCCAACCTTTTTTATGCTATGAGCCCTTACCATTAAATGAGGGGTCCATGGACCCCAGGCTGGGAACCCCTGGTCTGGAGCCATGATAACCTTGTGTTCTTGGCCATTATCACATCACTCACATTGAAGTTTCAGTTCTAGTTTATTGTCATTCAACCATATTTATGTATATCGCCAAACAAAACAGTGTGCCTCGGGATCAAAATGCTCAATACAATGCCTATAAAAGGTATTCACCCCACACCCCCCAGCCGTGGAAGTCTTCATGTTTTATTGTCATACAACATTGAATCACAGTAGATTTAATTAGGCTTCTTTTGACATCGATCGATAGAAAAGATGCCTTTGTGTCAAAGGGAAATCAGATCTCTACAAAGTAATCTAAATTAATTACAAATACAAAACATAAAATAATTGATTGCATAAGTACTCATCCCCTTCAAGTCAGTATTTAGTAGATGCACCCTTTGGCAGCAATTACAGCCTTCCGTCTGAGTCTCTATCGGCTTTGCACATCTGGACACTGCAATTTTTCCCCATTCTTCTTTACAATTCTGCTCAAGTTGTGTCAGATTGCTTGGGGGTTGTGAGTGAACAGCCCTTTTCAAGTCCAGCCACACATTCTCAGTTTGATTGAGGTCTAGACTCTAACTTGGCATCTCCAAGATAATAACTCTGTTGCTTTTAAGTCATTCCTGTGTAGCTTTGGCTTTATGCTTGGTGTCATTGTCTTGCTGGAAAACAAATCCTCTCCCAAGTCAGTTCTCTTGCAGACTGCATCAGGTTTTCCTCCAGGATTTCCCTGTGTTTTGCTGCATTCATTTTACCTTCACAAGCTTCCAGGGCCTGCTGCAGTGAAGCATTCCCACAGCATGATGCAGCCACCACCATGCTTCACTGTAGGGATGATGTGCGGTGTTTAGCCTGGTTGCCAAAAAGCTCAATTTTGGTTTCATCAGACCATAGAACCTTCTTCCAGCTGGCTTCAGAGTCTCCCACATGCCCTCTGGCAAACTCTAGGTGAGATTTCATGTAAGGTTTCTTTCAACACTGGCTTTCTCTTTGCCGCTCTTGCATAAAGCTGTGTAGCACCCGGGCAACAGTTGTTGTTTGCACAGTCTCTCCCATCTCAGCCACTGAAGCTTGTAACTCCTCCAGAGTTGTCATTGGTCTCTTAGTGGTCTCCCTTACTAGTCCCCTTCTTGCACAGTCACTCTGTTTTTGAGGACAGTCTACTTTAGGCAGAATTACAGCTGTACCATATTCTTTCCACCTCTTGATGATTGACTTAACTGTCCAGTGACTTGGAAACTTTCTTGTATCCACCTCCTGACTTGTGCTATTCATTACCATTTTTTTTGGAGTTGCTTAATGTGTTCTTTTGTCTTCATGGTGTAGTTTTTGCCAGGATACTGACAGTTGGACCTTCCAGACACAGGTGTATTTTTACTAGTCATTTGAAACACCTTGACTGCACATGGTGATCTCCATTTAACCAGTTAGGTTTAGAAGTTAATGATTTAATTTCTAAAACAAATTGGCTGAACCTGTGATGATTTGGTGTGTCACATTAAAGGGGGTGAATACTTATGCAATCAATTATTCAGTATTTTATATTTATAATTAACTTAGATCACTTTGTAGAGATCTGCTTTCACTTTGACACAAAAGAATCGTTTTAAGCAGTGTCAAAAAAAAAAGCCAAATTAAATCCACTATGATTCAATGTTATAAAACATGAAAACTTCTAGGTGGGGGGTGGGGGAGGGGTGACTACCTTATATTGGCTCTGAATACTCACACACAACACAAAGTGATATTACTGAAAATAATTTTTAAAATAATAAAATATATTCCAGACATTTAGCATAAGGTGCATTTACGACACAAGTTAAAAAGAAAACAGTATAACACTACAGATGCTTAATATGTGATGAGACCTGTGTGGTGGCAGGGAGTTCAGTCATCTCATGGCCTGGGGAGTCTTTCATTTTATCTTTATTTACTTCTTTCCCTTTCAAAACGGGTAGCAGGAATATTTACTCATGAAGGGAGGGAATCTGAGTTTACAAGGTCAAAGTCCTCAGTAGGATTCTGCTCTGATGTAACACAACCTACGGATGAGAAATTACATGTTGCAATGTGTTGCATGAAAACCGTGGGGGAGGTTCATGGAACTGGAATGATTCTGTTCTGGTGATTGTACCGTGCCCATATAAACCCCCTGTAAATACAAGGGTGCCCTTGTTTTGGTGTTGGAATGATCTCCAGAAGAAATGGTCCTTGCGCACCAACCTACTGTCACTACCAGGTAGCAGTCTGGTGCGGGAGACGCGCTGTGGAACAGAATGAAAGGGCTTACACGTTAGCCACTTGGTGAGTGCCTTGATAGTTCCTGCTCTGAGCAATTACGTGTAAAGAGAAAAGCACACTAGAATATGAAAATGAAATCTTTCAATGCTTGTCCTTAGATCAGATGAGTTTGTCACATACATCAGAGTGTAATGAAATGTTTGTATGAGGCTGCCGAGTAAACTGTGCACACGGAAATGATCGATGCTGTCTTCTGAGGAAAGGTTCATGAGCTAGGGCTTTTCTCTTTGGAGTGAAGGAGGATGAGAGGTGACTTGATGGAGGTGTATAAGATAATAAGAGGCACAGATCGAGTGGATAACCAGAGAATTATTCCCAGGGTGGAAATGGTTAGTATGAAGCAGCCATAGCTTTAAGGTGATCAGAGGAAAGTACAGGGTGGATGTCAGAGATTTTTTTTATATGATAAGTGGTGGGTGTGTGGGATGCACTGCTAGGGCCTGTGGTAGAGGCAGATACATTAGGGACATTTAGGAAACTCTTAGATGGATAAATGGACAATAGAATAATGAAGGACTATGTGGGAGGGGAGGGAGGGATTGATCTTGGAGAAAGTTAAAAGTTCGGCACAACATCATGGGCCGAAGGGCCTGTACTGACTATGTTGGAAATACAGCAAATATGAAAACCACAGAGTAATGTAACGTACAATAATGCAAAGGGAAATTCTGAATTGACAGTAATGGAAGAGGCGGAGGTAAGAGTCCGAGAACGTGGCAATACCAAGAAGGGCGGGTGAAAAGGTAGGAGTCAGAGAACATGGCAGCACCGGGAAGGGCATATGAGAGGGTAAGAGTCAGAGAATCTGGCAGCACCGGGAAGGGCATATGAGAGGGTAAGAGTCAGAGAATCTGGCAGCACCGGGAAGGGCATATGAGAGGGTAAGAGTCAGAGAATCTGGCAGCACCGGGAAGGGCATATGAGAGGGTAAGAGTCAGAGAATCTGGCAGCACCGGGAACGGCATATGAGAGGGTAAGAGATCAAGAATCTGGCAGCACCGGGAAGGGCATATGAGAGGGTAAGAGTCAGAGAATCTGGCAGCACCGGGAAGGGCATATGAGAGGGTAAGAGTCAGAGAACATGGCAGCACCGGGAACGGCATATGAGAGGTGTGACCAGTTCAGGAGTCTCGCAGCACTGGACAAGAAGCCATTCGTGAGTCTGGTTTTTTAGGCTTTCAAGCTCCTTTTTCTTCTCCTTGAATGAGGCCTTTTTTCCACTGTAGCCTCTCTTGCAACACCTGTTCGTTAAGAAAGTGATGTGTTTGAGTGACAGTGTGGAACATTTTGTTCTTGAACAAGTCATCTTACTGCTTAATTGGCATTTTGTGCAAAATAATCATGATCTCACTTGACACAGATTCTTCTGTTTTTAAAAACTCTTCTGTTTTAAAGTTTTCAGGGAATTATTTCGAAATTATAATGGGAAGACCTTTCAGTCTAGCATGATGACAGTTTTATAAGCATTTGATTAAACTGAATGTTTAAAGATTTATTTTCTACATGAGTAAAAGTGATCAGGAAGAAAAAAATGGATTAGCAGACACAAATTAAATGAAGTGCCAGTACAAAAGGTGAAGTTCTGTAGCTTGTCTGGGCGCTTAAAGCTAACAGCATTTTCTAGACCTGTTCGCAAAATTGAAGATCAGCTTTATTTGTCACATGTATATCGAAACGTACAGTAACTGCATCAAATCAAATCAGCGGGTATTGTGCAGGGCAAGTGGCGCCTAACCCTAATCGGTATTGATTACATTTACGTTGTTTCTAAAGACCACCCTGAACACATTCTGGAGATGTTTCTTTATCTATTTTTGCTTCCTGTTGGTAAATGAAGCAATTTTGCCAGATAATATTTCATGAACCCTGGCCGTAGCAATGTTTTCTCACATCTGCTTTTGCAGGTAAGTGGACGGTGGAGGAAGAGAAGAGACTGGCCGAGGTGGTGCACGAGTTAACAGCCACTGACCCTGGCGACATTGTCACACAGGGAGTATCTTGGGCAGCAGTGGCGGAGCGAGTGGGGACCCGCTCGGAGAAGCAGTGTCGCTCCAAGTGGCTCAATTACCTCAACTGGAAGCAGAGCGGAGGGACGGAATGGAGCAAAGATGACGAAATGAACCTAATCCTGAGGTACACCACTTCCATGTAGCAGGTCTGAGCATAAAGGACCATTTAACTCAAGCGCAGCAGCAAGCCCTCCCAGCCCAATAAGCCCTTGCCGCCCAATTACACCAGCGTGACCAATTAACCTACCAACCAATATGTCTTTGGAATGTGGGTAGAAACTGGAGCACATGGAGGAAACCCACATGGACGTGGAAAGAACATACAAACTCCTTACAGTGGCCGGAATTGAACTGGGTCCACTGGTGTGATACTAGTGTTTCACTAACTGCTAGGCTACTGCGCTGCTGCCAGTGTCGGCACGATGTTTTCTTTGCAAATTGAGCCATACTCAGTTTGAACTTGTGTCATCTTCACCATGGGATAGAAGCAGAGAGGTTGGAGAGGCTCAGATTGTACTCACTGGAGCCCAGGAGAGTGAGGGGTGATTTTACAGAAGTTTATAAATCCAGGAGAGGCGTAGTTCGTCTTTCCCAGGGTTTGGGAATTGAGAACTAGAGGTTTAAGTTGAGAGGAGAGAGATTTTATAGGAACTTGAACTTTACCAGGATGCTGTCTGGATTAGAAGCTATGTGTTGTAATGAGCAATTGGACAAACTTGAGTTGTTTTCTCTGGAGCAGTAGAGGCTGAGAGGAGATCTGATAGAGGTTTATAAGATTATGAGAGGCATAGACAGAGTAGACACGCAGTATCTGTTTCCCGGGGTTGAAATGTCTAATACCAGAGGGCATGCATTTAAGGTGAGGGGGTAATTTCAAAAGAGATGCGAAGTGCATGTTTTACACAGAGAGTGGTGGGTGTGGAACGCGCTGCCTGGGGTGGTGGTAGAGGCAGATTATTTTGGGGGCTTTTAAGAGACGTTTAGATAGACACGTGAGTGTGAGGCCATTGTGTAGGCAGAAGTGATTAGTTTAGTTGGTCATTTGATTACTAATTTAAGGGCCTGTTCCTGTGCTATACTGTTCGATGTTCTAAAGGGCCAATGTTATTAAACACAGAGGGTGGTCTGTATATGGAACAAGCTGTCAGAAGATGTGGTTGAGACAGGTATTAAACACACCAAAAAAAGCCAGTTGGACAGGTATAGATGGGCTGAAGGGCCTGCTGTACATCTCTGACTGAGGTTGTTGGGAGTTGAGCAGAGACAGTGTGTGAGTGTGACTGAGTAGGACCTTCTGCATTATAAATCTTGCAGCCTTTTTAAAAAGAGAGATTAGCTTTATTTGTCACACGTACATCGAAACATACAGTGAAATGCGTCGTTTGCGTCAAATCAACTCAGCGTGGATAGTGCTGGGCAGCGCACAAGTGTCACCACATTTCCAGCGCCAACATAGCATGCCCACAAGTTGCTAACCCTAACCGTGTAAGCTTTAAGTGATGCCTTTTAGCAGCAAATAACCTTCAAGTCAATTTCAAGTTCAAGATTGTCATTTAACTATACCCATGAATACAGACAAATGAAACAGTGTTCCTCCGTCACACACAGAACACAGCCCATATAACACAAATGATTATGATAGCAGAAAAACACAGTTACAAAAAATATTAAAAACTAATAATATAGCCCAAGACCAATTCTGCAGATGCTGGAAATCTAGAACAGCACATGTAAAATGCTGGAGGGATTCAAGAGGTCAGGCAGCATCTGTGGAGGGGAATAAAGTTTCAGGCTGAGACCGTTTATCAGGACTGGTAAAGGGGCAGAAACCAGAATAAGAAGGTGGTGGATAGAGGGGAAGGAGTACAAGCTGACAGGTATTAGGTGAGACCTGGTGAGAGGGTATTAAATAAGAAGCTGGGAGGTGATAGGTAGAAGAGGTAAAGGGCTGAAGAAGAAGGAATCTGATAGGGAGGAGAGTGGACTATGGGAGAAAGGGAAGGAGGAGGGGCACCAGAGGGAGGTGATAGGCAGGTGAGGAGAAGAGAAGTGGTGAGACGGGAGCCAGAGTGGGAAAGGGGGAGAAATTGCTGGAAGTTAGTGAAATCGATGTTCATGCCATCAGGTTGAAGGCTGCCCTTACCTGTAGTCTAAGATTGTCAGTTTGGAAAAGATTATACAAATGGGAGATTGACAATGGGTGGGAGAATGTTAAGGTTGAAGTGGAAACTAATGTTGCTGGTGTAGATCATTCAGAGAATTATTGGCACATTTCCTTATAAAAGGTAATTTTTTGACATAACTTCTCATTGTGGGGTACATTGGATTAATTAAGTTGCTCAAACAGATCTAAGCCAGAATTAAAGTTCCCCAGACTCTGAAGAAGTTTGTTTGTACAATGAAAACTTTAGTGAGGTTTTGTGACTTTGAGTTTATAAACAGATTAACACTTCTGTGTCCTACCACAGGTGAAATAGAACATAGCTCTTGAATTAAGTAGTTCAAAAATAATTATTTTAGATGGAGACGGGTAGTGTTGCACACACCAGTAAGAGGAATCAAAAGACAGATTATTATCGAAATGAGGCGAGGCTGTGAATGAGCAAAGTTCAGAGGGATCGAGGTGCCTTGGGAAATGAATCACAAAATGTTAGCAAGCCACTTCATTGGGCAGGCAGGGAAATGGGCATTGGTGTTTGCTGGTAGAATAACAAGGTGGGGGAAAGGGGAGGAGGACAAGCTGGCAGGTGATAGGTGAGACCAGATGAGGGGGAAGGTGGGTGGCTAGGGGAGAGAGGATTAAGATTTTAACCATTTTAGCTTCCAGATTGTGAAGACCTATTTAGTTGGACCAACAAGTATTATTTGGGCTTACAGACCTTCTGACTCTTCATGGACAAGTGTATTTATTTAATAACTTGGTTTAGAATTGCAGAACTGAACGCAGAAGATGAGAGTGAGATAAATTGGGATGTCATGGCCGAAGGTTGGAGCAGTGTCCGCTCTCCGCAGTGGCTGAGAAGCAAATGGTGGACAATCAAGCGGCAAGTTACGAACCACAAGGATCTGACATTTGCAGGTACAGGCATTGTCAGAGTGCAGTCTCCCTCGGGAGCGGTCTCATTGTGTGGTGTTGCAGCCCTGAAATAAAACCAGAATGTTGTGATGAAGGGTGATAGGGCCAAATCGTTACCTTTGATACTTCCACCACAGATGCTGCCTGACCTCCTTAAGTATCTCCAGCATTGTCTGTTTTCTATCCTACTATATGTTAAATGTTAAGAAGTTAGCTGTCACGTTCAATTACTACACCCCACCACCAGCAGGAGCTTCAAACAGCATCTCTTATGTCCTCTAGTATTTACAGTATACTGACTGCCCGTTACACTGCTGGAGTTTAAGGCAGCAGTGAAGTTCCTCCATCTCTGTCTCTCCTTGGCCTCTCAGAAGTAGGATTCTTCATTTTTGTTTGACCAATCAGGGTTATTAGCCCTGAGCTGACCCCCTGAACCTGGAGGACCTGGAGTCTCTACCTTTTGACCTGTTTGGCGTGGATGACATGAACAAGAGCCGAAGATAAAGCCCTGTCTCCAGCCAGCTTGCTCTCCGGGTCATTGAGACAGTTGTGGATGTAACATTCCCACCCTGTAATAAAACCCCAGTCTATCCACCCCAACTATACCTCTCATAATTTTATCTCCTTCTATTAGGCAGCCCCTCAAACGCTGGAGAATCTTTTAGGGGCCAGGCCAACGTTTCTGCAGTATTATGGGGTGCTGTGCTGTCGAGGTGCTTGGGTTTGATGGCTATCTAAACCAGGGGTTCCCAACCTGGGATCCACGGACCCCTCTGTAAATGGTGGGGGTCCATGGCATAAAAAAGGTTGGGAACTCCTGCTCTAAACTCAGTGGAAACAGTCCCATGCCCTGGTTCAAAACAGGTTTCCAGAGCTAGTGTCATTCAACGTTTAAAACAGGTGAAACAAAAAATACTCTGCAGAGCATGCCGAATCCGAATCTGAATCAGGTTTAATATTACTGGCATATGTTGTGAAACTTGTTGATTTGCGGCAGAAGTAGTGTAATAAATAATAAAAACTATAAAAAGAAAAAAAGTAGTGCGGTAGTGTTCATGGGTTCAATGTCCATTCAGAAATCTGATGGTGGAGGGGAGAAGCTGTTCCTGCATCATAGAGGATGTGCCTTCAGGCTCCTGTACCGCCTCCCTCATGGTAGCAATGAGAAGAGGTCATGTCCTGCGTGATGGGTGCTGCCTTTTTGAGGCATCACCTTTTGAAGATGTCCTGGATACTGGGGAGGCTAGTGCCCACGATGGAGCTGGCTGAGTTATACTTTCTGCAGCTTTTTCCGATCCTGTGCAGTGGCCCCTCCATTCCAGATGGTGATGTAAAGAAACAGGCAATGTTTCGAGTCAATAACTTGCTTGATCTGAAGGAAACAAGTTAGTTGTTACCACACAGCTGTCTGTGGAATCTTGCTGTGCACAAGTTGACCTCTGTATTTCCTACATTGCTAGAGTGCCCACAATTCAAAATTATCTCCTGATTTACAGAAATACAGGTACTTAATTATCTTTTGCTAGTTTAGTTCCTTTTCCAAACATCCAGGTTTGATATTTGAAATACTAGTAAATTTTATCAATGCATTGATGGTTTTGCTGATACTGACATTAATTTGTGGCCACGTTTTTGCTTGGTGAAAGTGTCACCCGCAGTTCCAACAATGATAGCTATCTTTCTGCCTCCGCAGAGCTGGTCGAGAGCCTGCGGCAGCTGGTGGAGACCCTGAAGCAGCCGCACCTACCGGTGCACCAGCTCCCCGAGGGTCAAACCGGGTCGAGTTCACGCAGTTCGAATCCAGCCTCCGTCCAGCAGCTACGCGTACGGTTGGCTCAGATGGAGGAGAGCAGCAGTGTCCCGAACAGCCCCGTGACAGCCCTACAAATCCCTGTGCAGATCACTCACGTCGGTACGTGGAGCCCAGCGGATGCGTTCGCGTGCTGCTTCTGTCAGTCACTGAATGTGTCGTCCGGTGCACTAAAGGCACGATGTGGCAATCAATATTTAGCTCAAGGATCCAATTAGTAACTCTCAGTCCAGTCAGATCAATGTCACTCACCGTCACAGGCGAATGTACGCAGGGTGTTCAGGTTTATCTATCACATCTACCAGGAAGCGTACAGTCAAACGCGTAACATCCAACTCACCATGAAAACTAGATTTACACAGCAGCGACAATACATTGCAAGGACAAACATAGATTAACAAATTATATTGAACTTGCACATGCAAAATAAACAACAAAATACACAAAATAATACCAGTGAAAATTGAGAGAACAGAAGATGCAGTCTGAGGTGGTGTTAGGCCTTTTCACCCCAGTTCAAGAACCCCATGGCAGTGGGGAAGAAGCTGTTGTTGAACCTTGAGGTTTGGGTCTTTGGGCTCCTGTGCTTCCTGCATGATGGTAGCATCGAGAAGAGGACGTGGACCAGATGCTGGGAATAAGTAGTCTAGCTAAGTTTTGTGTTTTTTTAAATGTTACATGTCACAAATATACATACAACAGTACAGGCCCATAGGTCCATGATGCCAACTCTTTAACCTACTGTCAGATCAATCTTACCCTTCCCTACATCATAACCCTCTGTTTTTCTATCACCTGTATGCCTATCTAAGAATTTTTTAGATACCCTAATGTATCTGCCTCTACCACTATCCTTGGCAATGTGTTCCGCACACTCACCACTCTGTAAAAATTCTTACCTTCCCCCCCATACTTTCCTCCAATCATCTTAAAATTATGTTCCCTCACATTAACCATTTCCACCCTGGGAAAAAGTCTCTGGCTGCCCACGCAATCTATGCATCTTATCATCTTGTACACCTCTCATCCTCCTCCACTCCAAAGAGAAAAGCCCTAGCTTGTTCAACCTTTCCTCATAAGTGCTCTCTAATCCAGCCAGTATCCTGGTAAATCTCCTCTGCCCTCTCGAAAGCTGCCCTATCCTTCCTGAATGAGGCAGCCAGAAGTGAACAGTGTAGTCTAACCAGGGTTCTATAGAGCTGTAACATTACCTTGAACCCAACCTTACTGAACAAACATGACAAGAATATGATTGGTTTATAACCATAATGTTTCTGCAGCAACAGGCGATTCCTGCGGCACTAATGTAGACTGTGAAACAATCACACTGAACGCTGGAACCCTGCAGAGGTTCGAATTCCTCCCAGTGAGTATAACAATTCATTTGGAATTGCCTCTGCCTTGTTACTATGAATTCTGTGTTCTTCTCAAACCATTCAGCATAATGAACCCTGCAGATGAGACTGATTTCACAGGAGACCATTAACAAAGTAATGAAATTGCTAGGATTTCCAAACTAATAGCAAGTTAAGTGAATGCAATAAGATCCATGCTGTGACAGGAATGTAGCTGATGTTAACTGAGGTTCAGCCCTTGTAAGAGCAGAGAACATCAGACAGAATGTTGTTCCCACATGTACAGAAATCCTGCTGTCCTGGCTGAAAATGCGTCTGCTGTGAGTGTTGGACAAAGGGTCAATTAAGTTCAGCTCCGATCCCCACACAGGAAAAATAACCTGCTGATGTTCACTGACAAATGGGTGAGGTCTTGAACCATGTTGCCAATCTGCAGAGTTGTTCCTCATTGTGGAAAGAACAGTGTAGAGCAGGGGTTCCCAACCTTTTTTATGCCATCAACCCCTACCGTTAACGGGAACCCCTGGCGTAGAGGATGTAGGGAAGCAGCAGGTGAAAAAGGAAGAGTGATTAGAGAATCCTCTCTTGTGGAGGAGGAATCAGTACTCAGTTACCTCCTGAAAACTGAAAGGACTAGAGTATAAAAGCAAGGATGTAACGCTGAGGCTTTATAAGGCATTGGTCATAATGCACTGTAGTATTGTGAGCAGTTCTGGGTCCCATCGTCTAAGGAAGGGTGTGCTACCACTGGAGAATGATCCCTGGAGTGAAAGGGTTAACATATGAGGAACATTTGATGGCCCTAGGCCTGTACTCACTGCAATTCAGAAGAATGAGGCAAGATTTCATTGAAACCTATCAAATACTGAAAGGCTTAGAGTGGATGTGGAGAAGATGTTCCTATACTGGGGGAGGTCTCGGACCAGAGGACACAGCCTCAAAATAGAGGCACGACCATTTAGAACAGAGATGGGGCGGAATTTCTTTAGGCAGGGGGGGATGAATCTGGGGAATTCATTGCCACAGTCAGCTGTGGAGACCAAGGTAATGGGTGGAGGTTCATAGATTCTTGATGGGTCAGGGTGTCAGTGGTCACAGGGAGAACACAGGATAATGGGGTTGAGAGGGATAATAAATCAGCTATGATGGAATGGCAGAGCAGACTCGATGGCCTGAATGTCCTAATTCTGCTTCTATGTCTTTTGGTTTTATAATACATATTCCAACACACACACACACCAATGCACTTCCCACATCAACTACAAGATTCCATATGGGAATAGGGACTTGAGCACAAAGGAGAGAAAAAGGAGAGGTTTAAGAGGGGAGTTCCAGAGGTTGGGATGCAGGTATCTAAGGGCAACGATTAAACTTTGTGCCAGAATTGGAGATCAAGTTTGAGTTAGTTGCCATGGGCATACATATGTGGTAAATGAAATATAAAGATCAGCTTTGTTTGTCACATGTGCTTTGAAACATTGAAATATATTGAAATGCATCATTTGCATCAGCAACCAACACAATCCAAGGATGTAATGGGGAGCAGCCCACCAAGTGACGCCAACATAGTTTGCCCATACCTTACTAACCCTAACCCATACATCTTTGGAATGTGGAAGGAAGCCAAAGAACCCGGAGGAAACCTACGTAGTCCTGGGGAGACTGTAAAACTGCTTAGAGACAGTGCCCAGATCGCCCAATCGATGACACTATAAATCCATACGCTTTACAGCGGCATCACTGCGTTGCACGTCTTGGCATGTCATAAAAAAGCAGCACGTAAATAAAGTTAATAATCCTGGATTAACTATATATATCTTACACATCAAAATAAACATTAGTACAAGTTGAGGGAAATATGGTGAGAGGCACTGTTAGGGTGTGTTTCAGGACCCTGATGAAATACAGTCAGAGGTAGTGTCGGTGTTAAAGGACGCTGAAGAAATAGTCAGAGGTAGTGTTAGGGTGTTTCAGGCTCCTGATGGAATACAGTCGGAGGTAATGTTGGGGTGTTCGTGGGTTAAGGACTGATGAAATGTGGTTGCCTTGGTGTTAGGGTGTTTGAGGTGTGTCCAGGAACCTGCTGGCAGTGCAGAAGAAGCTGTTGTTGAATCTTGAGGTGTGGGTCTTCAGGGTCCTGATGGCAGCATTGGGAAGAGAGAATGGCCTGAGTGGTGGGGGTTCCTAGTGAGGGGTGTCAGCATCCTGAGACAGTGCCTCATGTAGCTGCCCTCAGTGGTGTGGAGAACTGTACCCACGAAGGAACTGGCTAAGTCCTCCAGCCTCCTGCATTTCTGACCGCCTCACTAGTTGGAGCAGACAGCCTGATACAGTGCTCTAATTTCTGGATAAATAGATAGCTATTCAAATCACTTTCTTTTTGTACGTGTGGAAGCTAACTTCTTCTCATTTACATGTTGTCTAGTCGTTCCGGCTGCAGCCCACAGGAACACCAGGAACGTACCTGATCCAGACCAGCTCAAGCCAAGGCCTTCCAATAACCCTAGCGAGTCCTGCCGCCACACTGGCCTCACCCTCCTCCCCGGAACAGATCATCGTGCACACACTCTCAGTGAGTCCGAGTTTTAAAAGCAGATGCTGTAATTCAGAAGCAGCAGCAGATGTTGACTGATTCTTGTAGTTGATCTTGTGTATGCTTTGGAAGTGTTTGGACCTTGTTAAAATTTTAACCTGGGTACATAAAGCATAGAACAGTACAGCACCAGTTATTTGGCCCACACTGTTGCCTTTCCAATTTATACTAACTATTCTGCTCCTGTATCTAATAAAGTGGCCACTGAGTCTATGCTCATGGTCTTCTGCTGCTGTAGCACATCCACTTCAAAGTTTGACATGTGTGTTCAGAGATGCTCTTCTGCACACCACTGTTGTAGCACATACTTACTTGAGTTACTGTCGCCTTCCTGTCAACTTGAAATACTCTGGCCATTCTCCTCTGACCTCTCTCATTAACAAGATGCTTTCCCCCACAGGACCGCTGCTGACTGGATGTTTTTTGTTTTTCGCACCATTCTCTGTAAGCTCTAGAGACTGTTGTGCATGAAAATCCCAGGAGATCAACAGTTTCTGCGATACTCAAACCACCCCATCTGGCAACAACAATCATTCCACCGTCAAAGTCACTTAGATCACATTAGTTCCTCATTCCATTGCTTGGTCTGAACAACAACTGAACCTCTTGACCATGTCTGCGTGCTTTTATGCATTGAGTTGCTGCCACGTGATTGGCTGATTAGGTATTTGCATCAATGACCAGCATAGTCCACATATGTGCCGGGGGCAGCCCGCAAGTGTCACCGTTCCAGCACCAACATAGCACACCCACAACTTGCTAACCTTAACCCATACACCTTTGGACTGTGGGAGGAAATTGGAGCACCTGGAGGAAATCCATATAGTCAGAGGGAGAACGTGTAAACTCCTTATATACAGCAGCAGGAATTTAACGCAGATCACTGGCGCTGTAATAGCGTTACACTAATGGATATTCTACTGTTCAGTCCCTTCATATTGTTGTCTCCCCAAAAGCCTCTTAAACTCCTCTCGAGTGCCTGATTCCACTACTTCCCCAGTAATCCAATCCAGGTGTCCACAGCTCTCCACATGAATAAATCTTGCCCCTCATGTAACCCTTTAAACTCAAAGTTGAAAGTAAATTTATCACAAAGCACATATACATCACCTCTATCTGTGTAAAATGCCTATTTCTGACATTCCACTCTATACTTCCCTCCAATCACTTTAAAATTATGCCTGGTCATATTAGTCATATTAACCATTTCTGCACTGGGATAAGGATGCTGGCTGCCTACATGACCTAATCCTGTACACCCATCATCTTTCTTTACTTCAAAGAGAAAAGCCCCAGCTCGCACAATCTTTCCTTATAAGACATGCTCTTTAATCCAGGCAGCATACTGGTAAATCTCCTCTGCACAGTACATCCACTGGCTCTCCCTTGTCCATTTTCATAGTTACATCCTCAAAAAACTCCAGAAGATTAGTCAAGCATGATTTTCCCTTCATAAATCCATGCTGACTCGGATTGATCCAGGAGTTGCCAGTCAATGGTGAACTCAACGTAGGACTGCCTTAGGGACTCCAGCTCCGGAGTTTCCTCAGGGTTTACTCCCAAAGCCTTCCCCATGAGTGGGTATCGCTGCAAAGCAGTGGAGGTTTCAGATCAGAGATTTCTTTCGAGATGAACTGCCAGCCATGGCTCATAAGGCCTATCTGCCTGAAGTGACTGGGTTTAAGATGCCAGGAACCCGCCTTTGCCCCTTCTGCTGTCAGTAGAAATGTTCTGCTGGGCTTTGTAGCTAAGCCACATGTGATGGTCAGAAGCTGGACTTGGTTGTCAGAGTCTATTTAAGACACATGCCATTGGGAGGATGTAATAGGTAGTGGGAGCTCATCCCCTCTTCCACCCCGCCTCCCACCCAGCATGTATTTACAATGTTAGCAGCATTTTGAAAAGTTTAAGTGTTCAGCTTTCCAGCTGTTTCCAATTAAATTGAAGCCTGTTCTGTCCTGTGCCAACAGTCTGAAACCCTCCTCCACGGTACCAGTGACAACCCCAGTGTACAGATGGCACAGCCAAGCGTCATCATCCATGCAGTTGCCACCGATGACATTACTTCCTCCATAACCCAAGCGGAGCTGACGGTTGACCCCGAAATTGACCAAGCTGCTTTGACTGAGCGCCAGATTGACTCCACTACCTACAGTGAGATCGATGAGGCAAAGCTAACCGAGGACCAAGGTGCTGGTCAGAGCAACCTTGCCAGGACAGAGATTGACCAAGCAAGCCTCAACTGTGACAGTCGTGAAGATATGATGGGCTCGGGTGTCAATATTAACAAGACAGACCTCCGGCAGGAAGTTGAGGTGCGGTCTGATCTCAGTGGTGCTTACACAGCAGAGGTAAGAACTCAAATTCTAATAAGAAAGCAGGCAGGAAATAGGAAGAGGATTAAATTTAGCTACCTGTGTAATAAGGCAATACATATTCCAGTAATGTTCCTTAATCACAAAGGTGTGGAATTAGAATCGGTTTAATATTGTCACATATACTGAGATACAATGAAAAGCTTGTCTTGCATACTGTTAATACGGATCAGATCATCGCACAGCGCACTGAGGTAGAACAAAGTAAAACACTAACAGAATACAGTGTAACAGCTACAGAGAATGTGTGGTACAGGTAAACAATAGAAGATCATAATGAGGTAGATTGTGAGTGCAGGAGTCCATCTTATTATACTAGTGAACCATTCAATGGTCTGAACACGGGATTGAAACGGTCCTCGAACCTGGTGGTACATGCTTTCAGGCTTTTATACCTTCTGCCTGATAGGAAGGGAGAGAAGAGAGAATGTCTGGGATGGGTGGGGTTCTTCATGATGCTGGCTGCTTTACCAAGGCAGCAGGGTGTAGACAGTCCGTGGAGGGGAGACTGGTTTCCATGATGTGCTGAGTTGTGCCCACAACTCTCTGCAGTTTCTTAGGATCACATACTGGGTAAATAAATAAATAGTGCAAAAGACGAATAACGCGTTCGTGGACCATTCAGAAATCTGATGGCTGAGAAGTTGTTCCTGATAAACGTTGAATGTGGGTCTTCAGACCCCTGCACCTCCTCCTGCTGGGAGCACTGAGGAAGGCATGTCCGGATAGTGAGAGTCCTTTATGATGGGTGCCACCTTACAAGCTGCAGCTGGGATTGAGCCCTGATTACTGGTGCTGTGAAGTGCAATGCTACCATGCTGCCTACTTAAGAAAAGTTTGATCAGTACATGGATAGGAAGGGAGAGTTATGGTCCAGGTGCAGGTACTTGGGCGAGCTAGTAAAACAGGTTGGCATGGGCAGACGGACTGTTGATGTGCTGTAGTGCTGTATGATTTCTCAGGGCATTTGGGGAATGTGCAATAAATGGTGGCCTTGCCGAGGATCTCTATGTCCCAAGAAATGGTAAACTGGCATCTTCCCAACTATTTCCTGACTGGCAGGCTCTGGTATCTCCCGGCATCGACGCAGGCATTGATGAAGAAGCAACACTCATCGTATCCTCGGATCACAGCTTCATTCAGCCCACAGACGACATTGACAATGATTCCGTTTTGCCGCTATCGACGCTGACCGGTGAGGAAACTTGAACATCGGGTTTGTGTCTGCAACATTCATGCAGTACCTTGCACAAAAAACATCCAAATATTGCATTTCTTAAAACTCTAAATTTTTAAAAAAATAATTTCACTGTTATTTTTCTAAATAAAAATTGCCATGGGTAATGTGCTTGTCAAATTGTAGCATTGTTTTATGAAACCAGCCTTGTGGAGGACAACTGTGCTGGGAATTAGACAAGATTTTCGTTACAGCATCAGCCATACACCATGTAACTGACCGCAGAGTAACTCCCTACCTTCCCTTACAACCCTACATGGTTACCTTTGGGATACGATGTAACTGACTGCAGAATAACTGTGTATCTTCCTTTACAACCCTACCCGCTACCCTCCGGATACAGGCTCATGGTGGCAGTGAACTGCCTTCCTCAGCTTCCACTCTCCCCGTGGGCTCCTCATTCACAACTTCTAATTGTAGATCCCTGCACTGAAGAGATACCAATAACTCACCGTGAAACAACATACTGAGCACCGAGAGGGGAATGTGCTATACGATACAGAGATAGCTGAAGGGGGCAGATAGCGTTGAGGAAGCAGCGAGTCTGCAGAAGTACTTGGACAGATTAGGAGAATGAGCAAAGAAGTGGCAGATAGTCACAGAGCACTACCGCACAGAAACAGGCCCATGGGGCCCACCTAGTCCATGCTGAACTATCAGTCTGCTTAGCCCCATTGACCTGTACCATATTCTTCATACCCCTTATCCAAATTTCTCTTAAATGTTGAAACGAACCTACATCCACCACTTGTGCTAGCAACTCATTCCATACTCTCACCACCCTCTGAGTGAAGGTAAATATTTCACCTTTCACCCTTAATCCATGTTAGACCCTCACTGGAAAGAGCCTGCTTGTACTTATGCTATGTATACCTGTCATAATTTTGTATACCTCTATCAATTCTCCCCTCATTCTCTTATGCTGTAGGGAGTAAAGTCTTAATCTACTCAACTTTCCCCTGTAACTCAAGTCCTGGCAACATCCTTGTAAATTTTCTCTGTACTTTTAATTTTATTAATATCATTAAGTAGGTGACTAGAACTCAACATAATACTCCACATTAGGCCCCACCAATGTCTCATACAACTTCAATATAACTCCTTGACTCAGTACACTGATTTATGAAGACCAGTGTGCCAGTAGTTTTATTTCTGACCCTATCTACCTGTGCCTCCACTTTCAATAACTTATAGACCTGTATTCCGATTCCCTCTGTTCCACCGCACTCCCCAGTGCCCTACTGTTCACAGTAATACCTACCCTGGTTTGTCCTTCAAAAGTGCAACTCACACTTGTCTGCATTAAATTCCATCTGCAGTTTTTCATCCTGCTTCAAGTTTTGATAGCCTTCGTCACTGTCCACTGCACCGTGAATCTTGGTGTCATCTACAAATTTGCTAATCCAGTTTATTACATCATCATCCAGATGGTTGATATAGATGACAGTAGACCCAGCACAGATCCCTGTGGCACTCCACCAGCCTGAAAGGAAACCATCTACTATCACTCTCTACTTCTCCCACAAAGCCAGTGTCTGTTCCATGAATGCCAATCGCCTGAACCTTTTTGACCAATCTCCCCTGTGGGACCTTGCCTTGCTAAGGTCCCTATAGACTGACATGGTCCAGACCTCTGGCTGCTGTAGACTCTATCCAAGATGCCCCTGACTTCGGCACCCAGGGGAGGTAGCATACCATCCAGGAATCTTGTTCTTGTCCATAGAACCTCCTGTCTGTTCCCCTAACCTTTGAATCCCTTATCACTACAGCTCACCTCTTCTCTCCCTTCCATTTTGAGCCAAAGAGCCAGACTTGATATTAGAGACCTGACTGCTGCAGCTTTTCTTGGTTAGTTCATCCTCCCAAACAGTATCCAAAGTGTTGAGGGAAATGGCCACAGTGGTACTGTGAATTAACTGTCTATCCCCTTTCCCCCTCGTGACAGTCACCCAGTTACCTGTGTCTTGCACCTTGGGTGTAACTACCTCCTTGCATGCCCTGTCTGTTAACCTCAGCCTCCCCAGTGATCCAATTCCAGCTCCAACTCCTTAACACTGTCTGAATGATGCTTCAATTGGATAGGTGTAGTCGTCAAGGACACTGGAGGTCTTCCTGCCTTCCCACATCCCGCAAGAGGAGCATTCCACTACCCTGTCTGGTATCTCTACTGTTCTGTCTGTGCAATAAGAAAGAAAGAAAATGTAACAAAAAAAATCTACAGCTCCTCCCCTCTTCGCTGAAGCCCCTCTGAGCCAAAGCCTGAACTCCCCACTTTAACACTGTCTCACTCACACAATGACTGCTCCACTTAAAACTTACTTTTATTGGCCTTTGCCAAGTGCCAAATTACACACAATCCAACGTCTCAGCACAGGATGTCCTGAGTGGCCCCAGTCGCTTTTTTTTAAACGGGAATACAGTGCAGGGAAGTGTGTGGCCATGCACTTTCAAAGAAGGCATGGTACAGTCGGCCCTTCTTATCCACGGATTCAGCATGCGCGGATTCAACCAACCGTGGATCGGGAAAACCCGGAAGTTCTCTCTCCAGCACTCATTGTTTGAGCATGTACAGACTATTTTTCTTGTCATTATTCCCTAAACAATACAGTATAACAACTATTTACATAGCACTTACATTGTAGTAGCTATTTATAAGTAATCCAGAGATGATTTAGAAGTACAGGCAGTCCCCGGGTTATGAACGAGTACCGTTCCTGAGTCCGTCTTTAAGTCGGTTTTGAAGTCAGAACATCAGGTATTATTTAGCGTCATTTAGTCAAACGTTTGTCTTTGTATATAGTATATATTTTACCTTTCTATGCAAATAAAACACTTAAGAAATGTGTGTATTTCAATAATAAAATCACTGCATTGCTTAGTAATAATTGTAGCTTTCATCGGAGCAGGGCCTTTCACATTCTCCATTAAAATTGTTCCAATCGTTGACAGACTGTAGCCTAACGCTTTTTCAATGACCGATGGTGTTTCACCTCTTTCCGATCGCTTCATTACTTGCACTTTATTTTCAATCGTGATTGTGATTATTTTCGTGAACAGAAACACTGTGGATCCAGAGCTGCGCCAGGTCCTAAAGTCCACCGCACTGAAACAGGTTAAGTAAGGGACTTGAGCATCCACGTTTTTTGGTATCCGCGGGGTGTCCCAGAACCAATCGCCCGCGGATAAGGAGGGCCAACTGTACACTATTTTCTAAATGGGGAGCTAATTCAGAAATCAGAGGTACAAAAGGACTTGGGAGTCTTTGTGTAGGATTCCCTAAAGGTTAACTTGCAGGTTGAGTCAGGAGTAAGAAAGGCAAATACGATACTAGCATTCATTTCAAGAGGTCTAGAATATAAATGCAAGGATATAATTCTGAGGCTTTATACGGCTGTATTTGGAATATCTTGAGGCAATTTTGGGCCCCTTATCTAAAAAAGTTTGTGCTGGCATTGGAGAAGGTCCAGAGATGGTTCAGGCTTTTTTAAGGAATACAGTGCAGGGAAGTATGTAGTTGTTTTGCATACTACAATGTCGCCTTGACCTTGTGTAACAAAGAGAAAAAAATAAAAGATAATAAACAATTATATCAATTACATATATTGAATAGATTATTAAAAAATGTACAAAAACAGAAATACTGTATATTTTTTTTAAAGTGAGGTAATGTCCATTTAGGAATCGGATGGCAGAGGGAAAGAAGCTGTTCCTGAATCGCTGAGTGTGTGCCTTCAGGCTTCTGTATCTCCTACCTGATGGTAACAGTGAGAAAAGGACATGCCCTGGGTGCTTTGTAGGCTAGTACCCAAGATGGAGCTGACTAGATTTACAACCCTCTGCAGCTTCTTTTGGTCCTGTGCAGTAGCCCCTCCATACCAGACAGTGATGCAGCCTGTCAGAGTGCTCTCCACGGTACAACTATAGAAGTTTTTGAGTTTATTTGTTGACATGCCGAATCTCTTCAAACTCCTAATAAAGTATAGCTGCTTTCTTGCCTTCTTTATAACTGCATCAATATGTTGGGACCAGGTTAGATCCTCAGAGATCTTGACACCCAGGAACTTGAAGCTGCTCACTCTCTCCACTTCTGATCCCTCTGAGGATTAGAACATAGAATAGTACAGCACATTATAGGCCCTTCACACCACAATGTTGTGCTGACCCTCAATCCCTGCCTTCCATATAACCCCCCCACCTTAAATTCCTCCATATACCTGTCTAGTACTTCTACCTGTCTGGGTACTTCTATCCTAATGGGTATTTATATAATCTAGAGCTCACACTTTCCCAATTCAGTATGTGGATACTATTAAGAGAATGACTGGCTCAATTAAGGAAATCTACTGAACAAATTCTTGTCTTATATTAGTAATACCAGCAGAGATATCATGATCATATTGAACATTAGAACTTCTCTGTTGAATCCATTAATCTACCTGACCCTACATTCGTTGATTAACAGATTGGTATGTGTTCCTTCGTCTCACCCTTCCTGAAGTCCACAATCAGCTCTTTCGTCTCACTGATGTTGAGTGCCAGGTTGTTGTTGCTGCAGCACCACTCCACTAGTTAGCATATCTCACTCCTGTACACCCTCTTGTTTCACCTGAGATTCTACCAACAATGGTTGTATTGTCAGCAAATTTGTAGGTGGTACTTGAGCTATGCCTAGCCACGTAAGTCATGTGTGTACAGAGAGCAAACAATAAGGTTGATCTACACCTCCACCCACTAACCCACCCTCAATCACCACTACTTTATCACTTCCTGGCAGAGTCACCTTCTGTACAGACACATCTGTGCCTAGTGTCACTTCATGGACATATAGTCAATCTATGTAAGTTCACACAAAGTACACTGCAGATGCTGGGGTCAAAGCAACACGTACAACAAGCTGGAGGAACTCAGCAGGTCGGGCAGCATCCGTGGAAACGAGCAGTCAAGGTTTCGGGTCAAGACCCTTCATCGGGACTGAAGAGGGAGGGGCAGGGGCCCTATAAAGAAGGTGGGGGGAGGGTGGGAAGGAGAAGGTACTAGGGGAAAAACCAGTAAGAGGGAGTTATCTTGTGTGTATCTTTTTATTATAAAAAATACAATTTTTAATTTCTTTATCTAATTGAGTTTTTAATAGTGCTGCCAGCATCAGATCTGGAGTAACAATTATTTCATTCTCCTTTACTGGAAATGACATTAAACAATCTTGAAACCTTTAATCTTTGGACTGGAGCACCCAGAGGAAACACACATGATGACAGGGAGAATAAACAAACTCCTTTACAGATAGCGAGGAGAACTGAACCCAGGTTGCTGGCACTGTAAAGCGTTGTGCTAACCACTGTGCTACCGTGCCACCCTACCTTAAATATATTCATTATCTTCCCTTTGTAGATCCTATTTTAGAAACCCAAGGGGGCTGCACAGACATCATCAGCTCATCGCTGGAAAACCCAGATCCAGACGAGTAAAGATCAACTGTGTACCTGTATGCTCCGTGAGGAACGCTGATGGAAACAGACCAAGGAACACTGATATTTCCATGTATGGTGCTGCCTTCAAAAAAGAAACTGCATAGAACTGAAATTTCACAGCATCATTGTCATTTGAATTCACTTTTCTGTGGTACAGATTTACTAAATGTGACATTGTACCAAGGAAATGATATATTCAATAAATGTATCAGCCCTCCCCCTCCACTTATTATGTTAAAGATTGACAGATAGGGTTATTTATTTAAGCAGTTGAGAAACTGTGAAATGGAAGTGTTATTTTTTTTACTGAATGAATTTAACTTCACCTTTAAGATAGTTTGAAAGTTTCTAGTTTTAAGTCTTCACAGCTTATAAAACAACTCTGTACAAAGCAGCTTTGAACGTCATTATCCATTGTCTCCAAGGGTTTTATGCACACAAACGCACATTCAGGTATTGCAAGGGGGGTTAAATGTTCTGAGTTTCATACATCTTGTTGCAACCTGATTGTATGTTAGGACCTAAGTATCTGAATTTCCCAGTGCATCTTAGTCCAGGATAGAACAAAGTGTTCTGGAGTCCAATTCTGGCACCATTTTGTAGGCAGTCTTTGTCTGTCCTCCCGTGGAATGTGTGGGTTTCCTCTGGGTGTTCTGGTTTCCAATGATGTACCAGGTAGGTTCATAGGTAATTGTAGAGTGTCCCGTAATTAGTTTAGGGTTAATTGGGGTTGTGGGGTTGTTGGGACAGCACGGCTCAAAGGGCTGTACCGCTAAATAAATACCTCTGTCCCACCACCTTCAAAACAAAAAGCAACTGCCCAAGGTATAATGAAGGACAAACACTGCCCCGAAGCAGGCTTGCACTATAGTAACAATAAAAATACTTAAGGTTTTGTGAACAAACAACAGCACAGGTCCTTCGGCCACAATATTGTGCCAAACTTTTTGTCTGTTCCAAGATCAATCTAACCCTACACACCCCATAACCCTCCTTCCCCCCCCCCTATTATCAATGTGCTTATCAAGAGTCTCATAAATATCCCTAATGTATCTGCCTTTACTGCCATTCCTGGCAGCACATTCCACACACCCACAACTTACCTCTGACATCCCTCTATACTTTGCTCCAATCACCTTAAAATTATGCCCTCTCTTATTAGCTATTTCTGCCCTGGAAAAGGTGCTGGCTGCCCACTCGAACTATGCCTCTCATCATCTTGTACACCTCTATCAAGTCATCTCTAATTGTCCTTTCTTCCAAAGAGAAAAGCTCCAGCTCACTCATGCTCTAATCCAGTAAATCTCCTCTGCACCCTCTCTAAAGCTTCCACATCCTTCCTATAAATGAGGCTACCAGAAGTGAACACAATATTCCAAGTGTGATCTAACCAGGGTTTGTAGAGCTGTAACATTACCTCGCGGCTCCTGAACTCAATCCCATTTCACCAATTACTCACATTAGTATTCAAGTTATTTTTATGCACAAATGAACAGAGCATATTGCAAGTTCAATGTATATAAATTATTTTATTACTATTTATTCTTTAAAACAAAGTAAATGCTTTCCTACAGTGTGTTGTCTGCTCAGTTGAGTCTTGGTTTGACTATCATTTCATTGTACAAACACAGTAGAGTTAAGTGGTTGCATAGTGCAGTCAAGTTCAAGACAAAATAAACATTCGTCCTGCAGAATCTTCATTTCTAATGTGTTTTACTTTGTCTTTCAAGTGCTTTATATAATTAAAAAAGGATTTTCAGGAGAACAAAAATCACCCTTTACAAAAAGGGAATGTGTGTATCTCAAAACATTGGCAAGTCTGGAATGTTCATTAGTGCAAAGTTGTAGAAGTTAGTTTGGAAAATGACTGCAGCGTTCACCCCAGCTCAAATGTAATGCTGCCTATTTCGAGCTCAATGTCACAATGAGAAGCTGATGTAAAAACTCACTGCACTTTGGCAAAACGCTGTCTCGCGGTGCAGACCAGAAAAATCCAATGAGGCATCCGGGAACTTCTGCGCGATGCCTCCCGTTTTTAAGCAGGTCACAGGCACAAATTCTCGTGCTTGCGTGCAGAAATCATTTTCCGACGTTGTGGAAGTACAAATTGGCACAAATGCACAGCAGAATAGTGGAAAATAAATTGTAGTAGATGAGATTTCGGAATTTAGGCTCCAGGTCCCCTTGTCGGTACCAGCAAATCTGAAAAATATAAGACATAGGAGCAGAATTAGGCCATTCCATCATGGCTGATTTATTATCCCTCTCAACCCCTTTCTCCTGCCTTCTCCCCGTAACACATCACCATGACTAATCAAGAACCTATCAACTTCCACTTTAAAAATACCCAATGACTTGGCCTCCACAGCCGTATGTGGCAATGAAGTCCAGATTCACTATTGTCTGATAGTGAAGATACCCAAGCTGGGATAGTTACAATGAGAGGAGGGCTAGCAGTCATGAAATGGCAGAATCTGGCCAAACCTCTGTAGGTTCCTCAATC
The DNA here is from genome assembly GCF_048418815.1 of Hemitrygon akajei. Classification (NCBI taxonomy): domain Eukaryota; kingdom Metazoa; phylum Chordata; class Chondrichthyes; order Myliobatiformes; family Dasyatidae; genus Hemitrygon; species Hemitrygon akajei. The sequence continues at coordinate 80,017,398 of NC_133137.1, read as the reverse complement.
CTCCCATTCCCCCTCTCACTAACCCCCACCCCTTCCCCTCTAAATGTTGGCCATCTCACCTCTCCAATCTCAATCCTGAAACGGATTCAACCCAAAACATTGACAATTCCTTTCCCTGCCCTCACAGACGCTGACTGACCTCCAATTTTTGCCTCCAATTCTAGCCAGAGTCTGATCAACTTTGCTGCCACTCAGAATTTAACAAAAAATAATTTCTTTTCCCAAAATTCTTTCTCGACAGTTCAGATTTATTCATTTCCTTACACCTGGAACATTTCCCTCCCCCTTCCCTGAAGACTGTATAACTGGGAATATCAACTCCCAACCATGGTTTCAGGAGAAACTCACTAAACAGATTATCTCTGTCAAATTGGAAATATTTCTTAAACACTCTGCACCACTTAAACACTTTTCATATTTATTCACAAAACACACCTTTCTTCCTGTCAATAGGTGATTTCAATAATCAATACATGAAAAAAGTTATCTACAACCGTGATTGTTAGATCATGGGTTACAATTGAAGAAACACATGGCTGGAGTTACTTCACACATTCAAGCAAGGGTGTTTATTCAGTGTGTCAAAAATCAAACTTACAAAAGTTAGGGGAAATGGTGAAAACAGCCAATATTTACAAAAGGAATCTACCAGAAAACACCACTATAGCTATTTACTATGTCCAGAGTGAACTTTTGGCAGCTCTATCTCTCACAGAGTCATAGAAACATAGAAAACCTACAGCACAATACAGGCCCTTCGGCCCACAAAGTTGTGCCGAACATGTCCCTACCTTAGAAATTACTAGGGTTACCCATAGCACTCTATTCTACTAAGCTCTATGTACCTATCTAAAAGTCTCTTAAAAGGCCTCCACCACCATTGCCGGCAGACTATTCCACACACTCACCACTCTGGAGTAAAAAACGTACCCCTGACATCTCTGTACCTACTCCCCAGCACCTTAAACCTGTGTCCTCTTGTGGCAACCATTTTTCGCCTCTGACTATCCACACGATCAATGCCTCTCATCATCTTGTACACCTCTATCAGGTCACCTCTCAGTCTCCTTCACTCCAAGGAGAAAAAGTCGAGTTCACTCAACCTATTCTCATAAAGCGTGCTCCCCAATCCAGGCAACGTCCTTGTAAATCTCCTCTGCACCCTTTCTATGGCTTCCACATCCTTCCTGTAGTAAGGCGACCAGAACTGAGCACAGTACTCCAAGTGGGGTCTGACCAGGGTCCTATACAGCTGCAACATTACCTCTTGGCTCCTAAATTCAATTCCACGATTGATGAAGGCCAATACACCATATGCCGCCTTAACCACAGAGTCAACCTGTGCAGCTGCTTTGAGCGTCCTATGGACTCAGACACCAAGATCCCTCTGATCCTCTACAGTGCCAAGAGTCTTACCATTAATACTATATTCCGCCATCATATTTGACCTGCCAAAATGAACCACTTCACACTTATCTGGGTTGAACTCCATCTGCCACTTCTCAGCCCAGTTTTGCATCCTATCAATGTCCCACTGTAACCTCTGACAGCCCTCCACACTATCCACAACACCCCCAACCTTTGTGTCATCAGCAAACTTACGAAACCATCCCTCCACTTCCTCATCCAGGTCATTTATAAAAATTACAAAGAGTAAGGGTCCCAGAACAGATCCCTGAGGCACACCACTTGTCACCAACCTCCATGCAGAATATGACCCGACTACAACCACTCTTTGTCTTCTGTGGGCAAGCCAGTTCTGGATCCACAAAGCAATGTCCCCTTGGATCCCATGTCTCCTTACTTTCTCAATAAGCCTTGCATGGGGTACCTTATCAAATGCCTTGCTGAAATCCATATACACTACATCTGCTCTTCCTTCATTAATGTGTTTAGTCACATCCTCAAAAAATTCAATCAGGCTCGTAAGGCACGACCTGCCCTTGACAAATCCATGCTGACTACTCCTAATCATATCATACCTCTCCAAATGTTCATAAATCCTGCCTCTCAGGATCTTCTCCATCAACTTGCCAACCACTGAGGTAAGACAAACCGGTCTATAATTTCCTGGGCTATCTCTACTCCCTTTCTTGAATAAAGGAACAACATCCGCAACCCTCCAATCTTTCAGAACCTCTCCCGTCCCCATTGATGATACAAAGATCATCACCAGAGGCTCAGCAATCTCCTCCCTTGCCTCTCACAGTAGCCTGGGGTACATTCCCTCTGGTCCCGGCGACTTATCCAACTTGATGCTTTCCAAAAGCTCCAACACATCCTCTTTCTTAATATCTACATGCTCAAGCTTTTCAGTCTACTGCAAGTCATCAGCACAATCACTAAGATCCTTTTCTGTTGTGAATACTGAAACAAAGTACTCATTAAGTACCTCTATTCTCTCCTCCAGTTCCATACACACTTTCCCACTGTCACACTTGATAGCTCCTATTCTCTCACCTCATCCTCTTGCTCTTAACATACTTGTAGAATGCTTTGGGGATTTCCTTAATCCTGCCCGCCAAGGCCTTCTCGTGGCCCCTTCTGGCTCTAATTTTCTTCTTGACTAGATTTATTACAGCCTTTGTACACCATAGAGAAGTATAGCACAGAAACACACCTAGTCCATGCAGAAACCACTTAAGCTGCCTACTGCCACTGACCTGCACCAGGTCCATAGCCCTCCATACCCCTACTATCCATGCACCTATCCAACCTTCTCTTAAATGTTGAAATCAAGCTTGCATGCACCATTTGTCTGGCAGCTCCCTTCCTCAGCAAGAATGATGCACGCCATATTTTTAGGCACCAGGACCTACCATCTTTAATTACCAACAAAGTTAACTTAAGACTACACAAGTTAGAATATAATGCACCCCACAATCATATTACAAAATAAATAGAATTATTTAACTTAAATACAGTATACAAATATTTACACATGTCCTTTACTAAAGAAATGGAATACTCCACCGTGTATGGTGGGAAAGGCACCCCATTTTAAGATGACACTGATGACACAGCAAAATGACAAAGCAAAGTTTGTGTACGTGTTTACCAAGCGCTCTCCGTCAGTGACAATCATCAGAATCAGGTTCAATATCACTGGCATACATTGTGAGACTAACCCTGATTCTGATGAATATTACATTTATAAATAACTTCATATATTAATTTTCAAAATAATTCCTCTGCATAACAATTTCTACCACATGATGCTGGTTACAAAAGATCAATACTTACAAGAACAGCAATTGAGACGCAACTCAGTATGATGCAGACAACAAAGAAAATATTCAGTGGCTTTGGAGGTAATTGAGGGAAAACAAAAGCACTGATAATCGTTACCTAAAGGATGAAATTGGAAAATCAGACAGTCAGACGGATAACAAGCAAGGGTTTATTGTGCAGACCATTACTTCCAAAACAAAGCAACATCACACCAGGAAAACAGACTCTAAATGTCTCCTATGCAATACTTTCAATCCCCCTCATTCCAAGCTCAAAGTTCAAAGTAAATTTATTATCAAAGTACACATATGTAAGCATATACTACCTTGAGATTCATTTTCTTGCAGGCATTCACAGTAGAACTAAGAAATGCAAAGAAAGCTTGGTCCTGATGCCAAGTCTTGTCTTGAATATGTGACCGCCCTGTACCTCCCACAGATGCTGCCTGACCAACTGAGTTCATACAACATAGAACACCACAGTGTAGTACACGCCTTTCAGCCCACTATGTGCTGAATCTTCGACCTATTCTGAGATCAATCTAATCCTCCCCACCCACATAGCCCTCCATTTTTCGATCACCCATGTGCCTATCTAACAGTCTCTTAAATGCCCCTAATGTATCTGCCTCTACCACCACTGGAAGGATGTTCCACACACCTACCGCTGAAAATTTTAACCTCTGGCATCCAGCAGTTAATCCCAACAGATTGATATTGCTCCAGATTTCAACAGCTGCAGTCTCTTCCATCTCCTTGTAATTGTATTTCAATAAAGATGGTCAAGATGACAAGAGGCATAGATAAAGTAGCCAGCCAAAACCATTTCCATGGACAGAAATGGCTGATATGAGGGGGCATAATTTAAGGTGTCTGGAGTAAAGTATAAGAAGGGATGTCAGGGACAATTTTTTTTTTAAAAAAACAGAGGGTGGTGAGTATATGGAACACCCAGCCAAAAGGTAGTGGTAAAGGTAGATGCATTAGGGAAATTTAAGAGGCACTTAAATATGTACATGGATGAATTATGTTCAGATCTGGTCACCTCATTATAGGAAAGATGTGGAAGCTTTAGAGAGGATGCAAAGGAGATTTATTACAATGCTACACAAACATAAAATGCTAGAGGAACTCAGCGGGCCAGGCAGCATCTATGGAAAAGAGTAATCAGTCAATAGATCAGGCCGAGACCCTTCATCAGGACTGGGAAAAAAAAGATAAGTCAGGGAAAGAAGGTGGGAGGAGGGGAAGGAAGTAATACAAGGCGGTAGGCGTTAGGTGAAACTGAGGGAGGTGGAGGGGGTGAAGTAAAGAGCTGGGAAGTTCGTTGGTGAAAGAAACAAAGGGCTGGAAGAAGGGAATCTGACAGGAGAAGGTAGAAGACCATGGAATAAAGGGAAGGGAGAGGAGCACCAGAAGGTGGTGATGGGCTGGTAAGGAGATGAAGTGAGAGGGGGGGGAAAGGGTCTCGGCCCGAAACATTCACAGTTTACTCATTTCCATGGATGCTGCCTGATCTACTGAGTTCCTCCAACATTTTGTATGTGGTGCTTTGGATTTCCCCAGGTTTATAACTATGCTGCCTGGATTAGAGAGAAGGTCTTATGAGGAAAGATTTGGCAAGTTCAGGCTTTTCTCTTTGGAACAAAGGAGGGTGAGAGGTGACTTGAAAGAGGTGTACAAGATTATGAGGGGCATCTTTAAAAGTGACAATGCCAAATCTCGAAGACATCTTTTCAAGGTGATTGGAGGAAGGTATAGAGAGGATGTCAGAGGTACAGTGGTGTTAGAAAGTTCGTGAATCCTGTAGAATTTTCTCTATTTCAGCATAAATATGGATTAAAACGTGATCAGCTCTTCAAGCAGGCACTAAAACTAGATAAAGAAAATCCAATTAAATAATTAACACAAAAAAATTATGCTTGTTTATTTATTTATTGAGAAAAATGACCCAATGTTACATGTCTTTGTTGGAAAAAGTATGTGAACATTTGTTTTCAGAAACTAGTATGACCCTCGTGTGCAGCAATAACTTCAACCAAGCATTTCCGGTAACTGTTGACCAGTCATGTACAATGGCTTGGAGGAATTTTAGGCCATTCCTTTTTATAAACCTGCTTCAACTCTGAGATGTTAGTGGGTTTCCTTGCATGAACTGCTTGCTTCAGGTCCTTGCACAACATTTCTATAGGATTAAGGTCAGGACTTTGACTTCCAAAACACAAATTTTCTTCTTTTTAAACCATTCTGTTGTTGATTTACTCTTGTCTTTCGGATTGTTGTCTTGTTGCATTATCCAACTTCTATTAAGCTTCAGGTGACGAACTGCTGCCCTGACATGCTCCTGTAACATGTCTTGATACAATTTTGAATTCAATGTTCCCCCAACGATTGGAAGCCATCCAGGCCCTGAGGCAGCAAAGCAGCCCCAAACTGAGATGCTCCTACACCGTGCTTCACAGTTGGGATAAGGTTTTGGTGTTAGTGTGCAGTACCCTTTTTCCTCCAAACATAGCAATGTGCATTTCTGGCAAAAAGTTCAACTTTAGTCTCACCTGTCCACAGAACATTGTCTCAGAAGCATTGTAGAACATCCAAGTGGTCTTTTACAAACTTGAGATGTGCGGCAATGTTTTTTTTTGGAGAGCAGTGGTTTCCTCTATGGTGTCCTTCCATGAACACCATTCTTGTTCAACGTTTTTCTTATAGTGGACACGTGAACAGAGAATTACCAAATTTTAGAGATTTTTGCAGGTCTTTTGCTGTTATCCTTGGGTTCTTTTTCACCTTCTTAGTGTGATCTTTGCAGGACGCCCACTCCTAGGGAGAGCAGCAACTGTACTGAGCTTCCTCCACTTGTAGACAATTTCTCTTACTGTGGACTGATGAACACTCAGGTCTTTAGAAATGTTTCTGTATCCTTTTCTAGGTTCATGCATCTCTACAATTCCTCTTCTAAGATCCTCTGAAAGTTGTTTTGATCGAGGTGTGGCTGACATAAACAAATCTTTCTTGAGAACAGCAGGGTCTTCAGTAACCTGACCTTGTATGTCTTTTTTTTTACAAAGCAGGGCATCTCCCCAACCCACACCTCCAATCCATCTCATTGATTGGAACATCTGACTCCAAATAGCTTTTGTAGAGGGCATTACCCCAGAGATTCACATACTTTTCCCAACAAATTCATGTAATATTGGATCATTTTTCTCAATAAATAAATGAACAAGTATGACACACAAAATGCTGGAGGAACTCAGCAGGCTAGGCAGCATCTATGGAAAAGTGTAGTCGATGTTTCAGGCCGAGACCCTTCATCAGGACAGGTCACCGTAGTCTTTATTTAATACACAGAGTGGTAGGTATGTGGAACGCGGTGCCAGGGTTGGTGGTATAGGCAGATAAATTAGGCACATTTAACAGTTTCTCAGATAGATACATGAAAAGCTATGCAGTAGGTTAAAAGGTCGGTACATCGTGGGTTGAGCAGACTAATATTAAAAGTCACCTTGGATTCTGCACTCTGACTATTGACCCTTTCTGGAAAGGCAAGGCCTTAATCTTCCAGAAACCGATGTCAAGAACCTTCTAACAATCTCCAAGTGTGAGCTATCTCTCCTTTGTTGAGTATAAAGAAGAAGTGGTATACAATGCCTTACACAGAACAGAGGTGTCAATGACAAGACTAGAAAGGTTACACAAGTAACCTAGGTAAAATGAATGGAATTGGCAGCTAAAGCAATGGCATTTTTCCCACCATCGAGAACATCTTCAAAAGGTGTTGCCTCCTGGGAATGAAAGGGTTAAAATATGAGAGGTGTTTGATAGTTCTGGGTCTGTACTCACTGGAGTTTAGAAGGATGAAGAAGGAATATCACTGAAGCCTATCAAATACTCAAAGGCCTACACAAGAGTGGATGTCGAGAGCATGTTTTCCTACAGTGGGGAGGAGTCTAGGACCAGAGGGCACAGCCTCAAAATACAAGGACATCCCTTTAGAACAGAGATGAGGAGGAAATTCTTTCGCCAGAAGGTGATGAATCTGCCATAGACAGCTGTGGAGGCCATGCCACAGAGTACATTTAAATATAGGTTGATAGGTTCTTGATTAGTAAGGGCGTCAAAGGTTACGGGGGTGAAAGCAGGAGAATGGAGTTGAGCAGGATAATAAATCACCCAAATGCACTAATTTTGCTCCCAAGTCTTATGGCCTTTACCATCCAGGACATGCCCTCTTCTCATTGCTACCATGAATGGTCTGGTACAGGAGCCTGATGACACACACTCAACGATTTAGGAACAGCTTCTTCCCCTCTGCCATCAAACTTCTAAATGGTCCATCAGCCCATGAATACTACCTCACTATTTTACTCTCATTTTGCACTATTATTTTAAAATATTATTGTAATTTATAGCCATTTGGTGCTGGAGTGTGTGGCTACACTTGCTGGCTGGCTACGACACATTGTTAGGATGTCAGTGCTGTGCAATACTGCTCTATGTTCTAACCGTTCCCTGTACCTGTCTGCGTCCTTTCACATCCCATCAAATAGTCTACGTGGTTTCTTCAAGCACATTCGGTGCCATGTCTGAGGTGTCTTAGTCTCTAAGCAGTACATTGTCTTTGGCCAGATGCAATTATAAAAGGGACAAGTTTGGGCCAGACTGCTTGGGAGTATAGCCCTCAGACAGAACTGTACACCTTGGCCCAGTAACATGTTGTTTGCTCCAGAATTTGCATCAAGATCAAAGCCTTGTCCAAGGAGTACATGTCCATCTGTAGTGTAGATTGGGTAGTGGGAATTGCATTCCCCACTCTCATATGACAGCCTTAACATTTACAGCTTCCAACTTATTCAGAGGGGATAACTTAAGCTGATTTAATTCATTATCTGCCTTCACCTCAGTTCATTCAGTATCCTGTGATCTGTAAGCTATACTACAAGTACCCCCCTCAGTCCCTATCTTCATCTGACTCCTACTCCACTCACTCCTTACTCAACATTAAACTAATCTTTGTATTTACATTTCCAGACAGCCATGCACTCTCTTCACCCCCAACACATCCCCCCAGCCCACACTGCTCTACTCCACCTTGAACAGGAGCTGCCCATTTGCCTCCAGATACCAGTAAACCTGTAAACCTCAGCACCACTTTCCTTTCCTTTATTCTCAGAGACTGAAGCAATCGAAGAACCTCTCCTGCAAAAGGGTCTTGGTCTGAAATTTCAACTGTTTATTCCTGTTGCCTGACCTCCTGAGTTCATCCAGTATTTTGTGTGCTGCCCAAGAGCAGCTGAGATTTAATGACCCACCTCTCTGGGTTAATGAGTTCCAAAAATCTGCAAATCTTTGTCCTTAGAGGTGAAAATCCCCCTTGTTCTGGAACTCCCTCATGAGAGGAAGATCCTCTCAACACCCCCTCTGTTAAATTCTTCCAGTCTTTTGTTCTAATGATTTCATGCTAATCTGCAGATAATACCGGCAATCTAGTGACTGCTGCAACAGCCATGCACATCCTTCCTTTTTAAAAAACAAGAACTGAAACTACCTCAGCGCAGTAGTAAGGAAAGCAAATGAAAGGTTAACATTCTTTCGAGAGGACTACAATGAAAAAAACAAAGATATAATGCTGAGGCTTTATAAGGACTGCATCTGGAATATAGTCAGTCTCTCTCTCTCTCTCTCACACACGCACACAAAAAAAATGCTGGAGGAACTCAGCAGGCCAGGCAGCATCTATAGAAAAAGAACAGTTGGCCCAAAACGTCATTATTACCTCCTCCCATAGATGCTGTCTGGCCTGCTGAGTTCTGCCAGCATTTCGTGTTTTTTTAGTTGATTGTTCTTTTTGGGCTGAAACCTTTTGGCAGGAATATAGTGAGCAGTTTTAAGACCTTTATCTATGAAAGGATATGCTGACATTGGAGAGGGTCCAGAGAAAGTTTACGAGAATGTACCTGGGAATGAAAGGGTTAATATATGAGCTGCACTTGACGGGCTTTGGGCCTGTACTCACTGGAGTTTAGAAGACTGAGGGGAGATCTTACTGAAAGGCCTAGATGAATGGATGTGGAGAGGATGTTTCGTTAGTGGGGGAGTCTAGGGCCAGCAGGCACACACAGCTTCAGAAAAGATGGATAACAATTTAGAACTGAAATGAGGAATTTCTTTAGCCAGAGGATGGCGAATCTGTGGAATTCATTACCACAGATGGCTGTGGAAGCCAAGTCATTGGGTATATTTAAAGCGGAGATTGATAGGTTCTTGATTAGTACGGGGAGAAGACAGGAGAACCAGCCACGGTGTAATGTAGCAGGCTTGAGAAGCCAAATGGCCTAATACTGCAGCCACATTTTGTGGCCTCACTGAAGTCCTGCACCTACCCATGTTCAGTCTCTTCATCACTCTCCCATCTCCAGAAACTGCAGAATACATCAGCAGAAAGTGGGCAGCACAGTGATATAGCGGTCAGTGCAATGCTTTATAGCGACCGCTGTAACGTCGGGGTTCAGTTCCTGCTCCAGCTGTAAGAAGTTTGTACGTTCTCCCCGTGACCTCGTGGGCCTCCTTCAGGTACTCCCACATTCCAGCGATGCACAGGTTAGGTTCAGTAAGTTGTGCGACTGCTACATTGGCGCCAGAAGCGTGGCCACACCTGTGGGCTGCGCCCAGCACATCCTCGCTGATTTGATTTGATGGAAACGATACACTTCACTGTATGCTTTGACGTATATGTGATAAATAAAGCTAATCACTTTCTTTCTTCTCAGAAATAATGGTATGTCTGACATCCATAATAAATTCTGCCAGATTTATTTTTGTCATTGATAAAGCCTATTCCATCAATTGATAAAGGGTGATTGAGTCAGATCAGGTAAAGATGCACCAATCGACTTGACTGAAGTACTCCTCTGAGAATATCAATGCTATTCCCACCCCACCAATAAGTCATCTATTTGTTTCAGAATAGGGTCATAAAGAAAGCTTTTGGCACTTTAGCCTTCATAAAACAATGTACTAATTACAGGAACACACACAAAATGCTGGTGGAACACAGCAGGCCAGGCAGCATCTATAGGAAGAAGCACTGTTGACATTTCAGGCCAAGCTCCCTATAGATGCTGCCTGGCCTGCTGTGTTCCACCAACATTTTGTGTGTGTTGCTTGAATTTCCAGCATCTGCAGATTTCCTTGTGTTTACTAACTACAGGAGTTGGGATGTTATGTTAAAATTGTATAAGGTGTTGGTTAGGCTTAATTTGGAGTATTGTGTGGCATTTTGCTCACAAAAAGATGCACATTAAACTGAAAGAGTGCACAGAAAATTGAAAAGGATGTTGCCAGGACTTGAGGACCCGAGTTATGGGTAAAGGTTGAATAGGTTAGGATTTTATTTCCTGGAAAGCAGGAAACTTGAAAGAGATATACAAAATTCTGATGGCTATGGATAGGGTAAATGCAACCAGGTTTTTTTCAACTGAGGTTGGGTGAGACAACAACTAGAGGTCATGGGTTAAGGGTGAAAGGTGATATGTTAGCGTGAACATGAGTGGAAACTTCTTCACTCAGAGGTGAGTGTGTGAAATGAGCTTCTAGCGCAAGTGGTGGATATGGGGTTGATTTCAACACTTAAGGAAAATTTGGATAGGTACATGGATGGGAGAGGTATGGGCCAGGTGCAGGTCAATAGGACAAGGCAGATTAATAGTTCAGCACAGACTAGATGGGCCAAAGGACCTGTTTATATGACTCTAATCCACATTCCTCCTCACAACCAATTGATTTTACCCACTGAAGGTATATTAACATTTGCCCCAACTTTACCTATTATGTAATTAATTGCAAACATAATACTTATCAACAGATAAAAGAACCACTACTAGGTATGCAACACGAGGAAATCTGCAGATGCTGGAAATTCAAGCAACACACACACACAAAATGCTGGTGGAACCAAGCAGGCCAGGCAGCATCTATAGGGAAAAGTACAGTTGACGTTTCGGCTGAGACCCTTCGTCAGGACTCAGATTTGAACCTCTGGTACTTACTAATAGTAACAGTGCAGTGGGGACACCTACAGCGATGTTGATAATCCGATCCTGAAAGAAAGAAAGAAAGAAAGAGAAATTAAAATTTCAGACTATGTTCAATGCAATAAATCTGTACAATGTAAATATTATTTCAAACTGTAGAGCATTAATCAGAAACATCCAAGGATTTTTTAAATAATTAAAAACCTCTTTTTCTTAATTATTTAAAAACACACAGTAACACAGCATCAGTCGATAAATACAGGACCATAAGATATAGGAGCAGAATTAGGCCATTTAGTCCATCAAGTCCGCTCCACCATTTCATCATGGCTGACTCATTTCTCCTCTCAGTCCCAAAGTCCTGCCTCCTCCCCATATCCCTTCATGCCCTAACCAAGAATCTATCAACCTTTGCTTTAAATATACTCAATGACTTGGCTTCCACAGCCACCTGTGACAATGAATTCCACACATTCATCACTCTCTAGCTAAAGAAATACCTCCTCATCTCCATTTAAATGGACATCCTACTATTCTGAGGCTGCATCCTCTGATCTTAGATTCTTCCACCACAGGAGGCATCCTCTCCACATTCACTCTATCAAAGCCTTTCACCATTCGAGGAGTTTCAATCAGGTCACCCTTCATTCTTCTGAATTCAGTGAATACAGGCCTAGAGCCATCAAACACTCCTCATATGATAAACCTTTCAATCCCAGAATCATTCTCATGAACCTCCTTTGAACCCTCTCCACTATCAGCACATCATTTCTTAGATAAGGGGCCCAAAACTGCTCTCAATACTCCCAAATGAGGCTTCACCAGTGCCTTAACATTAGATCCTTGCTTTTATATTATATTCTAGTCCTCTCAAAATGAATGCTAACACATTTGCCTTCCTCACCACCAACTCAACCTGCAAATTAAGCTTTGGGGAACCCTGCATGAAGACTCTGCAGATGCTGGAAATCCAGAGCAACACACACAAAATGCTGGCGGAATTCAGCAGGTCGGGCAACATCTATGGAGAGGAATAAACAGCTGGGCCGAGACTGTTCATCTGTCCTGCTGAAGAATCAGTCGACAGTTAAAGTCACTGATCAAGATCAACCTCAGCATCAAAGGACAATAGCTTCAATCCTCACCCCTCCTCTCTGGTTCCACTTCTTACCCTTCCAGCTGCTCCCCCTCCTGCCCATCACAACTCCTACTCACCTGGTCCTACCTATCACCTGTCAGCCCCTGCCTCACCCCTCCCACTTAACACTGGCATTTCCCCTCTACACTCAGTAGCATGATGGGCACCAGAGTTAGGACTTCAATTCCAGTGCGCTCTGTGAGGCTTGTGCATTCTTCCTGTGAACTGTGTGACTTTTCCCCAGGTCCAAACACATTTAGGATTGAGACCCTGACCCAGTTCAGTTGTCTTTATAATTGTGTTTGCTCCCCTCAATACCATTTTGGAAACCCAGGGTGTACTTATGTTTGAGGAGTCATGGTAGCCTAGCGGTAGCGTGACGATACGAGGGGTGATTGATCAGTTCATGGCCTAAGGTAGAAGGAGTCAATTTTAGAAAACCTAGCACATTTATTTTTCAACATAGTCCCCTCCTACATGTACACACTTAGTCCAGCAGTCATGGAGCATATGGATCCCTTCTTTGTAGAAGTCGGCATCTTGGACCTCCAGAAGTGGGCCACAGCAGGGGTGATTGATAAGTTTGTGGCCTAATGGAAAAGGAGATGAGTTAATAACTTCAAACTCTCTGCATAATCACTCAGAGTTGAACTGCACGTGCATGTAACGAGAGCTGTATAACTCATCTCCTTCTACCTTAGGCCACTAACTTATCAATCACCCCTCGTATTACAGCTTAGGGCATTGGAATTCAATACATTCTTCTCATGTGGGTGTGGGTTTCCTCCTGGTGCTCCGGTTTCCTCCCACGGTCCAAAGACAGAAATCTTCACTGTAAATTGTCCTGTGATTAAGCTAGGATTAAATTGGTGGGCTGGAAGGGCCTATGCCACACTATATTTCTAAAATAAAACAAAATTAAAAGAACACTCCAAGGCAAGGTCTCGACTTGAAACATCTCTGCCTCCACAGATGTTTCTCGGCTGCTGAGTTGTTTGTAAATATGCTCCAGATTACAGCATCTGTAGCCTCTTTTCGCTGCAGATGAGATCTTGTTCAGATGTAGTTGTACAAGGCCTTGGTGAGACCGCACCTAGAATATTGTGTGCAGTTTTGGTCCCCTAATCTGAGGAAAGACATTCTTGCCATAGAGGGAGTACAGAGAAGGTTCACCAGATTGATTCCTGGGATGGCAGGACTTTCATATGAAGAAAGACTGGATCAACTAGGCTTATACTAACTGGAATTTAGAAGATTGAGGGGGGATCTTATTGAAACGTATAAAATTCTAAAGGGATTGGACAGGCTAGATTCAGGAAGATTGTTTCCGATGTTGGGGAAGTCCAGAACGAGGGGTCACAGTTTAAGGATAATGGGGAAGCCTTTTAGGACCAAGATGAGGAAAAACTTCTTCACACAGAGAGTGGTGAATCTGTGGAATTCTCTGCCACAGGAAACAGTTGAGGCCGGTTCATTGGCTATATTTAAGAGGAAGTTAGATATGGCCCTTGTGGCTGAAGGGATCAGGGGTTATGGAGAGAAAGCAGATACAGGGTTCTGAGTTGGATGATCAGCCATGATCATACTGAATGGCAGTGCAGGCTCAAAGGGCCGAATGGCCTACTCCTGCACCTATTTTCTATATTTCTATGTATAGCTGGCTATCAAACCTCAATCATCTGTTCACTGTCCACTACTAGTGAATCCCCAGCCATTATGCAATTCAACACTTCTATACAGCTGTCATTTAGATGTAAAGCTTCAACCTCACAAGACTGGACAACCATGGATCATCAGTAAATAATTTCAGCTGGAGGAAAACAGTCACAAGTCCATCAAAATGCAACCTGGACTAGAGAGCATATCTTATGAGGAAAGGTTGAGCAAGCTAAGGCATTTCCCCTTGCAGTGAAGGACAGGTGACTTGATAGAAGTGTACAACATGATAAGTGCATACATAGTGGTCAGCCAGAGATGCTTTCACAGGGTGCAGATGGCTAATACGAGGGGGGATGATTTTAAGGAGATCGAAGGAAACTATGGGGAGGGAGATGTCATTGGCAAGGATCTTTTTTTATTACACAGAGAATGGTGGATACATGAAGTGCACTGCCAGGGGTGGTGGTAGAAGCCGATACATTAGGGACATTTAAGACTCAGACTGGCAGATAGATGATAGAAAAATGGAAGGATATGTAGGAGGGTACAGTTTGATTGATCCTACAGTAGGTTATAAGGTCGACAAAACAATGTGGGCCATAGGGCCTGTACTTTATTTATTTACTTAGAGATGCAGCATTTAACAGGACTTTCCAGCCTAATGATCTGTGCCACCTAGCAACACACCAATTTAACCCTAGCTTAGGCTACGTCCACACTAGACCAGATAATTTTGAAAACGCCAGTTTCGCGTAAAAACGATAGGCGTCCACACTATGCGTTTTTAAAAATATCTCTATCCACATTGAAACAGCGATTTTGGCGAATCTCCTCCTCCTGCGCATGCGCAGGACACATCTACCAAAAACAAGTGACATGTTTGGTGTCGAATCCCGCCATAAAAGTGCGCGTTTGTGTAGTTACAGACTAGAAAAACTTAAAACGACGGCCAGCTGTTGGCTTTCGCGCAGGGGAACTTAAAAGTAAAAAAACAACAAATACTGGAGTGTACGGAGGCAACTGACAGGGAGCTCACGGACAGATTGACCCGGCTGACGATGAACATTGAAAAACTGACTAACTCTGTTGCATTAATAAAGAACCTTGTTAAATGTATAAAACATGTCTGCATCAGTGTTATCTTGTATTTCCATACAATGCTACATTAGGCTGTTACACATCTATTGTCAGAGAAGTACTTGCATAAATAGGTAAACCACCTTCATACCAGCAAGGACAGAAAACAGGGCAAAGTGAGTATACTTATTTATTCAGTAAGTTATGGGTCAAAGTATTTGGTGAGTACATCTCTAGCTCTTCTGGCGTCAGTTTAGTTGCCGTCTGTTCTGAAATTGTTAGGTTGTGTTCAAGAAAACCATGCAATAGCGCACTGCCGTCTGACAACGTTTTCAGATTTCTCCAGTTACCCCGTCCACACTGATCTGACCAATCTGGCGTTTTCAAAAATACACACTTTGGAGAGCGTTTCTGAAAAGCTCCGGTTTCAGGGGGACGAAGACGTCATTTTAGTGTGGACGAAGGGTAAAAACGAAGAGAAAAAGCTTCGGTTACAGATTTATCTGGTGTAGTGTGGACATAGCCTTAGTCACAGGACAACTTACAATAAACAATTAACCTACTAATCGGTACATCTTTGGAATGTGAGAGGAAAAACGGAGCACTTGGAGAAAACCCATGAGGTCACACGAAGAAACTACAAACTCCTTACAGACGCTGGAAATGAACTGACACCCCAGGCTAACCACTTCGCTACTGCGGCATCCTATACTGCTCTATGTTCTAAAATCACAGTGTGTACAATAAACCAACTTTGGAACATTCTATGCTAGAATCACTGTTTAAAACAGACAGGGTGCCTATTTAAGTCACGAAACGGTGTTTTTGTTCTCCAAGGGTCATGGTGACTGGATGCTCAAAAGGACAGTGTACATAGAGCCTTTGAATATTTACAGCAGAAGATGGATTCTTGCTAAGCAAGAGGATGAAAGGGGGCTGAAAGTGAACGGCAGTCACAATCAAATCAGCCAACACTAAATGGCAGTGCAGACTCAAGATTCCAACTGACTGCCTTACACTAATTCAGGTTTCAGTTCTGTGTGTGGATTTCTAACAATATCTGCCATTTTAAGAATTTGCTCACCACCTCGAAGCTCGAATTCTTTCAATAAATAAGCCTTTGTTGCTTACCACTCAACCAAAACCCCTAATCACCTGCCTTAACATCACCTTACACTATGCAATGTCATGATTTGTTTGACAATATTTATTTGAATCCACTGGGTATGTTTACTTTGTTGAAGGTTCCATCTAAACAGATGCTGCAGCAATCAGTTTCCCTCCAGCGTTCTATATGGCTGGAATATGTACCTCATTACAGATAATTCAAAGTGTACTGGGTTTCAGAAAACCATTCTGAAATATCAAGAATTAGAAAATCACAATGAAGGTGCAGTTGATCTTTAAGATAGATATCAGAAACAGCTTTCAACATTTTAACTGTGAGGACAGATTATTCAGAGGTTGTGTTAGACTGCATCTTATCACTTTGCATTTTAATATAATTTTACTTGCGTAGAACATGTTGACGTAGACTGGTTTATTATTGTCAAAATATACATAGGTTGAACTTATATTGAGTGGAAAACCCTACAAAAAGTAATGGATACAGCCCAGCCCATCATGGCTAAATTCCTCCCAACCATTGAGCACATCTACATAAAGCTTTGTCGAAGGAAGGCAGCATCCACCATCGGAGACCCCCAACACCCAGGCCATGCTCTCTTCTCACTGCTGAAACCAGGAAGGTACTACAGGAGCCTCAAGATCCAGGTTCAGTAACAGTTTATTGCCTCCCATCAGGGTGGAGGCTATATAACATCCACGCCAGGACCACCAGGTTCAGGAACAGTTATTACCGCCCTACCATCAGGCTCTTGAACCAAAGGGGATAACTTCACTCGCCCTATCACTGAAATGCTCCCAATCCTATGGACTCTCATTCAAGGACTCTTCATCTTATGTTCTCAATATTTATTGCTTATTACTTTTTCCTTTTTTTGTATTTGAATAGCTTGTTGTCTTTTGCACACTTGTTGAACTGCCTAGTTGGGCAGTCTTTCATTGATTCTGGTATGGTTATTATTCTATGGATTTATTGAGTATGTCCGCAAGGAAATGAATGTCAGGGTGGTATATGGTGACACGTGTACTATAATAAATTTACTTTGAATTTTGAGGTATAGTGAAAAACTCTTTGCTCCCATGCATACAGATCAGCTCATTACACCGTGTATTGCAGTAGAACAAGGTAAAACAATAACAGAATGCAAAATAAAGTGTAACAGTTACAGAGAAAGTACAGTACAGGTAGAAAAAGTGCAAGGGCTATGATAAGGTAGGCTGCAAGATCGAGAGTCCATTGTCTCAAGTCGTATAAAGGTGGGTTAGAAGGTGGTATGTGCTTTCAGGCTTTTGTATCTTTTGCCCAATGGGAGCAGGGAAGAGGAGATTCAAGATTGTTTAATGTCATTTCCTATACAAAGTGTAAAGGAGAACAAAATAATTGTTGCTCCAGATCTGATGCAGCACAAAAAAACTCAAAAGATAAAGAACACAATAATAAAAACAGAATAAATATAATTACAGAGGATAACTTATATAGATATATTGACTGAAGATCCATAAAGTGACGCTAGGCACAGGAGTGTCTGTACATAAGGTGACTTTGACTGACACGAAATGATAAAGTAGTGGTGAGTGGGAGTGTGGAGGGCTGGGTTACTGAGTGGAGGTATTGATCAGCCTTACTGCTTAGGGAAAGTAACTGTCTTTGAGCATGGTGGTCCTGACATGGATGTTACACAGCCTCCTCCCTGAGAGTGGGACAAACAGTACACGAGCAGGGTGGGCGGGTTCCTTTTCTGACACCTTTTTGTATGTATGAAAGAAAGCATCACAGGATTGTTAAGGTGTTCTTCCAGTTAAAACTCTAGTTAGGCCACACTTGGAGTACTGTGTCCAGTTCTGGTCGCCTCACTATAGGAAGGATGTGGAAGCATTGGAAAGGGTACAGAGGAGATTTACCAGGATGCTGCCTGGTTTAGAGAGTATGGATTATGATCAGAGATTAAGGGAGCTAGGGCTTTACTCTTTGGAGAGGAGGATGAGAGGAGACATGATAAAGGTGTACAAGATATTAAGAGGAATAGACAGAATGGACAGCCAGTGTCTCTTCCCCAGGGCACCACTGCTCAGTACAAAAGGACATGGCTTTAAGGTAAGGGGAGGGAAGTTCAAGGGGGATATTAGAGGAAGGTTTTTCACTCAGAGAGTGGTTGGTGCGTGGAATGCACTGCCTGAGTCAGTGGTGGAGGCAGATACACTAGTGAAGTTTAAGAGACTACTAGACAGGTATATGGAGGAATTTAAGGTGGGGGGTTATATGGGAGGCAGGATTTGAGGGTCGGCACAACATTGTGGGCCAAAGGGCCTGTACTGTGCTGTACTATTCTATGTTCTATATGTTAACATCCACGTTCAGAATTTGTAAATGGTAGGAAAGCAATGTTCCCCCACAACAGCAACATCTCCTCCATGATCTCCATTGGCAGAGGTGCACCACAAGGCTGTGTGCTTAGACCCCTGCTCTACTTACTTTACGATTATTACTATGAGGCGAAGCACAGCTCCAATGCTATATTCAAATTTGTTGACATATGCCCAATCAAAGGTTGTGACAAATCAGCATATAGGAGGGAGAGTGAAATTCTGGCTGAGTGCTCCCACAACAACAACCTCTAACTCAACATCAGCAGGAGCAAGGAGTTGATTATTCAATACAGGAGGCAGCAGTCGGGGGCCCATGAGCCAGACCTTATCGGGGTATCAAAGATTGAGAGGGTCAATAGCTTTAAGTTCCTGGGACCAGTATGTAAGTGCCATTTCAAAGAGCACAACAAATAGCTTAGAAGTTTGCACAGATTCAGCATGTCATCTAAAATTATGACAGACTTCTATAGATGTACAGCGGAGAGCGTGCATCATGGCCTGGTATAGAAACAGCAGTACCCACAAACAGGAAAGTCTACAAAAGGTGGTGGACACAGCCAGCCCATCGTAGAAAAAGCCCTCCCCACCGTTCAGTACATCTAGATAAAAGAGTGCTGACATAAGAAGACAGCATCCATCAAGAACACCTACCATCCAGGCCAGCTCTCTTCTCACTGCAAAGAAGCTGGTAAAGGAGCCTTAAGTCCACACCACCAGGCTCTGGAACAGTTATTACCTTTCAACCATCAGACTCATGAATCAGTGTGGATAACTTCACTCACCTCAACACTGAACACAATCTATGGACTCACTTTCAAGGACTCTACAATTCATGTTCTCAGTATTATTGATTTATTCTTTGTTTCTTTATTGTATTTGCAGTTTGTCTTTTGCACATTGGATGCTTGTCAGTCTTTGTGTTTTGCATTGACTCCACAGTACTTCCCTATTCTACAGTGAATGTCTGCAAGAAAATAACTCAGTAATATTTAATGACATATATGTACTTTGAAAATAATTTTACTTTGAACTTTGAGACAGTGAGCAAAGCTGCACCCAGAGAGCAACCTCTGTACCTTGGATTACCCCTCTCCACGATGTACAAGTTTCAGTACTAAAGGATTCCTGACACCCAGCAACTGTGATATTATCATGCTTTGAGCAGCCAGACACATAATGATCATCAACAATAGTACTATTTGCATAATGTTACCGCCTGGAATTCAATTTCCGCCTCAGTCTATTCGGAGTTTGTACGTTCCCCAAGAGACCACATGCATCTCCCATGGCTTCATGTGGCCCTGATGGGGGGAGGGGCGGCTAAGCAGATGCTACACCTTGCCCAAGGATGACCTGCAGAGGAAAGATGTGCCTTACACCTCCTTTGGTAGAGATGTATCTCCAGCCCGCCATCCATTAAATTCACGCCAACACGAGCGATGCACGTGGCTCTCTATGGAACATGCTGCAAACAGTGCAGCGTGAAGTAGCGCAGGTCCATTTTGATTTTCAGGAGACAATGTAACGTACAATATTGAGCAGAACAGTTCAGTTCCTTTGGTCCACTATGTTGTGCCAACCTTTATTCTACTCCAAGATCAACCTAACATAGCCTACAGAGCTCTCCATTTTTCTATCAGCCACGTGCCTATCTAATTCCCCTTCAACATCATATTTTTGACAGTCATGAACACTGCCTCACTATTCCTACTTTTCACTTTTATTTTTATTGCAATTTAGAGGATTTTTGTGCTTGTACTGTACTGCCGACACTAAACAGTGATAGCAAACCTGATGCTAATGTCTGGCTGGCAAAGTGCAGATATGTCTCTACCTAAGGAGGTGTAGGCACTCCTTCTCTCCACTAGCCTGCAGGTCACCCTTGGGCAAGACCAAGGGCACCTGCTTAGCCCCCTGATCAGGGTTACGCGAAGCTATCGGAGCAGGTGATGGACTGTCGTATGAGCAGCAAGTGTATATCACACGTCCTGATTATGTGACCATAGATGCCAGGCAGACAATCTCTAAAGAGTATTGATAATGGACGGGGTCACTCTTTTTTTTAAAAAAGACACTGCCCAGAAGGCGGCAATGGAAAACCACTTCCGTAGAATTTGCCAAGAACAGTCATGGTTATAGACCATAATCACCCACATCATACAACAGAGCATATAATGATGATGACGATGAGGACTGATATCTCTGCTGTACACATTCAATGCTGGCTCATTCTGCAAAGCCCACATTGCTTCAATCTATACACAAAATAAATAAAATCTCACAATGACCTTAAAATTCTAAAATCTATCGATTTGCATTTTCAGTGACCAAAGCTTCACAAGCACTCTGGGGTAGGGAAGTGCACGTGTGTCCGTGTGCATACACACACACACACACACACACACACACACACACACACACACACACACACACACACACACACACACACACACACATATATATATATATACACACACACACATTGTAGTAATTTTATGGTCTCAATTGAGGACTGACAGTGGGAAGGGGGTATGGAGAGGGGAATCATGGTTGGAAGGGAAGGGAGAGTGAAGTAAGTGGGAAGCACCAGAGACATTCTGTAATGATCAATAAGCTAATCGTTTGGAATCCAGTGACCTTGCCTGGTGTCTCAGGGCTGGGTGTGTCTGCTCCCATGCCACCCCAGGCACTTCTCTGTCATCTGTTTCACACTGCTTCCATGGTGCACCATCATCATTCCCAACATACTTTGCTCCCACCAGATTTACAATTTTGCACAGTACTGTACATCCAAAGGGTAGCATTGTAGCAAAGCGATTGGCTTAACATTTTCCAACACTAGCAATCACAAAAGGGTTCAATTCCCATGCAGTTTGTAAAGAGTTTGTACACCCTCCCCATGACTTTCCTTTGGGTACTCTGGCCTCCTGCCACATTCCCACAGTTATACAGGCTAGTTTGAGTAAGTTATGGGCATGCTATGTTGGCACCAGAAAAGTGGCAACACTTGCAGGCTGTCCCCGACACATCATTGGACTGCAGTGATGCTAGTGCACAACAATGCATTTCATTATGTTTCGATGTACACGTGACAAATAAAGCGAATCTTTCTTTTAAAAACCCTTTCTTTAGCAAGGTGCTCAAAATTTTACACAATATACCAGTCTACGTCTTACCAAAGTCATCCTGCTGCCGTCAAATCTTCTCATATAGAAGGCTGACACACTACCGGTATTTGCCCCTTTTAGTCACTTATTGCCATCTTCATGTTAGACTGCAGTGACTCGTATTAAAGCTAATTTATTAGCGAAGCGCATTAATGACACCATTACCTGGAGATGCATTTTCTTACAGGCATTCACCAGTAAAACTAAGAAATTTATTGTTCATGATATTTTTTGCTTATTTATTATTATTTCTTTCTTTTTGTATTTGCACAGTTTGTTGTCTTTGCACTGGCTGAACACCCTAGTTGTATGGTCTTTCATGGATTCTGTAATGATTATTCTATAGATTTATTGAGTATGCCCACAAGAATATCAATCTTAGGCTTGCATATGGTGACATAAATGTACCTTGATAATAAATTTACTTTGAACTTTGAAATACAATAGAATCAATGAAAAACTACGAAGAACTGACAAATAACCAAGCAACACACACAAAATGCTGGAGGAACTCCAGCAGGCCAGGCAGCATCTATGTAAAAGACTATAGTTGACGTTTCCGGCCGAGGCCTTTCATCAGGATTTGCCGATGAAGGGTCTCAGCCCAAAACGTCAACTATATTCTTTTCCATAGATGCTGCCTGGCCTGCTGAGTTCCTCCAGCATCTTTTGTGTTCCTTGGATTTCCAGCATCAGGAGATGTTCTCCTGTATGTGATCTGACAAATAACCAATGTGCAAAAGACAAACTCTGCAAATAAATAAATAAATAAATAACACTGAGAACACGAGTTGGATATTCCTTGAAAGTTCTTGGTATACAATTACGCCAAGATCACTTCCAACACAGACAGGTCTATCCTCTCCAGCTTATAAGTACTTGACTAATGTATAGCCCATACAGACAGCGAATGTCTAGGAGATGGGTAAAATGGATTTGCGGGCTGCAGCGCTGCTGGAGGCATCTCCTGCCATGTGGTAACTCAGTTTGTGACCACATTTCCAATCGCGAACACTAAGAAAAGTTCCCAAAAACAGAACCCTGCTGTAACTGGATGAGGAACCAAAATCCACTTCTGTGTTGTGTACTACATATTCCATCTGCCAGTTCTCCCCCTCACCACTACAACTCCACCCCCAGCATTCCCTCCAAAATCCCTCTGCAGACTCTCAAGCCCTCTGGGTTAATGTCAGCAGCAAACCGTTCCCTCACCCAAATCGTCGGAAGACTGTGAAATGTAGTAGATGAAGCACAAATCCTGCCAGTCTCCCACACCACCAACCTGACAATGAAGCATTTACTCACCTCACTGCTTTGTTCAAAAATCAATGTACCTTAGCTATTGTCCTGGTCCAGCCACACAATCATTTCAATGTACGAGTGATAAATCCAAATCTGAATCTGTTTTTGTTCTTAAAGCAATTCCCAATCTACATTAGCATATTGTCCACATCAATGCTACAGCCAACAAAGACCCAGAGTCTACTCCGCGATTCTATCATGGCTGGTTTATTACCCCATTCTCCTGCCTTCTCCCCATAGTCTTTGATCCCTACTAATCAAGAACCTATCAACCTCCACTTTAAATATGCCCAATGACTTGGCCTCCACAGCAGTCCATGGCAACGAATTCAACAGATTCACTACCCTCTGGTCCTAGACACCCCCCACTAATGGAAATATCTTCTCCATGTCTACGCTATGCAGGGCTTTCAATATTCGGCAGGTTTCAATGAGATCCCCAAATCTTCTAAAATCCAATGAGTACAGGCCCAGAGCCATCAAATACTCCTCATACTCTAACCCCGTCATTTCCGGGATCATTCCTGTGAACTTCCTTTGGAGCCTCTCTAATCAGCACATCCTTTCTTAGATCAGAGAGCATGCAATAAGAGATTGTTTCAGCTTGGAAAAGAATAATTGATATGAAAACTGATGAATAAGAAAACATATTAAATAGGATTGTGGAATCACACATTTTAGCACAGGAAATGACTCACTAATTTACCACAACTCAATAGAGTGCAATCTAATGCAGTTCCTTCACTCCTCGTTTTCTTTTCGATGCTGAATCTTCAAATTATAATCAAGGGAAATGGAGGCAGCATTACTGCCAAATTTCATGAATTTTTGAACATGCTCATTTAATTTTTTACAACTCCTCCCCCCGGTGTTTTACTTTACTGACGATCTCTCTCCTTCCCATTGCTTGATACATTTGTGCTTTTAAAGTCAAAGTGAACTACGAATTCAAAGTACTTATTCTTACAATTTATAATTGTTCTATGATACTTGACAAAGTCTCAAATAAAAGATTTCTTCCAATGAGAAAGATTACAATAATGCACTTTTCTTCCATCATACAATTGCCTGTTAAATATAACTGTAAATTTTAGGTCTTTGCAATTAGTTTCACAATCTAAAAATAAATATACAAATTCAGCTCCCTTAAAATGGCTGTTTCCATTCAGTAAATCAGTGGTATATAACAAGGCTGAAAACCAGTTAAATCGAGAATCAACATGGCTGTGAGCCTGGTTCTGAAAAAAAAGTACAAATGAAAGATAACAAGTTATTGCACCACACTGCAGGGACTGCAATCAAAGTGAAATATATATTAATTACACATTATATGCAAAGGGGTACTCCAGTCACTTGTCAAATTTCAGCTTCATTAACTCATTTTTCACTTATGACAATTCAACTATTTCAATCCAGACTTAAGACACGCACTTAAATACAAGGTAGAAATAAATGATTTTCTCTGAGCTTCAGTGACTCAGCTGAAACTAAATTTAAAATTGGCCTATGCTCAAATTGAGCTCTGGAGTTAAGAGATCAGAACTCACAATTAATTAGTGCCTTTTATAAGCCCTTACCCTTGCCGACGTCTCCCCAAATAAGGGCCTGTTGTCTTGTCCACTTGTGCCATATGTCCGTGTGGCATATTCATCCATTGCAACTTTACACAATACACTTTCATGCAGAGCAAAATCTTGCAAGCTCTCTGTAAGTTATCCCGACCACATTGTGGTAAATCTATTCACTTCTGAGGAAAAGCACTTCAGTGGAGATATTTCCTCTTCGTTTTCATGGTGAACGACTCTGAAATGCGAACAACAAGACAGTCAGAATGAATCCACCCTACTGCTGCCAATTTGCTTCACTTCTCGCAAGAAACGCTGATGAATGGACTGTCTCCCAAGAGTATACACCACTACAGCAACCAAAATAAATCATATTATCTAATCATCAAGCTCATAAATAAGGAAAAAAATTCTTCATTAAAAACAGTAGACAAATAAAGATCAATTATCTGATTTCCTTCTCAATACCTGTTCTAGAATTAGCAAATTGTCAAAGAATTATATATTGAATTTTATTTCCGCTATTACTAAAAATCAAGAATAACAGCATCGCATTAATTTATACACTCAATGGCCACTTTATTAGGTGCAGGAGTGTAGCTAATAAAGCGGCCAGAGGTGTGGAACTTCGTGCGCTGCAGCCCATCCACTTCAAAGTTTGACATGTTGTGCATTCAGAGATGCTCTTCTACACACCACTATTGTAATGCGTGATTATTTGAGTTACGTAATTGATGTATTTATTATACACTTTGATGTAGGTGTGACAAATAAAGCTAATTTCTTTAATCTTTAAAATTTAGGAGTTTGAAAGATTAACTTGAACACAGTTTTCAAGTAGGTTAAGTTCAGGGAATCTGGGAGAAGAGACTTTCCTGGAGTGAATTTGGGGAAAACTCTTTACATGAATTCAGAAGAAATGTGGGAAAATCCTGCACAAACCATGGTGGTTAATTGTAAATCCAAGGCTGTTTTCTAAAGGTCTATCAATGTGTACAGGAAGAGGGAGGTACATGAAGCTAATTGACAGATTCCTGGATTTCTAAAATTAGCCACAGACTGCTCATTGGTTGGGATATACAAAAGCAAAATATTGCAGCTAATGGAAATCTGAAATAAAAGCAAGGAATCTTGGAAGCACCTGGAAGGTCAGGCAGAATTAATATTTCCAGTTGATAGCCATACACAAAATGTTGGAGGAACTCAATGGGTCAGGCAGAATTAATATTTTTGTTGTAAAGGCACACACAAAATGCTGGAGGAACTCAGCAGGTCAGGCAGCATCTAAGAAGAGATATGTACTGTCGATGTTTTGAACTGAGACCTTTCATCAGGGCTGATAAGGATGGGGGCAGAAGTTAACATAAGAAGGTGGGGGAGGTACAGAAGTGCAAGCTGAAAGGTGATTGGTGAGACCAGGTGAGGGGGCATGGTGGATGGGTGGGGGAGTGGTGAAGGGAATGATGCAAGAAGGTGGCAGTGGATAGGTGGAAGAGATAAAGTGCTTAATAAGGTATCTGATAGACCATCAAAGGAGGCGGGAAATCATAGGGAGGTGATGGGCAGGTTGTGAGGGTAGGAGGAGCAGGCCCACAAGAAGGAGGGACAACAAAGAGAATTGGTTTCTGCAAGTTAGAAAAATTGATGTTGATGCAGTCAGGTTGAACACTACAAAAACAGAAGAAGAGGTGCTGCTCCTTCAACCTGCATCGACCCTTGACTGGAATTTTCCGATGAAGGTTGTAGAGACTGACTCTGGAAAGTAGAACTGAAAAAAACTAGGGCTTTGAATAAACTCTTCATGTCTGTGAGATGGGAGGTTGTTTGTGTATCTTTGCATATTTCAGATAGTCAAATGTTTGACCACGCAGTTTGGCCTTGAACATGGTTATTTCTTCATATGAAAATCATCCGATCTGGAGGGTGTGTAATGACTGTTCAGACAGAAATAACAAGGCTACAAATAGCTGTAGTGAAGACAGACTATTGCCCATATTATCGCGATCTTCCAGAGAACTCGCTTTAAACCCCTCTCTTCTTTATCATTTAGCTATATCGTATCAAATTGGACAAGACAATGTGGTCTACAAAGTCCAACATGGGGACTGAAGAAAATGTTAAGTCAGCCAAACCAGGAGAAAACTATCCACAAGGAACCATGAACATCAACTGGCTGTGAAGAAGCATGTCCAACTCTCCCGAGTCTCGACCCAAAAAGATCCAGAAGGGCACAAATTCAACTGGGCATCAATGAAAGTCATGGTGCAAGTAAAAATGTGACATGCAATACCCAGAAGCATTGTTTTCCTCAACATTTCTGTAAACAACTGAGTTTCCGTAGGGACACCCAATCAGCTGATTGATAAGTATATAAAGGCCAACCATTCTGATTACACAGCACAAATGAACAGTGCACTGATGACATCCCCTCATATGGTGAGAAACATTTGAAAATGGAGTGCCAAGATCTGAGAACAACCCAACCATATCACACACCTGATGTAGGGTTTCGGCCCTAAAACGTTAACTGTTAATTCCACTCTATAGATAATGCCTGACCTGCTGTGACCCTCCAGCATTTTGTGTATGTTGCTCAGCCATTTCAAAAGATGCATTTCTTCTAATAGTTTAAGTACCGTAGATTCCGGACTACAGAGCGCACCTGATTAAAAGCCGCAGGCTCTAATTTTAGAAATAAAATCAATTTTTTAATTGTAAAGGCCGCACCGGATTTTAGGCCGCACCGCTACTTTTAAATATACATACGTATCGGTAACACAAATTACGTTGCATATACTTTTTTACTGAACAGCACGAACAACATTCCAATATCTCCTAGCGACTGGTAAAAATATATATACTGCAGCTTACCAGGAAAAGTTATTGATCGACTTTAACTTAAAAGCAGCGTTTTCGCTCGGGTCTAATCGGCTCTGACGCGCTTGCGCAATGCGATCGGGTCTAATCGGGTCTGACGCGCTCGGGTCTTGCTTTTCTTCGAGTATTTTCCATGTTGATGAGGGTGAGTACAAATGACTGATTTACAATAATTTAATTGTGAAAGTGCGCTTGATTTATCGTACAATTTCATTGGACCTCTGTGAACTACTCATCAATTTTATTGGTCTACTGTTACGAGGCAAAATGTTTACGAGGCGGCATGAAAAAAAACCATGTATTAGCCGCTCTGGATTATAGGCCGCAGAGTTCAAAGCTGTTCAAAATGTGGGAAAAAAGTAGCGGCTTATAATCCGGAATCTACGGTATTCAGTTGGCTTCTGATTCTTCGTTCCTGTAGACTATGCAAATAAAACCAATGTGCTTGCCAGGTTAGAATGAAGACAGAATGGGAGATTCAGGTTAAGGAAAGGGCAAGTGATGGGAAGGAATATAGATTCCCTTTTTGATCAATCTCATTGCGGAATTTGTGGATAAATTATGGCTTGAAAGTTGGAATAAACTGGGATGGGATAACAAAAGGGAGGAACCTTCACACATGTTCAATGGAAAACTCAACCACTCAGAAACTCAAGATTTGGTTTTGTGTTCTGATATTTTAGTTGCATTGTAGAATTTATCTACCTAGTTAGAAGCAACATTAGTGAAAAGTGGGTGCCAAATGTTCCTAGTTATTACATAAAACAGTACAGCAGAGGAACAGGCCATTTGGCCCATCACATCTATCAAAGTTTAAAGTAAATGTATTATCAAAGTACGTACTGTGTGTCACCATTTACTGAAATTCATTTTCTTGCAGACGTTCACAGTAGAACAAAGAAATACAATGAAATCAATGAAAAACTACACACAGACTAACAAGCAACCAGTGTGCAAAAGACAAACTGTGCAAAAAACAAATACTGAGAACAACTGTGCCAACCACAATGTCATAAGCTAATTGCACCTGCCTGTACATGGTCTGTATATCGCTCCAACTCTGTCTGTCTAGCTGCCTCTCAATGTTTAGGTGAGAAACTCTTTTTCGGTACAATGGCCTAAATTTGTTTTCCCATATGCGTGGTTTACAATTCTATCAGCTTGACCGCACAAGCATAGCATGTACCAGATTCTAGCCATCATGGTCGGAAGTAGCGTTACAGAGGTGTTGACAGAGCAAATTAATAGTGTGTGGTTTAAACCAATAATGTGTATTTGATTTAAAATTAAAGTTCAAAGTTTACTTCGATAATAAATTAACTTTGAAATTAAATGAATCTCAGTTTTATTTGATGACATGTATGTACTTTGATAATAAATTCATACATGTCATCAAATAAAACCGAGATTCGTTTTCTTACGGGCATTCATAGTAAATATAAGAAACCCAGTAGAATCAATGAAAGACCGCATCCAACAGGACAAACAACCAGAGTGCAAAATACAACAAACTGTCCAAACACAAAAATAATAATAATAAATTAACAATTAATATTGAGAAGATGAGGTTGGGTGGGACTACAACTGGGGTCATGGGTTAAGAGTGAAAGGTGAAAATGTTAAGGGGAAATTTCTCCACATAGACAGACAGTCATGAGAGTGTGGAATGAGCTGCCAGCGCAAGTGGTGCAAGCAAGCTTGACTTCTACATTTAAGAGAAGCTTGGATAAGTATATGGATGGCAGGGGTATGGAGGGCTATGGTCTGGATGCAGATCGATGGGACCAGGCAGCTTAAACAGCTCAGCATGGACTAGACGGCTGAAAGGCCTGTTCTGAGCTGTACTTTTCTATAACTATGAGATGAAAGCCCTTGAAAGTGAGTCCAAAGGTTGTGGGAACAGTTCAGTGACAGAGCAAGTGAAGTTATCCCCACTGAACAGCCTGACAGTTAAGAGGTAATTGTTCCTGAATCTGAGGCTCCTGTACTTCCTGCCTAATGGGAGCAGCAAAAAGAAAGAATGACCTGGATGGTGAGGGTCCCCGATGATGGATGCTGCTTTCCTGCGACAGCGCTCCATGTAGATGTGAATCTATGGAATTCATTGCCACAGGTGGCTGAGGAAATCAAGTCATTGGGTGTATTTAAGGCACAGATTGATAGATTCTTCATTAGTCTGGAAGTCAAAAAGTATAGAGAGAATGAGGTTGAGAGGGATAATAAATCAGCCATGATAGAATGGCAGGACAGGCTCGATGAGACAAATGACCTAATTTTGCTCCTAGGTCTGATGGCTTTCACTGTGGGAACTCAGGTTGGAAGTTAGAAAGAGGAGCCAGGTTTCAGTCAAGAGGAAGAAACAGAAACCAGCCCTCAGACGTGTAGATGAACGAACACAGGATGAATGCAAGCTGCAGCCCAAACGAAGCCCATATCCAAAAGACTTGCAGATCAAAATAACTTCTGCTTTTTTTAAAAAAAAGTCCCTTTTGTGCATTTTTTTTCTGTTTGTGGTTTTCTATATAAAAACGCAGGAAGTCTAAAAGAAAGCAGGTGGCACAAACAAGGCCAAGTGAATGATCCAGGGGCATTCAGATGGCTGAGAAAATTATTCTGCAACACAAGCTAGAAATTTTAGCGTTAGAGCATACAGCAGGGAAAAGGGCCCTCTGGCCCAACCTAGCTAGTTGTCCCATCCTAGATAGTCCCACTTGGCCATGTCAGGCCCATACACTTCAAAATGTTTTCCAAGCACTTGTCCAACAGTCTTATAAAAATTGTTGTTGTACCTGCTTCAATCATTTCCTCTACAGCTCATCCAACATGTTCATCATACTTTAGAGTCACAGAGAAGCACAGCACAGAAACAGGCACTTCAGCCCATCTAATCCATTTATACTGTCTTTGTCTGCCCAATCTCTCTCTCGAACCCAGTCCCTAAGTCCTGGCAACATCGTGTGTTTTGGAGCAGAATCAAGGAGTATGGGGAGTATGCTTCAATGACTGTGTTTATGAAGGAACATGGAAGGAATTTTGAGAAAAAGAATCAGGTTTATTATCACTGACATATGTTGTGAAATATGTTGTGAAATTTGTTGTTCTGCAGCAGCTCAATACATAAAATATACTGTTATTACAGGTAATACCAGTTGTTGAAGCCGTGCCACTCAACAACAGGTATACCGCTTTGGATATTGTTGGGGGAAAGGGGGGTTGACAACCTAGCAGAGGAAACTCTGGCACTGAGTCTGGCTCTGTGGCTCAGAAGGGAAGGGGGGGGGGGGGGAGAAGATTAGTGGAGAGATTGGGAAGAAAAATGTTGTTAAGCCAACAAACAAAGTCAGGAATAAAAAGGGCATGGTGGGAGTAATGTTCTGAGCTACGTACATTTCAATGCAAGAAGTATTGTAGGAAAGGCAGATGAGCTTAGGGCATGGTTCAACATGTGAAATTATGACACTGAAGTCATTGGTGAGACTTAGTTGCAGGAGGGGCAGGACTGCCAGCTCAGTGTTCTGGGATTTTAGATATGATAGAGTAGGAGGGATTAAAAGGGAAGGGGAGATATTACCTGTTAGGGAAATGTCACGGTAGTGCTCAGTCGGGACAGACTAGACAGCTTCTCTAGTGAGGCTTTATGGGAGGAACTGAGGAATAAGAAAGGTATGACCACATTAATGGGGCTGTATTATAGACCACCCAACAGCCCGTGGGATAAAGAGGAACAAATGTGTAGAGATCACAGACTGTTGCAAGGAACATAAGGGTGTGATAGTAGGTGATTTTAACTTCCCAATGTATTGTCTGGGACTCTAATACTGTAAATGCGCTAGATGGGAAAGAATTTGCCAAATGTGTTCAGGAAGGTTTCTTTAGTTAGAAGACCCAGAGAGAGTGTGATACTAATCTCAGTTTAGGGAATAAGACAGGGCAGGTGACAAAAGTTTATGTAGAGGAACACTTTGCATATAGTTATATAAACTACAGGACAGAAACAGGCCCTTGGGCCAGCCCGTCCAGTCCGTGCCAAACCATTTAAACTAACTAATCCCATCACCTTGCACTAAGACAATAGTCCTCCACACTCCTCCCCACCCATGTATCTATCCAAACTTCTCTGAAATGTTGAAATTGAAATTGCATCCATCACTTGAGCTGGCAGCTCATTCCACACTTTCACTAATCTCGGAGTGAAGTTCCCCCTCAGGTTCCCTTGAAACATTTCATCTTTCACCCTTAACCTATGACCTCTATTGTAGTCTCACCCAACCTCAGTGGAAAAAGCCTGTTTGCATTTACCCTATCTATACCAAGGTAGAACATACAAGGTAAATGGCAGGACACTGAGGAGTGCAGTAGAACAGAGGGATCTGGGAATACAGATACTTAATTCCCTAAAAGTGGCATCACAGGTAGATCGGGTAGTAAAGAGAGCTTTGGGCACATTGGCCTTAATAAATCAAAGTATTGAGTATAAGAGTTGGAATGTTATGGTGAGGTTGTATAAGACATTGGTGAGGCCGAATTTGGAGTATTGTGTGCAGTTTTGGTCACCTAATTACAGGAAGGATGTTAATAAGGTTGAAAGGGTGCAGAGGTGGTTTACAAGGGTGTTACCGGGACTTGAGAAACTGAGTTACAGAGAAAGGTTGAATAGGTTAGGACTTTATTCCCTGGAGCATAGAAGAATGAGGGGTGATTTGATAGAGGTGTATAAAATTATGATGGGTATAGATACAGTGAATGCAAGCAGACTTTTTCCAGAGGCTAGGGGAGAAAAAAACCAGAGGGCATGGGTTAAGGGTGAAAAGGGAAAAGTTTAAAGGGAACATTAGGGGGAGCTTCTTCACACAGAGTAGTGGGAGTGTGGAATGAGCAGCTAGTTGAAGTGGTGAATGCAGGCTCACTTTTAACATTTAAGAAAAACTTGGCTAGGTATATGGATGAGAAGGGTATGGAGGGATATGGTCTTAGGTGCAGGTCAGTGGGACTAGGCAGAAAAATGGTTCGGCACAGCCAAGAAGGGCCAAAAGGTCTGTTTCTGTGCTGTGATGTTCTATGGTTCTGTACCCCTCATAATTCTGTATACCTCTATCACATCTCCCCTCAATCTTCTACATTCCAGGGAATAAAGTTCTAACCTATTCAATCTTTCCTCATAATTCAGGTCCTCCACATCCAGTAACATCCTTGTAAATCTTCACTGTACCCTTTCAATCATATTTACATCTTTCCTACAGATAGGTGACCCAAATTGCACACAATACTCCAAATTAGGCCTCACCAACGTCAACATAGCATCCCAAATTCTGTACTCAATACTTTAATCTATGAAGGCTGAGATCTAGTAATCAAAATACCATTAGTTTCAAGGTAATTGTGGAAAAGGATAGGTCTGGTTCTTGGGTTGAGTTTCTAAATTAGAGAAAGGCCATTTTTAGTGGTATCAGAAAGGATCTGGCAAGTGTGGATTGGGACAGGCTGTTTCCTGACAAAGGTGCACTTGGTAAGTGGGAGGCCTTCAGAAGTGAAATTTTGGGAGTACCAAGTTTGTATGTTCCCATCAGAATAAAAGGCAAGGATAATAGATTTAGAGAACACAGCAGCATAGTGGTTAGCAGATCACTTTACAGTGCCAACAAGCCGGGTTCAATTCCCGCCACTGCCTGTGAAGAGTTTGTATATTCTCCATGTGAGTTTCTTCTGGGTGCTCCGGTTTCCTCCCACAGTCGAATGATGTACCAATTCATAGATTAATTGGTCATTGTAAATTGTTCTGTGATTAGGCGAGGATTAAATTATTGGTGACAAAATAAATAAATATATAGACCTCAGTTTGAGAGATATTGAGGTCCTGGATAAGAAAAAAAGGAGATACATAGCAGATACAGGCAGATTGGAACACACAAGGTTCTTGAGTACAAGAAATGCAAGAGAACACTTAAGAAGGAAATTAGGAGGGCTAAAAGGCAAGGCTTGCCCTAGCATACAAGGTGAAGGGGAATCTGAAGGGATTCTACAGATATATTAAGAGCAAAAGGATAGCAACGGTCAAATTTGGTCCTCTGAAAGATAGGAGTGATAATCTATTCATGGAGTGGAAAGAGATGGAGGAGATCTTAAATGGATTTTTTTTGCATATGTATTTACTCAGGAAATGGACACAGAATCTAAAGAAGTGAGGCAAAGCAGCACTGAGGTAATAGACCCTATACAGATTACAGAGGTCTTGTTTGCTGTGTTGAGACAAATTAGGGTGCATAAATTCCCAGGGCTCAACATGGTGTTCCCTCAGACCCTTTGGGAGGCAAGTACAGAACTTGCAAAGGCCCTAGCAGAAATATTTAAAACATCATTAGCGACAGATGAGGTAGCTAATGATGTTCTGTTGTTCAAGAAAAGCTCTAAGACTAAACCAGGAAATTATACGCCTGTGAGCCTGACATCATTAGTGATAAAGTTATTGAAAGTTATTCTAAGGGACCAGATATATAAACATTTGGTTACACAGGGACTGATTAGGGATAGTCAACATGGCTTTGTGTCTGGTAGGCCATTTCAAACCAATTTTATTTAGTTTTTTTTTGAGGAAGTTACCTGGTATGTTGATGAAGGCAAGGCAGTGGACGTTGTCTGCATGAATTTTAGTAAGGCCTTTGACAAGAACCCACGTGGGAGGTTGGTTAAGAAGGTTCAGTTCCTTGGCATTCAAGATGAGGTAGTAAATTGGATTGGACATTGGCTTCATGGAAGAGGCCAGAGAGTGATTGTAGATGGTTGCCTCGCTGAAAGGAGGCCTGTGATTAGAGGGTGGCAAGAGTGTGGAACGAGCTACCAGCACAAGTGGTGGGTGTGGGTTCTTTTTCAATATTTAATAGAAATTAGGACAGGTACATGGATGAGAGGGGAACTGAGGACAATGGTCTGGGTGCAGGTCAATGGGACTAGACAGATTAATGATTTGGCACGGACTGAATAGGCTTTTAACTTGTAGTTTGCATTTAGCTGTGCAGATTAAGAGGGACATTGCAGCTTCACAGGTTGGAATTGTGATTGAGTCGGGGTTCAGCATCACTAGAAGTTTTTTTTATTTCGAGATACAGAGCTGAACAGGCCCTTCCAACCCAATGAGCTGTGCTGCCCGGCAACACACCTATTTAACTCTAGACTAATCACAGAACAACTTACAATGACCTATTAACCAGCTAACTGGTATGTCTTTGGATTGTGGGAGGAAACCGGAGCACCAGGAGGAAACCTATACGTACGAGGGAAGAACCTACAAACTTTCTTACAGAAGATGCTGGAATTGGACTCCAACACCCGAAGCTGTAATACTGTCACACTACCATGGCACCTCAAACACAAGTACATCCAGAGTTTTGAAATGGTGTTGAGGGGAGTGAGCACAATTAAAAGACAAAACTTGCACTAGATCAGGGTCTCAATCCTAAACATCATTATTTACTCCCCCTCTCCCCAAACCCACAGATGCTGCTCAACCCAGAGTTCCACCAGCAGACTGTACGTTGCATCAGATTCCAGCATCTGCACTCTCATGTCTCCATGACAATTTTAGGTGCAACATTCATGGACCTCCACCATTTTAAGCATTCCAATATTTTAAAAGGACATCACTGGGTGCTTTTAAATCTAAAGTAAATGGCTTTACAGGATTTGGGGGTAACATTATCATTTAGGAGATACAAGAGATGTCAGACACTGAAATCTGAAGCAAAACATATCAAAGTTAGATTAAATAAGTAATACAAAAATAAAAATTTCAAAAAAGTAATGAAGTAGTGTTGATGGACTCAATATCCATTCAGAAATCAGATGACAAAGGGAAAGAAGCTGCTCCTGAAACACGGAGTGTGTGTTTTCAGGGTCCTGTACCTCCTCCCTGATTGTAGCAATGAGAAGAGTGCATGTCCTCATCTCATCTGGATGAGATACATCTGGTGCCCATTTCTTTCCATAGATGCTGCCTGACACTCTGTGCTCCTCCAGAGCTTTGTGAGTTACTACCAATTAAGAAACGTTTTTAGAAAGTGGCCAATACACTTCGCAATGAAATACACTCCTGCTCAGACATCCTCACTGCCAAAATATTCTCAGGTTATTTTAGATCCTCTTGGTAAGATAACACAACTGGAACTACTTAATGCAATGTCCACATCAGTTTAGAGAAGGGGTTCTCAGCCTGGAGTCCATGGACCCCTTGGTGTTGGTCCATGGCATAAAAAGGTTGTGAACCCCTGGTTTAGTGCAATCATCATAAAGTCATACAGCAATACAGCACAGATACAGGCCTTTCGGTCCAACCAGTACATGCCCACCCAGAAAGTCCCAATTTCCTGGGTTTGTCCCGTATGCCTCCAGGCACCTATCCAAGCGCTTCTACATTGACACCATTGTATTTACCTCAGCCACTTCTCCCTGCAGCTTATTCCATAAATTCACCACCCTGTGTGTGAAAAGGCTGTCCCTCAGGTCCCATTTAAATCTCACCCTAAACCTGTGCTTCCCTGGCTTTAGACTCCCCTGCCCTGGAAAACAGACTGTTACCATCCACCTTATTATCTACACATAACATAATTGTTAAAGCTTATATAACATAACAGAGTCAGAGCTACACAGTACAGAAACAGGCCCTTCAGCCCAACTGATCCATCCTGACCATAGCATCCCCTCTGCTAGTCCCAGTGCCTGCATTCAACCCATAACCCTCCAAGCCCGTCCCCTCCATGTACCTATCCAAATACAACTGTACCCGTCTCAACCACTTCCTCTGGCAGTTCATTACGGGGACTCATCACTCTCTGTGTGAGGAAGTCACCTCTCAAGCCTCTTATAAATCTCTTCACTCTTAGCTTGTATCCGTGCTCTGTAGCTTTGGACTCAAGGGGAAAGAATATGACCTCCCGCCTTATCCATAGCCCTCATGATTTTATAAACTCTCTGAGGTCACTTCTTATTCTTCCAGACTCCTAGGAATAAAGATCCAAAGTGACCAACCTCCCCCTGTAACTCAGACTCTCTGGCCAGACAGCATCCTCTCCTATAACAGGGCGATGGATACTCTACACAATACTCACCAACCATTTATATAACTGCAACATAATGTTCCAACTCCTGAACTCAACACCCTGACTGATGAAGGCCAGCATGCCAAATGCTACCTTCACCACCCTGTCTGCTTGTGTGGGTTGCATACTGTAAATATTTTCTGATACTAAATTGAACCAATGACTTGGCATTCACAGCTCACACTTAGAACATATCAGTACAGCACAAGAGCCCACAATAATACATATCTCTCCATTCCCTGCATATTCATGCATCTGTCTAATCACTCATTAAGTTCTTTTGTCATATCTGCTTCCACTACCACCACCCCTGTCAGTTCATTCCAGACATCCACCACTTGGGGGGGGGAGAAAAAAAGTTGCCCCATACATCTCCTTTGAAGTAACACTTTAGCGCATGACCAGAATTTACAATTTGCACCAGCTGCTCATACGACCATCCACCAGCTGCTCCCATGGCTTCACGTGACCCTGAATTGGGGGGGGGGGGAGGAGGGGGGAGAAAGAGTGCTCAGCAGGTGCCACACCTTGCCCAAGGGTGACCTGTAGACTAGGTGGAGGGAAGGAGCGCCTTACACCTCATTTGGTGGAGACACATTTCCACCCTGCCACCCAAATGAATAGAAGTCCCAATTCTGACGCTGGGGCACTCCATTAGTCACAGACTTCCAGTCAGAAAATTAATCTTCAACCACAGGACACTGAACAGCACAACATAGTACAGGCCCTTCGGTCCACAACTTTGTGCCGATTTTTTAACTTAAAAATATAATCTAAAGCTTCCTTCGCGCATAGTCCTCCATTTTTCTTTCATCCATGTGCCAAAGAGTCTCTTCCCTCAAGATGAGAGATGAATGAATACCCTGCCACCACCAACGTTTCATCACCAAAACAGCAAGCTGTTTACTGTTCACGTGCTACAATTTACCACAGTATAATATTGGTTCATGTGCTGTGTGTGATATATGTTCTGTGGGTGCGCCAAGGTCCAAAAGAACGTTGCTTTGGTTGTAAAAATGTAGTCAGGAGACAAACTGAAACTTAAATGTCTGGAATGTATCTGCCTCTACCACCTTGACAGTGTGTTTGGGAGCACCTGGAGAGATTGGAGGTCAGAGGCCCAATGCCTGAGAGTTTGGCCCGGGAACTGGAGGTCACAGCCCCAACGTCTGACAGTCTAGAGCCAGGGACTAGAGGCATATCCATGGTTTGGAGGCCTCTGTGTGTGAGTGGATGAGAGAGGGAGTGGGGAGTGGGGAAAGGGGCTTGTGGTTGTTGTTTTGTTCTGCTGAACTCTGTGGGCCTGCTATTTTGGTGTCAAAACGTGCAGAGACACTTGTAGACTGCCCCCAGCACATCCTTGGGTGATAAGTCATAGAACACCACAGCACTGAAACAAGCCCTTCACCCCATCTAGTCCATGCTGAACTGTTCATCTGTCTCATTCCACTGACCTGCACCCAGACCATAGCCCTCCCATTCATTTGCCCACCTCTTAATGTTTTACTCAAACCCACATCCACCACTTGCTCTGACAGTTCATTCCACACTCTCGCCTCCTTCTAAGTGAAGAATTCCTCCCTCAGGTTCCCCTTGAACACCTTTCACCCTTAACCCATGACCTCTAGTTCTAGACTCACCCAACCGGTTGTGTTGGTTAATGCAAATCATACATTTCACCATCTCTACTTTTATTTATTTAGTTATAGAACGTGGAACAGGCCCTTCCGGCCTTCCGAGCCGCACCGCCCAGAAAACCCACCTACCTAACCCTCGCCTAATCACAGGACAATTCACAATCACCAAATGACCTACTAACCCGAGCACCTTTGGATTGTGGGAGAGAACTGGAGCACCCAGAGGAAACCCACGCGGTTCACGGGGAGAAGGTACAAACTCCTTGCAGGCAGCGGCAGGAATTGAATTCCATACTCCAGAACTGTAATAGCATCGCACCAACATATACGCTATCATGGTAAGTTTCAATGTATGGGATAAACCTGAATCAGATCTGCATAATAATATAAATTCCATTCAACCTCTCACCCAGACTAATTATTAACTTTTACAACCTATCAAGCTGAACATCAGTTCCAATCATCAGTGCAAAGCTTTTGTGACGCTCCTCAGGGTCACTTGACTGCTAACTTTGTCTACATGTAACACTTTTGGTACATCAAGAACAATAGTGGGGAGGGAAAGAAAGGACAAATCCAGGAGAAACAAAGAGTGCACAAATCCCCTTAAGCACAACAGCTACAAACAGAAATCCAGATAACAACGTACTTTGACCTGTGGAGTGGGGGAGTTGACAGACACACCTTCTCTTACATGAAACTTGGTTAAAAAAAAACTGCTGGCTGACTTATCAGATCAGTTTGAGTGTAACCTCTGTCTAAGCAGCAGCAGACTGGAGACAGAAGAACAAGGCCAATACCCAGCCAAGGTAGATTCAGTGGTAAAAGGTGACTTTTCAAAATGCACCAAGGACCAAAGATAAAACAACTTACCTGCTGGAATTCTGAAATAATAATTTAACCTTTTTAAAACTTTGAACCTTTTGCAGTAAACATTATTCTTCCTTAAAGTTTCAAGATTTTGGGTGGCAAAATAGAAATACATCTCTACCAAAGGAGGTGTACAGCACACCTTCCCTCCGCTAGCCAGCAGGTCACCCTTGGGCAAGGTGTAGCAAACTGCTTAGCCTCCCTGATCAGGGTCACGTGAAGCCATGGGAGCAGAGGATGGTTG
Source organism: Hemitrygon akajei (assembly GCF_048418815.1). Taxonomy (NCBI): domain Eukaryota; kingdom Metazoa; phylum Chordata; class Chondrichthyes; order Myliobatiformes; family Dasyatidae; genus Hemitrygon; species Hemitrygon akajei. Next base: position 79,978,018 of record NC_133137.1, on the reverse strand, counting down.
TATGAGCAGCTGGTATATACCACACGTCCTGGTTATGCGACCACTGACGCCAGACAATCTCTCAAGAATATTGATCATGGCTGGGCTCACCCATCTTGTAAAGACACTACCCAGAAGGCAATGGCAAACCACTTCTGTAGAAAAATTGTCAAGAACAATCATGGTCATGGAAAGACCATGATCGCCCACGTCATATGACATGGCACATAACAAATGAAGATTTTAGGATTGTTTAATGTCATTTCCAATACACAAGTGTAGAGAAGTGTAGTGTAATTGTTACTGCAGATCCAATGCAGCACAAAAAAAATTAAAGAACACAATAATAAAAAATATTAAATATAAATACATAAAATAGCTTATATACATTGACTGTATGGCCATAAAGTGACGCTAGGCATAGGAGCATCTATCCATAATGTGACTCTGACAGGAAATGATTAAAGCAGTGGTGGTGGGGAGTGTGGAAGGGTGGATTACTGCTTGCGGAAAGTGACCATTTTGCAGTAAGTCTGGTGGTCCTGGCCTGGATGCCCTATCACCTCCTCCCCGATGGAAGTGGGACAAACAGTCCATGAGCAGGGTGGATGGGATCCTTCATGGTGTTACTGATCCTTTACCAGCACCTTTCAGTATACATGTCCTTGATGGCTGGTAAAACCAGCAAATGGGCTGGGGGGGGGGGGGGGGGTGGGGTGGAGCAGGGGAGGGAAGAACGGTTTAGGGGATTGAGGTGGGGGAGGAGGAAAGGAGGAAGGGCGGGGGTGTTAGTGGGGGGGAGGTGGAGGGAGAGGGTGGATCTGGGTTGGGGAAGGAAAGGACATCTAGAGCGTGAGTGGGAAACAGAAGAGGGGAAAACCGTTCTGGGGTTGGGGGTGAATGGAGGAAATAAGAGGAGGAGGGGGCATGGATCTACGGGAGATTGAGGACAGGTATGGAAGGAGGACGGGGAAATAATTGTCTGGGGCGGAGGGGAATATTTGGGTCTACAGGTGAAGGTGGGTGGGAGACATACCCCTCTGGACAGAAGGGAATACTGTATTTGGGTCTAGAGGTGAATGTGGACGGGAGTGAAGAGATTACAAGTGATGGTGAGACAAGCTCGATCTGGGAGGTGGGTAAAAACAGAAAGGGGGTGAGTGAGTCTGGCGATAGGGAGCAGACCCCAGGCTCCTGGGGTGGTGGTGGTCGAAAGAAGCAGCCTCGGGCGGCTGTGGGGTACTTATCGGCACCTGGACTGGGGGTTTCAAGCCGCAAGGTGCAGCTCAGGGGCGGGGACCACTCCCCCACCCTGACCCAACCCGAGATCTCTGCCCCCAACCCACAGGCCCTGGTCCCGGCCGTCTCCCCCTCATTCTCCGGGGGTAAACCGGAGGGGGCGGGGGTGAACAGGCCAGCGGGACCATTCCCACAACCCTCCGGCCTCAGACACTCGCTCCCCGTCCCGAGAATCGCCACCTCCCCGCTCCCTCACACACTCACCGTCCATCCGCCGTTTCTCCGCACCGCGTCGGCCAAAAACAAATGGCCGTGACGTCACGGCTGCTCTTAAAGGAGCGGTGTTAAAGGGAAAGAGCGCCCGCCCCTTTCCGGCCTCCGCCTGAGGCACAGGCCGATCCCAGCATTTCCTCTGACCATGGACCCGTGATAGGGAAGGCAGAAAGGTACAGGGGAGGGCTGCAATATATTTGGGAGTGTGTGTGGATACATCTGAGGATGTGGGGTATATCTGAGGGAGTGTGAGGGTATATCATGAGAAATGGGGTGTATTTGAGGGGATGTGAGGTATATCTGAGGGTGTATGAGGTATATCTTAAAGGGTGTGTGAGGTATGTCTGAAGATGTGAGGGTAAAACTAAGAGGGATGTGAGTTATATCTGAGGGTGTGGGAATATTTCTGAGTTCCCTATGCTCATTCCTACCTCTGATACAGCTTCTGTTCTCCTATGTTAACACCTCTTCAGTTAGCTTTGATCAATTATTTGTGGCATCTTGGGAAGATAAAGGCAAAAATTACTTGGGCCAAGGATTCTTGGAAAGGTGACAGGATCATGGGATACAACACGTAGAAGTTCTTCCTTCCACCCAATGAAAAAAAGACAAGTTTATTTACATAGGCAGTACAGTTGCGTGGAGCAATGTTTACAGTTATACCAAGGAAGGAAACGAAGGAAAATCCAATAGACTGAGGTCAGCAGTGAGAACACAGCTAATAATGATGATGGACTCTTGACTTCTGAGTCAAACTCATTGTGGTCCTTGCACCCCACTGTCTGCCTGTCACTGCAACACTGTAATCTGCTCTCTTGGAACATGCCCTATTCTTATTGTTATCATCAGGGAGGAGGTACAGAACACTGAAGACCCACACTGAACATTTTAGAAACAACTTCTTCCTTTCTACCATCAGATTTCAGAATGGTCCACCTCACCATTTTGCTCTCTTTTGTAACTTATAGTAATTTCTTTTTATGTATTGCACTGTATCAATGCTGCAAAATAACAAATTTCAGGACATGTGTTGGTGATAATAAACCTGATTCTGATTCTCCTCGTCAATGAATCTGTATTTGCAAGTCCAATTCCTTGAGAATCAGAATAAGGTTTATTATTACTAACTTGCATTTATTCTTTGTACGTCTTCCCCGTGAAGGCATAGGTTTCCTTTAGGTTCTTCTTGTGTTCCAAAGACATAAGGATTAGTAAGTTGTGGGCATGATATATGGTGCCAGAAGCATGATGACATCTTCAGACTGTGTTGGTCATTGACGTAAATGGCGCCTTTCATTGCATGTTATGATACACTGTATATGTGACAAATAAAGCTACCCTTTAGAAAGAGTGGTCAGAAATAGTGGTTGAAATGGGCACATTAGCCACGATAACATAGCAGTTAACGCGATGCTCTTACAGCTTGGGGTGTCGGAGTTCACAGTTCAATTCCAACGTCATCTGTAAGAAGTGCTCAGTTCTGGTCACCTCGCTACAGGAAGAATGTAGAAACCTTAGAAAGGGTGCAGAGGGGATTTACCCTGGATTGGGCAGCATGCCTTATGAGAATAGGTTGAGTGAACTAGGCCTTTTTTCATTGGAGCGACAGAGGATGAGAGGTGATCTGATAGAGGTGTACAAGATAATGAGAGGCATTGATCATATGGATAGTCAAAGGCTTTTACCCCAGGACTGAAATGGCTAGCACGAGAGGGCACAGTGTTAAGGTGCTTGGAAGTAGGTATCGAGGAGACGTCAGGGGTAAGTTTTTTACGCAAAGTGTGGTGAGAGTGTGAAATGGGCTGCCAACGACGGTGGTAGAGGCGGAAATGATAGGGTCTTTTAAAAGACTCCTGGATAGGTACATGGAGCTTAGAAAAATAGAGGGCTATGTGTAACCCAAGGTAATTTCTAAGGTAAGGACATGATCATCACAGCTTTGTGGGCCGAAGGGCCTGTATTGTGCTGTAAGTTTTCTATGTTTCTAAATCTGTACATCCTCCATGTGGAATGTGTGGGGTTTTCTCCAGTTTCCTGCCATGGTCCAAAGACATACCAGTTAGTAGGCTGTAAATTGTCCTGTGATTAAGCTCAGATTAAATCAGGGGTTTGCTGGGCGTCACAGCTCGAGAGGCTGAACGGGCCTACTCTGTTCTGTATCTCAATAAATACAAAATAAATAGATTCACGACATTCAAAAGCCATCCAGGTAAGTATATGAATAGGAGAGAATTAGAGTGTTCTGGATCAAAAGCAGTCAGGTGGAACAAGCTCGCCTCACAACACAGTCAGTATGGTTGAGTTGGGCCGAAGGGCCTGTTTTTATGCTGTATAATTCTATGACACCCCGTTTGCCAGTTACTGCATTCTTTGTCTTTAAACCAATAGTCGTCAGGGTCATGTGACATATTCCCACAACGGTAACATTTCTTTCCTTCATTTCTGTTCAGTGACATTTTATTTGTAGTATATTCCAGAGATTTTTTTTGGTATCTCTGAAGCATCCCGTGCTGCTATTTCCAATGATATTGCAACGTTGAGCGCCTTCTTTAATGTAAGGTCTTTTTCACACAGGAGCTTCTTCTGTGTGGTTTCACAGTGCATGCCACACACTAACCTGTCCCTCAATGCATCCGATAGACCAGCTCCAAATTGACAATGTTCTGATAATTTGCACAATTCAGCACAATATTCAGAAATGCTTTCATTTTTGCTGATTCCATTTGTGAAATTTAAATCTTTCAGCAATGACCAGTGGTTTGGGGTTTAAATGCTGTTGAAGAGTGTCTACTATTTGCTTGAACGTTTTGTCAGCTGGCTTTTGAGGTGTTAACAAGCTCCGTAGCAGTCCATATGTTTTTGCTCCCATAATACTGAGTAAGAAGCTGCCTTTCTTTTCATCATTAACACCGTTAGCATCACAATATAACTCTACTCTTTCAATGTAAGTTACCCAGCTTTCAACGCTACTATCAAATGCTGTAATGGTTCCAATCATCGCCATCTTTGTTATGTTAATTTAGTCCCTTTTTTTTCCCCTTGTTTTCTTTTTAGCTAGCTCCTTGCAGTCACTGCACATTCCACTTGACTCATGTGTCCTTTTTGCAAGCGCCACAAGCACACTCCATCTAGATGCATGTGTCGCTCCTTTTCATTTCCCTTCTCTCTTTTCTCCTCTGAGTGTTCCGATAAGATGTAGGTTCATAATCCCCGTCGCCAATTTGTTGTGTATGTGGCCTGTTTACACAACTATGTTATTAATAAAAACACTGGAAACAGGAACTAAGTTTCATGGTTCTTTACTGGTAGAGTCTGAACTTAACACACACATACAAATCAATGTGTGCCTAATAGCGCATGCAATGACATGTTACTATAACAGAAGGTAGTCCCTTATTATAATGTAGGCTATATGGCAAAAAACAAAAAATACATCCAGTCAGTAAGTGGCGGTTCTGTGGGTGAAGACGCTTTGTTACTGAGAAAGGTCAGAGGAAATTAGTTAGATTGATTCAAGCTGAGAGCAGGACACTGCAGATGCTGGTAATCTGGGAGCAACACATGAAGTGCTGGAGGAGCTCAGCTGTTCAGGTAGCATCCATGGAGTAGAATAGACAGTCAACATTTCGGATTGAGACCCTTTATTAGAACTGGAAAGAAGGGACAAACCAGAATAAAAAGAGCAGAGTTGGGGGTGAAGTTGTGGAGGTTACAGCAAGGTGAGGGTTAAAATGGTTTGCTTAACCATCTCTTATTATTAGTGTGGCTGTACTGAGGTAGGATGGATATGTGGAAGTTGCAGCAAGGTAAGGGTTAAAATGGTGTGCTGACAGAACTGAGGGCAGACACTGTACAGACACAGTCTGAACCAAACCTTTGAAAGCTAGGTCACCTTTGTACAGCCGATGTTCAGTCAGTTAACAGTCGGGATGACAAGCTGACAGAGTCACTGGTGTGCAGACATGATCTGAACACGGCCCTTGAAAGCCCAAATCTCCTCTGTACAGCCTTTCTGTTTAAGCCTGGGACCCAAGGTCACCATGTATACTAACATTAGATAAAAAAGGTTCAAAGGTTCATTTAAGTATGCATGTACAATACAACTCTGATATTTGTCTTCTCCAGATAGCCACAAAATACAGAAAGATTATAGGAGCTGATGAAAAAAAAAGACATTAACTCCCACCCCCCGGCAAGAAGAAGAAAAGAAACAAATCTCGCAGACCCCAAAATCCCCCACCTTCCTGCAGAAAAACAGAGACAATGGCATCAAATCCCCAATCCTCCCCCACAGAAAAAACAGCGACAACAACAATCCCACACCCTCTCACTCGCAGAAAAAAACAGCAACAATAACAGTCCCCAACCCCCTCAATCACAGAGAAAAAACACAATAGATAACGATACAAACAGATAAAAACAGGTAATGATGCAAACGAAGGATTCTAGAGCAACAGTTGCTATTGGACAGTTATTCTCAATTATTATTGGCTTTAACACATAGATTGAATGGGTTGCCAGGGCCTTCGGTTAGTTGGGATTGACCATAGATGTGTGATCTAAGCACTCACCACTCTCTGTGTTTAAAAAAAACCTACTTCTGACATCTCTTCTATACTTTCCTCCAATTACCTTAAAAGGATGTCCTATGGTATTAGTCATTGCTGCCTTGGAAGAAACGTTCTGACTGTCCACTCTATGCCTCTCATAAAGTTATATACCTGTTAAGTCAAGTTCAAGTTCAAATTTAATTGTCAATCATCCATACCCATGAAATCAGCCAAATGAAACAGCATTCATCTGGGGCCAAAGTGTACAACTCAGTACCAACAGTCACACACAGCACAAGGCACATATAGGACATATAACTACTGTAGCAGAAAAACAATCACAATTTATAATAAAAATAAGTTCAAGTTTAATTGTTATTCAACCATACATGAATACAGCCAAACAAAACAGTGTTACTCCAGGGCCAAGGTGCAAAACAGAGTACCAACAGTCATACACAGCACATAGCCTATATAGCACACATGAGAAAGCAGTATTTATAGAGTCACAGAAAAACAATATAGCCCATGTCCCTGAGTGCATGAATATTGCAGCAGTCTGCAGTTGAAGGATGACACTGGTGAAGCACAGTGACAACTTGCTGGTGGCAAACAAAGCTATAAATTACTGTATTAATCACAAGTTTTCTCAGATACAAACATCAATACAATCAATCTATATATGTAAGAAATCTTATGTATATTTATTTATTTATTGAGGGTTTTTTTTTACTATTATTGTGTTCTTTATCTTATTGTCTCTTTTTTGTGCTGCATCAGATCCAGAGTAACAATTATTTTGTTCTCCTTTAAACTTGTGTACAGGAAATGACATTAAACATCTTGAATCTCGAATCAGAATTAGGTTTAATATCACTGGTATATGTCGTGAAATTTGTTGTCTTTGCAGTTGTGGGAATATGTCACATGACCCTGACGACTATTGGTTTAAAGACAAAGAATGCAGAAACTGGCAAACAGGGCCACATTGGCAGAGTATGCAAAGCTAGTAAACAGCAGAAAAAGGACAAAATACAGAGAAACAATAAACCCCAGAAAGGAAAATACAACAATGTACAGAAAATGAAAGAAAGCAGTTCTGATGAAAACAACTTAGACAAAAGTGAATTGTCTTGTCGGCAACTTCACAGTGTGAAAGAGACAGATGATCGAAGAGTAATATGGATCACTCCACAAGTAGCAGGTATGAGACTGAAAATGGAGTTGGACATAGGCTCAGCTTTAACAGTGATCTCTGTACATGACTACAAACGACTGTTTTCTCACATACCTCTGAAATGAACTAAACTACAGCTAAAGACTTACACAGGACAGAGAGTATGTCCCAAAGGTAAAATTAAAGTGACAGTGACCTACGGAGACAAAACACAGCAGCTGAACCTCTATGTACTGAAAAATGGAGGACCACCATTGCTGGGACATGAATGGCCCAGGAAAATCCAGTTGGATTGGCACACCATCAAGGTACTCATTGTGTCAGCAAAGGAGGGCAGCAAGGCTACATCTGAGAGACTGTCACAAATACTTGCTGACTGAAGAAGTGTTCATGAAAGGAACAGGAACACTTCAGGGCACGAAGGCAAAGGCTATTGGTCTTCCTGAGCCATCTGGACACTTGTGCAATAACACAGTTCCTATCCCATGGAGTGAGGCATCACAAGCCTGTCGGATTGGTAAGGAGGGGTCAAAGAAAGACCAATAGCCTTTACCTCAAGAAGGCTAACTTCAGCTGAATGCAATTACACACAGATTGACAGAGAGGCCCTAAGCCTCATGTGGGGAGTCAAGAAATTCAGTCACTACCTGTATAGTTAAAAGTTTACCCTGTTGACTGACCATCAGCCTCTCGTGTCAATCTTCAACCTAAGGAAAGGTGTTCCAGTGATGACAGCACAAAGGCTGCAGTGATGGTCCCTTTTCTTAGGAGGTCACATTTATGACATTGAATACAAGGGGACCAAGCAACATGGCAACGCAAATGGTTTGTCACGTTTACCACTGCCAACTTCAGAGATAACTACACAAATGGATTCAGCACAGGTCTTTCACACAACAATAGTTGAACAATTACCAGTGACAAACAGCCTCATTGAAAGAGCAATGACCCTATGTTTTCAAAAGTGTATGACATCACGGTAAAGGGATGGCCAGCGCGTGGTAACACACTGTTTCCAGCCTTCTCAGCGAGGAAGGAGCAGTTGTCAGTGTGTCGGGGAACACTAATATGTGGTCCACGAGTTGTGATTCTTCCCAAGCTACGCACCAGAGTGCTGGAGGAACTGCACAAGGGGCACCTGGGTACTGTGAAGATGAAAAGTCTTGCCCGTTCCTATGTGTGGTGGCCAGGAATTGATAAACAGATTGAGGACTTGACCAAGAACTGATCTGGATGTCAAAAGATCCAGACACCACCACAAGCCCCTCTCCATCCATGGGAGTGGCCCTCATCACCATGGCAAAAAGTGCACATCGGCCTTGCTGGACCATTCATGGACTCTATCTTTTTAATCGCTGTTGATGCACATTCCAAATGGCCAGAGGTCATCAAAATGAAGACAACCACATCAGAAAAGACCATTACAGTTCTGAGGGCCAAGTTCGCAAGGAATGGCATACCAGAGCAAATCTGCACGGACAATGGATGACAATTTGTCTCTGAAGAATTGCAAAGTTTTGTGAAGAACAATGGAATCAAGCACTTTACATCTGCCCCTTACCATCCATCCACAAGTGGCTTGACAGAAAGATTTGTGCAGACTTCAAGAAAGCCCTCAAGGCAAGGGGAAGCAAAAATCGACCACTACAACACAAGATAGACAACTTCCTCCTTGCCTTTCATAATGCAGTACATGCAACCACTAACCAGACTCCAGCGATGATGTTTCTGAACAGGAACCTGAGGTCCCGCATGGATCTTCTCAAACCAGATGTACTGCGTGATGTGGAGAACAGACAGTCCAAACACTTGAATGCTAAGTCAACACGGAGCTTCAGTGTGGGACAGTCAGTTCTTGCACGTGATTACCGGACTGAGAAGTGGCAGCCAGGTACAATTTCTGCCATAAACGGGCCACTGATGTATACAGTGGAGGTGGGAGAGAACATATGGAGATGTCATGTGGACCAAATCCTGGAAGCCCAGGTGAAAAACACAACACCTTGCCCGGACTCCCCTGACATAGAAGCAAACACTCCTGATGTGACCACATCAGCCTCATCTACAGATAAACCTGTCATCAGTGCTGATGACCCACCTGATGTACCTGTGGAGACTCATTCCCCAAAGCAAACGTTTCAGGTCAGACGTTACCCGGAGAGGCAGAGAAGACCTCAGCAGAGACTTGAGCTCTAAATGGGTCTTAGACCAAAAGTAAAAAAAGAAAAATAAGGCTTGTTATAATTTGATATTATTAAGTTACTTTGTTACTATTTGTAAACAAATGGCAGGCATTTGTATGTTAAGGGTAAACATATTTGTTTAGCCTAGTGCCCCAGAAAAAAAACCCAGTTGATACACTATTAAAATAAAAGGGGAGGACTGTACCATATAGCCTACATTATAATAAGGGACTACCTGATATTGTGGTAACACATTGTTGCATGCGCTATTAGGAGCGTATTGATTTGTATGTGTGTGTCAAGTTCAGACTCTACCAGGAAAGAACCATGAAACTTAGTTCCCATCTCCAGCGTTTTTATTAATAACATAGTTGTGTAAACAGGCCACATACACAACACTCTGTAAACTCTAGACACTGTTGTACATCAAAAACCCAGAAGATCATCAGTTTCTGAGATACTCAAACCTCCCCTTCTAGCAACAACAATCATTCCACAGTCTAAGTCTCTTAGATCACATTTCTTTCCCCATTCTGACATTTGGTCAGAACAACAACTGAATCTCTTGACCATGTTCGCATGCTTTTGTGCATTGAGTTGTTGCCACATGATTGACTGATGAGATATTTGCATTAACGAGCAGGTATACCTAATAAAGTGGCCACTCAGTATATGTTTATGGACTATCTACTGACCCAGCTCGTCTTAAGTAACTTGTACATTTTACCCAATCTTCTTAGCAAACTAAAATACATAGTGTACTTTCATTCACTTCTAACTGGAGAGTATGAAAAGATGTAAACTACTGTATTCACTATTGGCAAAGAGTTATAAAAATCCTCATACCAGTTCCATCTGGTGGCTGTTTGTTGCAATAGAATAACTTGTAAATTAAGAAGGTGGCAGCAGATGGTTGCAAAACTTTAGGAGAACATTTGGGGATTGGATAGGTGAGCACTGTGGTCAGTACGGACGAGTTGGGCTGAAAAGACTATTTCTGTGTTGTATTCTTTGAGTCTATGACTCTATTACATGTTGGTATTTGAAGAATTGGGGAAATCCAAAGGATTCATGGATTTACAGTACATTTATTATCAAAGTATGCATTAATTATACAATATTGAGATTTGTCTGTTTACAGGCAGCCAAAAACAAGAAAGATCCCAATTTTAAAAAGACCAGCACCCAATGTGCAGAGAAAGAGAGAAAAACACAAATTATGCAAACAATAACAGCAAGCAGCAGTATTCCGAATCAAATTTAGAGTCCATAGGCCCAGAGCAGCCGGAGTAAACACGTAACTTCGGTCTCAGTTCATCATACAGTGGGGCAAATCACCGCCTATCTCGCAGACTTGAAGCACGCAGCAGCCTCAAGGACACGGAAGGAGGAGTGAACATCGTGGAATGGGGAGGAGAATTGCCCCAAGCCTCGCCCCCAGTCCTGCCACACTTCTTTTTCAGTCCATCTGGGCCGTCGTTTAAATTGTCCAAACACCGCATCATGCCGCCCACTAGGACTCGGGCCCACCGTAGTGAAAATTGACTTTTGGAGGGCAAAATCACCTTTGCTGCTGAACTTCAGTCAGTTCCTATTTCTTTTGATACAAAACTCATTATGCTGCAGATCATCCTAATGACTTCCGATTGTTCTATTCCGATTGCTTCATTTTGTCCCATTACCCAAGCAGATCTGGCAATACATCCTGCTCTTCAACATGTTGACTGAAGAACGATCTTGTCTTCATTCTAGGAACTCCTCTTCCCATTTTAACCCCAAATAGACAATAGGTGCAGAAGTAGACCATTCGGCCCTTCGAGCCTGCACTGCCATTTTGAGATCATGGCTGATCATCTACTATCAATACCCGGTTCCTACCTTGTCCCCATATCCCTTGATTCCCCTATCCATAAGATACCTATCTAGCTCCTTCTTGAAAGCATCCAGAGAATTGGCCTCCACTACCTTCCGAGGCAGTGCATTCCAGACCCCCACAACTCTCTGGGAGAAGAAGTTTTTCCTTAACTCTGTCCTAAATGACCTACCCCTTATTCTCAAACCATGCCCTCTGGTACTGGACTCTCCCAGCATCTGGAACATATTTCCTGCCTCTATATTGTCCAATCCCTTAATAATCTTATATGTTTCAATCAGATCCCCTCTCAATCTCCTTAATTCCAGCATGTACAAGCCCAGTCTCTCTAATCTCTCTGCGTAAGACAGTCCAGACATCCCAGGAATTAACCTCGTGAATCTACGCTGCACTTCCTCTACAGCCAGGATGTCCTTCCTTAACCCTGGAGACCAAAACTGTACACAATACTCCAGGTGTGGTCTCACCAGGGCTCTGTACAAATGCAAGAGGATTTCCTTGCTCTTGTACTCAATTCCCTTTGTAATAAAGGCCAACATTCCATTAGCCTTCTTCACTGCCTGCTGCACTTGCTCATTCACCTTCAGTGACTGATGAACAAGGACTCCTAGATCTCTTTGTATTTCTCCCTTACATAACTCTACACCATTCAAATAATCTGCCTTCCTGTTCTTACTCCCAAAGTGGATAACCTCACACTTATTCACATTGAACGTCATCTGCCAAGTATCTGCCCACTCACCCAGCTGATCCAAGTCACCCTGAATTCTCCTAACATCCTCATCACATGTCACACTGCCACCCAGCTTAGTATCATCAGCAAATTTGCTGATGTTATTCTCAATGCCTTCATCTAAATCGTTGACGTAAATCGTAAACAGCTGTGGTCCCAATACCGAGCCCTGTGGCACCCCACTAGTCACCACCTGCCATTCCGAGAAATGATTCCCTAATCCCAGTTCTATCGCTATTACAAACCAATTCAAATGAGCAACTAATAATTTGTCCTATTTTATAACTTGTATGAGGTGATGAGGCATAGATTGAATGGACAGCCAGTTACCTTTTCTCAGGGTGGAAATGGCTACTACAACAGGGCATCATTTTAAGATGACTGGAGAAAAGTATAGGGAGGTATGTCAGAGCTAGATTTTTACATAGAATGCCCTGCCGTGGGTACTGGTAGAGGCTGATACATTAGGGACATTTAAGAGACACTTAGACATGTAGATGAAAGAAAAATGAAGGACTATGTGGGAAAGGAAAGATTAGATTGGCTAACTGATCGGCACAACATTGCGGGCTGAAGGGCCCTACTGTGCTGTAGTGTTTTGTGCTCTAATTTCATCTTCAGCTTCTTTTGTAATTACGTTTCCTGCTTTGTTTGTCCACCATTAAGGCCCCCGACCATCCAGGACATTCTCTCTTCTCCTTAATCAGAAATCTGACAGCAATGATTGATCAGCAGTGGAAAAGGTGAGCAGTTTCAAGTTCCTGGGTGTCAACATCTCTGAGGATCTATCCTGGGCCCAACATATTGATGCAATTACAAAGAAGGCATGACAGCAGCTATATTTCATTTGAAGTTTGAGGAGAATTGGTATGTCATGAAAAACACTTGCAAATTTCTACATGTGTACTGTACTATGGTAGGCATTCTAACTGGTTACAACACTGTCTGGAATGGAGAGGCTATTGTATAAGATCGGAAAAAGCTGCAAAACGTTGTAAACTCAGCCAGCTCCATCATGGCCAGTAGCCTCCCCAGCATCCGGAACACCTTCAAAAAGGCACTAGTCATCATTAAGGACCCTCATCACCAAGGACATGCCTTCTTCTCATTGCTGCCATTAAGGAGGTGGTACAGGAACCTGAAGACACACACTTAACATTTCAGGAACAGTTTCTTCCCCTCAGCCATCAGATTTCTGAATAGACAGTGAACCCTATCTCAGTATTTCTCTTTTGCACTACTTATTAAATTAAATTTTATTTTTTTTATACATACTTATTGTAATTTAAAGTTTTCATTATTATGCATTGCAATGTACTGCTGCCCGCAAATGAACTAATTTCACAACATACACTAGTGATGTTAAACCTGATACTAATTCTGATTCTGTCTCCTGTTTCAGCAGCCAATCACTCTGTGTAGATACAGCACAGAGACAGCTTCTTCAGCCCATCTAGTCCATGCCAACCAAGTTTTCCATCTGAAGTAATCTCATTCACTTGCATTCGGTTCATATCCCTCTAAACCTTTCCTGTCCAACTGTCTTTTAGATGTTGTTAATGTACCTGCCTGAACTACTTCCTCTGGCAGCTCATTCCATGTACTGACCTCCCTCTGGGTGAAAAAGTTGCCCCTCGGATCCCAAGTAAACCTCTCCCTTCTCACTCTAAGCCTCTGGTTTTTGATTCCCTAACCCTGGGAAATTTCTCAATTTCTCATTTTATATTTATGCTTATTTAGTGTTCCGGTGTCTAACTCGGGCATCAATTACAGATTGATTAATAAATGGATCATCAGTGCATCTGGAAACTCTTTCCTGAACATGGTTTGTTTTCATTTATTGATCTTCTGGTTCCTTTAGATTGTTATAATTGGTGGGGAGAGGAGGAGGTTAGTGAGGATAAGCTTCCAATACCTCTGACACCCAAGACCAACTCCTGACCTTCACATGTGGTTTAGCTACTTGGCCCGGCAGAACCATTTCCAATGACAGGAGAACGGGCAAAGGTAGATAACTGGTGACTTAAAACCAGTCACCTCGGGCAGGTGGGGCTTGTCAGCCATGGTTGGCAGCTCATCTAGGAGAACGAAAACTCTGATCTCAAACCTTCACTGACTTGCAGCTATACCCACCCATGGGGAAGGCTTTGAGGGTAAACCCCAAAGAAAAATTTGGAGCTGGAGTCCCTAAGACAACCCTACATACAGTTGGAAGTTGACTGGCAACTCCTGAAACACCATTGGGAGCAAACGTATCAGTCTCTGCCATTCCGTTGGATTCATCAGCTCCATGGAGAGGGGGAGCCTGCTACTTTGGCAACAGCTTGCTTTCGAAATCATACTGCCCAGGCTTGCATATCACATCGACATCTGGGACACAACATGCCATGGTCAACCCCGACCAACGGAGAGCCTTGTCTCTTCTGAAGTGATTGTCTCATTCTCTCTGATTTATTGTTCCACACTCCTGAATAAGATCAAAGTTACAATTATCAATGGTTGAACCTCACAATGACTGTTAGCAGACAGCAAAACCAGAGAGCCATCCAACACACTCAAGGAGTCATTTAGGCCCCTTATCTAAGAAAGGATATGCTGGCATCGGAGTGGGTTCAGAGGAGCTACACAAGAATGACCCCAGGAATGGAAGGGCTACCATACGAGGAGCGTTTGATGGCTCTGGGGCTGTACGCACTGTAGTTTAGAAGAATGAAGGAGGGATCTCATTGAAACCTATTTAAGATTGAAAGGCCTAGATAGAGGGGATCTGGAGAGAATGTTTCCTACAGTGGTGGAGTCGAGGACCAGAGGGCACAGCCTCAGAATAGATGGACATTCATTTAGAATGGAGATGAGGCAGAATTTCTTCAGCCAGAGGGTAGTGAATGTGTGGAATTTGTTGCCACAAGACAGCTGTGGAGGCTGTCATTGGGTATATATAAAGCGGAGGTTGATAGGTTCTTGATTAATCAGGGCATCAATGGTTATGGGGAGAAGGCAGGAGAATGGGGTTGAGAGGGTTAATAAATCAGCAATGATAGAATGATGGAGCATATTCGCCTTAAGTGTACCTAGTGATTTGGGCTCCACAGCTGTATGTAGCAACAAATTCCACAGATTCAACACCATCTGGCTAAAGAAACTCCTTCCCATCTCTGTTCTAAATAGAAGTCCTATCTTAAGGCTGTGCATTCTGGTCCTAGACTCCCCAACTATACGAAACATCTCCACATCCCCTCTATCTAGGCCTTTCAATATACAACAGGTTTCAATGAAATCCATGCTCATTCTTCTAAATTCCAGTGAGTACAGGCCCAGAACCATCAAACACTAACATAAATCATTTCATTCCCAGGATAATTCCTGTGAGCCTCTTCTAGAGCCTCTCTAATACAAGCACAAACCTTTCTGAGATAAGGGGCCCAAAACTGCTCACAATACTCCAAATTTGGTCTGACTAATGCCTTATAAAGCCTCAACATTACATTCTTGCTTTTATATTCTAGTCCTCTTAAAATGAATGCCAATATTGCACTTACCACCAACTCAATTTGCAAGTTAACTTCTGTCGTGGGAAAGCAGATGTCAATGCTTGAGAGTTTCAAAACAGAACAAAAGTTGGTATAGTCTGCTTTTACCTCTGAACCTGATGTCAGTGATAATTCAGGAGTGCAAACCTGGCCGGTTCTCAGTCTGCCAGCACTAAATACTGCTCAGATACACTTTCCTCAGCAGTGTTGGGAGGAATAACTTTCCATAGATGCTGCCTGACCTGCTGAATTCTTCCAACATTTGTGTGTGTTTTGGTCAAGGTTTCCAGCATCTGCAGAATCTCTTGTGCTGGAGAAAGATATGTGTCTTGTCTGCTTCCTGCTCACTCCTGTTCGCCAATTTTAATTCTTTCTGGCATAGATTACTCATCCAACCAACTACATTTTCATCCAGAAAACTGCACACTTGGATATACCCCATACTCAAATAATGTTTCTACCAATGGAACACTCATAAAATGCTGGAGGAATTCTGCAGGTCAGGCTGCATCTATGGAAAGGAATAAAGAGCTGACATTTTGGGCCGAGATCCTTCATCGGGTCCTGAATTTCCAGCATCTGCAAAATCTCATGTTCTTCTATGAATGTACCTGGAATCGGCAATTGTCAAGATTTAATATCGTAAATTTTCTCCAATCTTGCTTCATCTCTCAATTGAGATAAGTGTTTTGACAGCTATGTAGCCCTTCCAACTGGCATTAACTGCAGTTTTAGCATTTTTAAACAGAGCTTGAAATGAACTACAGTGCCTATAAAAAATATTCACCCCCCCCCCACCTTAGGAGTGTTCATGTTTTATTGTTTTACAACATTGAATCACAGTGGATTTAATTTGTCTTTTTTGACACTGATCAACGGAAAAAGACTCTTTTGTATGAAAGTCAAAATAGTTCACTATAAAGTGATCTAAATTAATTACAAATATAAAACAATTATTTTTTACATATTATTTAATATGATACACCAAATCATCACTGGTGCAGCCAATTGATGGTAGAAGCCACATAATTAGTTAAATAGATCTCACCTCTGTGCAGTCAAGGTGTTTCAATTGATTATAGTAAAAATACACCTGTATCTGGAAGGTCCAACTGCTGGTGAGTCAGTATCCTGCCAAAAATTACACCACGAGGACAAAAGAACACTCCAAGCAACTTCACAAAAAGGTTATTGAAAAGCACAAGTCAGGAGATGGATACATGAAAATCTCCAAGTCACTGAATATCCCTTGGAGCACAGTTAAGTCAATCATCAAAAACAGAAAGAATATAGCACAACTGTAAATCTCCCTTCTGCAGGCCATCCTCAAAAACTGAGAGACTGCAAGATGGGGACCAGTGAGGGAGGCCACCAAGAGACCTATGACAACTCTGGAGAAATTACAAGCCTCGGTGGCTGAAGTGGGAGATACTGTGCATATAACAACCGTTGCCCAGCTGCTTCACCAGTCACAGCTTTATGGGAGAATGGCAAAGAGAGAACCACTGTTGAAAAAAACTGACATGAAATTTCAGCTAGAATTTGCCCAAAGGCATGGAGAAGACTCTGAAGTCAGCTGGAAGAAGGTTCTATGGTCTGATAAAACCAAAATTGAGTTTTTTGGCCATCAGACCAAACACTGTACATCATCAAAAATACACCATCCCTACTGTGAAGCATGGGGGTGGCTGCATCATACTGTGGGGATGCTTCACTGCAGCAGGCCCTGGAAAGCTTGTGAAGGTAGAGGGTAAAATGAATGCAGCAAAATACAGGGAAGTCCTGGAGGAAAATCTAATCCAGTCTGCAAGAGAACTGTGACTTGGGAGAAAATTTGTTTTCCAGCAAGACAATGACCCCAAGCATAAAGCCAAAGTTACACAGGAATGGCTTAAAAACTACAAAGTTAATGTAGTGGTCAAGTCAGAGTTCAGACCTCGATCCAATTGAGAATTTGTGGCTGGACCTGAAAAGGGTTGTTCACTCACAATCCCATGCAATCTGACAGAGCTTGAGCAGTTTTGAATAGAAGAATGGGGAAAAATTGCAGTGTCAGATGTGCAAAGCCGATAGAGACCTGTCCACACAGACTGTAACTGCTGCCAAAGGTGGATGTACTAAATACTAACTTGAATACTTAGCAATCCAATTATTTTGTGTTTTATATTTCTAATTAATTTAGATCACGTTGTAAAGATCTGTTTTCACTTTGACATCAAAGAGTATTTTTCTGTTGATCAGTGTCAGAAAAAGCTAAATTAAATCCACTGGGATTCAATGTTGTAAAACAATAAAACATGAAAACTTCCAAGGGGTGGCTGAATATTTCCTATCGACACTGTACTAACCCTTGTACATTTTCCAATGTTAGCCCAAATGACTTCTCCGAGGATCGCCACCCTGTGGTGGAGAGGCTTGTGAGTTCCTGAAACCCCAAGAGCGATGCTTCCGAGATCAATGTGTTTTACTCCTGGTAGGGTCACCAGTGGAAAAAAGGTCAAGGAGGAGGTTCCAGTCAAAGAGCGATCCAACCAAGACCTCAACAGTAGAGTTGGCGGAAGATGATGACACATCACAATGGCAGTGAAGGGTTCCTGGTTGTCTTGCATTCCATACCAGTGGACACTGACCACCATCTGTCTGTTCTTCGGTGGTGGCTGCCTGTGCATCAGCCTCCCCATATTATCCAAGCCATGCACAGGCGATCTCCATTAAGGGAATCCACCCTAACATTCCAGCTATGTGGATCTTGGATCAGTCTCTACAACTAGCTGAGGACTCATCAACAGACAACCCCTTTGGAGAACACCATATGTGACCCGAGTGATTTTACTAGTAACCCAAATGAGAAAGAAAACAAGAAAAAACACAATTTTGATGATGAAAACCATCAAAACAAAACATTGCGAAGATAAACACTGATTTATTTACACTCAGAAGTGTGGAGAACAAGAGCCTTTCAGTAGGCGTAAACCTTGACCTTCTGAACATCATTGTCCTCACATTCTCTTTTCCTGTTATAGTAGTAGAAGGTGTTGTCTCGTCTTTGGAGTTTCTTCACATATCCTGTTTCTGGCCAACGATCCACCTACATCCAACAGAACATCAAGTTCAAGTTTATTGTCATTCAACTCTGTACATGTATACCGCCAAAGGAAACAACATTCCTCCAGACCAAAGGCGCACAGCACAGTACATGTAACTCACACACAACACATGAAGTAATATTACCACAACTAAATTAACAAATAATAAAATATATTCCAGAGGAATATATCTCAGCAGTCCTTGCAATTCTTGTACAGGGTCTTTGGTCAGGTGCCTTGTAATTCCTGTATCAGACAATGATGCAGCTGGTCAGGACACTCACAATTCCACCACATTTCTTCAGTAACTCAGACAGAAACAGTGGAGCACTATAGAAATTTGGGTTCTACCTCCCACACACACAACCTCGGTAACTCAGGTTACCGCTGGTTACACCATTAGTTTCACATTGCTGTCCAAACACACACAGGGTGACTTGTGAATATAGCCACTTTCCTTCACTGTAGTTGTTTTTAAGCCCTGGAGTATGTTCTCCAACACCACCTCAGCACATTGACCACAGCGATTCAAGGCGGAAGCTCCTACCATGTTCCCAAGGGCAGCTCTGAATGGGCAATAAATACTGGACTGGCCACTAACACATCTCGTCTTTTGTTCCCAGTGTTTAGTCATTTGTGGGATGTTAACTTTGAAGGCTGAGCCAGCATTTGATTTAGTTAAATAATTTAATTTTTTTTTAGAGATGCAGCATGGTAACAGGCCCATCTAGCCCAATGATCCCTGCCGCCCAATTACACCCATGTGACTTACTAACCCCTGTACATCTTTGGACTGTGAGAGGAAACCTGAGCATCTGGAGAAAACCCATGTGGTCATAGTGATGCACCATCAATAACTCACGCTGAGACTTAGGAAGCGAGATATCGGCTTTTATTGACTGGAAGAATAAACAACACTACATCCTGGGGAAAATGAGGGAGAGCAGCAGCCCACAGTCGCCTTTATACAGGGGTCTGTGGGAGGAGCCACAGGAGCAGTCAGCAGGGTCTGTGGGAGGAGCCACAGGAGCAGTCAGACAGGTATATCTAGTTCACCACACATAGGGAGAACAGAAAACTCCTTACTGACATCAGCAGTACTGAACCCAGGTTGTTGGCATTCTAATAGCATTGTGCTAACCACTACGCTACCCTGGCACCCACAATTTAATTATTAACTAAGTAATTTGATTCATAATAAAATATGCACATACTGTAAGTATGAACACAAGCCAAAGTAGTTTTACATTCTTAGTGTCAATACATTCATTGATATTAACACTTTTAAAATCCTTAGTACTGTTATCACTCATGGGCCCCTAAGTGGACATACTCTTCCATTTTCTGAGGGACTTTCCCACCTGACTCAGACCCTCCATGTGTGGTAGTACAAGGATCCCAGACAGTGGCCCTTCCCCACAGAACGTTTGTGTCAGTGCCCCTCAGCACATACTCCTACAGCATGGAATATGCCAGTCAGCATCATCCCTCTACAAACATCTCACTGTGCTGGGAGACCAAGTTTCAGGCAGACTTGGTGTCTATCACCAAGTTAATGATCATCCAACAGCCCATGATGTCCTTTTCTCTG
Source organism: Hemitrygon akajei (assembly GCF_048418815.1). Lineage (NCBI taxonomy): Eukaryota > Metazoa > Chordata > Chondrichthyes > Myliobatiformes > Dasyatidae > Hemitrygon > Hemitrygon akajei. The sequence goes on along the minus strand of NC_133137.1, from coordinate 79,957,804 downwards.
TGTGTCCCTGGAAATAGCCCATAGATCACAGAGTCCTCTGTTACACATCTACTGGAGATGAACCAGGAAACAGACCCTTGCATTCATCTACACACCCTCTTATCAAATCCCCAGTCTGCAAAGAGACAGTGTGATATTTGAACTGTATAGGAAAGATCTGACTGGGTTGACCCATTCTTGCCACCAGCCAAGCGAGGTTTTGGTGCTTATTGTTGAGTTCTGCTGATGAGACATTCTGCCAGGTGGTTTTGATGGTTTTCTCAGGGAACAGCCCCACAGTATCCATAGTGTCCCCGTCCCACAGTGACTGCTGTACTTTCCACACTGACCACTGTCTGGTGATCTTGTAGTCAAAGGTGTTTGAACATTGAACAGTACAGCACGGTACAGCCCATTCAGCCCACAATGTTGTGCTGACATTTTAACCTACTCCATAATCACTCAAACCCTTCCCTCAAAGTTCAAAGTAAACTTTATTACCAAATTACATATATAATTACCATATACAACCCTGAGATTCATTTACTTGTGATCATCTCAGGGTTGCATATGAGACATGATTGTACTTTGATAATAAAATGGAGAGCTCCTACATAACCCTCCATTTCTCTTTCACCCCATGTGCCTCTCTCTGAGTCCCTTAAATTTCACTGATATATCTGCCTCTACTGCCATCCTCGGCAGTGTGTTCCACACACCTACCACTCTCTGTGTAATGAACCTACCTCTGACATCTCCCCCAAACATTCCACCACTCACCTTAAACTCTGGTATTAGCTATTGCCACCCTGGGAAAAAGGTGCTGGCTGTCCACTATCAATGTCCCTTATAATCTTATACACCTCTATCAAATCACCTCTCATCCTCCTACAGAGAAAAGCCCTAGCTCGCTCCATCTTTCCTCATAATACACGCTCTCTTACCCAGGCAGCAGCCTGATAAATCTCCTCTGCACCCCCTCTAAAGCTTTCACATCCTTCCTATATCCATGAGCCCTGTGGATGGTTGGCTTTGGGAAGTTAGGAGATAAGTTAATCACCACAGGATTCCCAGCACCTGGCCTGGCCTCGTAGTCATATTGTGCCTATGGCTACTCCAGGTCAGTGTCCGGTCACTGGTGGGACCATAAGACAAAGGAGCAGGATTAGGCCATTCACCCCTTTTTGGGCCTGTTCCGCCTGTCAGTTGTGGCTAATTTGTTGTACTTCTCAACCCCCTTCTCCTGCTTTCTCTTCATAATGGGCACTATTGCAGCTTGGGCATCGGAGCCCAGAGTTCATCCTCTTTAAGAGACTATACATCCTCCCCATGAAGTGCCCAGATTTTCTCCGGGTGCACCAGTTTCCGCCCACAGTCCAAAGACTTTATGGCTAGGTTAATTAGTTATTGTAAATTGGTCCATGAATTAGGTTAGGGTTAAACTGGGGGTGTGGAATGGTTCAGCTCGAATGGTCTGGTTTGCTCTCTATCACTAAATAAATAATTAATTTAGGTGGCCTGACTGGTCAAGAACCTATCACCCTGGTTGGGGTGAAGATGGGGGAATCAGTGATGATTATGCCACTGTCTGTGCAGGAGTGAGAGTGGGATTTTGTTAGCTGTTGTTATTGCCCAGCACTCACGTGGGTGACTACCACATATAAGTCACATGAATAACACCAGTTTAAAGAGGGGCAGGATGCTTACCCTTCAAGCATTATGAAGTTTGCCAGAGACTGACATGTCAATGGGAATAACACTGAACACATTTGCAAAGAAAACTAATATGACAAGTTGAGAAAACGTAGACAATATTTTAAGAACAGAACCAGTAATATTGTCACATTATTGGAACTGGAAAACAATTGTGTGTTATTTTTCCTTAAAAAATACACCCAAAGCACACTTTATTAGATGGACACGTAATAAGCAGGTCGCCTTCTTAATGCATTTATTTATTTATTTAACAATACTGTGCAGAATAGGCCCTTCCAGCCATTCAAGCTGCACCACCCAGCAACCCCCAATTTATCCCTAGCCTAATCACGGGACAGCTTGCAATGACCAATTAACCTACCCGGTATGTCTTTGGACTGTGGGAGTAAACTGAAGCACCCGCAGAAAACCCACGCATTCTACATGGAGGACGTACAGAGTCCTTATAGAGGACACCAGGATTGAACTCTGAACTCTGGAGCGCGCTAAGCTGTAACAGCGCCATGCTAACCGCTACGATATTGTGGCGCCTTTATATCTAATATCTAATCAGCCAATCACATGGCAGCAACTCAATGCATAAAAGCATGCAGACATGGTCAAGAGGTTCAGTTGTTGCTTGGACCAAACATCAGAATGGGGAAGAAATGTGATCTAAGTGACTTTGACCGTGGAATGATTATTGGTGCCAGATGGGGTGGTTTGAGTATCTCAGAAACTGCTGATCCCTTGGGATTTTCACGCACAACAGTCTCTACAGTTGACAGAGAACGGTGCAAAAAACAAAAATCATCCAATGAGTAGCAGTTCTGTGGGACAAGACACTTTGTAATGAGAGAGATCGGAGGAGAATTCCTAGATTGGTTCAAGCTGACAGGAAGGTGATTCAAATAACTACACGCTGCAACAGTGGTGTGTAGAAGAGCACCTCTGAATGCACAACTTGTCGAACCCTGAAGGGGATGGGCACAGCAGTAGAACTCCACAAACATACACTCCGTGGCCACTTTATTATGTACAGGAGATACACAATAAGGTGGCCAGTGAGTGTGTAATGATGTCTAATTCTGAATTGGAGAGTAATCTTAGACCACTTTGATGTTCTTTAAAAACTCCCTCTTGGAGAACCTTGGCCAAATCTATGATTTTTTTCCTACTTTTATCATTCAGTTAAGTAGATATTTTACCTCCCCTGCTGTTCACTGTGTCCCTTGCAAAGAATAAACTGTCTGGGTAAATTAATTTGTGCCGGCTTCCAACATATTTACAAGGGGTGATTGATAAGTTCATGGCCTAAGGTAGAAGGAGTCAATTTTAGAAAACTTAGCACATTTATTTTTCCTACGTTTACACACTTAGTCCAGCGGTCGTGGACTTCTTTGTAGAAGTCGGCGTCTTGGACCTCCAGAAGTGGTCCACAGCATGGAGTGATTGATAAGTTTGTGGTAGAAGGCGATAAGTTATTAACTTCAAACTTCATGCATTTTCACTCAGAGTAGAACTGTACGTACATGTAACAAGAGCTGTATAACTCATCTCCTTCTACCTTAGGCCAAGAATTTATCAATCACCCCTGCTGTGGACCACTTAGGGGTCCAAGTCGCTCTTGTTACATGCACGTGCAGTTCAACTCTTTGAGTGATAATGCAGACAGTTTGAAGCTAATAACTTATTTCCTTCTACCTTAGGCCACAAACTTATCAATCACCCCTGCAGTGGACCACTTCTACAAGGAAGGGATCGGTATGCTCCGCTGGACTAAGTGTGTACATGTAGGAGGGGACTATGTTGAAAAATAAATGTGCTAGGTTTTCTAAAATTGACTCCTTCTACCTTAGGCCATGAACTTATCAATCACCCCTTGTCCATGCTTTTAATTATAATTATTGGAATTGAACAATTCTAAAGCACAACTAGCATCTCTACTGCTTTGAGAGTGGTGGGTGCATGGGACAACCTGCCAGGGATGGTGGTGGAGGTAGATCCATTAGGAACTTTTAAGTATCTCTTAGATAGGCACAAGGATGATAGAAAAATAAAGGCCTATGTTGGAGGGAAGGGTTAGATTAATCTTAGAGTACGGTAGGTTAAAAGATCAGCACAACATCATGGGGTGAAGGAGCTGCACTGTGCTGTAATGTTCTCTGTTCCAGAAGTTCTGGATATGAATACCACCAGCGGCAGGTTCCTCTCCCAGCCGAACACCATCCCATCTTGGAAATACATCACCAGTATTTCATTGTCACTCGGTCTAAACCCTTGAAACAATGAAGGAGCACCCCTTCACCAGAAGGACTGCAGGGATTCAAGAAGGTGCACTACCATCTTCTCAGTGACAATGTAATGCTGAGGCTTTATACAGCATTTACCAGATCACAGCTGAGTAACGTGAGCAGTTTTGGGTCCCACATCTAAGAAAGGATAGGATACACTGGCATTGGCGAAGGCCCAGAGAAAGTTTAGGAGAATGAGCCCAGAAATGAAAGGGTTAATGTATTAGTTGCGATTGATGGCTCTAGGCCTGTACTTGCTGGATGAAGGGGATCTCATTGAGTTATACCAAATATTGAAAGGCCTGGACAGAGTGGACATGGAGAGGATGTTTCCGTTTGTGGGAGAGCCTTAGACCAGAGGACACAGCCTTAGAGTAGGATGTCCATTCAGAACAGAAGGAACTGTTTTAGCAAGAGAGTGGTGAATCACTGGAGTTCATTCCCACAGGCAGCTGTGGAGGCCAAGTCATTGGATATATTTAAAGCGGAGGTTGATAGGTTATTGGTTAGTCAGGGTATTAAAGGTTATGGGAAGAAAGCAGGAGAATGGGGTTGAGAGGGATAGTAAATCAACCATGATGGAATAGCAGAGCAGGCTCAATGGGCCGAATAGCCTAATTCTGCTCCTCTGTCTTCTGGTTTTATGACAATCTGGGATGAGCAATGAACACCGGACTTTCCAGTGATGTACACATTTTGTAAACAAAACACAAAAACAACATACCCCATCAACTTTCTTTATCTGCTTGTATTCTGTTTCATCCCTGTATCCAGCTTGTTGGAATCTGTATAAATTTTCGATTTCCTCAGTCCAATGTTTGGCACGACTCATAAACTTGGGTTTCACATTCTTTTCTTCAGTTCCATCATTTTGCAGAGACATAATTAATAAACAGCTTCGGGGCAGAAGGAGAGAAGTTACCTTTTAATCTATAATTGGCTCAAAGCAATCACCTCCCGCCACTTTCATGAACCACTTTCCTGGCTGTTGGATCTCACTGTAGATCTCATCTGCCCAGTCTGCTGGAGCTGACTTTGCATGCTAGGACAGGCATGTCCCCACCTCTCTGGGGTATGAGGCCCACCAACTTGTTGAAGCGGGGTACCAGGGTGTGGCCACTGTTGCATGCAAACAGCTTCTTGGAGCCACAGGTCTGAGCTGAGTGTCCGGTGGGGCCCAAAGGTGAGTGAGCTGCCCCAGAATGGGCACCACAAGCCCCTTCACTAGAGGTAGCATTCCCACAACTCACTAAACCTAACCCAAACCCATTTGGAATGTGGGAGGAAACCCCTGCGGTCATGGCGAGAACATACAAAGTGGCAAGACCAGAATCCCGACCACTACACTACTGTGCTGTGCGCTCAGCGATGGAAAAAACCATACAGTCCAACGATACCCTTTGTGGGGAAAAAGTGCACTGTCCTTACCTAGTCTAGATTAGACTCCAAACACACCAACGTGGTTGACTCTAATCACCTCTTCAGTTCAAGGGGCATTTGTAGATAGACAATAAATGCTGTGTCATTCACAGATAGACAATAAATTCTGTGGCTGTGATCTCCACATCTTTTATGCCTTTGCACTATATTGCTGCCACTAAACAATGTGATCTATCCCACTGTTATCAAGACTCTTGGACGATAAGGTGGACTCTTGACCTCACAATCTACCTCACTATATATTCTGCATTCTGTTACCATTTTCCGTTGTTCTACCTCAATGCCCTGTGTAACAGATCTGATCTGTATGAACAATATTCAAGACAAGCTTTTCACTGTATCTTGGTACATGTGACAGTAATAAACCAATTCTGACACCAATTTCACATTAGCTACAGTAAATTAGTGTTAATAAATCTGATTCTGATTCCTGTAGCAATTCCCTTGATTATCACAGCACCATGAGATCGAAAATCATATTTATGTAAAACTAATTGTATGAACTTGACTCCACCAGCAAGAAGGTCAATGCCTCAGAGTTCCAAGGCTGCTGCCTATTCATATTGGATTTTCCTCTCTCTCAGCATGCACTCATGTTGTTACATTTATTTTGTTTATTCTCTAGTGTATGTTAAGTATATCTTATAGTAATTTAACTTTATGTTCAGATCTGGAGTAACAATCACTTTGTTCTCCATTACACTTGTGTACTGAAGAATGACAATAAACAATTTTGAATCTTGAAGGTTAATTTATGTTTGTAATAAATAATAAGACATTGGAGAATCAGGCCACTCAGACCATCCAGTCTGCTCTGCCATTCTAATGTAGCTGATTTCAAAGTTCATATACAACCCTGAGAATCATTTTCTTGTGGACACACACAATTAATCCATAATAGAATAATAACCATAATCAAATTAATGAAAGACCACAACAAATGGGCATTCAGTGTGCAAATGACAACATACTGCACAAATACAAAAAGAAAGAATAATAATAAATAAATAAGCAATAAATATCAAGAACATGAGATGAAGAGTTCTTGAAAGTGAGTCCACAGGTTGTGGGAACATTTCAGTGATAACGAAAATAAAGTTGAGTGAAGTTTTACCAGCGCCCCCCCCCCCCCCCCCAAACCAGGTTTAAGAGCAAAATGGTTGAGGGGTAATAACTGTTCCTGAACCTGCTGGTGTGAGTCCTGAGGTTCCTGTGCTTTCTTCCTGAGCATGTCCTGCATGGTGGGGGTCCTGATGATGGTGCTGCTTTCCTGCAACAACACTCCATGTAGATGTGCTCAATAGTGGAGAGGGCTTTACCTGTGTCGGACTGGGCTATATCCACAACTTTTTTGAAGATTTTCTGCTCAAGGGCACTGGTGTTTCCATAGCAAACTGTTATGCAACCACTCAATATACTCTCACCACACATATATAGGAGCTTGTCAAAGTTTTAGATGTCTTGCCAAATCTTCACAAAATTATAAAGAAGTAGAGGCTCTGATGTGCTGGGTCCTGGACAGTGCTTCTGAAATATAACACCAAGGATTTTAAAATTGCTGACCTTCTGCACCTCTGATCCTCTTGTGAAAACTGGCTCATGGACCTCTGGTTTCCTTCTCCTGAAGTCAATAATCAGCTCCTTGGTGTTAGTTGTTGAGTGAGAGGTTGTTGTTATGTCACCACTGAATTAGATTTTCAGTCTCTCTCCCTGTAAGCTGATACATCACCACCTTTGATTTGGCCAACAACAAGGGTGTCATCAGCAAACTTGAATATGAGATTGGAGCTGCTCTTAGTCACATAATCATAAGTGTAAAGCGAGTTGAGCAGGGGGCTAAGCACACAGCCTTGTGATGCACTTGTACTAACGGAGATCGTGGAGGAGATGTTGTTGCCAATCCAAACTGACTGGGGTCTGCCGATAAGGAAATTGAGGATTAATTGCACAAGGAGATATTGAGGCCAAGGTCTTGGAGCTTATTGATTAGTTTTGGGGGGGTGATGGTATTGAATGCTGAGCTGTAGTCGATAAAGCTCATCCTGATGTATGCGTCTTTGCTGTCCAGATTTTCTAGGGTTGAGTAAAGAGTCAATTAGATGGTTCCTGCTGTGGACCTGTTGCATCAGTAGGCAGTCTGAAGCAGATCCAGGTAGCTCCTCAGGCAGAAGTTGATATGTTTCATTACCAACCTCTCAAAGCACTTCATCATTGTGAATGTAAGTGCTACTGGATGATAGTCATTGAGGCAGGTTACCACGTTTTTCTTAGGCACCAGTATAATCAAGGCCTGCTTGTAGTAAGTGTGTACCTCAGACTGCTGAAATGAGAGGTTTAAGATCTCACTGTACATTCCAACCAGTTGATCAGCACAGGTCTTTTGTGCTTGACCAGGTACCCCACCTGGGCTGGATGCTTTTCATGGCTTCCCCCTCCTGAAGGATGTTCACACTTTGGCCTCAGAAACTGGAATCACAGGGTCATCAGGGCCAGTGGAAGTTTGTGATGGTTCCTCCTTGTTTTGACAGTCAAAGCGAGCACAGAATGCTCTGAGCTCATCTGGAAGTGAAGTCACTTTATTTCACTTGGTAAGAGGTGATAACATTCAAACCCTGCTACAACAATTGAGCATCCTTTGTTGTTTCAAGTTCAGTCAAGTTTATTATCCTTCTGAACCCCATTCTCTTGCCTTCTTCCTGTGACCTGTGATGCCCAAGAACCTATCAACTTCTGTTTTAAATATGGTCAATGACTTGGCCTCCACAGCCATCCGTGGCAATGAGTTCCACATATTCACCACCTGCTGGCTAATGAAATTCTTCCTCATCTCTCTTCTAAAGGGACATCCCTCCATTCCAAGGCTGTGCCTTCTGATCCTAGACTCCCCCATTGTAGGAAGCATGCTCTCCACATCCACTCTGTCTTGGCCTTTCCATATTTGATAGGTTTCAATGAGAAAAAAGATCTAGTGCTTTCCCAGCATTTCTGACAAGTAAACTCTTCTTAGGCTTCCAGCTGAGTACAGGTATCAATTTTAACTTGCATCTCGATGACAAAATCCAACACCTTCATCAGGGATGATGCCTAGGCACATCTACTTCGGTGGTATATATACCCCAGTCATTCATCCCTCCTGATTCACCACCAAACTAGGTAGGCTGGTGCCGGTGATGCTGAATTCCCATTCAGAATGCTCTGATTTCCTCCAGACAATGAGTCTGATCTGTTAATTGAGTTCCTACCTTTTTTTGTTCACAAAGAGTGAGTACAGTATTATGCAAGAACACCATTGGCTGCCTTGAGTGGACTGCTGGACCATTCTAATGGAACAGTTAGAATCACATTTCAGTCAGGAAGCAGAGTTAATCCTGTCCCCTGAACAAATCGGATTATTATTTATAGAGTCATAGACCACTACAGTTCAGGCCCTTTGGCCCATCTAGCCCATACCAGCCCAGTCTTCTGTCTAATCCCATTGACCCACACCTGAACCACTGATCTCCCTTCATACCCCTCCCATCCATGTATGGTATTGTGCAAAGGACTTAGGCACAGATGTATAGAGAGGGTGCCTACAATTTTTGCACAGTTCTATGGTCATTTTATGTATTACAGTGTACTGCTGCCACACAAAAAAACTAATTTCATGACATATGTGAGTGATGATAAACCTGATTCTGATATGGGTCTCTATTGTGGACTGGGAGTGGGTAGGGGGAACTATGGTTGGGAAAGGGGGAAAGAGCGGGAAGCACCAGAGAGACATTCTGTAATGATCAATAAACCAACTGTTTGGAATCAAATTACCTTGCCTAGAGTCTCAGGGCTGGATGTGTCTGCACCTGCAACACCCCCATCTCCTGGCACTTCCTCTCTGTGCCAGCCACCTTGAATGATGCTCCACCCTCGCCTTTCCCAACATCCTCTCCTCATGTCAAACTTGCTCTCCACTCCTGTTGACAAATACAGTACTATGCTATATATATATATATATATATAGCTATATATATGTCTGCCTAAGACTTTTGCACATTACTCTCCCTATCCAAACCTCTCTTAATTTTTACAATCAAACACACATCCACCACTTCCTTGGCAGTTCATTCCACACTCTCACCACCCTCTGAGTGAAGAGGTTTCCTCTCAGGTTCCCTTAAATATTTCACCTTTTACCCTAAATCCACGATCTCTATTTATAATCTCACCCAACCGGAGGAAGAAAAGGCTGGATCCATTCACCCTATCTACGAGGAGATAGGGTACGTTACCAGAAACGCTAGCAAATTTCTACAGATGTACTGTGGTGAGCATTCTGACCAGTTGCATCAGCGTCTGGCCAGTGCACAGGATCACAAGATACTGTAGAGGGTTGTACACCAGCCATCTTCATCATGGGCACTAGCCTCCCCACCATCAAGAACATCTTCAAAAGGTAATGCCTCAAGAAGGTGGCATCCATCATAAGACCAGAAGATAGCAGAGCAGAATTTGGCCATTCAGCTCATCGAGTCTGCTCTGCCATTCCATTAAGGTTGATCCCAGATTCCACTCAACCCCATACACCTCGCCATATCCTTTGATGCTCTGACTGATCAAGAAAACATCAACTTCTGCCTTAATTACGCGCACAGACTTGGCATCCACCGCAGTCTATGGCAGAGCACTCCACAGATTTACTACTCTCTGGCTAAAAAAGATATTTTTATCTCTGTTCTAAAGGGTTTCCCCTTAGTTTCGAGGCTGTGCCCTCTCGTTCTGGATACCCCCACCATAGGAAACATCCTCTCCACAACCACCCTATCTAGACCTTTCAACATTCAGTAGGTTTCAATGAGATCATCACACATTCTTCTAAATTTCAGTGAGTACAGGACCAAAGTTGCCAAACATTCCTGATAGGTTAACCCCTTCATTCCCAGAATCATCCTCATGAACTTCCTCTGGACTCACTCCAATGACAACACATCCTTTCTGAGACATGGGCCCTAAACTGTTGACGATACTCCAAGTGCGGCCTGACTAGTGTCTTATAAAGGCTCAGCATAATATCCTTGGTTTTATATTCTACTCAACTTAAAATAAATGCCAAAATTGCATTTTCCTTGTTTACCACAGACTCAACCTGTAAATTAACTTTCTGGGAGTCCTGCACAAGGACTCCTAAGTCACTCTGCACTTCTGATGTTTGAACCTTCTACCCATTTAGATAATAGTCCACACTATTGTTTCTTTTACCAAAATGCATTATCATACACTTCCCAACACTGTATTCCATCTGCCACTTTTTTGCCAATTCTTCCAATTTGTCTAAGTCCTGCTGCAATCGCATTGCTTCCTCAGCACTACCTACCCCTCTGCCTGACTTTGTATCATCTGTAAACTTTGCCACAAAGCCAACAATTCCATTATCTTAATCACTGACAAACAATGTGAAAAGCAGCGGTCCCAATACTGACCCCTGAGGAACACCACTAGTCAGCGGGAGCCAACCAGAAAAGGCCCCTTTTATTCTCACTCGCTGCCTCTTGCCTGTCAGCCATTCCTCTATCCATGCCAGTACCTCTCCTGTAATGCCATAAGATTTTATCTTGATAAGCTGCTTCATTTGTGGCACCTTATCAAATGCCTTCTGAAAATCCAAATAAATGACATCCACTGCCTCTCCTTTGTCTACCCTGCTTGTTACTTCCTCAAACAACTTTAACAGATTTGTCAGGCAAGATTTCCCTTTACAGAGTCCATGCTGACTTTGACATATTTTATCATTAGTCTCCAAGTACCTTGAAATCTCATCCTTAATAATAGATTCCAACACTTACCCAACCACTGAGGTGAGGCTAACAAGCCTAAAATTTCCTTTCTTTTGCCTTTTAAAGAGTGGAGTGACATTTGCAATCTTCCACTCTCTAGGACCAAGCCAGAATCAAGTGATTCTTGAAAGATCATGACCAATGCATCCATTATCGCTTCAGGAATCTGGGATATTGTCCATCTGGCCTGGGTGACTTATCCACCTTAACACCTTTGAGTTTGTCTAGCATTTTTTTCCTTTGTAAAGCAATGGCACTCACTCCTGCTCCCTGACACTCACAGACCTTTGGCACGCTACTAGTGTCTTCCACAGTGAAGACAGATGCGAAGTACCCATTAAGTTCATCTGCCATTTCTTAGACCCCATTACTATCTCATCAGCATAATTTTCCAGTGGTCCAATATCAATGCCCACCTCCCTTTTGCTCTTGATATAACTGAAAAAAACTTCTGGTATCCTGCCTTATATTATTGGCTAGTCTGCCTTCATATTTCATCTTTTTCCTTCTTATAGCTTTTTAGTAGCCTTTTGATGGATTTTAAAAGCTTCCCAATCATTCAACTTCCCACTCACTTTTGATACCTTATATCCCCTTTCCTTGGCTTTAATGCAGTCCTTAATTTCCTTTGTCAGCCACGGATGCCTACCCCTGGCATTTGAGAATTCTTCCCTCTGTGGGACATATCTAACCTGCACCTTGTGAACTATTTCCAGAAACCTCAGCCATCTCTATTCTGCCATCATCCCCACCAGTATCCTCCTCCAATCCACCTGGGCAAGCTCCTCCCTCATGCCTCTCTAATTCCCTTTATTCCATTGTGATACTGATACATCTCACCTATGCTTCTCCCTCTCAAATTGCAGTATGAATTCAATCATATTATGATCACTGCCTCCTAAGGGTTCCTTTACGTTAAGCTTCCTAATAAGATCTGGGTTATTACACAACACCCAATCTAAGACAGCCTTTCCCCAGTAGGCTCAAGCACAAGCTGCTCTAAAAAAGCCTTCTCATTGGCATTCAACAAATTCTCTCTCTTGCAATCCAACACCAGCCTGATTCTGCAAATCCCCTTGCATATTGAAGTCCCCCATTACAATTGTGTCATTACCCTTATACAGCTTTTCCTGTTCCCTTTGCAACCTTAAACCCCATCTTGGCTACTATTTGAAGGCCTATAGATGATTCCCATAATGGTTCCCATCATTTAGGACCCTCACCATCCAGGACATGCCATCTTCTCATTACTACCATCAAGTAGGAGGTCCAGGAGCCTGAAGACGCACACTCAGTGCTTTGGGAACAGCTTCTTCCCCTCTGCCATTAGATTTCTGAACAGACCATAATCATTACCTCACTACTTTCTCTCATTTTGCACTACTTTTTTTTATCTTTGTTATTGTAAATTACAGTAATTTTTATGTATTTCACTGTACTGCTACTGCAAAACAACAAATTTCACAGCATATATCCCCAGTAAACCTCATTCTGATTCTGATTCTGTACTCCTCATAATTTTCTATACCTCTGTGAAGTCTATCCTCATTCCCCTAAGATCCAGAGGTTAGAGTCCTAGCCTATTCAATGCTTCCCCATAACTCAGGTCCTCAAGTCCTGGCAACATCCCTGTAAATTTTCCATGCAGTCAAGCTTTTCATTCCCAATTTATGGAATTGAATTGAAGTTCCCCAGCTGTCATGTTGGGATCTGAATCTACACCCTATATCTTTACCGCAGGGATGAAAATTCTATATGTATTGCTTATTTATTATTATATTGTTTCTTTATATTTACTGCAAGAAAATGAATCTCAGGACATATATGTATTTCGATAATCAATTTACTTTGAATTTCAAACTTCAGTCTTAGTCACTGACCGGCAATATCTTCGAATTACCTGAGTTTAACAGAGCTGCGTCCCAGTCTCTTGTCAGTGATGTGGGTAGCTGCTTTAACTGGACTAGTAATTCACGGAGATGAGTTTTCAAATCTCACAAATGACAGACGTGGTATGCAGATTCAGTGAATTAAACGGCACCTGGAAGTAAAAGTTAGTTTCAGTAACAGTGACCATGTAACTATGGGATTATCGCTGAACAACGCTGGTAGACTTCTTAACTCCCTGCTGCCACTTAGCACACATGTACACCCTGCCTGAATCCCCTGCTGCTCCAGTACCCCTCCTCGACTCCCAAACTCACAGACACACACTTATCCTGCACTGGTCACCTTTCACCCTCTATTGCTGCTGTTTCATGTATCTATACAACTGCTTGTTTTATTATACATTGGGCCAGTGACATTTTACTGTCTTACATAAGAATACTCCTCACACTTTATGTCAACCTGTCAATATTCAGGCCATGACACTCAGGGACTTGTGCTAACATTATTTTGTGACAGTAAGTGCTGGATTGTAACTATATGTTCTGTGTTTTGCACCTTGGCCCTAGAGGAATGATGTTGCGTTTGGCTGCATACATGTGTCTGGTTGAATGACCATAAACTTGAACATGACCTTTAATTATGTCAGTGTATTGAATTGACGAGTTCTGACATTGCTGCTGCATCAGTGATTGATGAGGCTACTCTTGGAGTACTGTCTGTACAGGAAAGATTGGCTTAAAGAGTGCAGAAAAGATTTACAGAGATGTTGCCAGAACTAGAGGGCCAGAATAATAGGGACTTGGTCTCCACAGCTGTCCGTGGTTATGAATTCCACAGATTCACCACCCTCTGGCTAAAGAAATTCCTCCTCATCTGTGAAGAGATGTCCTTGTATTCCCTGTCTGGGCCCTCTGGCCCTCTGATCTCTCCACATCTGCTCTATCCAGGCATGATATATTCCGGACTGCAGGAGGACTTGCTGAAGGAAGTACTGAAGCTTGATGCAGCTGCAAAGGCTGTATGGAGAAGGACCACAATCTATGGTACTGTGGTGAACTACATATACCTGTCTGGACTGCTCCTGTGGCTCCTCCCACAGACCCCACTGAATATCCGGGTGTAACATATACAGACACGTTGGCAACATGTAAATATTTTAATGCAATGATTATTCCTCATTCAGTGAATAAAACGAGTTGCCATAGGTGGGCACGTTAACAACATTTAATATCCATCTTGTTATGTTCATGGATAGTCTCCACTTAGTAGTAAGTGGATATACGTACTTTCTTTGGCGCCACGGTAACGTAGCGATTTCGGTGACGCTGTTACAGCTGCAGGCTTTCCGGAGTTCAGAGTTCAATTCTGGCGCTGTTCTGTACGGAATATCTGTACGTCATCCGTCTGCAACGTGCCAGGGTTTCCCCTGGGTTCTCTGATACCCGGCTTAGAGCAAGCGGTCAGTGTAAATTGTGCCGTGATTAGGTTCGGGTTAAATCGGGGTTGTGAGGCGGCATGGCTCAAAGAGATAGAGAGGACCACTCCGTGCTCTGTATCTCTAGGAGAGGTTTTGAGGGCAGAAGAGACCAGCTCACAGTCAGCATGGACACGTTGGGCCGAAGGGCCTGTTTCCGTGCTGTCTGACTCTTCTCACTCCCGGCCAATGCAAAGCCGCCCTATGTATGACTGCATAATTTATGAATATAATATATTAATAAACAGCACAGTTACGTAGCGGTTAGTGCAACGCTTGTCAGCACCAGCGATCACCGATTGAGGTTCAATTCCCGCTGAAGTCTTTAATGTGTTTCTGCGTGTGTTTTCTCCCACAGTCCAAAGGGTTAGGGATAGGGTTAGTGAGTTGTCGGCATACTATGTTAGTGTGGGAAGCATGGGGAGACTTGCAGGCTACCCTAGCATATCATCGAACCGTGTGTTGGTTGTTGATGCGAACATTGCATTTCACTGGATGTTTCGAAGGAAGCTAATCTCTCTTACTCTGAATATTATAATGTAATGCTAAGACTTTGTAAGGCTTTACTCAGACCACACAAAGTATTGTGAGCAGTTTTGGGCCCCTTGTCTAAGAAAAGATACATTGGAGAGGGTCCAGAGGAAATTCACAAGAGCCATTCCAGGAATGAAATGGTTACGTGTGAGGAATGTTTGATGGCTCAGGGCCTGTTCTCATTGGAGCTTAGAAGAATGAGGGGGGATCTCATTGTAACCTATCGAATATTGAAAGACCTAGATGATATGCAGAGAATGTTTCCTACAGCGGGTGAGTCTAGGACCAGAGAGTACAGCCTCCAAATATAGGGGCGTCCATTTAGAACGGAGAAGAAGAGGAATTTCTTTAGCCAGGCGGTGGTGGACCATAGACCATAGACGGCTGTGGTATATTTAAAACAGGGGTTGATTAGTCAGGGTGTCAAAGACTACAGGGAGAAGGCAAAATGGGGTTGAGAGGGATAATACATCAGCCATGATGAAATGATGGAGCAGACCCGATCGGCCTAATGGCCCAATTCTGCTCCTATATCTTCTGGCCTATATACTTTGGGGAAAGTGTGTGTAAAATTCTACCACACTGATGCAAAGCCAGTTCTGTGGGCGATGTCACACACCCCGCTGTGGACCCGGTAACTATAATCTTGTTTGTACCGTGAACGAACGTACCCGGTTACATTTACAGGATCCCCCCGGGGATTGTGCTTCTTTCTTGTTTGCAGTGATACCTTGACTTGCAGCCTTTTCTTTCACTGTCTTGCACAACTTATATTCTGTGAGTTGCCTGTACTGTGACGCTGGCGTGAACAAAATCATTGTACCTGTACTTCACTGTACTTGTGCAAATGACAATAAACGTCCGTGAATGTAGGAAGAAACACAAGAGATGCTGGAGGAACTCAGCAGGCCAGACAGTACCTGTGGCGAGGAATAATCAGTCGGGGTTTCGGAACATGTCAGACCTCACGGATAGAGATTAAAAAATTAAAAGCCTGGGCTCTAACTTTGTCCGAGGAAAAATGTAGTTGGACGAGTTATTATTTTAGCATCAGACCGAGCCCCTTACAGTTTCCCAGCCCCGGGAGCGAACACACTCACGTTATCCAGCATCGTTAGCCTGACTTGTTAACCCTTTGCCAAGCCGGTCGGTAGTTTCCATCGTTTCGCTCGGGGCAAGGAAACTTACCGTTGAAATCCAACAAAATAAGATGCCTGTGCCCCGCCCGTCCGTGACTTCGTTCTCAGCAGACCGGACACTGGGAGTTGGAGCGGCGGGTTGTTGTGCTCCGTAGCCAGGCAACGCCTGACGCTACAATATTCTCGCAGGACGTGTGGAATTTAGCACCGTCCACGGGCGCTCGTTGCCCATCTGTCTGGGAGGCTCCACGGGCGTCTACATCCCGCTGAGCGACTCGACCGATTACCTCCATCATAATGGGCAACGTGGCTCACGCCCTATGCGATCACACTGGCGATTTCTGTTACCCTTTTTGAAAGTCCAAAGTAAACCTATTATCGAAGTACCGGTATGTCACTATATACAACCCTGAGATTTATCCTCTCGTGGGGATTCAGAGCGGAACAAAGTAACACAATAGAATCAGTGAAGGTCTGAACCCAACAAGATGGACAGATAACCAGTACGCAAAAGACAACAAACCGTGCAAAAAACAAAAAGAATAATAAATAAATAAACAATAAATATCGACAACATGATGTGAAGAGTCATTGAAAGGGAGTCCATAGGTTGTGGGGAACATGTCAACGATGGGGCAAGTGAAGTTATCCCCTTTGGTTCAAGAGGGGGTAATAAATGTTTCTGAACCTGCTTGTGTGGGAGCTGAGGCTCCTGTACCTTCTTCCTGATGGCAGCAGCCTGGGTGGTGGGGGCCCCTGATGATGGATCCTGCGACAGCGCTTCATGTAGATGTGCTCATTGATGGGGAGGGCTTTACCTGTGATGGTCTGGGCCATATCCACTACTTTTTGTTGGTTTTCTGTTCAAGGGCAATGGAGTAACTAAGTGAGAGTTCATAGGAAACTATAATACTGGACAAGATAGTGAGGGAGGGAGAGGGAGTTTGTGTGTGTGAGAGAGAGTGAGAGACAGAGAGAAAGACAGCAGGAGACAGACAAAGATAAAGAGAGGAAAAGACAGAGGGAGAAGGAGAGAGAGAATGAAAGAGAGAGTATTCAGTAAAGATGCCCTTGACAGAATGTAGGAAAGGGTCAGAGACATTACAAAACTAGGTTAACTGGGGAGGGACCTGGAGGATGTTGCCTGGATTAGAATAAAAGTAATTATTATAATTATGAATAAATAAGCAATAAGTTACTGGGAGAGACGGGATAAGTAAAGCCTAGTTTATGGTTACATGCGCAAGTACATGTTATGCATTTAAGGCAGCAGTGAAGGACCTCCATCCCTGTCTGTCCAGTGTTTAGGGCTTCCTTCATTGTACCTATAGCTTCCTCTCAGTTTTCACTACTGTTGGCCCTACAAGTCCTAGGTGGACGAAGACAGAGACTTCATTGTTGTTTCAGTAACAATTTTGCTTGACCAAACAGGGTTGTTAGCCCTGAGCTGAACCCCCTAACCTGGAGGAGTGGTAGACCACTCTTAATTTGGCCTGTACCTGTTTGGCGTAGATGACCCTACCAAGAACTAAAGCACAAGGCCCTGTCTCCAGCCAAAATAGCTCTCCGGATCATTGAGGCACACAAGCCTCCAGACCACGACAAGGTGGTGGTCCTCTTGGAGGGAGGTGAGTGAGCAGGTAGTTGGTAAGTATCTAACCAGCTCAGTGAACCTCATCCCAGCTGATCTGTCTGGGAGAAATGTAAATACTGGGAGATAAATAAATGCAGAGGAGAGAGAAAAATGACAGCAATATTAAAAAAGAGTTCATTAATCCTCTTTCAATAACAACACATGAACTTGGGAAAACAGTGAATACTGAAATAAGACATATATTGTTGCAAAGTACTATCATGTAGATACCAAACGCAATGCATTGTGAGCAGTTTGGACCTCCTATCTGAGAAAAGAAGCTCTGGTATTGGAGAGGGTCCAGAGGAGGGTCACGAGAATAATCCTGAGAGTGAAAGGGCTCACGTATGAGGAACGTTTGATGGATCTGGGCCTGTGCACACTGGAATTTAGAAGAATGAGGGGGAATCTCATTGAAACCTATCGAATATTGGAAGACCTAGACGGAGTGGATGTGGAGAAGATGTTTCCAATAGTGGGGGCATCTAGTACCAGAGGGCACAACCTCAGAATATAGGGTAGACCCTTTAGAACAAGGATGAGGAGGAATTTCTTTAGCCAGACGGTAGTGAATCCGTAGAATTCATTGCCACAGCCGGCTGTGGAGACAAAGTCATTTGGGATACATAAAGCAGAGGTTGATAGGTTCTTGATTAGTAAAAGTGTCAAAGGTTACAGAGAGAAGACAAGAGAATAGGATTGAGAGGGAGAATAATCAGCCATGTTTCAATAATGGAGCGGATTCAATGGGCCGAATGGTCCAATTCTGTTCCTATGTTTTAGAGTCTTATATTTCTGAGGAAGATTAACAACTTCTTGTTGGTTGTTCTTTGCACCTTACATGAAAGTGAACAAGTTCAAAGTTCACAGTAAAGTTCAAAATACATACAGTCTATGTCATCGTACACAACCCCGAGATTCATTTTCATCCGCACATTTACAGTAAATACAAAGAAACACAATCAACAACTGCACACAAGATGGACTAATAACCAATGTGCAAAGGACAATAAACTGCAAATATAAAAAGTAATTATTATAATTATGAATAAATAAGCAGTAAGTATCAAGAGCATAAGATGAAGACACCTTGAAAGTGAGTTCAGCGTTAGGGTGAGTGAAATGAACACAAAGATGCTGCAAACTGTGTCCAGATAACACGTTTAGGAGGATGGGATTTCCCATTGCTGTTAACACGTTTAGGAGGGTGGAATTTCACATTGGAAAACACGTTGAGCGGGGCGGTCTTTCCCACTGGATAACACGCTAAGAAGCTTGGAGTTTCCCGTTGGAGAGCATATTTAGGAGGATGGGATTTTCCAGTACTGATAACTCATTTAGGCAGATGGGATTTCCCATTGTATAATACATTTAGAAGTGTCAGTTTTCCCATTGGACAACATGTTTAGGAAGGTGTATTTGGATTGCACATTTACGAGGATTGGTTTTCCCATTGGTGCTAATCCATTTAGGCGGGTGTGATTTCCCACTGGAAATCACATTTAAGAGGGTAGGCTGTTTAGGAAGGTTTGATTTCCCATTGGTGGTAACATGTTTAGGCAGGTCGGTTTTCCCACTGGTGAAATCACGGATAATTATGCTGAAGGTGAGGTAGCTGGTTTACAAACAGAGGCAATGTGTAGTGCAGAGAGGCTGCTGACGGCAAAATTGCAGACAACAGGATGAGTTACAACACAAAGGTTGACAAGATTGAAAAGGGTGAATACAGGGCTGAAGGTGTTATATTTGAATGCGTGCAGAATATGGACTTAGGTAGATGAGCTTGTAGCTCATTTGCAGATTGATAGTTATGATTTAGTAGGCATCATTGAATCATAGCTAAAAGAAGATTATAGCTTGGAACTTAATGTCCAAGAATACACATTGTATCAAAAGTATAGGCAGGAAGGCAGAGGGGTCTGCGTTGCTCTGTTGGTAAAAAATGAAATCAAGACTTCAGAAAGAGGTGACTAGTTTGGAAGGTGTTGAATCATTGTGGATAGAGCTAAGGAATTGCAGGGGTAAAAAGACCCTGATGGAAGTTGTATACAGTCCCCCAAACAGAACTAAGGATGTGGCCAACAAATTTAAACAAGAGATAGAAAATGCATGCCAAAAGGGCAATATTACAATAATCATGGGGGATTTCAATATGTAGGTAGATTGGGAAAATCAGGTTGGTACAGGATTCCAAGAGGAGGGATTTCTAGAGTGCCTATGAGATGGCTTTTTAGAGGAGCTCGTTGAGCTCACTGGGGGATCGGCTATTCTGTTGTGCAATGAACCGGAATTGATTAGAGAACTTAAGGTAAAAGAACCCTCAGGGGGAAGTGATCATAATATGCTCAAATTCACCCTGAAATATGAGAAGGATAAGCTAAAGTCAGATGTATCAGTATTACAGTGGAATAAAGGGAATCACAGGGACATGAGAGTGGAGTTAGATAGATAGATACTTTATTCATCCCCATGGGGAAATTCAACTTTTTTTCCAATGTCCCATACACTTGTTGTAGCAAAACTAATAACATACAATACTTAACTCAGTAAAAAATATGATATGCATCTAAATCACTATCTCAAAAAGCATTAATAATAGCTTTTAAAAAGTTCTTAAGTCCTGGCGGTTGAATTGTAAAGCCTAATGGCATTGGGGAGTATTGACCTCTTCATCCTGTCTGAGGAGCATTGCATCGATAGTAACCTGTCGCTGAAACTGCTTCTCTGTCTCTGGATGGTGCTATGTAGAGGATGTAGAGTTGGCCAGAATTGATTGGAAAAAAACACAGGCAAGGATGATGGCAGAGCTGCAATGGCTGGAATTTATGAACACAATTCAGAAGGCACAGGATATATACATCCCAAAGAAGAAGTATTCTAAAGGCAAGATTACACAACCAATGCTAACAAGAGAATTCAAAGCCAACAGAAAAGCCAAAGAGAGGGCATATAATAGAGCAAACATTAGTGGGAAGAGAGAGGACTGGGAAGCCTTTAAAACCAACAGAAGGCAACTAAAAATCATGAAGGTAAAGATGGAATACAAAATTAAGCTAGCCAATAATATTTAAGAGGATACCAAAAGTTTCTACAGATTTATAAAGTGTAAAAGAGAGGTTAGAGTGGATATTGGTCAGCTGGAGAACAACGCTGATGAAATAGTAAAGGGGATAATGGGGGGGACAAGGAAATGGCAGATGAACTGAGTAAGTATTTTGTGTCAGTATGGTGGAAGTTCCAAGTGTCAGGGGTCATGAAGTGTGCGAAGTGTGAAGTTACTTGAATTAGAGAGAAGGTTCTTGGGAAACTGAAAGGTCTGAAGGTAGATAAGTCACCTGGACCAGGTGATGTACACCCCAGGGTTCTGAAAGAGGTGGTTGAAGAGATCATGGAGGCATTAGTAATGATCTTTCAAGAATCACTAGATTCAGGAATGGTTCTGGAAGACTGGAAAATTGCAAATATCACGCCACTGTTCAAGAAGGAAGAGAGGCAGAAGAATGGAAATGATAGGCCAGTTAGTCTGACCTCATTGGTTGGGAAGATGTTGGAGTTGATTATTAAGGATGAGGTCTCTGGGTACTTGGAGGCACGTGATAAAATAGGCAGTAGTCAGCATGGTTTTCTCAAGGGAAAATCTTGCCTGACAAATCTGTTGGAATTCTTTTAAGAAATAACAAGCAGGATAGACACTGGCAGCTGAGGAGGCCAAATCTTTGTGTATATTTAAGGCAGAGGTTGATAGTATCTTGATTGTTCAGGGCGTTGTCAGGACACTGGAGCAGGGATCCAATCGCAGACCCAGTACTGTGCACACAGTGATATTAATTGAGTAACAAATCCCAAGGTGCGAACAAAGTCAGCGTCAAAGTTCAGGCAGAGATCAAAACAGAAATCTGAAAACCAGAAATGGGAAACACACAGAATCAATATTCAGATGGACAGAGTACAGATACGAATGCTGGAAAGGCTCAGGAAAATTCACTGGTACAATCTGGCCACAAACAGGTGAAAACACAGGACAATACACTGAGCAATAAACAGAGAGGCAGATGATAGGTGGAGCACAATGAGACAGAAATGGCAGCAATACAGGTAATAATGAGAAACAGATGAGAGGCGGATTACTCAGTAATACAGGGGCCAGAATAGAGCAAGAGCGGGTGCAGGAGCATATGGGGCATGAAAACAAACAAGAGCACATGGCAACACAAAACCACAAACTGGTGGCTAGGGGGAAACACACAAAAAGACAAATTTCAACTGGAGGTACTGACAGGCATAACGGGGTTCAGGGAGAAGGGAGATTAGGGCTGACAGAAAAATTTAGATTATCTATGATGAAATGGCAAAGCAGACTCTAATAGGCCAAATGGCCTAATTCTGCTCCTTTACCTTATAGTCTTACGGTTTAGGAGGATGGGTTTTCCCATTGGTGATAACACATTTAGGAAGGTGGGTTTTCCCATTGATGATTGCTGGGTCCACTTCATACCAACATATCAGTCCAAACAACTACCTTCCGTTCATTGTTATGTTGGTCCTGGAATGCGTGAGGACAATTGCAGGCTGCCCCAGCACACACTCGTGTGTGTTTGTTGTTAACGCAAACAACAATTCACTGTGTGTTTCAATGTATATGTGATAAATAAACTTGAATCTTGATTCATTAACTGTAACTCGCCTGAAGTTTTGGTAAAATAAATACATGAAATCATGTTTGGAGAATCTGGGTTGGTTTGCTTAATTTTTAAGAATCATACAAGAACAGAAACAAAACAAAATTGTACTTTTTGATTTTTTTTCTGTAAACACAAATTTAAAACAGAAGCTTTTACTACTATTTGGACATTTGTTTTCGTAAATATATATTTGACAATATAAAAGTTTCAATGGTAATACTGTCATTGGTAAATTGTCTGCCTCCCAGCCTTAATTATCGGAAATCTTGCTCATACGGTGGTGCTCAAAAGTTTGTGAACTCTGCAAAATTTTCTCTATTTCTGTATAAATATTACCTAAAAATGATCAGATCTTTGTCAATGAGTCCACAATGTTTCTGGGACAGTGTTCTGTGAACAGTTGAGACAGAAGTTGAACTTTTTGCCAGAAATGCACATTGCTATGTTTGGAGGAAAAAGGGCACTGCACACCAACACCAAAACCTCATCCCAACTGTGAAGCATGGTGGAAGGAGCATTGTGGCTTGGGGCTGCTTTGCTGCCTCAGGGCCTGGACAGCTTGCAATTGTTGAGGGAACAATGGACTCAAAATTGTATCAAGACATGTTACAGGAGAATATTAGGGTAGCAGTCCATCACCTGAAGCTTAATAGAAGTTGGATAATGCAACAAGAGAATGATCTGAAAGACAAGAGTAAGTCAACAACAGAATGGTTTAAAAAGAAGAAAATTTATGTTTTGGAATGGCTGAATCAAAGTCCTGACCTTAATCTTATCGAAATGTTATGGAAGGACCTGAAGCAAGCAGTTCATGCAAGGAAGCCCACCAACGTTCCAGAGTTGAAGCAGGTTTGTAAGGAGGAATGGCCTAAAATTCCTCCAAGCCAATGTGCATGTCTGATCAACAGTTACTGGAAACATTTGGTTGAAGTTATTCCTCTACAAGGGGGTCACAGTTGGTACAGAAAGCAAAGATTCACATACTTTTTCCAACAAATGCATGTAATATTGGATCATTTTTCTCAATAAATAAGTGAACATGTATATTTTTTGTGTTATTTATTTAATTGGGTTCTCTTTATCTAGTTTTAGGATTTACATGAAGATCTGATCACATTTTAGGTCAGATTTATGCAGAAATAGAGAAAATTCTACAGGGTTCACAAACTTTCTAGCACCACTGTGAATGTTTAAGGAGAAGACCATGGAAATCATTGTGGACTTAAGGTAGGTGCAGACGAACAATCCCCCTCTGTGAATATATGGCTCCTCCATAGAGAGAGAGTTAAGAGCACCAAGTTCCTGGGAGTTCACATCATGGATGACCTCACCTGGTCCCTTAATATCACCTCCCCGAACAAGAAGGCACAGCGGTGTCTCCACTTCCTAAGGAGATTGAGGGAAGTGAGACACCCCCACCCCCTCCATCTTAACTACATTTTACAAGAGCACGATCGAGAGCGTCCTGACAAGCTGCATCTCATCTGGTATGGGAGCAGCTGAGCATCAGACCAGAAGTCCCTGCAAAGGACTGTGAGAACGGCTGAGAGGATCATAGGGGTCTCCCTACCATCCATTGGGGACATTTATCAGGAGCGCTGCGTACGCAGGGCCCTTAGTATTATCAGGAATCCTACCCATCCACTCAGCATCCTCTTTGACATAAAAACAAGAACGGTCAGGATGGGAAACAGTTTCTGCCCTCACGCCACTAGGCTTCTGAACTCCACGCTGCATCGTATTCGAAGTGTCACTTGTTAATCTGTCATATACCTTACAATATTTAACGTATGCACTTTAGTTTATTTATGCGTGATTCATCTGTAGATTTTATCCTTACTTACATAAGTGATCTTGTGTTACGTGTGCTACGGTGCTTTACACCGTGGTTCGGAGAAATGTTTCTTTGACGGTATATAGTTAAATGACTTGATTGTATCAATCGATTTCTGCATAATTAAGAGAAATGCATCCAGCAGTCATCCCCACAAGCACTAATCCCTATTACTCCAATAACCCATCCCAGATCCGACTAGCTGATCCCCACAGCCCCAGCAACGGATTCCCAATGCCCAGCAGCAGTCCCGAATCGGGACTCACATCCTTCCGGTTTCGTCATCGACGTAGCTCCAACCCCGCAGCAACCTGATTGGTGCTTCTGTAGGAGCCAAGCGGCGTTTAGATCTCCGATTGGTAGGCAGGCTCGTCATGTTCGGTCGGCCGGAGGACGGAGCCCAGAGCCCGGAGACCTGAGCCGGGATGAGTTCGTTCGAGGGGCGGATGGCTGAGTACCCCGGCGTGTCCATCGATAGGTTCGACAGGAACAACCTGTTGGCCAAGGCTTTCTTCCTCTCTCACTGTCACAAAGGTGCGGAGATCCTCCCTCAGCTGCGGGTGGTTGGGGTAGGTGGACCTGTCACTGTTATCTGGGTCACAACGGTCACGTTTACTGTCACTGAATTTAAAACACGGTTGTTTTGCGGCGGCAGTACAAGGCAAAATAAGTTGAAATTTCAACTTTGTAAGGAAGTGTTGAGGAAGCAGAAGGACCTGGACAGATTGGGAGAATGGGCAAAGAAGTGGTAGATGGGTTGCAGTGCCAGGAAGAGTATGGTCGTGCACTTTGGTAGAAGGGCTATTTTGTAAACGGAGAGCGAACTGAGAAATCAGAGGTGCAAAGGGATTTAGGAGTCCTTGTGCAGGATTCCCTAAAGGTGGTAAGGAAGGCAAATGCAATGTTAGCATTCGTTTCGAGAGGACTGGATTATATTATGCCTTACAAAGCCTCAGCATTACATTCTTGCTTTTATATAAGCAAGGATATAACACTGAGGCATGTAAGGCTTTGGTCAGACTGCACTTGGAGTATTGTGAGTAGTTGTGGACCCATTATCTAAGAAAGGATGTGCTGGCATTGGAGAGAGGTGAGAGGAGGTTCATGACAATGATCCCGGGAATGAAAGGGTTAATGCATGAGATTTTTGATTGGAGAAAGGCTAACTTTGAGGAGCTGCGAAAGGATTTAGGAGTGGATTGGGACAATTTGTTTTATGGGAAGGATGTAATAGAGAGATGGAGGTCATTTAAAGGTGTAATTTTGAGGGTACAGAATCTTTATGTTCTGTTAGGTTGAAAGGAAAGGTTAAAAGTTTGAGAGAACCATGGTTTTCAAGGGATATTGGAAACTTGGTTTGGAAAAAGAGAGAGATCAACAATAAATATAGGCAGCATGGAGTAAATGAGGTGCTCGAGGAATATAAAGAATGTAAAAAGAATCTTAAAAAAGAAATTAGAAAAGCTAAAAGAAGATATGTGGTTGCTTTGGCAAGTAAGGTGAAAATAAATCCAAAGAGTTTCTACAGTTATATTAATAGCAAAAGGATAGTCAGGGTTAAAATTGATCCCTTAGAGAATCAGAGTGGACAGCTATGTGTGGAGCCAAAAGAGATGGGGGAGATTTTGAACAATTTCTTTTCTTCGGTATTCACTAAGGAGAAGGATATTGAATTGTGTAAGGTAAGGGAAACAAGTAGGGAAGTTATGGAAACTATGACGATTAAAGAGGAGGAAGTACTGGTGCTTTTAAGGAATATAAAAGTGGATAAATCTCCGGGTCCTGACAGGATATTCCCTAGGACCTTGAGGGAAGTTAGTGTCGAAATAGCAGGGACTCTGACAGAAATATTTTAAATGTCATTAGAAACGGGAATGGTGCTGGAGGATTGGTGTAATGTTCATGTTGTTCCATTGTTTAAAAAGGGTTCTAAGAGTAAACCTAGTAATTATAGGCCTGTAAGTTTGACGTCAGTGGTGGGTAAATTAATGGAAAGTATTCTTAGAGATGGTATATATAATTATCTGGATAGACAGGGTCTGATTAGGAACAGTCAACATGGATTTACAAATCTTATTGAATTTTTTGAAGAGGTTACTAGGAAAGTTGATGAGGGTAAAGCAGTGGATGTTGTCTATATGGACTTCAGTAAGGCCTTTGACAAGGTTCCGCATGGAAGGTTAGTTAGGAAGGTTCAATCTTTAGGTGTTAATATTGAAGTAGTAAAATGGATTCAATAGTGGCTGGATGGAAGATGCCAGAGAGTAGTGGTGGATAACTGTTTGTCAAGTTGGAGGCTGGTGACTAGTGGTGTGCCTCAGGGATCTGTATTGGGTCCAATGTTGTTTGTCATATTCATTAATGATCTGGACGATGGGATGGTAAATTGGATTAGTAAGTATGCAGATGATATGAAGATAGGTGGCGTTGTAGATAATGAAGTAGGTTTTGAAAGCTTGCAGAGAGATTTAGTCCAGTTAGAAGAGTGGGCTGAAAGATGGCAGATGGAGTTTAATGCTGATAAGTGTGAGGTGCTACATTTTGTTAGGAATAATCCAAATAGGACATACATGGTAAATGGTAGGGCATTGAAGAATGCAGTAGAACAGAGTGATCTAGGAATAATGGTGCATTGTTCCCTGAAGGTGGAATCTCATGTGGATAGGGTGGTGAAGAAAGCTTTCGGTATGCTGGCCTTTATAAATCAGAGCATTGAGTATAGGAGTTGTGATGTAATGTTAAAATTGTACAAGGCATTGGTAAGGCCAAATTTGGAGTGTTGTGTACAATTCTGGTCACCGAATTATAGGAAAGATGTCAACAAAATAGGGAGAGTACAGAGGAGATTTACTAGAATGTTATCTGGGTTTCAGCACCTAAGTTACAGAGAAAGGTTGAACAAGTTAGGTCTTTATTCTTTGGAACGTAGAAGGTTGAGGGAGGACTTGATAGAGGTATTTAGAATTGAGGGGGATAGATAGAGTTGATGTTGATAGGCTTTTTCCATAGAGAGTAGGGGAATTTCAAACAAGAGGACATGAGTTGAGAGTTAAGGGGCAAAAGGTTAGGGGTAACACGAGGGGGAATTTCTTTAATCAGAGAGTGGTAGCTGTGTGGAACGAGCTTCCAGTAGAAGTGGTAGAGGCAGGTTCAATATTGTCATTTAAAGTAAAATTGGATAGGTATATGGACAGGAAAGGAATGGAGGGTTATGGGCTGAGTGTGGGTCAGTGGGACTAGGTGAGAGTAAGCATTCGGCACGGACTAGAAAGGCCGAGATGGCCTGTTTCCGTGCTGTAATTGTTATATGGTTATATGGTATTCATTGATATTTAGAAGAATGAGGGAGATATCATTGAAACCTGTCAAATATTGAAAGGCCTAGATAGAGTCGAAGTGGACAGGATGTTTCTAAATAACAGGTGAGTCTAGGATTGGGAGCATAGTCTCAGAATAGTGATGTCTCTTTAGAACAGAAAAAGAGGAATTTCTTTAGGCACAAGGTAGTAAATCTCTGGAATTTATTGCCACAGATGGCTGTGGAGGCCAAGTCATTGGGTATATTTAAAGAGGAAATTGATAGATTTTTTATTAGTAAGCAGGTCAAAGGTTAAGGGGAAAGGCAGGAGAATGGGGTTGAGAGGGATAATAAATCAGGCATGATGGAACTGCAGAGCCAACTCGATGGGCTTGAATGGTCTAATTCTGGTCCTACATAGAAACACAGAAGAAACATAGAAAACCTACAGCACAATAAAGGCCCTTTGGCTTACAAAGTTATGCCGAACATGTCCCTACCTTGAAAATTACTAGGGTTTCCCATAGCCCTCTATTTTTCTAAGCTCCATGTACCTATCCAAAAGTCTCTTAAAAGACCCTATCGTATCCGTCTCCACCACCATTGCATGCAGCCCATTCCACGCACTCACTACGCTCTGCATTTTTAAAAAAAACTTACCCCTGACATCTCCTCTGTACCTGCTCCCAAGCACCTTAAACCTGTGCCCTCTTGTGGCAACCATTTCAGCCCTGGAAAAACGCCTCTGACTATCTATACGATCAATGCCTCTCATCATCTTATACATCTCTATGAAGTCACCTCTCATCCTCCGTCGCTCCAAGGAGAAAAGGCCGAGTTCACTCAACCTATTCTCATAAGGCATGCTCCCCAATCCAGGCATCATCCTTGTAAATCTCCTCTGCACCCTTTCTATGGCTTCCACATCCTTTCTGTAGTGAGACAACCAGAACTGAGCACAGTACTCCAAGTGGGGTCTGACCAGGATCCTATATAGCTGCAACATTACCTCTCAGCTCCTAAATCCAATTCCACAATATCTTATGCTCTAAAGGTCATATACCTATTCCGTGATGTTAGAATCAAGGGGACATGCCCTGAACGGTAAGGGTCCTTAGCAATGTGAGGCACCACCTCTTGAAGATGTCCTTGATGGTAGGGAGGCTGGACCCGGTGATGGAGCTGGTTGAGTCTACAACCCTCTGCAGCCTCTTGTGATCCTGTGCGTTGGAGCCTCCATTATTAGAATTTGATGCAACCAGTTGGAATGCTCTCCACTGTACATTTGTAGAAATTGCAGGAGTTACAATACCTGTGGTGGGTGTATTACGTCTGGTGTGGTCGTGTTGTAGGGGTGGGACTGCTTCACAAAGACGTGTGATCTCTCACCAGGATGGTGCTCAAGGGCTTGTTATAAGAGGAGACTGGTTGGTTGGGGCATTAACCTGGGAAGTTTGGGGAAGGTACCAGACAATTGGAAGTGATTCTCAGTCACAACGTGACACTCAGTCAATGGGCAGTGTGATAGTGTAGCAGTTAACGTAACCCTTTACGTCAATTCTTGCCACAGTCTGTAAGGAGTATGTTCTCCCTGTTCTCCATGTTTCCTCCATGAACTCCAGTTTCCTCCCACATTCCAAAGACGTACAGGTTAGTAAGTTGTGGGCATGCTATGTTAGCGATGGATGCATGGTAACACTTGTGGGCTGCCCCCAGCACGTTCTTGGACTGTATTAGTTGTTGATGCAAATGATGCATTTTGCTGTATGTTTCGATGTTTCAATGTACTTGTGCCGAAGTTAATCTTTAAATCTTTTTTAAAAAATTGTTAAAATCTGAATGGTAGGCAGCAGTTAGATTAACCCCATTATTGGCAAGATGTTCAAGTCAATAATCAAAGAGGAAATTGCTAATCATTCAGGAAAAGTGCTCATAAGTAAACCTAGACCATCAAGCCTAGGCAAATGCTATGTTGGCATTTATTTTGAGAGGACTAGACTCTAAAAGCAAAGATGTAATGTTGAGTTTTATGAAGCATTGGTGAGATCTCACTTTGAGCATCGTGAGTAGTTTTGGGGTCCCTTATCTAAGAAGGTATGTGCTGACATTGGAGAGAGTTCAAAGGAGGTTCACGAAAGTGATTCCGGGATTGAAAGATTTATCATGTGAGGAGCGTTTGATGGCTCTGGGGCTATATTCACTGGAATTCAGAATAATGAGGGGAGACCTCATTGAAACCTATCAGATTTTGAAGGGGCTCAATAGAGTGGTTGTAGAGAGGATGTTCCCAATGGTGGGAAAGGTCCATGACCAGAGGACACAGCCTCAGAATAATAATAAGTACTTTAATGATCCCGAGTGGGAAATTTTTTCATTACAGCAGCAATATACGCATTAATGTATCCAGTGTGCAATACTGTTCAAAATAATAAAGCAGAGGCTATTATCCTATGATGTGTGTTCTGCCACACAGAGATGAACTGTTAATATGCTTATTGCATTTGGTGGGAAAGATTTTCTGTAATGATCCTTATGACAGTGGAGCTGAATGACATCCATTTAGAATGGAGATGAGGAATTTCTTCAGCCAGAGAGTGGTAAATACGTGAAATTTGTTGCCACAGGTGGCTGTGAAGGCCAAGTCATCGGGTATATTTAAGGCAGAGGTTGTGGATTCTTGATTAGTCAGGGCGTGAAAGGATACAGGGCAAAGGCAGAAGATTGGAGATGAGAGGGAAATGGATCAGCCATGATGAAAATGGTGAAGCAGACTTGATGGGCCAAATGGCCTAATGGCCTAATTCTGCTCCAATATCTTACGGTCTTGTCTTGTGCTTTGATGAAGGGTTACTATTTTAACAAATTTGCTTGAATTCTTTAAGGATCTAACAGGGAGAGTTGGTAGAGGGGAACCTGTAGAATAAAGTTCAAACTACATTTATTATCAAAGTATGTATGCAGTATGCAACCTTGAGATTCATCTTCTTGTAGGCAGCCACAAAACAAAGAAACACCACAGAACTCATTTAAAAAAAACCCGTACAGCAAAGACCATCAAATGCCCAATGTGAGGAAAAAGAAACAAATTATGCAAACAATGTTAAAAAAAAGTAGACAGTAACACAGAACATGAACTACAGAGTCGCCGAAAGTGAATTCACAGCCACCAGGTCAGTTCGACGCTGTTCTGATGGTTGCACCCACAGCTGCAGTCAGTTCGATGCTGAACTACCCCGATCAAATAGTGAAATAGTTTTTTTTTAAAGTAAACAGAAGCACACAGATCGTGAACTGTAGATGTAATGTATCTAGATTTCTGAGAAGCACTTGTACTCAACTCCAGTAATTTACAATGGACGTTTAAAAAAAAAAGGAAGATTCCTTGCTTTGTAAGATTATCTAAGGATAGTTAGCTTTTGCCTATTAGATGTCACGTAGTAGTAATGCGATACTCCAGTCGAGTATGATATTTTCCGAAGGGGCTGGCTGTAGGTGGGTCTTCAGGTGGCGTTTGAGGTTGATCCGGGATCCACGTGTTCCAAGGATCTTCCAGAGCTCATGATCCTGCCCCCTTCACAGGCTGATCGCCATGGACTTAATCCGGAATGTCTAAGGTGGATTCTCGGAATGGAGAACACCCGTGCGTGACTTTGGTTAATATGGGAGGCCGATGCAAGGTCAGGGTCCAGTGTCAGGTGTGGTGTGTAACGGCACTGTTGTACAACATGCTCTGGTATTTTCGAACTGGATCTGTGGTGTTCTCAACTGGGAAATGGAATGATTGAGTAATGGAATTTCCAAACTCTTTGTCTGCAGATCACATGAAAGGATTAAGAGCTCCTGTCCTGCAGAGACGGTTGGAATGCAGGTACTAATTCTGATTTGTGTTATCTCTTGAATGTTTTATATATAATTTTGAATTTTTATATATAATTTCTGGTGATAATTGATTTATTATTATCACGTGTACTGAGGTATAATGAAAACATGCCTTGCACACGATCCATACAGATCAGATCAGGTAGAACAAGGTAAAACAATAACAGAATGCAGAATAAAGTGGAACAGTTATAGAGAAAGTACAGTGCAGGTAGACAATAAGGTGCAAGGTCCTAGCGAGGTAGATTGTGAGGTCAGGAATCCATCTTGTACTATGAAACCCTTCCTTACACTGCAGGGTAGAAGACGTCCTTCAGTCTGTGTGCTTACAGGTACCTTCTGCCCAATGGGAGAGGCGAGAAGACACAACGTCTGGGGTGGCTGTGGTCTTTGATTATGAGGCAGCGAGAAGTGGAGACTGGTGGTCCTCGCCCTTTTTTCTACCCGTGGCCCTCTGTGGCCCCTACCCCCCGCATCCCCTCCCATCCCCAAACACATACAAGCTAGGCTGTTTTGCTGCCTTATTTGCATCATCATCACAGGAGTTCCCAACCGTTTTTATACTATGGACCCTTACTATTAACTGAGGTTGGGAACCCCTGATCTAGCATATTTGCCCATTAATTTCATTAAGTTAAATTGCATTTATTAATTTATTTTTTATTTATATATTGTTGTAACATTTCATTAAGACAGTAAACTTATCATGGCCCACTTAGAAACTCCTGTGGCTCAGTTTCTTGTATTTTACTTGTGGCCCCTGTGAAATCCAGCACGGCCCCATGTGGAGAACCACTGGTGCAGAAGGTCCGTGGAGGGGGAGCTGGTTTTCCTGATCTCTCTTCACAACTCTCTGCGGTTTCTTGCGGTCACGGGCAGAGTGGTTGTCATATTCTGCACTAACCTATCTCCTGAGGTATGGATGTCAAGAAAGTGGGAAGTGGCTATAATTTGCAAATTCCTTCTCCAGCCCTTTACCTTTCCCATCTATCACCTCCCAGCTTCTTGCTTCATCCTCCCTCACTCACCCACCAGGTTCACCTATTACTATCTTCCCCTCTCCCCACTTCTTATTCTGGCATCTTCCCCCTTCCTTTCCAGTCCTAATGAAAGATCTCAACTGGAAAATTTTCCACAGATGCAGTCTGACCTGCTGAGTTCCTCCAGAATTTTGTGTGTGTTGCTCTATAATTTTCACGTTTTTTTCCCGACCACCAATTGCAAAAGCATCTGTGTACCAAACAAATCGTTGATCTGATGTGTTCCCTCAGTTATGAGTGGTGGAAGCTATATTCAAGTGATCTTTCCGGTCCGTGGAGCAGGTTAGTGTCTGAACTGTTGGCGTTGAATTGTTAACTGACACACTGCAGCTGCTGTACCAACTTACTGACAGACCAGGTGTTGTTTCCACACAGCGGAACTCAACCAACTTGTCCTTTTACGGCTATATCTGACAAGGTTATCACCTGTGCTGATCACTATCCACCCAGAGGAGAGCTGTAGATGAAAGTTATAAAAGGATGTAACGTGATCACTCGAGTTGAGTATGATGTTCTCCAAAAGGGGGGTTGTCTGTTGGTGACTCTTCAGGTGGCTGATCTAGGATGTTAGTGGATCCCTCAGAGGAGAACGCCTGTGCGTGACTTTGTTTAACATGATGTGCGGGCAGCCGCCACATGGTCCTCAACAGATTGGGGTCAGGGTTTAGTGGCATGGAATGCAAGGCAATGGGGGACCCTTCACTCTGCAGCCTGCCTCCACCAGCTCCACGGTTGGATCGCTCTGTCTAGAACTTCCCCCCCATCTTGACCTTACCACCATGGGTGATCCTACCATGAGCTAAGTTCCAGACAGCATTGCTCTCAGGGTCTCAGGAACTCTCAAGTCTCTCCAACACAAGGTGACAATCCTCGGAGAAGGACGTGTAATGGAAGAGCACATTTGCATCAACACCCAACACACCCAAGGACGTGCTGGGGTTGCCTGTAAGTGCCACGACATGTTCTGGCACCAGCACAGCATGCCTCAGTGCTCAGCAGAACAACACAGAACACAACAAGCAATAAAACATCATTAGCAAAACAAACCCCTTTCCTCCCCCACCCCCCATCCACTCGGGGACCGGCCTCTGGGCTTTCAGACCCCAGGCTTCAGCTTCAAATTCTGATCGACCTTCAGGCTTTGATCTTTGGTAAATGTTAATTCCCTCCAACATCGGCAGGCCACGGCTACGTTGTGTGTCATCTACGGCAACAGTTCAGGACTCAAGAAGGGTCTCGCCCTGAAACCGCGACTGTTTATTCCACCCCCCCCCCCATAGATGCTGCCTGACCTGCTGAGTTCCTCCAGCATTTTGTGTGTGTGTGTGTGTGTGTGTGTTGCTTTGAATTTCTAGCACCTGCAGAATTTCTCGTGTTAGTACGTGTTCGTCTCTTTTTTTATTTGAATATTTTAGTAATATTTCTTAAAACAGTAAACTTATCATGGTCCATTCTGAGATTCTTATGGTCCCCAGTTTCTTGTTCTTTACTTGTGGAAGTCTGGCATGGACCCTGGGGGGGGGGGGGTAGGTGGGGTGACAGATGACACACATTGAAGACCGTTGGACTGCAAGATACAAAAGCAGCCACCTGGGCTGTTGCAGCCGCACTCTACAATGGCTTGGCTTCTACCATCAGGAAGATTGGAGGGTCTCTTTATTAGGAGTCCTCCCCCTTTTACACCGGGGTCCTGGGGTGGAGAGGGTTGCACAGAGCAGTGTCGTATAACAAATCCTTAAGTCAGTTTAAAGACTCCCCAGACTCCTTTCACTTCTGTGGCTGGGAGGAGACAGTGTACCACTGTATATGGAACTTATAGTGAGAGGTTACAGTCTCTGTTTGAGTATCTGAAGAGGCTGCTCCTCAAATTCTAGTTGCTCTTCAATCCCACACTCCTGATCTTCAGCCCCCCCACCACCACCCCAGCACCCAGTGCAGAGGGAAGAGAGTTGCTCAGGGGATCTCCTGGTTGTGTGGCTGCTTGGCCTGGCCATTGTGGCAGGTGGTCAAGGGTTCTGCCCAGGCCGACGGCCTCTCCTCTTCCAGGGTTACATCCATGCCCATGTGTCCCTGGAGAGGGAGCACACGATATCCATGGTTATGAGGATAAGTCATGTACACAAACACATGTATATCATGGCCAAGAAAGTTCAACACCTATACTTCCTCAAGGCTAAAGAATTTTGGCGTGTCCCCATTGATATTTACCAATACACTATAGAAAGCATGGTGTCTGGATGCAATACGGCTTGTATGGCAACTGCTCTGCCCGTGACCTGAAGGAACTGTAGAGAGTTGTGGACACAGTTCAGCGTATTACTGAAACCCGCCTCCCCATGAACTCTGTCTTCACCTCGATACCTCAGTGAAGTGGCCAGTGTAATCAAAACCCCACCCACCCTGGATCTTCTCTCTTCTCCCCTCTCTCACCGGGCAGAAGGTACAAAAGCCTGAAAGCATGACCCACCAGGCTCAATAAGTTAGACTCCTGACCTCGTAATCTACCTTATTGTCTGCCTGAACTGCAGTTTCTCTGTAACTGTTACACTTCATTCTGCATTCTGTTATCGTTTGCCCTTGTTCTACCTCAATGAGTCACAAACTCCAGTGGATGACCACTGAATCTGGATTTCTGAGCTCGAGAGGCTGGGACCGCCCCCAGTGCAGCGGTCTTTCCACTTAAAAAAACCTGTCCCACACAAGTTTCCTGAGATTGTCGGACACGATCGACAGTCACCGTGTAATAATCTGATCTGTACGAACGGTCTGCAAGACGAGTTTTTCATTGTATCTCAGTACATGTGACAATAATATTCCAATTCATTGGAGGATTTCTGGGACCAGTGGGTGCCACAGAGCCTCCAGTGTATTCTGGATAGTATTCAGGTGAAATATTTAAGGGGAAACTGAGGGGCAACAACTTCTTCCCTCAGAGAATGGTGTGAGTGTGGAAGTAGTGAATGTGGATTTGATTACAGCATTTAAGAACATGGATGGGAGGGCTATGGTAAATGTATACAATACACAACCTGAAGTTCTTGTTCTTCACAGACATCCACGAAAACAGAAGAGTGCGCCAAAGAATGAGTGATAGTAAAAAAATGTTAGAATCCCAATGGCTCCCCCAAAGCAATAACCTGCCCCCATCCCCTTACTTCAGCAAAAAAAAGCATCAGCTCCCTCCACCCACCAAGCAAGCAGTAGCAAAGCCCCCAAGAAAGACCACGAACTGCAGTGCAACAAAAACGAATCATTCATCCAACAATTTGACATACCGCAGACGCTCTCTCTCTAGTAAAGGGACCGAGAGGTATCACCCTTTCACAGGGATAGCGGAGACAAAAACAAAACAGCTTGCTGATTTATGGTGTTAAAGCCTGCTGTGTCACTTCTTTGTCCAAGATCTCCTACTCAAGAATCAACAACAAACTCTTCCCCCACTGATGAGGAAAGAGAGAGAGCGTGCAATTTGCCGAGCACAGAGCCCCCGACAGCCAATCCTCTGTCCTTGATGTTCCATTTTCTCCCACAATGCTTCAGTTGGCGGCACTGGCACAGAATCAGCTTGTCCTCAGGGCCAAAGGCACGCCTGTCCTCTAGGCTGCGTCCTTGGGATATCGATGAATGGCCAGGAGCAGGCCCCATTGCTGCAAAAAACTGAAGCTTGAGTGTTGCTCTAGGTTGGGGTCTTCGACAGAACCCCATCCACCTTGAAAGGGAAAAAGAGAGACATTAACGGCAGGTATTCAGCTGTTTCCACAGATGAGCTTGAAGATGTCACTGTCGAATGCCATCATTGCTCCGGTCATATTTGTAGCTTCATACATACCATGTCATGGTGTAATTACTGAGTAAACCTCCTTTGGGAAAGGAAAGAAAATGTCAATGCATCATGGGAATGCCAACACCACCTCCAGGTACCATCCTTCCCCAAATGTCTCAACACGCTGACTTGGAAATGTATCTCCATCCTCTTACCAGCAGTGGTCAAAATCCTGGAAGTTCCTCTTCAAATTAAGAGAGGGAACACCTTCATAAATGGAACACCGGAGTTCAAGTTAGTCCATCACCATCTTCTCGTGGAACAGTAAATAATCTGACACTGCTGACCAGGATGTGATCCCAGCCTGAAGGCTGTTAATAGTTGGTCTGAGCAACTTGATTGCTTGAAAAAACCAACAAAAGGTGGTGGATGCAGGCCAGTCCATCAAAGGAAAAGCCTTCCCCCAACATTGAGCACATTTGCATGGAGTATTGGCACAAGAAAGCAGCATCCATCATCAGAGGCCACCACCATCCAGGCCCGGCTCTCTTCTTGTGGCTGCTATCGGGAACCATCAGACTCCTGAATCGGCGTGTGTATATGAGGGGTGATTGATAAGTTTGTGGCCTAAGGTAGAAGGGGGTGAGTTATACAGCAAACAGGAGGAAATCTGCAGATGCCGGAAATTCAAACAATACACACAAAATGCTGGTGGAACGCAGCATTTTGGGCCCAAACATTGACTGTACTTCTTCCTATAGATGCTGCCTGGCCTGCTGCGTTCCACCAGCATTTTGTGTGTGTGTGTGTTGCTTGAGTTATACAGCTCTCGTTACATGCACTTGCAGTTCAACTCTTTCAGTTATTGTGCAGAAAGTTTGAAGTTAATAACTCATCTCCTTCTACCTTAGGCCACAAACTTATCAGTCACCCCGTGTATATACACATCACATGTGTGTATATATATAAAATCTCTTTCACACATTGGTTATTTGTCAGTCTTCACTTCTGAATAGTTCTCTTTATTGATTCTATTGTAGTTCTATGTTCTACTGTGAATGCCTACAAGAAAGTGAATCTCAGGGTAGTATATAGTGACATATACATATTTTGATAATAAATTTATTTTGAACTTTTAATAGAATGGATCTTTTTTCTTTTCATTTTACAGTCTGAAGCTGAGACTCTACTGTTCACCTGTCACAAAGGAGATTCTGCTAACAAGTAAAAAATATAAATTTTGGGAGAATTATATCGTAAGTTCCTTTTTCAATTCCTTTCTACTTGCTGTGTTTAGTGAAGCTGCTACGTGGTCTCTCCAAAGGGGTCATCTCAGTGTGTGAGATCGCACTGTGTGGCCAGCTGCTCTGAAATGCATCATGGGTGAGCATGTGTAACATATATATATTTCACTGAGCACTCTCTGTTATAACATGGTTCAATTCATGTCACAGTTGCAGAGTTAGAGAAAGAAATAAGCCATTTGGCCCATCTATACTAATCCCATTTATCCAACGATAGCCTTTGAAAGGGGGAATGCAACGATAATGATTAACTTTATTTGTCACATGTATATTGAAACATCCAGTGAAATATGTGGTATCAATGACCAACACAGTTCAAGGACGCGCTGGGGGCAACCCACAAGTGTCATGACACTTCCAATGCCAACATAGCATGCCCATACTTACTAACCCTTACCCATATGACTTTGGAAGGTGGTAGGAAACCCATGCAGCTACAGGAAAAAGGAACAAACTCCTTACAGACAGCGGCGCAAACTGAACCCTAGTCACTGGTGCTGTAAAGCGTAACGCGAACTGCTACACTACTGTGCTGCCCTGCAGGCTGTTTCTTTACCCCTGTCCCCCTTTCATCCCACCACTTCTCAACATAAAATATTGTTCCTGCAAATTTCAGCTAGCTTTTGAGTTGGTGCGGATTTGCTGATCAATAGCTGTCAGTTCAGCAGCACCATCAAAGGTGCTTTCTTTTGTCCGAGAGATGGACTTCCCTGTCCCGTCGGCTTAGCATTAACAATCCCACAACCAGTGTTTTGAAGAAGACTTGGGAAGTGTCCTGGAGCCAACTTCTGACTGACAATTTTCCCCCACTCCACACACCCCATCAATCACCCAAAACCAATTAGAGTTAAACTCTGTAATTCCAGCATGCTCCACATTTTGGTATTGGACAGGCAGATTTTTCTGGATGTCCAATTAATACCCCGAAAACACTTTTAATTTACTTTTGTTTAGTTGTTACGCTGTGTTATAAATTTTAGAGAGCCCAGTAAGGTTAAAGGGAGTGTGGGAGTCGCAGGGCCTGTGAAGTGTCGGGGGACATTACCTGTGAGCCAGGGAGCGAACCATCGGCACTTGGAGCAGTCAGAGAGTGGCTCATTGAAGTTTAATTGCACCTAGTCATTGTCACATCAGAGTTCGTTCGTGGCACCATTGTTTGCTACGTTGGGAGCTACAACATTTACTTTTTTCCTCCTCCTTTACGTGATCTCACCTATCCCCTGCCAGCTTGTGCTCCTTCTCCTGACCCCCCCCCCCCCCAAAACAACTTATTCTGGTTTCTGCCCCCTTCCTTTCCTATTGAAGGGTCTTGGCCTGAAATGCCCTCTGTTTATTCTCCTCCATAGATGCTGCCTGACCTGCTGGGTTCCTCTAGCATTTTTGTGTATTATTCTGGATTTCCAGCATCTGCAGAATCTCATGTGTTTATGATTTCCTACCCCATGCCGCCTGTTGTGTCTATTAATCTCTCTATTTCCTTAACGTTAACTAGATGTAGTGAAAGACTTTGTAACACCTTGGGATGTGAAGGGCACTTGTAAAAATGAAAGTCTTGCAAATGAAAGCGTCAAGATATTAGAACGTGGAACAATTTGGAGGAGTAAGTTTTAGTTCTGTGTTGACCTAAGCTCTATTTAAACTATTTGGTGAGTAAAACACAGCAATTGTTTGTCTTTTTCAGACTGCTATTGAAGTTGAAACACCAACTCAGATCTCCTTGATTGATGAAGCAACAGGAAAGGTAAAGATGTGCCTCTTCCTCTTTCTGAGCTTCCCACACGGCTGATATGACCGTAAATATTCTGATCTGAAAACAAGGCTTTCCTAAATAGAGTCATAGCGCACTACAGCACAGAAACAGGCCCTTTGGTCCATCTAGTCCATGCTGAACTGGTATTCTGCCTCGTCCCCTTGACCTGCACCCGGACCATATCTCTGCATATACTCTGATCTGTGTAGTTTCCAAACTTCTCTTGGATTTTGCAGTCAAACCCACGTCCACCACTTCTGCTGGCAGCTCGTTCCATACTCTCACCTCTCTCTTGAGAGAAGTTCCCCTTCAGGTTCCCTTAAATATTTCACCTTTCACCCTTAACCCATATCTCTAGTTCTAGCCTCACTCAACCTCAGTGGGAAAAGCCTACTTGTAATTACCATAAATATACCCCTCATAATTTTGTATACCTCTATCAAATCTCCCCTCATTCTTGTACACTCCAGGAATAAAGTCTTAACCTATTCGATCTTTTCCCTTTAACCCAGGTCGTCAAGTCCTGGCAACATCCTTGTTTATTTTCTCCATACTCTTTCAATCTTATTGATATCTTTCCTGAAGTATTAATTGTATTAAAATAACAGTATTAAATGGACTTTGATGAATGCGAGGTTAGCTTTGAACAGGCTAATGTGCTGGAGCATGCCAAGTTTTGGAGCTTTTGGAAACGTTAGGATAGATAAGTCTCTGGGGCTGGGCAGGATATACCCCAGGTTACTACGGGAAGTGAGGGACGAAATTGCTGGGACACTGACGATAATCTTTGCAAGCTCTCTGGCCTCAGGAGAGTTTCCAGGGGTTTGGAAGATGGCAAAGTTTGTTCATGTATTGTAAGAGAAAGTTGAAACAATGAAACCTTTTCCTTCCGTTGCTGACTCAGTTTGTAAGTCTGCAATTTCTCTTCTTTTTCTTTAAGCCCAACACCCCAAGTGGGGCATAGGTTGCCAACAGCAGCTTGCCGGAGCCCTCTGTCCTGGGCCAGTGTTTCAAGTTGTCCCCAGCTGTATCCCATTGAAAATCATTCCTTTGGCATTTCTGTAGTTCTGAATTTTTACAGGATGGAGATGCTAGCCCCGTGCCCAACTCTCCTTTCACAACCAGGCTTGGCGGAGTGTTTCTAGGTGGTTGGAGAACGGCAGATGCTGTTCAAGTATTGTTTGGATTCGAGATGCCACGGAAGTGTAGTGGTCAGTGTGAAGCTATTGCAGTTCAGGGCACTGGAGTTCAGAGTTGAATTCCGAAGTCCTCTGTAACAAAGTTTGTATGTTTTTCCCATGTGCACATGGGTTTCCTCCGGGTCCACGAAATTCCTCCTGTAGTCCAAAGACATGCATGTTAATGGGATAATTGGTCATTGTAAGTTTTCAAGTGTTAAATAGGTGGGTTGCTGGGCCGTGCAGCTCAATGGATCAGAAAGCCCATTCCACACTCTAATCTCTAAATAAAAATAATATTAGTATTATCTGGAAATTAAATTGCAAGAAAAAGTTGAAGCAATGAAATGCTTGCCTTCCACTTCTAAGTTTGTAGTTTGAAGGTCCATGCTTTGAGGAGTTCATGTGGGCAGCTGGAGGGTCTGAATAGCCTTGCACTGATCTGGTACAGGCTGGACAACCGTGCTGTGAGGTATTTGTGTCTCTGGCTTACTGAAGTACCCCTGTCCCTGTTTCACAACCTTGACCTACTGTTCCCCATCATGCAAGCTGACTTAGTTGTTGACTTGTGGTTTTAAAAGCCTTGCAGCTGTGTGGTGTGCCTCAACTGCAGGTTGTAATGCTCATAACACACACGCACACACACCCTCCATTTGCTGGAGCACCTGTTAGATTACAGTCTGCAGATTTTTAAATTGCATAAATTGTATAGTACAGATATCTGATTAACTTGGAAGGAGGAGGAGAGGGGACTTGATAGAGCCATGCAAGGAGATAAGTAACATAGAGTGGACAACTGGAAGCTTTTTTCCCAGCGTGGAAATGGCTAATGCGAGGGGACATGATTTTACAGTGACTGAAGAAAGTATAGGAGGATGCCAAGGGTAGTTTTTTTTTTACAGAGTGGTGGGTGTGTGGAATGCTCTGCCAGGGATGGTAGTAGAGGCAGATACATTGGGGCCATCTAAGAGATAGAAAAATGGAGGAATATATGGGAGGGAAGGATAGATTGATCTTGGAGGAAGTTAAAAGGTTAGTACAACATTGTGGGCAGAAGGGCCTGTACTGTCAATGTTCTGAATCTTTAATCAATGCATTTTTATGCAATTAATGAGTCATCCTTTCATTGTTTTACATAAAAGTTAATGATACAATTTTTATTTCAAACAGAAAGAAGATATAGTCGTGACTCTTCTACCTGCAGGACACTGCCCTGGATCAGTGATGTGGGTATTAAGGATTTTTGTGATGTAGCTAAAGATGAAAGATTAGCTTTATTTGTCACATGGACATTGAAACCTACAGTGAAGTGCCACAGTGGCATCTGTGACCAACATGGTCTGAGGTTGTGCTGGGGGGCAGCCCACAGATACAGCCATTGTTCTGATACCCTCAGTTTACTGACCCTAACCCATACAGTACGTCTTTGGAATGTGGGAGGATACCAGAGCACGTGGAGGAAACCCTCACAGTCATGGGGAGAATGTACAAAGTCCTGACAGACAATGGCAGGAATTAAACCCCGATCTCACAGCTGGTGCTGTAATTGCGTTTGCTCATTGCTATGCTACTATTCTGCCATTCTTAACCTGTGTGAATGTCAGTGCATGTATTAGAACATGTTTTATTTTGTTAATGTAAACTTTTATGTGAAGAAAGGCGGGGGGGGATTTAAAAACTTAAGATTATTGCCAGATGACTCGCTAGAAAGAGAAATGGTTAGGTGTTTTGAAGGAGCCTTCCTTGAAGGTAATAGTGGAGTTGAAGGTGATACTGCAAAAGATACAGTGGCTTTCTGCTGTGACTAGCTGTGCTTCACAGCT
The DNA here is from genome assembly GCF_048418815.1 of Hemitrygon akajei. NCBI lineage: Eukaryota > Metazoa > Chordata > Chondrichthyes > Myliobatiformes > Dasyatidae > Hemitrygon > Hemitrygon akajei. The sequence goes on along the minus strand of NC_133137.1, from coordinate 79,915,365 downwards.
GAGGAATAGGTGCTGAGCTCTTTCAACAAGGAAAGTTGGGTAATTTTCTGTGTCGTGGACATGATCAAACTTGAGTTTATTGTCATATGCACAAGTGCGTACTGAGCCCACTGCTGCACACTCTGCTCACGCGTGTCTGCACGGCCGAACACCCGAGCAATCACATTGTCAAGTTCGCAGATGACATGACAGTGACAGGGCTCATCTCCAACAACTGCAAGATGACCTACCGAGAGGAGCCGGAAGAGCCTCGAGGCCTGGTGCCAGGCAAATAACCTCTTCCTTGATGTCAGCAGACAAGGAGATGGTTATCGACATCAGAAGTACATGGGTGGCACAGCAGTGAAAACTGCTGGAAGTGCACATGTTGCACAACCTCTCGTGATCCAAGGATGCATCCTACACAGTCAAGAAAGCTCATAAACACCTGTACTTTCTGAGGAGGCTGAAGAGAGCTGGACTTCGCTCATCCAGGACATCGCATTCTACAGGTGCACAGCCGAGAGCATCCAAGCAAGCTGCATCACTGCACGGTACAGAAACCTGTTAATGATGGTCTGGGCCTGTACTCACTGGGACTCAGAAGAACCAGGGGTGACCTAATAGAAATCTGTTGAATGTTAAAAGGCACCAATAGATTGGATGTGGGGAGAGGATGTTTCCCATGGTGGGGAGTCTAAGACCAAAGGACACAGCCTCAGAATAGAGGGGCCTCCTTTTAGAATGGAGATGTGTAGGAATTTCTTTAGCCAGAGAGTGGTGAATCTATAGAATATGTTGCCACAGGTGGCTGTGGAGGCCAAGTCATTGGGTATATTTTAAGGCAGGTTGATAGATTGATTATTCAGGGTATGAAGGGATACGGGGAGAAGGTAAGAGATTGGGGTTGAGAGAGAAATGAATCAGTCATAACCTGTTGTAGGTGATTTTAGTCAATGTATTGAGTACTGGAGATGGGATGTTATGTTGAAGTTGTATAAGACATTGGTGAGGCCCAGTTTGGAGTACTGTATGCGGTTTTGGTCACCGACCTGCAGGAAAGATGTAAACAAGATTGAAAGAGTACAGAGAAAATTTACAAGGATGTTGCCGGGTCTGGAAGACCTGAGTTATAAGGAAAGGTTGAATAGGTTAGGACTGCATTCTTTAGAATGTAGAAGATTGTGACTAGATAGAGGTATACAAAATTATGAGGAATATAGAAAGGGTAAATGCAAGAGGGCTTTTTCCACTGAGGTTGGGTGGGACTACAAAATGAGATCATGGTTAAGGGTGAAAGGTGAAATGTTTAAGGGGAACATAAGTGGAAACTTCGTCACAGAGGGTAGTGAGAGTGTGGAATGAGCTGCTAGCGCAAGTGGTGCATGCAAGCTCGATTTCAAAGTAGATATTTGGAGGGCTATGTTCCCGGTGCAGGTCGGTGGCAGTAGGTTTCAGCACGGACTAGGTTGGCCAATGGGTCTGTTTCTGTGCTGTACTTCTCAATGGTGAAATGGCGGAGCAAACTTGATGGGCCAAATGGCTTAATTCTGCTCCTATGTCTCATGGAAACCACACTATGTGGACTGGAAGGCTTTACAACAGGTAGTCAAAATTACCCAGTCCATCACTGGCACCAGCCTATCCCCATCAAAGACATATACAGGAAGCTGCCAGAAAATGGCTTGTAGCATCATGAAGGATCCCACACTGCTCATAGACTGTTTGTCCCAATCCCAGCACGGAGGAGGCTACATGGCATCCATGCCAGGACCACCAGACTCAAAAACAGCTACCTTTCCCCAATTATTTTGTTCTCCTTTACACTTGTACTGGAAATGACATTAAACAATCTTGAATCTTGACATTCTTGAGATGCTATCAAAGCCCTCCTTGCAACAGCATCACATAAACCAAAATATTATACTATAAAAAAGTAAATAAAATATAATTCAAAATGCACGTAGTAAAGTGTACAAAGGTAAACAGCTTGCCCTCCTGGTGATGAGATCTCGGTGGTGGTAGGGTATTCATTGGTCTCACAGCCTGTGGGAAGAAGCTATTACCCAGTCTGGTAGTCCTAGTCCTGATGCTCCTGTACCTCCTTTCTGATGGTAGTGGGTCAAAGAGATTGTGACATGGATGGTGAACCTAGTGGTTTGGGACTTCCATGTTTCTGTACCTTGTGGGACACAGACTTGTGTGGGTAGCGCTAAAGTCATTAAGATTTCATTTGTTCATTAAAACTCCATGCTACCGGCAAGACCTAATATTTGTGGTAAATCTGCAGTTGGCCTCGACAAGATGGGGGTGAGCCACCACCTTGGACAGCTGCTCTGGTGAAGGTGCTCTAGGAGAATGCACTCTAGGAGAGGGGATTCCAGAATTTAGTCCCAGAACCTATGAAAGGGCAGAGACACATTTCCAAGTCGGAATAGTGTGGAACTTGAGGGGAAACCTGTTGGTGCTGAGGTTTCCCTGTTCCTGCTGCCCCTGTCCTTCTCGGTAAGATTGTATCTATATTCATTTGTCATATGTACATTGAAACGTACAATGAATTGTGTTGCAACACAACCTCAGGGTGTGCTAGGGCAGCCCACAAGCCACACATTCAGGCTCCAACATACTGTAACAGAGCTACAGTATTTGTAGACCACCACAAACAACAACAAAACAAGGCATTCTCCACCCGTCCATCCACTCACTCACGCAGACAGGCTTCCAACTCTTCAAGAGTCCACCTCTGTTCTTAAACTTACAATGGACTTGTAGACTTGCTTATCCAGTGTTTTGACCATTGGGTCTCGACAGCTGAACTCGCTGACCCAGGGTTTTGATCATCAGGCCTCTAACCTCTGAACCCACTGAGCCAGGCCTTTGACCATTGTACCTCGACCTTCGAACTCGTCGACGCAGAGCTTTGACCATTGGGACTTGACCTCTGAATTCGCTGACTCGGCTTTGACTGTCCGCCCTCAACCTCCGAACTCACTGACCCAGGGCTTTGACTATTAGGCCTCTGACTTCCGAGCTTGCAAACCCAGGCTTTGACCATCAGGCCCCTGACCTCTGAATTAGACTACCTTGATCTTCAGATTTGCATAGACATTTCACCCCAGGACTTGGCAACCTGAGGAGGGGAGAAGGGAGGTGAGGTCAATGACCCTCATGCCTAAAGAGTATGTGAGGTGCTGTTGGAGTAACCTGGGTGAGTAACTGCAAGGCATTTTGTAGATGGTGCACACTGCAGCCACTGTGCATTGGTGATGGATGGAACGAACGTGTATACTGGTGGATGTGTTGTGGATCTTTGCTGATATGCTTCTTGAGAAGTTGTTGGATGTTCATTTAGCCAGGCGAGCAGACAGTATCCCATCACATTCCTGACTTGTTAAGGGGGAAAGAGTCAAGGGATGGTATTCAGGATGGGGCACCCAAGTTTGGAGGCTGGTGACTCTGTGCATGGAGGGCCAAGGTCTGCAGGCACTGAAGACAAAGTGGATGATCCTCGGGGTCAGCGGTCCGAGGTTAACGTACCGTGATCGAAGCTCAGTAAGCCCAAAGATCAAGGACTGATAGTTGAAGCCCTTGGATTGTGGTGTTTGGAGGTCAGAGGCTGAGAGTCCGGAGCTGAAGACTGGATATTAGAGGTCTGGAGGTAACCTGTCCTAGGATTGGAGGCTTGTCTATGTATTGGTGAGAGGATGTTGGGTGAGCAGTTGGGAAAGGGGTTTGTTTTGTTGTGATTGCTTAGTTCTTATGAACATTGTGGGCGTGCTGGATTGGCGCCAAAGCGTGTGGTCACTTGTGGACTCCCCCCCAGCGCATCCCTGGGTTGTGTTGGTTGACAATGCAAACAACACATTTCTCTGAATGTTTTTGATGTACTTGTGATAAATAAATGAATCCAAGGCTTTATGAATTTGCTCAGATGCTGGCAAGAATGTCACTCCCTCCCAGCTGAGCTGCCTGCCCAGTTAATAGTTTGTGTGGTTTTAATGAGGTGTTTTACAATTGAGCAGTGTAAACGGTTCTGCAATGTCTAGCAAATAGTAATCTTTATTCCTCCTGTTAGTCAGACCTTGGGAAACAAGAGGATTGTATTGTGTTGTCAGTAATGAAAGGATTGCAATATGTACTATATTCTCAAACTTGCCAGCAAAATGTCTCTGCATTTTATTGAGCTCTTAGTGGTTTTCTTCAGATGCAAATATGTGAACATTTGAGGCTTTTGATGAACTTCTGTACCTTCCTGCTACACTTCAGCTGCCTCAGATAAACAGCCAACAAAGTTCAAAAGTTCAAAGTAAATTTATTATCTAAGTACCTATCTGTCACTATGTACAACCCTGAGATTCATTTTCTTGTGGGCATACTCAGTAAATCATAATAACCGTAATGGAATCAATGAACCGCACCAACTTGGGTGTTCAACCCGTGTACAAAAGACGACAAACTGTAAATACAAAATGAAAGAGATAATAATTTGGAAGTTTGGTTGATCGCTGAGATTGGCAAAATGTTTGCAGACGTTCTGGCTTCAATCGAGAAGCCATCATCGATGTGCAGTTGAGGGTGTTGTCTCCTTAGAATGCTGGTTTATATACTCCTCCAGGGTCCGAATGGATATTGATTATTTACACCATGATCTGGTTGGCTGATTCAAAATACTGAACAGTAGAAGATTCTGATTGGCTAGCTTTGATGGAGATCCGTTGGAGATATTTGTTTTGCTGTCCAGATCCCGAGATTACTGGCATTTCATTAATTGTTGATGTCATTGTTTCTCTTTTCTCCATAAGGGTTCATATACCGCATCTATGTCGATGTGTTTGTTGATGGGTTCTTCTGCAGAAAACAGCGCTTCGAGAAATTCTTGTTCTTTTCTTGCTTTTGTTTGGGTAAAGACTCTGGTTGTTGTCCGGTTGAAATGGTGTCCTTCTTTGTCTTCGTGAGCTGGTACTAGCGAGAGTGGGTCGTGCCTTCTGCTTGCTAGCTGATGCTTGTTTAGCCTGGTTGATCATTTTCTTCCTATTTTACCTACGTAGTCCTTGACTGAGTCACTACATTTGGTCAGTCAGTCATACTTTTGTTGCGTTTTGAGTTTTGATAGGTTCCTCCTCAAAGTTGCAGTCGGTTTGTGAGCAACTATGACGCTGTGTTGCTAAAGCAGTCTTGCTGTTATTTCCAAGATGTCGTTTATGCAATAGTGATAAATATTGAGAATATTAGATGAAGAGTTCTTGAAAGTGAGCCTATAGATTTTGGGGACATTTCAATGATGGGGCAAGCGAAGTTGAGTGAAGTTATCCCCTTTGGTTCAAAAGCCTGATGGTTGAGTGGTAATAACTGTTCCTGAACCTGGTGGTCTGGGTCCTGATGATCCTGTACTTTCTTCCTGATGGTAGCAGTGAGAAACGAGCATGACCTGGTGATGAATGCTGTTTTCCTTCGACAATGCCCCGTGTAGATGAGCTCCTTTCTTCCCTCCCCCCCACCGTTGGGCAGAAGATGCAAAAGCTGGGTACAAGTACCACCAGCCTCAAGGACAGTAGCCCACTGTTATAAGACTCTGAAATGGACCGCTTGAATGTTAAAGATGAACCCTTGACCTTTCAACTTACCTTGTTGTGACCTTTGCACTTTATTTGTCTACCCGTACTGTAATTTTTTTGTAACTGTTAACACTATATTCAGTTTCATTTATTACATATATATAATCACCTGTACAGTGAAATGCATTGTTTGCATTAATATCCAACACAACTAGAGATGTGCTAGTGTAGCCACACATTCCGGTGCCAACATAGCATTCCCACAGTGCTTGGCCGAACAACACAGAAGTCAACAAGCAACAAAACAACAATGGCAAAACAAACCCCTTTCCTTCCTCCCACCCACACACACAGTCAGGCCTCCAACTGCAGGACAATCATCTGGTCTCCAGACCAGGTCTCCAACTCCAGGACAGACATCTAGTCTCCAGGCTTCGGCCTTGGGTTTCGACCGATGATTGTGGTCTTATGATGGGACCCCGAATTCAGACTCACCAGCCCTTGTGCCTCCTCCTCGCACAGACATCTGATCCATTTAAGATTGACAGGTGGATATGCGGAGAATGGAGGGATATGGACGAAGGGACGAGTTTGGCATTTAATTACAAGCCCAGCACAACATCACAGGCCAACAGGCTGATTCCCGTGTTGTTCCATTTAGTATATTCTGTTATTGTTTTCCTTTAGCTACCTTGTTCCTTGAGGTTATCATACCTATTTAAAGTTGCCACTCCCTGCTAAATGGTGTGCGTCTCAAATTGCCTCTGACTACCAGGTCCAGCTCCTGGCCTTCACCTATTGCTTAGCAACTAAACCTGGCAGAACAGTTTCTCCTGACAGGAGAAGGGGCAAAGGCTGGCGCCTAAAACCAGTTGGTTTGGGCAGACGCAGCTCATCAGCTGTGATTGGCAGCTCATCTGGGAGAAGGAAAACTCTGATCTCAAACATCTGCTGCCTTGCAGTTATACCCACTCATGGGGAAGGCTTTGAGAGTAAACCCCGAGGGGGAAAGGCCAGAGATGGAGTCCCGAAGGCAGTCCTCCGTTGTGTTCAGCACTGACTGGTAGTTCCTGCAATGCCATAGGTGCCAAACCATATCGGTGTCTGCCTTTGGATTCATCAGCTGTATGAAGGGGTAGCCTGCTACACTGGCAGCAGCTTGCTCTCCATATCATACCGTCTCGGCTTGCATATCACGTAGACAGCTAGGACGCAATATCCATGGTCCACCCCAAATAGCGGAGGACCTCAATTTGTACTAACTTGTGTACAGACTGACCTCGATGAAATGTGAACAGAAGTTTTTCTATATACACATCAGTACGTGTGACAATAAATCATTAACCTCCTGCTGCAGGTTCCTGTTTGAAGGGATGGGTGGCACTGTACTCTACACGGGAGACTTCCGTTTGGCTAAAGGGGAGGCCGCTCGTCTCGAGTTCCTGCATTCAGGAGGCAGGTAAAGCAACAAATTTCTATTGCCTTACGACCAGTCGCACTGTGACATCTTCAAATGGTGCAGAGATGTACAGCACGGGGCAGGCCCTTCAGCCCACAATGCCTGTACTGACCATGGATCAAGCGGAGCTGAGCGTCTGATATTAGTGAGGGAGATGCCTACATTTTTTTTTGCTGAAATATCAACTTTTACAGCGCCACTCGTGCCCCTACACCTCCTCTCTGACCACCATTCAGGACCTCAAGCAGCTCTTCTAAGTGAGGTGACACCTCCCTTGCAAGTCTGTCAGGTTACTATCGATGCAGTGCTCCTCAGACAGGATGAAGAGGTCAATACTCCCCAATGCCATTAGGCTTTACAATTCAACTGCCAGGACTTAAGAACTTTTTAAAAGCTATTATTAATGCTTTTTGAGATAGTGATTTAGATGCATATCATATTTTTTACTGAGTTAAGTATTGTATGTAATTAGTTTTGCTACAACAAGTGTATGGGACATTGGAAACAAAGTTGAATTTCCCCATGGGGGTGAATAAAGTATCTATCTATCTATCTATCATCTATTGTACCTGGTGCACATCGGTGAGACCTGACGTAGGCCGACCCAGTAATCAGAATCAGACTTACTATCATTGAAATATGTTGTGGAATCTGTTGTTTCGCAGAAGTAGTACAGTGTAATACATTAAAAAATTATTATAAGTTACAGTTGGTGGTTGTCCATCATGTCTAACAACTACACGAAACCTGTGCAGGAGAATTTTTTAAGTGGTAAAGCGATTTCACAAGGGCAGTTCCCCTCTCTTGATCTCAGAAGTCTGGGTCCAGTGGTATGAATAAGTGTCACAAACTGGGGTCTTCCTTGGTTGCAGTGGGTGACTATGACGTCTTCTGTGCCTTGCAATGCCCTTCGCTCTCCATGGAGCGTTGCAGTTCCACCTTCCTGGCCGTTGGATCTCACTGTAGATCTCATCCGCCCGCCTGTCGTAGCGGCGTACCGGGGTGTGGCCCCTGTCGCATGCAAACAGCTGTTTGGAGCCACAAGTGGAAGCTGAGCGTTGGGTGGGTGAGCTGCCCCGGATTGGACACAGCAAGCCCCTTTACTGGAGGTGTTACCCCTCCCTGGACACCCCATGCATCTGATAAATTACAATAAGAAATATTTAAAAGTAAATAGCATTAAAACAGAGCAAATAGTACAGTAATTTTCATGGGTTCATTGTCCATTCAGAAATCTGATGGCAGAGGGGAAGAAGCTGTTCCTAAATCACTGAGTGTGTGTCTTCAGGCTCCTGTACCTCCTTCCTGATGGTGACAATGAGGAGAGGGCATGTACTGGATGAAGAGGGTCCTTAATGATGGATGCCACTTTTTTGATGCATTGCCTATTGAAGATGTCCTCAATAGTGAGGATGCTAGTGCCTGTGATTGAATTTGCTTAGTTGAAAAGTCTCTGCAGCCTTTTAAAAAAAATTTATTGAGATACAGCCAGAATAGGCCCTTCCGGCCCTTAACGCTGCACTGCCCAGCAATCCCTGATTTAACCCTAGACTAATCACGGACAATTTACAATGACCAATTAACCCACCAACCGGTACGTCTTTAGAATGTGGGAGAAAACTGGAGCATCTGGAGGAAACTGTAATCATGGGGAAAACGTACATTCTGCTAATCACTGCTAATGTGGCCCCTCCATACCAGGTAGAGATGACAAGTTCCGCAGTGTGTGGTATGTGATTTAAAAGAGCAGACATGATGACAGAGAGAGAGAGAGAGAGACTGACTGACTAGGAGCTAGTATGAAATTGATAGACCAAATGGTTATTTCAGCTCTATCATTCTTCCGCCACAGAGTTAAAGACATATCGACAGTGTATTTAGACACAACGTTTTGTGACCCACGATTCTACCAAATCCCAAGCAGGGTAAGTATTACCAAATTGTGATGCATTCACCAGATTTTACCCAAATTCTCTAGACAATATTTTGCAGATGCTGGAAATCCAGACCAACACATGTAAAATGCTGGAGGAACTCAGCAGGTCAGTCAGCATCTATGCAAGGGAATAAACAGTTGACTTTTCCTGATGAAAGGTCTTGGCCCAAAACGTTGACTATTTATCTTCTCCGCAGACACTACCACCTGACCTGATGAGTTCCAGCAATTGGGGTTCAATTCCTGGGATAAAAGTCTCTGGCTGTCCACTCTGATAACTCATTGTCCTCCAAACCTACAATAGAAATCTTGGTGAAGGATTATAATCTATTGGATTTAAGATTTCTTAACAGCCCATGCAGAAAACATTTGAGCATGATGTCCGTTTAGAATTAATGACATTATTGAAGTGATTGCGTGGCCTAGATGGGCTGAGTGGCTTATTTCTATCATTTGGTTCTGCTGCTCAACCAAAGGGTGACGTGCAGGAGTTAACAATTTTATTTTGCTGAAGAGCTAATTGAATTTGAAACTCGATTTACATAAATTCCTGTCAACCTTCATTGCACGGACGAGGGCTTTTCCCCTTGGAGTGACGAAGGATGAGAGGAGACTTGACAGAGATGATGAGGGGCATAGATGGAGTGGACGGCCAGAGAAGTTCTTCCAGGGCAGATATGGCTAACACAAAAAGGGCATAATTTTAGGGTGATTGGAGGATTGTATGGGGGGGGGGGGGGAATGTCAGAGGTACTTTTTTTTACACAGTGTAGTAAGTGTGTGGAGTTTGCTGCTGGGGTGGTGGTAGAGGCAGATACATTAGGAACATTTAAGAGATTCTTAGATAGGTACATGGATGACAGAAGAGTGGAGGGTTATGTAAGAGGGAAGGATTCAATTGATCTTGGAGTAGGTTGAAGGACCAGGGCAACATCATGCCACTGTGCAGACTGGAAGATTAATTGACCACTAACTCGTCAACAGTGTGTGGGGGAGTGGTGGGATCTGGGGGCAATTGATGGAAGTGTGAGATTAAAGCAAATGACACAAAGGTTGGTGGTGTTGTGGATAGTGTAGAAGGTTGTTGTACGTTACAACAGGACGTTGACAGAATGTGGAGCTGGGCTGAGAAGTGGCAGATGGAGTTCAATCCAGAGAAGTGTAAAATAATTCATTTTGGAAGGTTGAACTCGAAGGTTACAAAGTTAATGGCAGGATTCTTAACCATGTAGAGGAACAGAAGGATCTTGGGGTCTACACCCACAGGTGCCCCAAGTTGATAGGGTGGTTCAGAAGGCATTTGTGTGCTGGCCTTCATTGGCCCAGAATTGAGGTCAAGAGCTGCAAGATAATGTTGCAGCTCTACAAAACCCTGGTTACACCAAACTTAGAGTATTGTGTTCAGTTCTGGTCACCTCATTGTAGGAGGATTTGGAAGTTTCAGAGAGGATGCAGAGGAGATTTACTAGGATGCTGCCTGGATTAAAAAGCATGTTTTATGAAGATTGGTTGAGTGGGCTAAAGCTATATTTTTTTGAGTGGAGGAGGGTGAGAGGTGCACTGATGAGAGGCATAGATTGAGTGGATAGCCAACACCTTTTTCCCCAGGATGGCAATGGCTAGTACCAGAGGACATTCATTTAAATTGAGTGGAGGAAAGTATAAGGGGGATTTTATGCCTGGAAATGACTGCCAGAGGTGGTGGTAGAAGCAGATGTGTTAGGGACATTTAATGGACTCTTAGATAGGCACATGAATGACAGAGAAATGGAAGGCTGTGATCTGTGTAGGAGGCAAGGGTAATGTTGATTTTGGAGTAGGTTAGAAAGTTGGCATAACATTGCACAGCCTATGCTGACTATGTTCTGTATTTTGTAAGAAGTGATATTGCTGGAGGGTTTGCCCAAAACATAGGTGTTTTATGTTTGACACAGCCACGGTGGGTTGAGGGGCCTATTTCCGTACCCCATGTCTACGAGAGCTTGCGTCTCTGAATTTGCATCCTGATGGAGACCGCTGCTCCTTATAAATGAACAAGGGTGTCTGCCTGACTGTTTATTCCCCTCCGTAGGTGCTACCTGACATGCTGAGTTCCTCCAGCATTTTGTGTGTGTTGCCTGGATTTCCAGCATCTGCAGAATCTTTTATGTTTGTGCTGCTCCTTGTGGGTTTTCTGCACTCGTATCGCTGATGAACTGTGCCGAATATTTACGAAAGACCCTAAGAACGTAAGAGCCAAATTAGGCCATTCATCCTATTGAATCTGCTCTGGATCCATCATGGCTGATTTATTATCCCTCTCAACCCCATTCTCCTGATAACCTTTGACACCCTTACTAATCAAGAACTTATCCCCCTTTGCTTTCAATATACCTACTGACTTGGCCTGCACAGCTGTCTGTGGCAGTGAATTCCACACTTTCACCACCCACTGGCTAAAGAAATTTCTCCTCATCTCTGTTCTAAAGGGAGCCTTTTATTCTGAGGCTGTGCCCTCTGATCCTAGACTCCCCCTCTATAGGAAATATAGTCTCGACATCCTCTCTGTCTAGGACTTTCAATATTCGATAGGTTTCATTAAGATCTCCCTCATTCTTCTGAACTGCAGTGAGTACAGACCCAGAACCAACAAACCCTCTTCATACATTAACCCTTTTCATTCCTGGGATCATTCTCGCGAACCTCCTCTGGACCCTCTCCAATGCTAGCATGCCCTTACTTAGTCAAAAGACCCAAAGCTGCTCGCGATGCTCCGAGTGTGGTGTGGCCAATGCCTTACAAAGTATCAGCATTACATTGTTGAAAGTTGGAGATCTTCGTGGACCTAACCGATTGCCTGATGTTCGAACCTTGCCGTCCCCAGGAGGAGTGTCTGAATGGAATTCTGGAGTTGGTTGGAAGTTGGATCACACTCAGCCCCTACCACGTGGTGTGGCTAAACTGCAAAGCTGCCTACGGGTACGAGTATCTCTTTACTCACCTCAGTGAGGAGTTTGGTGTCCAGGTGAGTGGTTTGTACCGTGTCATTCGGATTCAAGGTTGAGGGGCTGAATTGCTGCATTTTGTTGTCAATTGTGTGCGTGACATCATCACGTATTTAATACAGAACATTCACGTCAGACGGTCCCCTTCAATTTGGAGTATTGAAATCCACGGTAGACCTTTGTTTGGTAACCATCTGAACCCAGGTTTCTGGTACTGTGCAAAAGTCTTAGGCACCCTAGACTTTTTATGTGGTTTCAGACGGTGTAGCCTCCACAGAGCTCTGATTTCAGTATCACTGAGGCTTTCTGGGATTAGCTGGAAAGACAGAAGTGAACGAGACAGCCAAAACCTGCCGAGAACTCTGGCAGGTTCTCCAAAATGCTTGGAACAACCTAACAGCTGATTTTCTTATAAAAGTGTACTTAAGAGAATTGATGCAGTTTTAAAGGCAAGGGATGGTCACACCAAATATTGATTTGATTTAGTTTATTACTGTTTACTGCTCTTTATAGTAATTTTCTGATATTTAGAAACTTTTCATTATTTTTGAAAGCATTTTTGCTTTACCGAATTTTTTTAAACATGTTTGTAAGACTTTTACACAATACTGTTCGTTAATCACCTGGCTTAAAGGTGGCCTACAATTTAAGACCACAAGACATAGGAACATAATTAGGCCATTTGGCCCATTGAGTCTGTTCTGTCATTCTATCATGGCTGATTTATTATCCCTCTCAACCACATTCTACTGCCTTCTCTCTGCAACCTTTGGAGCCCTAACTAATCAACAACCTATCAACTTCTGCTTTAAATATACCCATTTAGAATCAGAACCAGGTTTACTATCACTGACATATGTTGTATAATCTGTTGTTTTGTGGCAGCAGTACAATGCAAAACATTAAAAACTACTCTAAGTTGCAATAAGAAATATTTAAAAAACAGTATTGCAAAAAGTGAGGTAATGTTCAGGGGTTCATGATCCATGCAGAAATCTGATGTGGCAATGAATTCCACAAATTCATCACCCTGTGGCTCAAGAAATTCCTCCTCATCTCTGTTCTAATAGAATAGAACTTCATTGTCGTTGCTGAAGACGGTGAGATTGTGGTGCTACACAGTCTGTGCAAAACAGATATTTATAATTCATGCGGTATGGCTTAATAAACAAAAAATCCCACAATTACATGCAACATGTGTGTGTGTGTGTGTGTGTGTGTGTGTGTGTGTGTGTGTGTGTGTGTGTGTGTGTGTGTGTGTGTGTGTGTGTGTGTGTGTGTGTGTGTGTGTGTGTGTGTGTGTGTATATTTTTAATAAGTAGTGCAAAAATAGAAATTTTTAAAAATGTAGTAAGGTAGTGTTCATGGGTTCAGTCCATGTCCTGGGTGGTGAGGGTCCTTAATGATGGACACCGCTTTCTTGAGGCATCACCTCTTGAAGATGTCCTCAGTGTTGGGGAGGATTGTGCCCGTGATGAAGATGGATGAACCCACAACTCTCTGCAGCCTCTTGCGATCCTCCACACCAGACAGTGATGCAACTGACCAGAATGCTCTCCACAGTACATCTACAGAAATTTGCAAGAGTTGTTGGTGTCATACCAGGTTGTCTCAAAGCAGGAAGTGAAAGTATGAATGAATGATTAGATAATGCTAAAGATGAATCAGAGGTTGTGCTTATGGGTGCATGGACCATTCAAAATCCAATGGTAGTGGGAAGAATCTGTTTATAAAACATTGAGAGTGTGTATTTTCAAGCTCCTGTACCTCTTCCCTGATGAAAGGCCTGGACAGATGGCAGGTGAAGAGGATATTTCCAGTAGTGGGAGAGTCTAGGACCAGGAGGCACAGCCTCAGAATAGAAAAGCATTCCCTCAGAACAGAGATTAGGAGGAATTTCTTGATGAATCTGTAGAATTCATTGCCATCAGATTTCTGTGTGGATCATAAATTATGAATGCCACCTCACTTTTTGCACAAATTATTATATATTTCCTATTGCAAACTATAGCAAGTTTTTAGGTATTGCACTGTATTGAACTCAGCAGGTCAGGCAGCATCAATGGAAATGAATCAACTTTCAACGTTTCAACCCGAGACCCTTCACCAGGATCCATCAGTTGGAAAACATTCCTCCCGCAAACGGTGACAAAAACTAGAGGCCATAGGGTAGGGTGGAAAATGTTTAGAGGGGATGTGAGGAATTGATTGTGAACTAGGAATGAGAGGTTGAGGGAACACACACCAGTCCTCATGGAGGGACCTGCAGTGGAAAGGGCGAGCAGCCTCAAGGTTCTGGGAGTCAGCATCTCTGAAGATCTATCTTGGGCTTAGTATTTTGATACAGTTACAAAAAGAAAGTGCACCAGTGGCTACATTTCATTAGGAGTTTGAGGAGACTTGGTATGAAACCAAAAGACACTCACAAATTTCTACAGATGTACCGTGGAGAACTTTCTAACTGGCTGCATCTCCATCTGGTATTGAGGCACCACTGCACAGGAACACAAGAAACCATAGAAAATTGTAGACTCAGCCACCTCTGTCATGGGCACAACCCTCCCCACCATTGACATCTTCCATAAGTGATGCCTTAAGAAGGCAGCATCTATCTTTAAAGACCCTCACCATCTAGAACCAGGCCATCTTCTCATTACTACCATCAGGGAGGAAGTTCAGGAGCCTGAAGACACACATTCAATGTTTTAAGAACTGCTTCTTCTCCTTGACCATCAGATTTCTGAATGGTCCATGAACACCACCTCACGTTTTTTTTTCTGTTTTTGCACTTTTTTTAATTTCCTCTTGTAACTTGTAGTAATTGTGTATTGCACTGTACTGCTGCCACAAAACAGCACATTTCACGGCGTACATCAGTGATAATAAACCTGATTCAGAACTTTTTCACCTGGAGGTGACTGCAATCAGGAACGCACTGACAGAGGGGTTGTTGGGGAGTTGGTGGCAGACATTCTCACAAGTATCTGGTCGCACACTTGAATTACCAAAATAGAGAAGTCTTCAAGTGCTGGTAAAAGGGGGTTAGATGGCTGGAATAGACAGAATAGGCTGAAAAGTCAGTTTCTTACTGTATTACACTGAGGAAATCCTCCTTGGTGTCTTAAATAGATCTCTTTTTTTCCAGAAACCACACCTCCCACCAATTTATGGGGGAGAGCCCTTTTAGCATCTACCCATTAACACAAGGGATTCGGCAGATGCTGAAAATCCTGACTAATATACGGAAGATGCTGGAGGAACTCAGCAGATCAGGCAGCATCTAGGGAGGGAAATGAACGATTGACATTTCAGCCCAAGACCCTTCATCAGAGCCCCCCAAAACTTTGTGTTTTTTGAGGTGACCTCTTGTGCTTTGCCACCTCCAACTGCTCAGCTAGCAAGTCAGTCCTTTCACGTAAGAAGTCAAATGAAACTATGATTCTACCCCTCTATTTCTGGAATGAAAATTTTTTGGGTTTGTTTTGCTTTTTTTTATCTCAGGTTCATCTTAGCAAGCTGGACATGTTCAAAAATATGCCGGAGATTCTATATCATGTGACAACAGACAGACTGACACAGATTCACGCCTGCAGATACCCCAGGGTACTGTAACTTCAACAGATTTTACCTGAATTATTCCTTATTTCTCTGACCACCTGTCCCTACATGATTGGTAGAAAAATAGAGGGCTATGTGGAAGAGAAAGGTTCGATTGATCTCGCAGTAGGTTAAAAGGTAGGAATGACATCATGGGCCGAAGGATCTGTACTATCCTGTAACGTTCCATGTTCTGTATCCCTTCCTGGCTAGGGTTCAAATTTACATTTACGCTCACACCTGCTGGATAACCGTTTGGGATGTGACACATGCGATATAAATGCAGGCTGTTGTTAGTTAGTGCATGTGGTGGCTGAAGGGTTTATTGGTTCATTATTATTAACTGTACCGAGATACAGTGGAAAAACCTGTCTCGCATACTGTTCATACAGATCAGATCATTACACAGTGCATTGAGGTAGAACAAGGTAAAACACCAACAATGCAGAATAAAGTGTAACAGCACGTAAACCATAAAGTGCAAGATCATAATGAAAGAGACAGTGAGGCCAGGAGTCCATCTTATTGTACAAGAGTCCATTAACAGCTAGTTAGAAGCTGTCCTTGAGCCTGGTAGTACATGCTTTCAGAGTTATTTATCTTCTGGAGTGGGGAGCAGGAAGTATGTCTGGGTGAGGCCTTTGATAATGTTGACTTCTTTACTGAGGCAGGGAGAAGTATAGATGGAGCCCATAGAGGGACTCCTATGATGTGCTGAGCTCTGTCCTCCACTCTCTGCAGTTTCTTGCGTACACATGTAAAAACAACCAAAAGCAGGTCAACAACAAAGTGCAAGATCATAACTAGTTAGATTGTGAGGCCATTAGTCCAGTGCACTGTACGAGAGGTCCATTCAGGAGCCAATGGGATAGAAGCTGTCCTTGAGATTGGTGATGTGTGCTTTCAGGCTTTTGTATCTTCTGCCCGATAGGAGAGTTGAGAATGTCCAGGGTGGGTGGGGGTCTTTGATTCCGTTGGCTGCCTTGCTGACACTGCGAGAAGTGTAGATGGAGGGGAGGCTGGTTTCCGTGATGTCTGTGTCCACAACTCTGCTGTTTCTTGTGGTCACGCGCAGAGCATGCCAGGTTGTGATGTATCTGGACAGAGTGCTTTCTCTGGTGGTACACTCCGTGAGGGTATCTGGTTTTACTGATAATGTTCAAGGTCAAGCACCTCACCTTCCAGTTTGTGTATTGGTGTTTTTGCCAGGATGAACTCTTTGGTCGCGGAAACAGACTTCCATGCGGAATCAAGGCCAAGGATGGGACTCCGCTTCGTATCATCTCCATCAAACCTTCCACAATGTGGTTTGGGGAAAGGATGAAAAGAACCAATGTCATTGTCAGGTGAATATACAGCAGCAGCTTAACGCATCGGGTGTCTCTGGGCCTGTTCTCAATAGAGCTCAGAAGAATGAGGAGGGATCTCGTTGAAAGCTCTCAATTACTGAAAGCTCTCGATAGAGTGGACGTGGAGAGGATGTTTCCCATGGTGGGAGAGTCTAGGACCAGGGGGCGTAGCCTAAGAATAGAAGGACATCTTTTCGAGCAGAGAAGAGGAGGAATTTATTGCCACAGACAGCTGTGGTGGCCAAGTCACTGGGTATATCTGAAGTGGAGGTTGATAGGTTCTTGATTAGTAAGGGCGTCAAAGATTATGGAGAGAATGGGAAAGAGAGGGAAAATAAATCAGCCCATGATGGAATGGTGGAGCAGACTCTATGGACCGAATGGTCTAAATCTGCTCCTGTATCTTATGGACTTCTGGTTCCAAATCTAAAACTTGTACGGTCCATTGGATTGTTTTGCTGAACGCTGGAGGTTAAATCATGCGGGGTGATTCACGGGAAGTATTCAGTTTTTGCAGAAAACTTTCTTTGTACAGGTTTTTGGGGTGGATGGATTTCTACAGACTGTTCAACTTATGGCCTATGTTTGCTGAGCTGAAGGTGAATCCTGGCGGCAGAAGTTGGTTGGCTGTTCAGAGGGAAAGTGTTGCTGGAAAGCTACATATATACAACCAAACAAAACAAAGTTCCTCCGGACCACAGTGCACCCACAAGACGTATATCACACACAGCGCAGAAAACAAAATATTACCATAAATAAGTTAATCAAATATTTTAATTTGCATGCGTATAGTACACAGCACAGGTAAACAGTATAGTAAGCAGCTCAGTATCCTAGTGATGAGATCTCCGTGGTGGCAGGGTATTTGTTAGTCTCACAGCCTGAATATGTTACCCAGTCTGGCAGTCCTAGTTCTGATGCTCCTGTATCTCCTTCCTGACGGTAGTGGGTCAAAGAGATTGTGTGGTGGGTGGTAGGGATCCTCAACAATGCTTCGGTGAAAAACAGCTTCAAAAATCTAACACTTCATTGTTGACTGTGAGCCATCTCTCCCCACCCCTCCCCCCAAAAATAATCCCAGTAAAACTGAAAATTGACAAGATAAAGCTTTGTTCTGGTGTAAATTACCCAGAAATTCCTAAGCAGATGGTGCTTTCACTTGAACAACTTGAAAAACCACAAACCCTCGTGCGGACTTTGTTTTGAGGTTGAGACTGTGCCCCTCGATATGGGAGTCAGTATGAACAAGCAATCTGGAGTAACGACTTTCATGACCTCTGCACCACTGCTGAGGTCTCATAGGAATAAAGGTATTATGAAGATCAGCTTTATTTGTCACAATTACACCGAAACGTCCAGTGAAATGTGTCCTCCGTGTCCACGACCAACACCGACCAAGGTGTCCTGGGTGCACCCCCTCCCCCAAGTGTTGCCACGTTTCCGGTGCCTACACAGCGTGCCCATAACTCACCAACCCTAACCTGTACGTCTCTGGAACGTGGTAGGAAACCGGAGCACCCGGAGGAAACGTCCACTGCTACTCACCACCTACCACTCGGCAGGAGTTAGAGAGGGGGGAGTTGCTTTTGCATTAGATCGCCAAACCATGCCAGGATTCTGAATGTTGCAAGAAATCTGCAAAATAGTCCTTTATACTGGTAATGATAAAGTGTTTGTACATGCCTGGCCTGGTACGCTGCTAGCATTTAGGGCAGCGATGAAGGTCCTCTGTCTTTAGCAGTGTTCAATGCTTCCTTCATCGTGTCAGTAGCTTCCCCATTCAGCTTTTCACTGCCATTGGCCATACAGATCCCAGATGGAGACTCAGGAATACCATCGCACTCAGATGGAGAAGAATTCTTCATTGCTGTTTCGTTACAATTTTGTTTTATCAGTCCCGGTTGTTGATCTGGAGGGAGTGGTGAACCACTCTTAGTCTGACCTCTACCCTTTGACCTGGATGATCCTACCAAGAGCCAAAGCATAAAGCCCTGACTCCAACCAGCATAGCTGTCTGGGGCATTGAGGCATGCAAGACTCCAAACCCTATGACAAGGTTATGGTCCTCTTGGAGGGTTTATACAGACCCGAAGATATGTACGGTGAGAGGGAGCAAGTTCAAAGGAATTACATAAGGCAAATCTTTTATTTAAGCATAGAGTGAAGGGTGGTGCCAGAGGTGGTGTTGGAGCTAAATATGATGGCGGTGTTTGAGAGGGTCTTGGATAGGTTGGCAAATATGCAGGGAATGGAAGGATATGGACATTGTGTAGGCAGAAGGGATTAGTTTAGTTAGGTATTTATTCACTAGTTTAATTCAATCAGTACAACATTGTGGGCTGAAGAACCTGTTCCTCTCTACTGTTCTCCTTTCTCAAAGACATAAAAGTCAAGTTGATTGTCATCGGCACAAGTCCATGTCTGCACAGGTGCATTGAAAAACTTGCTTGCATCACAAGCAGTATCAGATAAGCAGCATTCACAACAAAAGCATAAATTATACTTACATTTTTTTATAAGGAAGGTCACAACTAGAATTTAAAAAAAAACACAATCCATTCTGTACATGAGATGTTTATTCTGGAAACCGCCTTGCCTGAATGCTGTTTAACCGGTCGGTCTGTGTTGTTCAGTCAGTTCACAGAATTGAGAAATCTGCTTGATTTTAAACACAGCCATTCACTTACTGTGCTTGTTGTTTTCAGGACTGGGGAGAGTTCATACCGGGCCTGCTTCTCATTTCACTCCTCATTCAGCGAGGTAATGAAGAAAGATCTTTAAATTTCAAATTCATTTATCGTCCCTAAGACACTTTGTGCATCAGAAATGGAAGTAGGACTGTCACTCACCCCCTTAAGAATATGCCACCAATTAATCAGGGTGTGACTGATGCTAGAAATCCAGAGCAACGCACACCCACACAAAATGCGTGGAGGGACTCAGCAAGACAGGCAGCTTTTACAGAGAGGAATAAACAGTCAACACTTCAAGCTGAGACCCTTCTTCAGGACTGGAAAGGAAGGGCGGAGATGTCAAAATAAGAAGCTGGAAGGGGGGGAGGGGAAGGAGAACAAGCTAGAAGGTGACAGGTAAAGCCAGATGGGTGGGGGTGGGGAGTGGGGATGAAGTAAGAAGCTAAGAGGTGATAGGTGGAAAAGACGAAGGGCTGGAGAAGATGGAATCTGATAGCAGAGGAGAGTGGACCATGGGAGAAAAGGAAGGAGGGGGGGCACCAGGGTGAGGTGATAGACAGGTGAGGAGAAGAGGTCAGAGTTGGGAATGGAAGAGGGGAGGGGGAGGGGAAAAGTTATTGGAAGTTGGAGAAATTGGATGTGGAGAACAGATGGTGACTGTTCTGTTATTTTCTTGCCTGTCCCTGTAATCGAAGACTCATTCATAGACTGAAAATCTTTTCTACTCATTCTTGAATAAAATGACTCCACTTTCACTGCTCCTTAGAGAATTGTTATACTTGTCCGTGCCTTGTGGCACATTGGGCAGCAACCTTGCCATTTCTTTAGCATTTTGTCTTTTTCTTTTATGAGGCTAAGTTGTTAGCTCGATGCTCAACCCAGCACAGATGGAAAGTGTGCAAAGAGTTGGCCGGATTTGAACCCAGATCCACTCACCTAGGAGGCTGGTGCTGATATTGACTACACCATCAGCTGGCAAGGTTAGAGAATATAGTCTCTGTACTCCACAGAATAAATTCCTCCTCCCTTCCTCAAATTTCTGTATTGTAGGGCTCTGTGGAAAGAACAGAGATGTCAAGAGAATCTCTTTAGAACAGAGATGAGGAGGAATTCCTTTAGCCAGAGGTTGGTGAATCTGTGGAATTCAATGCCATGGACAGCTGTGAAGGCCTAGTGATTGGGTATGCTTAAAGTGGAAGCTGATAGGTTCTTGATTAGTCAGGCCAAGTTATGGGGAGAATAGGGTTGAGAGACGTAATAAGTCAGCTCTGTGGCAAGGGTTTCCAACCTTTTTTATGCCATGAACCAATACTATTAAGCAAAGGGTCTGTGGACCCTGGGTTGGGAAACACCTGCTCTGTGGGAAGCTATGGAAAAGGTGACCCTTTTTCTGAAAGCATATTCTTAATTCTAGAACATTAATTTTCATGTTAGTCTAACTTGGAATTGTTCTTCGTGTTTCCATTGAGCTGTTTGTATAGTCAAGTGCTCATGGTTATATCCGGCAAGTGTTGGATTCTGATGTTTTGATTAAGAAGTCATAAAACTTACTGCTTTGCGATCATTTTAAGGGAGCAAAAAAATTGGAAAGGGCGAGCAGCAAGAGTCCAGTAGCAAAGGCAGAAAATAACAAAGCGAAGATGGCAAGCCAAAGTGTTTTGCTCTTTTACCACAGATAACAGACATTCCATTCAAATTTGTAGATAGAGTTCACCAATCGCATTCTAAGTACATTTAATATCAAAGACTGTATAAATTATATAGCCTTGAGATTTGCTTCCTCACAGGTAGCCACAAAGTGAGAAACCTGAAAGAACCCAATTTAAAAAAAAGAATTAAAATAAAAGACCAATACCCAATGCACAAGAGAAAAAAACACAAATCATGCAAACAACTGAAGTGAGTAACAGCAATTCGAACCAAAATTGAGTCCTCAGATCCGCAACCTGGAGTAGGCCCAAAGCCTTGCTTATCAGTTCATCATATTTGCGGGCACAGAGCACAACAGCTGGGGCAATCTTCATACCCGTAGCACCGTGAAGAGAGAAGTGACAGTCATGGAGAAGGAGCAATATCAGCTCTAGTCCCAGATCCCGGCACTCTCTTTTCTGTCTAAACTTCTGTTTAAATTGATGAAGCAACAGAACAGCAAAAGGCTCTGGAACCCTGGAGAGAGGAGTGAAGATCGTGGACAGTGAGCAAAATTGGCTCCTGCCTCCATTCTAGGCCAGCATTAAATTTTCTAAGCAGCGTATCATACCTCGCACTAGGACCCGGGCACAGCTGCAGCAAAAGGCTCAGGGCCTAGACCGTGCCGCCCAGGGACTCGCTGCAGGCCCAGATTTCACCACCCAGCCTGAAGCTGCTCTCAAACTCTTCAAATCAGCTCAGCACCCAGAGTGATCCAACCACGCATCCGGGCCAGTCGTACGGGCACTGAAACTCCTCCACCCTGACTTCTCCTCTTGGCACCCAGAGCAATCCAATCTATCACCCAGACCAATTGTATGGGCATCGAAGCTCCACTGTCCTGATTTCTCTCTGACTGGCTCACTCCATCTGCAACCCACCATCCCCCGAACTCGCCTCGCCAGCAGTCCCCCAATCGCTCTTCGCGGTGATAATTTTACGGAATTTACCTCAGAAAAAGTATTTCTAGTGATGTTTTTAGTCAGATTTCTTAACTTTTTGACCACCAGAAAGCTGTTGCATGCATTTGGTAGAGCCATCGTAACCGGACGTTGGGATCAGATAGCCCCTATTCAAATAATATGATGCGCTAGAAGTTTCCAGAATAACACAAAGAACTGTACCCACTAGGAAATGCAAAAAACAATTTATGCACATTGACAAAATACAAGTAGGCATCAGAAATTTCAAAACACAAAGAAAATAACAATTTTACGGTCCAATCGAACACTCGGAATTAGTGGGGAGGTGGGCGATGAGTTGGAAATGTCCCTTCTGTAGGTCTTCACCAGCCACCAGTGAGCAGCTGGACCAAAGATAAAGCTCAGTCCAAGATTATCCACCTCTGACGCTGCTCCAGATGAATGGTCTCGACCCGATACATTGACTGTCCATTTCCCTCCTATAAATGTCGCCTGGCCTGCTGAGTTCCTCCAGCTTTTCAGAATCAGTTTTAATATCACCGGCTTATGTGTTGTTAAGCAGCAGCAGTACAATGCAATACATAATAATAAAAACTAAATTATAGTAGGTACGTTTATTTAAAAAAAATAAATAGGTAATGCCTAAAAGAGAGAGAGAAAAGAAAAAGTAGTGAGTTAGTGTTCATGGGTTCATTGTCCCTTCAAAATCAGATGGCAGAGGGGGAGACCTGAATCGTTGATTGTGTGCCTTCAGGCTCCTGTACCTCTTCCCTGATGGTAACAATGATAAAAGGGCATATTCAAGGTCCTTGATAGATAGATAGATAGATACTTTATTCATCCCCATGGGGAAATTCAACTTTTTTTTCCAATGTCCCATACACTTGTTGTAGCAAAACTAATTACATGCAATACTTAACTCAGATAAAAATATGATATGCATCTAAATCACTATCTCAAAAAGCATTAATAATAGCTTTTAAAAAGTTCTTAAGTCCTGGCGGTTGAATTGTAAAGCCTAATGGCATTGGGGAGTATTGGATGATGCATGCTCTCTTTTCGAGGCATCACTCCTTGAGGATTTCAGTGCCCATGATGGAGCTGACTGTGTTTACAACTTTTCTCAGCTTATTTTGATCCCGTGTAGAGGCCCCTTCATACCAGATGGTGATACAGCCAGTTAGAATGTTCTCCACGGTACATCTGTAGAAATTTGTGTGTTGCTCTAGATTCCAGCAGCTGCACTCTCTGAAAGGAGCCTGTTAGCTTGTTTTAGTCAGATAATGGTATACAGGAACATGGAGCAAATATTTCTAAGTATTGAATCATATTTCCTCTTGCTTTTCTGTGTAATTATGTATGGCATACTAACAAGCATTTCACTGTATCTCAGTACTTGTGACAATGTGACTGGACTGTCCACCCCCTCTCCCGTAAACCCAGTAAAACTGAAAAATGACTATGCTTTGTCCTGGTGGAAATTACCCACCAATTCCTAAGCAGATGGCACATTTACTTGTACAACTTGAGAAACCACAAACTCTCATGTGTACTTTGTTTTGAGGTTGAGACTGTGTCCCTCAATACGGGAGACATAACAAACAAGTGATCTGGAGTAATGCTTTTCATGACCTCTGCACCGTTGGTGGGGTGTCTTAGAGAAAAAGATATTTTAAAAATTAGCATTAATTGTCCACACGTACATCAAAACATAGAGTGAAATGTGCTGTTTGTATCAAATCAAATCAGCGAGGATTATGCTGGGCAGCCCACAAGTGTCTTCATGCTTCTTCACCAACATAATATGCACACAGCTCACTAATCCTCACCGGAATATCTCTGGACTGTCGGGGGTAGGGGGAAGTGGAGCACCCGGAGGGAACCCACATGGTCACAGGGGGACATGTAAACTCCATAAAGACAGAGGCAGGAATTTAACCTGATCAGTGATGTCTCGTGCTGTTAAGCGATGTATTAACCAGTAGGCCACAGTGCCACCTCTCCTCCCTGTGATCTCGAACATGTTTACATTCTTTTTTCTCTTTTACCTTCCCTCTCATTCCTCCCTTTGCTGCCAGATTAAGGATTTCATCTCGTACATTCAACCTGTGACCATCTATCCGAATGTGGTTCCCATTGGCAAGACGTATGAAGAGACTAGGGAGTTGTGAGTAGACCATTTGATGTCAGCTCGGTGTTTGTGAATGAACTTCACTCCTTTAAAATGTCATTTTTCTTTGCTTAAAAATCTTAATGTCTGCAAACCCATAAACACTACCTCATTCTTTCTTCCTTCAGAATCTGAATCGGGTTAATATTATTAGTATGTGTTGTGAAATTTGTATTTGCGGCAGCAATACAATATAATACAAAATAATAGAAAAAATGTGAATTACATTGTGTGTGTATATATAATATATATTTGCACATATGTAATCAGCTAAATTAAATAAATAGTGCAAAAACAGAAATAAAAATGTACTGAGATCGTTAGTGCTCATGGGTTCAATGTCCATTCAAAAATTTGATGGCAGAGGGGAAGAAACTGTTCCTGAATCATTGAGTGTGTGTCTTCAGGCTTCTGTACCTCCTTCCTGATGGTAGCAAAACTTGGGCTGGGTGATGGGGTTCCTTAATGATGGATACCAGCCCCTTTCTTTTCTGGATTCTAGCTTCTGCCCCCTTCCTTTCTGATGAAGATCTTGATTGAAATATTTATTCATTTCCATAGATGCTGCCCAAACTGCCGAGTTCTTCCAGCACTTTGTGTGTGTTGCTCTTGATTTCTGGCATCTGCAGAATCTCTTGTGTTTATAAGAAGCTTCCTAAGGTGTAGTTGCTGAACACACTTAAAGGTGGAGGGGGAGATGGGAGGTATAAAGGAAAGGGGAGGGGTGAGATACGAGCCCTAAGTGATGGGTGGGCCAAGGAGAGTTTAAGGATGACACCTTCACCACCACCTCATCCCACGTAGTTTCTAACTCTACCTGCCCTCCAATGGGGACTGGGTAGTTGTCATGGACATGATGGGTTGAGGACCTGTTTCTCTGCTGTACAGATCTGAAGGAAGGTGGAGATGTCAGAAATCTTTGTCTTCTTCCAACTTTCATTTTCTCAGCTCCTGATGAAAGGTCTCGCCTGTTTATTCCTCTACATAGATGCTGCTTGACCTGCTGAGCTCCTCCAGCATTCCGTGTTTATAATTTCGCGTTGTATAAGACTGGGATAGTAAACCTGATTCTGATTCTTAAGCTGAATTTTAAAGAAAACTTGATTTATCTTGCATCTTTAATGCAGTGCACCATCTCTGAGATGTTGGCTGGTCACAGAAGGAGATACTGAGTTGGGTTTTGAAGAACAGCTGACGAAGAGAAAGAAGTGGGAAGGTTTAGGGACGAAATCTAAGTGTGGCAACAGAGGGTGCGGTCACTAAGGGTAGAATGATTCCAACTGAGATGAAGGACGAAGAGGAGAGCAAACTGGCAGTTACTAGACCTGTTTGGAATGGAATGTGACCTAGTACTAGTGTAAACAAGACTTCTAACAATGGTCGCGGTTTCTAAGGGTGCTGTCAGGACTTATGACTAAGAGGTTTGTAACGCTGTTGCTGGGATTCAGGACTGAATGGTTGGGCAGGTTGGGACTTCTCTGATTGAAGCATAAGAGGATAAGGGATGATCTTATACAGGTGTATAAACTCATGAAGGGCAGAGACAGAATTAGTATAGGTTTATTGTTGTCACATGTACCGAGGTACAGTGGAAAACCTGTCTTTCATATCCTCTCTCCCCCCTCTCTCTCGCACACCCTCTCTCTCGCACACCCTCTCTCTCGCACACCCTCCCTCTCGCACCCCCCGTCTCTCACCCCCCCCTCACTGTATGCAGCTTCACAAGAAACTAATATAATTAGAAATTCCACTGAAGGAGACATATAATGAGTAATTATTTGAGAGGACGAACCAGGGTAGGATAGTGAATGTAGGGTACCGAGGAGTGTGGTAGAACAGGGGGATCTGAGAGAACACATCCATAATTCCTTAAGTGTCATCACAGGTCAACAGGATTGTGAAGAAAGCTTTTCGAGATTTGAGAGTCATCAGTCACATACACATCGAAATCTACAATGAAATGCTTTGCTAGCATTAATAACCAACACAGCCTGAGGATGTGCTGGGGGCAGCCTGCGTGTGTCGCCATGTTTTCAGTACCACCACCACATGTCCACAATGTTCAGATTTTGGCTCATTGGCCTTCATAATTCTAAGTATCGAGCACAGGAGTTGGATGTTATGTTGAAGTTGTGTAAGATGTTATTGAAGCGAAATTTGGAGTATTGTGTGCAGTTCCAGTCACTTACCTGCAGAAAAGATATCAATAAGATTGAAAGAGTGCAGTGAAAATTTACAAGGATGTTACCAGGACTGTGGGTCTGAGTTGTAGGGAAAGGTTGAATAGGTTGGGACTTTATTCCCTGGAGCACAAGAGAATGAGGGGAGATTTGATAGAGGTATACAAAATTATGAGGGATATAGAAAGGGGTAAATGCAAGCAGGCTTTTTCCACTGAGGTTGGGTGAGACTAGAACTGGAGGTCATGGGTTAAAAGTGAAGTGTTTATGGAGGACATGAGGGGAACTTCTTCACTCAGAGGATTTGGAGTGAGCTGGAAGCAGAAGTTGTAAATGTGGGTTTGATTTCAACATTTAAGAGAAATTTGGATAAGTACATGGATGGAAGAGCTATGGACTGGATGGCAGAAGATGGGACAAGACAAAACAGTTTGGAATAGACTGAAAGGGCCTATATTTGTGCCGCGGTGCTCAATGACTTTATAACTAACTCTAAATGCAGTATAACTTTCCAGCTTTTAGTTGGCTCACTGAGATGTCCTGTAGATTGTTTCTTGTTGCAGATAAAGCATCTGTTCTCTCCTGTGTAGTGAGCAGCTTTTACTTGGAGGGTAGTAACATTGAATGGACTTTGACATCAGTGGTCGTTCTGTTGCTTTTAATTGTGATACATTTTCTTTGTCTTTTGTTCTTCAGTTTGAAAACATTTTGCAGAAAGGGATCAAGGCAGGAAGCCACATACAGGCCACTGGGAAAGCTGAAAAGGTCGAGGCAGAATCTCTTAAATCAAGAAGGTATGTGCATCGGAACATCTGAGCCCAAACAATGAGGGGGTATAATTTTAAGCTGATTGGAGGAAAGTATAAAGGGGGATGTCAGAGGTAGGTTGTTTTACACAGAGGGTGATGCGTGTGTGGAACGCATCATCATTATGTCCTGTATTGTATGTGGGCGATCATGGTCTTTCCATGACCATGATTGTTACTGACAAATTTTTCTGGAGAAGTAGTTTGCCATTGCCTTCTTCTGGGCAGTGCCTTTTCAAGATGGGTGACCCCACTCATTATCAATACTCTTCAGAGATTGTCTGCCTGGCATCAGTGGTCACATAGCCAGGACTTGTGATATGCACCAGCTGCTCATATGACCATCCACCACCTGCTCCCATGGTTTCACGTGACCCTGATCAGGGAGCTAAGCAAGTGCTACATCTTGCCCAAGGGTGACCTGCAGGCTAGCAGAGGAAAGGAGTGCCTTACATCTCCTTTGGTAGAGACATATCTCCACCCCACCTCCCCGTGTGGAACGTAAGTCTCGCAGAAGAGTGATGTAGTGTTCATGAGTTCATGGACCGCTCAGAAATCTGATGGCAGAGCGGAAGAAAAGTTATTTGTGCCTTTTTAACTTTGGAAGTGGATGACACAAGTCAATTGGTTAGTAAAGGAGGAATATGGCATGCTTGCCTTTACTAGTTGAGGCATTGAGTTGCAGAGTCAGGAAGTTACGTTGCAACTTTACAAAACTCTAGTTAGGGTGTAGCTGGAGTATTGCCTTCAGTTCTGACCACCCCATTATGGGAAGGATGTGAAGGGTTTGGAGAGGGTACAGAAGAGGTTTACCAGGATGCTGCCTGGATTAGAGAGCATGAATTATAACAATAGATTGGACAAACTTGGGTTGTTTTCTCAGGAGCAGCAAAGGCTGAGGGGAGAGCTGATGAAGCCCATATCGAAAGAAATGGCAGATGAACTTAAGTATTTTGCGTCAGTCTTTGATGTGGAAGACACTAGCAGTATGCCAGAAATTCACGAATGTCAGGGAAAAATTGAGTGTAGTTGCTATACTAAGGAGAAGGTGCTTGGGAAGATGAAAATTCTGATGGTAGGCAAGTCACCTTAAAATGGTAGCTGTGGAGATCATGGAGGTATTGGTGGTAATCTTTCAAGAATCAATAGATTCTGGAATGGTTCTGGAGGGCTGGAAAATTGCAAATATCACTCTACTCTGTAAGGGAAGAAGGCAGAAGAAAGGAAATTATAGGCAGTCAGCCTGACCTCAGTGGTTGAGATGATTTTGGAGTCTACTGTTAAGGATGTGATTTTGGGGGTACTTGGAGGCTCATGACAAAATAGACCATAGTCAGCATGGCTTCCTCAAGGGAAAATCTTGCCTGACAGATCTGTTGGAATTCTTTGAGGAAATAGACTGAACAGAAAGAAGAGAGTCAGTGGATGTTGTTCAGTTGGATTTTCAGAAGGCGTTTGACAAGGTTGCTGCACAGGAAGCTGCTTAACAAGATGAAAGTACATGATATAGGAAATAAACTTGCATAGATAGAAGACTGGCTGATTGGCAGGAGGCAAAGAGTGGAAATAAAGGGGCAGCTGGTTTGCTGGTAACTAATGGTGTTCTGTAAGGGTCAGTATTGAGACTGCCTCTTTTCATGTTATATGTCAGTGATTTGGATCATGGAATTGATGGCTTTGTGGCCAAGTTTGCAGATGATATAAAGATAGGTGGAGGGGCAGGTAGTGTTATGCAGATATGGAGATATGGATATAGAAACATAGAAAACCTACAGCACAATACAGGCCCTTCGGCCCACAAAGCTGGGCCGAATATGTCCTTACCTTAGAAATTACCTAGGGCTACCCATACCCCTCTAGTTTTCTAAGCTCCATGTACCTATACAGAAGTCTCTCAAAAGACCCTATCGTATCTGCCTCCACCACCATCGCTAGCAGCCCATTCCATGCACTTACCGCTCTCTGTGTATGAAACTTACCCCTGACATCTCCTCTGTACCCACTTCCAAGCACCTTAAAACTGTGCCCTCTCGTGCTTGCCATTTCAGCCCTGCTTGGAGAGTATGTTTCCAACAATGGTGGGGTCTAAGACCAGAGGGTGCAGCCTCAGAATAGAGGGACGTCCATTTAGAACAGAGATGAGAAACAACGTCTTTAGCCAGAGGGTGGTGAATCTGTGAAATTCATTGCCACAGACGACTGTGGAGGCCAAGTCATTTGGTATATTTAAAGAAGTCAATTGGTTTTTGATTAGTCAAAGCATCAAATGTTACGAGAGAAGGCAGGAGAATGGGGTTGAGAGGGATAATAAATCAGCCATGATGGAATGATAGAACAGACTTGATGGGCTGAATGGTCTAATCCTGCTCCTATATCTTATGGTCTTGCCTATTTCCTAGGGTCAAGATATCTAACTTTTAAAGTACGCCGTCTAGTGTAAGTGGGGATCAGTTGAGAGGAAGTGTGCGGAGTGCTGGGTGTCAGGAATGCACTGCCAGAGGTGGTAGTGATATACACTACTGAGCACCATGTTATCATAGCAGTTAGCGCAATGCTATTGCAGCTCGGAATTCAGAGTTCAATTCTGGCGCCGTCCGTAAGGAGTTTGTCCATTCTCCGCATGACCGCGTGGGATTCCACAGGACGCTCCGGTTTCCTCCCGTAATCCAAAGACGTACCAGTTGGAAGGCTAATTGTTCATCATAAATTGTCCTGTGATAGGCTAGGATTAGATTGGTGGGACGCTGGGTGGTGTGGCTCAAAGGGCCTGTTCCACGCTGTACCTCAAAATAGAAAGTTTAAAAAAACAATAGAATTGTTTGAGGCATTTAAATTGGCAAATGAATAATGGAGGGATATCAATTTTGTAAGGGAAGAGGGATTACTTTAATTAGACATTTAATCACTCGTTTAATTAGTCTGCCATAACTTAATGGGCAAAATGGCCTGTTCTTATGCTGTACAGTTCTGTGTAACCGTTCTACCCAACTCAGAACTTAGAACACCACAGCTCAGAGGTATGAGACTCTGGCAGGAAGGTGGTGCTGTGGTTAAAGATCAACTGTAATCTTACTGAATAGTGGCACAGGTAGGAGGGGCCGAATGGCCTGCCATTACTTCTATTCCTTGTGTTCATTTGGAATAATAAGAGCATAGAACAGTACAGCATAGTACAGGGCCTTTGGCCTATGATGTTGTGCTGATCTTTTAACCTACTTCAAAATCAATCCCTCCTACATAGCCCTCCATTTTTCAATCATCTGTTGCCTATCTCAGTTTCTTAAATGCCCCTAATGTATCTGTTTCTGTCTGCTATATCCCTGGCAGGGAGTTCCACACACCCACCACTCTCTTTTTTTTTAAAAAGAAAAAAATTAATTAATTGAAAATAATAAATAAAAATCTACCTCTAACATACCCCCTCATATTTTCCTCCAGTCACCCTAAAGTTATAACCCTGGTATTAGTCATTTCCACTCTGGGAAAGGTCTCTGGCTGTCCACATGATCTATGCCTCTTAGCAGCTGTAAGTAACTAAATTTTCTTTTTTTTTTGTAAAGTTACTAAATTTTCATTACCACATGGATTAAAATTGCAAGTCTTCTGCATTCTGCTGATGATTAACTTGAAATGATCCTTTTATAAATCCAACTGCAAAAGGATAGTTCTTGAGTTTAAGGTGAGAAGTTAGGTTAACTTCTGAGTGCAGACCATTTAAAACAGTAACATTTAAATTTTAAAGTGCAGCACAATCTAGTCCTGTAGTTCCCAACCTGGTGTCCACGGACCCTCAGTTAATGGTAGGGCTCCATGACATAAAAAAGGTTGGGAACCCCGATCTATTCATTGTTTGAATAGATGGACTGAATAATTTTAAAAGTGCATTTTTACAAACCATAAACTATGTTTATAATGTGTGCTGTATTTTGTCATCAAAATAATTGATAAATTGCTCTAATGTAAACTGTTGATTAGACAGTCATGTATTTAAGTGCAGTTCTAAATTTTAATGTTACTATCGTAAATGGAGAAAGTTTCATGCCTGTGACTCACTTTCGTGAACTTCAGTTCTGAATGATATTTGCTTTTATTGTTTGCAGAGTTTTTTTTTCCTGCACATTGGGTGTCTGACAATCTTTAGTGGCTTCTATTGGGTTTCTTTGTTTTATGGCTCCCTGTAAGGAGACAAATCTCAAGTTTGTATATAATATGCATACTTAGATTAAACATGTACTTTGAAATTTGAAGAAGGCATGAATAGAATGCAGGAGACCTGAAATTTTAATCCATGTGGCTATGAAAACATAATTATTTATAGTTGCTAAGAAGCATAGATCGAGTGGACAGCCAGAGATCTTTTCCCAAGGCGGAAATGACTAATACCAGAGACATAATTGTAAGGTGACTGGAAAAAAAAGTATGAGGGGGAATGTTAGTTCTATCTCTGTCTCTCTTTCTCTCACACACAAACACACCCACCCACACCAAATTTCCTGATATCACTGCAGTTAACTTATTTTCTCAGACCAGCAGTGTAAAATTACTACCATTAAACATTCTTCACTCCCTTTGATGGTAATCGTAATTAGAAACTGCGTCATAGTAAGGTATTGCAAAGGTCAGTGCTGTCTTTGGACAGCGTGGAGTTTGAAGAATAGGCAAGTCAGTCCCATTTCCTTCTCATTCCCCACTGGCTAACTAACTCACATACTGACCTGTTTGTAATTTAATTGCCTGCCAGCTGACACTCAAGTGCGTCACCCACCCCCAGTTCTTCTTGGACTGAGGCTCCTTGGCCCAGACAGTCCACCTCCTTCCCTAGGGCTTTACTAAAACAGATGTTTTGTTTTAACCACAGACTGGTAGCTTTAGGATCATGCTCAATGCTGCCAGATTCATTTTGAATGTAGAACAGTAAATACCCTTCAGCCCACAATGTTGTCTTGACTCTTTAACCTACTCGAAGATCAATGTAAACCTCATCTTGTACACCTCTATCAAATCACCTCTCATCCTCTTTTTCTCCAAAGAGAAAAGCCCTAGCTTGCTCAACCTTTCCTCACATGTACGCTGTCTAGTCCAGGCAGCATCCCGGTAAATCTCCTTAGCCCCCCCACCCCCCCAAAGCTTCCGCATCCTTCCTATAATGATGCAACCAGACCGGAACACAATAGTCCTAAGTGTGGTCAAACCAGGGTTTTATAGAGCTGCAGTCTTCACCAAGATAATGTGATTAACTAAACTTAAATCCTGCAGCTGTTGTGAACTTGCATTTTGAGATGCAGATACCAATACAATAACCACCCGGCTACCTTATTCATTGTATTAGAGGACCACATGGAACTGAATTAGATCATTCAGCTCATTGAATCTGCACCACCATTCCATCATAGATGATTTATTTTCCCTCTCAACCCCATTCTCCCGCCTCAGACCATAAGACTGTAAATGTAGGAGCAGAATCGGGCCATTCAGCCCATCGAGTCAGCTCTGCTATTTCATGAGCAAACACGAGGAAATCTGCAGATGCTGGAAATTCAAACAACACACACAAAACGCTGGTAGAACACAGCAGGCCAGGCAGCATCTATAAGGAGAAGCACTGTCTCGACGAAGGGTCTCGGCCCGAAGCATTGACAGTGCTTCTCCCTATAGATGCTGCCAGGCCTGCTGTGTTCCACCAGCATTTTGTGTGTGTTGTTCTGCTATTTCATCATGGCTGATCCCAGATCCCATTCAACCCCACGTACCTGCCCTCTCACTGTATCCCTTGATGCCCTGACCAATTGTGAATCTATCAAATTCTGTTTTGAATATACCCACAGACTTGGCCTCCACTACAGTCTGTGGCAGAGCATTCCACAGATTTGTCACTCTTTGGCTAAAAAAAATTCCTCCTTCCTTCCGTTCTAAAAGGTCACCCCTCAATTTGGAGGCTGGATACCCCCACCAGAGAAAATATCCTCTCCTTATCCACCTTGGTAGGTTTCAATGAGATCCCCATGCATTCTTTTAAATTCTAGTAAGTACAGGTCCAAAACTGCCAATAGCTCTACATATATTAACCCTTTCATTCCTGGAATCATCCTCGTGAACCTCCTCTGGACTCTCTCCAATGACAACAAACCCTTTCTGAGACAAGGAGGCCAAAACTGTTGCCAATACTCCAAGTGCGGCCTGACTACTGTCTTGTAAAGCCTCAGCGTTATCTCCTATTCGATACCATATAACCATATAACAATTACAGCACAGAAACAGGCCACCTCGGCCTTTCTAGTCCGTGCCAAATGCTTACTCTCACCTAGTCCCACTGACCCGCACTCAGCCCATAACCCTCCATTCCTTTCCTGTCCATATACCTGTCCAATTTTACTTTAAATGACAATATCGAACCTGCCTCTACCACTTCTACTGGAAGCTCGTTCCACACAGCTACCACTCTCTGAGTAAAGAAATTCCCCCTCGTGTTACCCTTAAACTTTTGCCCCCAACTCTCATGTCCTCTTGTTTGAAATTCCCCTACTCTCAATGGAAAAAGCCTATCCACGTCAACTCTATCTATCCCCCTCATAATTTTAAATACTTCTATCAAGTCCTCCCTCAACCTTCTATGTCCAAAGAATAAAGACCTAACTTGTTCAACCTTTCTCTGTAACTTAGGTGCTGAAGCCCAGGTAACATTCTGGTAAATCTGCTCTGTACTCTCTCTATTTTGTTGGCATCATTCTGGAGGAACGTCGTCTCATTTTTTAACTGCATTGCATTTGTGGTTTCTAAATGACAATAATCTGAATCTGAATCTTTCCTATAATTTGGTGACCAGAACTGTACACAATACTCCAAATTTGGCCTTACCAATGCGTTGTACAATTTTAACATTACATCCCAACTCCTATACTCAATGCTCTGATTTTTAAAGGCCAGCATACCAAAAGCTTTCTTCACCACCCTATCCACATGAGATTCCACCTTCAGGGAACAATGCACCATTATTTCTAAATCACTCTGTTCTACTGCATTCTTTAATGCCCTACCATTTACCATGTATGTCCTATTTTGATTATTCCTACCAAAATGTAGCATCTCACACTTATCAGCATTAAACTCCATCTGCCATCTTTCAGCCCACTCTTCTAACTGGCCTAAATCTCTCTGCAAGCTTTGAAAACCTACTTCATTATCTACAACGCCACCTATCTTAGAATCATCTGCATACTTACTAATCCAATTTACCACCCCATCATCCAGATCATTAATGTATATGACAAACAACATCGGACCCAGTACAGATCCCTGAGGCACACCACTAATCACCAGCCTCCAACCTGACAAACAGTTATCCACCACTACTCTCTGGTATCTCCCATCCAGCCGCTGTTGAATCCTTTTACTACTTTAATATTAACACCTAAAGGTTGAACCTTCCTAACTAACCTTCCGTGCGGAACCTTGTCAAAGGCCTTACTGAAGTCCATATAGACAACATCCATTGCTTTACCCTCATCAAATTTCCTAGTAACTTCTTCAAAAAATTCAATAAGATTTGTCAAGCAGGACCTTCCACGCACAAATCCATGTTGACTGTTCCTAATCAGACCCTGTTTATCCAGATAATTATATATACCATCTCTAAGAATACTTTCCATCAATTTACCCACCACTGACGTCAGACTAACAGGCCTATAATTGCTAGGTTTACTCTTAGAACCTTTTTTAAGCAATGGAACAACATGAGCCATACGCCAATCCTCCGGTACCATCCCCATTTCTAATGACATTTGAAATATTTCTGACAGAGTCCCTGCTATTTGGACACTAACTTCCCTCAAGGTCCTAGGAAATATCTTGTCAGGACCTGGAGATTTACCCACTTTTATATTCCTTAAAAGCGCCAGTACTTCCTCCTCTTTAATCGTCATAGTTTCCATAACTTCCCTACTTGTTTCCCTTACCTTACACAATTCAATATCCTTCTCCTTAGTGAATACTGAAGAAAAGAAATTGTTCAAAATCTCCCCCATCTCTTTTGGCTCCACACATAGCTGTCCACTCTGATTCTCTAAGGGATCAATTTTATCCCTGGCTATCCTTTTGCTATTAATATAACTGTAGAAACCCTTTGGATTTATTTTCACCTTACTTGCCAAAGCAACCTCGTATCTTTTAGCTTTTCTAATTTCTTTCTTAATTTCCCCTTGAAATAAATACCAACATTGCATTTGCCCTTTTTTTAACCAGAGTCAACCTGTGAATTAACCTTCTAGGAGTCTTGCACAAGGACTCCCAAGTCGCATTGCACCTCCTGATGTTTGAATTTTCTCCCCATTTATATAATAGTCCGCACTATTGTTCCTTTTACCAAAATGCATTATCATACATTTCCCAACGCTTTATTCCATCTGCCACTTTTTTGCCCATTCTTGCAATTTGTCTAAGTCCTGCTGCAATTTCATTGCTTCCGTAGCACTACTCCACCCATCTTCATATCATCTGCAAACTTTGCCACAAAGCCATCAATTCCACTATTTAAATAATTGACAAACAATGTGAAAAGTAGTGGTCCCAATACTGACCCCTGTGGAACACCACTAGTCACTGGCAGCCAACCAGAAAATGCCCCCTTTATTCCCATTCGCTGCCTTCTGCCTGTTAGCCATTCCTCTATCCTTGCCAGTATCTTTCCTGTAACACCATAAGATTTTATCTTGTTAAGCAGCCTCATGTGAGGCACCTTATCAAATGCTTTCTGAAAATCCAAGCAAATGACATTAATTTCCTCTCCTTTGTCCAGACTGCTTGTTACCTCCCTGAAGAACTGTAACAGGCATGTCAGGCAAGATTTCCCTTTACAGAAACCATGCTGACTTTTGATTTATTTTATCATTAATCTCCAAGTACCCTGAAACCTTGTCCTTAGTAATGGACTCCTACACTTTCCCAACTACTGAAATTAGGCTAACTATCCTCTAATTTCCTCTCTTTTGTCTTCCTCCCCTCTTAAAGAGTGGAGTGACATTTGCAACTTTCCAGTCCTCTGGGATCATGCCAGAATCAAGCAATTCTTGAAAGATCATGACCAATGCATCTGTTATCTCTTCAGCAACCTCCTTCAGGACTCTGGGATGACTCCATCTGGTCCAGGTGACTTATCCACCTTAAGACCTTTGAGTTTGCCTAGCACTATTTCCTTTGTAATAGCAATGGCACTCACTCCTGCTCCCTGCCACTCACAGACCTCTGGCACACTGCTAATGTCTTCTTTAACAAAGACTGAAGTGAAGTACTTAAGTTCATCTGTCAGTCCTTCACCTGTAAATCTATTGGGGTAATCTACTGTATATCAGTGAGACCCGATGTAGATGAGGAGACTACTTCACCGAGCACCTACACTCCGTCCACCAGAGAAAGTGGGATCTCCCAGTGGCCACCCGTTTTGGTTCCACTTCCCATTCTCATTTCAATATGTCTATCCACGGCCTCCTCTACTGCTACAATAAGGCCACACTCAGGTTGAAGGAACAACACCTTGTATTCTGTCAGGGTAGCCTCCAACCTGATGGCATGAACATCGATTTCTCGAACTTCCAGGAATGGCAATGACCCTGTTTCACCATTCCCCCTCTGAACTCATCTCCTTGCCTGCCCATCGCCTCCCTCTGGTGCTCCTCCCCCTTTTCTTTCTTCCACAGCCTTTTGTCCTCTCCTATCAGACTCCCCCATCTCCAGCCCTGTATCTCTTTCACCAATCAAATTCCCAGCTCTTTACTTCACCCTTCCCCCTCCCGGTTTCACCCATCACCTTGTGTTTCTCCCACCCCTCACCCCTTCCCCACCTCCTACCTTTTAACTCTACTCCTCATCCTGTTTTTCCTTCAGTACTGATGAAGGGTCTCAGACCAAAACGTCAGCTGTACTTTTTATCATAGGTGCTGTCTGACCTGCTGAGTTCCTGCAGCATTGTGTGTGTTGCTTGGATTTCCAGTATCAGCAGATTTTCTCTTGTTTCTAAGTTCATCTGCCATTTCTTTGTCCCCCATTACTACCTCACCTACATCATTTTCCAGTGGTCCAATATCAAGTCTCACCTTCCTTTTATTTATATAACTGAAAAAACTTACACTATCTTGCTTTATATTATTGGCTACTTTGCTCTCATATTTCATCTTTTCCCTTCTTATAGCTTTTTCTAATTGCCTTTTGTTGGATTTTAAAAGCTTCCCAATCATCCAACTTCCCACTCACTTTTGCTACCTTAGAAGCCCTTTCCTTGGCTTTTATGCAGTCCTTAACTTCCCTTGTCAGCCACAGTTGCCTAGCCCTGCCTTTTGAGAACTACAACTTCTGTAGGACATAACTATCCTGCGCCTTGTGAACTACTCCCAGAAACTTCAGCCATCTGTTTTGCCATCCTCCTCGCCAGTATTCCCCTCTAATCCACCTGGGCAAACCCCTCTCTCATGCCTCTAAAGCCCTTCTCCCCATAACTTTGGGCACCCTGATTAATCAAGAATCTATCAACCTCCACATTAAATATACCCGATAACCTGGCCTCGATACCTGTCTGTGACCATGAATTCCACAGATTCATCACCCTCTGGCCAAAGAAATTCCTCTTCATCTCTGTTCTAAATGGATGGCCTTCTGTTCTGAGGCTGTCTAGACTCTCCCACGATAGGAAACATCCTTTCCACATCCATTCTATCTAGGCCTTTCAATATTCAATAGGATTTCAATGAAATTCCCCCCCTCAACCCCCACCATTCTTCTAAATTCCAGCAAGTACAGGCCCAGAGCCATCAAACACTCCTCATGTGTTAACCGTCTCATTCCCGGGATAATTCTTGCGAACCTCCCTCTGGACCCTCTCTAACAACGGCACATCCTTTCTTAATAATGGGGCCCAAAACTGGTCACAATACTCAAATGGTGTCTGACTGTCTTCTAAAGCCTCAGCAGAATTTACATTAAAGTAAGATCTTTCTTGGGTCTAACTTGGATGGGGCATTGTGGTCAGCATGGACCATTTGGGCCAAATGGCCTCCTTCTGTGAATATAAAGCTGTTTCTCTTTCAGACGCAGACTACAAGGACCTCTTCGATGACTGCCATCCAATTCCATCAAAGCGAGTATCGTGCGCTCCACAACTCTCGCCACCCACTGGGGAAACCCCTGAACACAATGGAGACGTGCTCACAGATGGTGCCAGTGAGCAGACCATCTGCCAAAATCCCGAGTTCTTCGACTGTGAGGAGTCAAACGACGAAGATGAAGATGACGAGATTGAGGAGGTCCGCGCTAAGGATGACGCAAGCTTGACGCAGTGTCAACAGTCTGCCGATCCCACGGAGCGGTGGGAGAAGGGAACAGCAGCCTGTGAGACAGACACACCTCCTTGGGGCTTGTTTTTCAAGCAGGAGCCAGCTTCGGTATCCGAAACGGACGAGGGTTCAGAAAACGTTGGGGAACAAGAGGCCAGTCCACACTCTCCCAAGCTCTTCAGCGATTCCGAAGATGGAGATTCCACCTTCTTTCCCTCGCAGACTTCGTCCCAGTCAACCCACATTTCAGAGCAAGGCAGTCAGGGCAGCTTGTTCGGAAAAGAGCCTGTTCACGCCCCAGACAACGGAGTGGACTCTCTGAAGTTCCCCAACAGCAATGACAAAGCAACACTAAATTTAATGAGACTAGGGAAAGTTAGCACTGGAGAACGACCGCAGAACTATGAACCTCCAAGTTGTCCATCGAGCATTCAGTGCAGTTCCCACCCAGTGCTCAATGTCAGCATTAAGGATACACCGTCAGGGCTTTCGAATACAAATACTGCCTCTTGCCTCCCAGAAGGACGAGAACAAAGCGTGACTTCTGGTTTTAAATCTGATGACTCTCAGACATCCTCAGAGTTTGAGATACCGTCCACCCCGGACTGTGAGTTACCTCCGGCCGAGGAACTGAATGTCATTTACTGTAAATTAGCTGCGGGAGAGGCCGTGAAAACCGAAAAACACAAACACGCGAGTGGCTGCAAATTGTAGTGCAGGTCTGCCGCTGGTGGGGATGAGAACACTGGAGCTAAGGTGAAGTGGACAACCCAGAACTTCAATCAAATGGCTCTCGTTTCTCTGCACTAATGCATAATTTGTGTTACTTTTGGGAAAATAGGACCTTCAACATCTATGCTGTAGGAATGCAGGAGTAGACTGCTTGGCCTCTTGTGCTTGCTATCCAATTTCATAAGATAATCTTCCATGTATGTCCTTCTGTAAGATCTTACCTCCACCTCCCCTCCAGCACCAATCCCTTATCACTCGTCACAATTTACATCATCCACTTAATTTACCAACCTGCATGCCTTTGGGATGTGGGAAGAAACAGGAGCAACTGGGGAAAACCCGCTTGGTCACAGAGAGCGTGCAAACTCCACATGGATAGTGCCTGAGCTCAGGATTGAACCCAGACCCCTGGTGTTACGAGCCAGTGACTCTACCCTCTGCGCCACTGGGACCTTCTGTTCTAGCTTGTTTTATCTTTCTGAATATGCCCTCCTCACCATTAACACATGCAATTGTGCGCACACACCTGTGCATACAGTGTCACATGCATTTACAATTGCATGTATACTGTTGTGTAATTTCACATGCACACACACCATACAGCCTGTCACTCGTGAATGTATTCAAGTGTCCCCATATTGTCTGTCTCTCTCACACATACACTGCAGTCTCTCGCTCACGTGGTATAGAGTCGTAGAAAAGTACAGCACAGACACAGGCCCTTCAGCCCATCTAGTCCATTAAAACTGCCTACCCCCATCGACCTGCACTGGGACCATAGCCCTCCATAACACTACCATCCACGTACCTGTCCAAGCTTCTCTTACACATTGAAATCGAGCTCACGTGTACCACTTGCGCTGACAGCTCATTCACACTTAAGACCCTCTGAGTGAAGACTTTTTCAGCTTTCACCCTTAACCCATAACTTCTAGTTGTAGTCCCACCCAACTTCAGTGGGAAAAAGCCAGCTTAAATTTACCCAATATTTACCCCTCATAGATTTGTACACCTCTATCAAATCTCCTCTCAATCTTCTACATTTCAAGGAATAAAGTCCTAAACTATTCAATCATTCCTTTTCACTCAGGTCCTCCAGACCAGGCAACATCCTTGTAAATTTTCTGTATACTCTTTCAACCGTGTTTACATCCTTTCTGTAGGTCAGTAACCAAAACTGCGCATAATATTCCAAATTAGACCTCACCAATGTCTTGTACAACTTCAACATAACATTGCAACTCCTGTACTCAGTGCTTTGAAATATGAAGACTAATGTGCCAAGAAGCTTTCTTTACAACCCTATCTACCTGTGATACCACTTTCAATGAATTATGTACCTGTATAACCAGGTCTGACTTGAAGGGGGTGCAATCAACTATTTTGTGTTTAATAATTGTAATACATTTTAGACCAATTTGTAGAAATTTGTTTTCACTTTGACACGAGTCTTTTTTATTGATCAGTGTCAAAAAAGTAAAATTAAATCTACTGTGATTCAATGTTGCAGAATTGAATTGACTTTATTACTTACATCCTTCATATGTATGGAGTAAAAATCTTTACATTGCGTCTCTGTTCAAATGTGCAATTATAATAATTTATAATATGTACAATAGGGTAGTCAATATTATATAGAAATACAGTTGTGTCAGCATGAATTAATCAGTCTGATGGCCTGGTGGAAGAAGCTGTCCCGGAGCCTGTTGGTCCTGGCTTTTATGCTGCGGTACCGTTTCCCGGATGGTAACAGCTGGAACAGTTTGTGCTTGGGGTGACTCGGGTTTCCAGTCACACCTGTCTTTGTAGATGTCC
This sequence comes from Hemitrygon akajei, assembly GCF_048418815.1. NCBI lineage: Eukaryota > Metazoa > Chordata > Chondrichthyes > Myliobatiformes > Dasyatidae > Hemitrygon > Hemitrygon akajei. Next base: position 79,874,180 of record NC_133137.1, on the reverse strand, counting down.
TGAATAGCGGGAAGTTCACATCTACAGATGCGCTGGGCTGTCCGCACCACTCTCTACAGAGTCCTGTGATTGAGGGAAGTACAGTTCCCATACGGGGCAGTGATGCAGCCAGTCAGGATGCTCTCAATTTTGCCCCTATAGAAAGTTCTTAGAATTTGGGGGGGGGGGGGGGTGCAAACCAAACTTCCTCAACCGTCTGAGGTGGAAGAGGCGCTGTTGTGCCTTTTTCACCACACAGCCGATATGTACAGACCATGTGAGATCCTCAGAGATGTTTATGCCAAGGAACTTAAAGCCGTTCACCCTCTCAACCCCAGATCCATTGACATCAATAGGGGTTAGCCCGTCTCCATTCCTCCTGTAGTCTACAACCAGCTTCTTTGTTTTTGTGACATAGAGGGAGAGGTTGTTTTCTTGACAGCACTGTGTTAGTGTGATAACTTCTCTGTAGGCTGCCTCATTATTATTTGAGATTAGGCCAATAGGTGTAGCGTCGTCAGCAAATTTAATTAGCGGATTGGAGCTGTGGGTGGCGACACAGTCATGGGTATACAGAGAGTAAAGGAGGGGGCTCAGTACACAGCCGAGGGGCACCTGTGTTGAGGGTCAGAGGTGAGGGAACCCACTCTTATCACCTGCTGGCGATCTGCCAGGAAGTTCAAGGTCCAGCTGCACAAGGCAGGGTGAAGGTTGAGGTCTCTGAGCATCTTGTCGAGCCTGGAGGGAATTATGGTGCTGAAAGCTGAACTGTAGTCCAAGAACATAAGCATCCCTCTTCTCCAGATGAGTAAGGATGGTGTGTAGAGCTGTGGCTATTGCATCATCTGTCAATCGGTTGGCAAATTGTAGGGGGTCCAGTGTGGGTGGTAGCAAGCTGCAGATGTAGTCCCTGACCAGCCTCTCAAAGCATCTGCTTATTATTATTAAACAATAAAACATGAAAGCTTTCGGGGGGGGGGGGTGCCTCTTTATAGGCACTGTTCCCTTGCTGGTCCTACTGAAATGCAAAACCTCACACATTAATTTCTATCTGCCATTTGTCAGCCCATTTTTCCAGCTGATGCGGATCCCTCTGCAAGCCATGATAGCCTTCCTCACCGTCCACTACACTCCCAATCTTGGTGTCATCTGCAAATTTGCTGATCCAATTAACCACAACCACATTATCATACAGCAACAGATCCAGCACCCACCTCTGCGGCACATCACTGGTCACAGGCCTCCGGTCAGAGAGGCAACCGTCTACTACCACTCTCTGGCTTCTCCCATAAAGCCAAAGTCTAATCCAATTTATTACCTCATCCTGAATGCCGAGCGACTGGACTTTCTTGACCAGCCTCCCATCTGGGATCTCTCACTCACGCAGGTACTCAACACACAGTGTCACCATATTGTCTCAAACCCAGCAGTGAAAACAGGAGGGTTGGGCACGGGGTTAGCAACTCTATCCCTTAAAAGCCCAGAGCTAAAGAAACATCAACAGAAGCTTCACAGAAACATAGAATACCTACAGCACAACACAGGCCCTTCGGTCTACAAAATTGTGCCAAACACGTCCCTACCGTAGAAATTACTAGGCTTACCGATAGCCCTCTATTTTTCTAAGCTCCATGTACCTATCTAAAAGTCTCTTAAAAGACCCTATCATATCCACCTCCACCACCATTGCTGGCAGCCCATTCCTTGCTCTGACCACTCTTTGAGTAAAAAACTTACCCCTGACATCTCCTCTGTACCTACTCCCCAGCACCTTAAACCTGTGTCCTCTTGTGGCAACCATTTCAGCCCTGGGAAAAAGCCTCTGACTATCCACACGATCAGTGCCTCTCATCATTTTATACACCTCTCATCCTCCGTCGCTCCAAGCAGAGAAGGCCGAGTTCACTCAACCTATTCTCATAAGGCATGCTTCTCAATCCAGGCAACATCCTTGTAAATCTCCTCTGCACCCTTTCTATGGCTTCCACATCCTTTCTGTAGTGAGGCGACCAGAACTGAGCACAGTACTCCAAGTGGGGTCTGACCAGGGTCCTATATAGCTGCAACATTACCTCTCGGCTCCTAAATTCAATTCCACGATTGATGAAGGCCAATACACCGTATGCATTCTTAACCAGAGTCAACCTGCGCAGCTGCTTTGAGCGTCCTATGAACTTGGACCCCAAGATCCCTCTGAACCTCCATACTGCCAAGAGTCTTACCATTAATACTATATTCTGCCATCATATTTGACCTACCAAAATGAACCACCTCACACTTATCTGGGTTGAACTCCATCTGCCACTTCTCAGCACAGTTTTGCATCCTAATCCCTGGGAGAGAAAGGATTTTTAAAGATGGGCTACACCTGGGGGATAACGTGAAAGACTGGCCCAGGACAGAGGAGTCTGGTGATCTGCTGTCAGTGGCCTGTGCCCCATGAGGGTGATAAGCTTAAGAAGTCCTTGAACACATTCAACTTGACTTTGAACCTGGGTTCCTGAGCTGGATCTGTGACCCCTCCACTAATCACAGGCTCACTCCGGCCTTCTAGAGTCTAACAGGTTTATTTGATATCAAGGTTCTCTTACTTGTTTTTAAAGCCCGTAATGGTCTGGGACCAGAGTACATCACAGAACTGTTTCCGTTTATTATCCTGTTCAAGTTCTCAGATTTTCTTCTGCCAGCCTCTTAAATTTAAACAATCTCCCTCAAAAGATATTCGGCAGGTCAGCTTTTTTGAACGACGTTTCTGAACTGTGGAATACCTAAAACTATAAGGGATGCCGACTCAGTGGCACTTTTAAATGCCAGCTCAAAACCTATTTATTTAACCATGCTTTTAACTAATATAATTTTCTTTTATTTTCATATTTTACTTTCATAATTGTACTTTTATCCCATTGTAAGCACTTTGAACTACATCAACTGTATGAAAAGTGCTTGATAAACAGTTATTATCTATCACATGTACATTGTAAAACAGTGAAATGTGCCATTTGTGTTAACAATCGACTGCTGAGGTCTCACTTGGAGTATTGAGAGCAGTTTTGGGCCCCTTGTGTAAGAAAGGATGTGCTGACATCGGAGAATATTCAAGGAAGGTTGATGAAAATGATTCTGGCATAGAAAGGAGCATTTGATGGTTCTGGGCCTGTACTCACTAGAATCTAGAAGAATGGGGGGGGGGGGGGGCGGATTCTCACTGGTACATTGAAAGACCTGTCAGAGGCTCCCAACCTTTATTATGCCATGGGCCCCTACCATTAACTAAGGGGTCTACAGACCCCAGGTTGGGAACCCCTTGGTAGTGTGGATGTTTTTTCCTAGAGTGGGGGAGTCTGGAACCAGCCTCCCAATAGCGGTGCCTATTTAGAACAGGGATAATGAGGAATTTCTTTAGCCAGAGGATGATGAATCTGTGGAATTCATTGCCACAGGCAGATGTGGAGGCCATGTCATTGGGTGTAATTAAGCCAGAGGCTGATAGATTCTTGATTAATCAATCAGGGCATGAAAGGTTACTGGGAGAAGGCTGAAGAGAGCTGAGAGTGAAATAGATCGGCCATGATCAGCAGAGCAGACTCGATGGGCCAAATGGCCTAATTCTGCTCCCATGTCTTAAAGCTCTCGTGTGCTGGGGGCAGCCCACAGGTGTGATGACACATTTTGACACCAACATAGACGAACAAATGTTTGAACCCAGACCAAACAACTCTATGATTACAGACCAGATGACTATGGACGATTATGATTCAAGGATCAGTAACTCAGAGGTGACACAGAGCTGACAATGATGGAACTTGGCAGTGGCGGAGAGAATTCCCATTCATGGCACACACACCCATCTGGATAACCGTGTGGGAGTATGGAACAGACCCCTCAGCCCACAATGTTGTGCTGACCTTTGAAACTACTCTTATGTGTTTGCTTTGGTCCCCACCAGCTCTCACCTGTGCTTCCAAGTAGCTGGTTGCATGTGACAGCAGCCACACCTCGCCATACCCGAGTGAGATAGGGACATGCCTGTTCTAGCACGTGAGGCCAGCTCCAGTGGACCGGGCAGATGAGATCTACAGTGAGATCCAATGGCCAGGAACGTGGTTCTAGAACGCTTCATGGAGAGCGAAGGGCATGACAAGGTACAGACATGGTCGTGGTCATCAACTGCAAACAAGGAAGACCCTAGTTTCTGATGATTCCTTGTACCACTGGACCCGGACTTCTGAGGTCAAGAGAGTGGAACTGCCCCAGTGCACCAGCTTTTCCACTTTACAAACTCTCCCCCACAGGTTTCCTATTCGTGGATCAAACTATTACACTGTGCATTATAGACATACAAATTTTTAAGGGCATTGGCAGGGTAGAGGTATACTGTATATGACCCCTGCAGGCTGGGGGGGTTTGGGAATCAGAATCACAGTCTTGAAAGATGGGACGGGCCATTTAGGCCGAGAGGGATAAAGGACAGGGAAATTCTGGAATTCTCTGCCACTGAACCTGTCACTCCGAGCAACCAGGACCAAGCGTGATAGACTTTTGCACACTTGCGGAGTTTAGGGGTCTAGAGTTAGTGCAAACTTGAACAGTAGAGTCCAAATTGGTTAATTATTCTCACATGGATTCAAAGAGAATTATAGCACAGAAACAGGCCCTTCGGCCCATCTCGTCAGTGCTGCCTTGTCACATCAATCTGCACCGGGACCATAGCCCTCCCATCCATGTACCTATCCAAATTTTTCTTAAATGTTGAAATCAACCCCATATCCACCTCTTTCACTGGCAGCTCTTTCCACACTCTCTCCATCCTGAGTGAAGGAGCTCACCCTTGGGCCTCCCTTCAATATTTCACCTTTCACCCTTAACCCCACGACCTCCAGTCCTAGTCTCACCCAACCTGAGGGGAAGAGAGGTTGAAGGATTGTGTTGAACACAGCAATGACCAGCAAATAGGAATTAATTCAGCAAGGGGAACACCATCACAAGAAAAGAGACCAGTTTGAAACACTGACATTTATCATTTTTTTATGCAAACATTCTACACCAATTTGCAATTCACAGCTCAGTACAAAGAGGTATACAAGACTTGAAACAATCCTACACAAAAAAAAATCCAAACTTATTTTATCCATACTGAGGTCTCATTACCCCTTCAAAGCAATCAGTCCCCCAAGTCATGTTTGGATATCATCTCTGACCACATGCCAAATGGCCAATCTCCCTCCTGCCAATTCCCCACAATTCCTGCCAATGCTCATTTCAGAAAGGTGAGAAATTTGGATGATTGTAGATTTGGGGAGAGGGACAAGGACGGAACTCGCCTTCTGCTTTACTTGTTGGACGGGATTTTAACTTAAATTAATTAATTAATTTAGAGATACAGCACAGAACAGGCTCTTCCGGACCAACAAGCCGTACCACCTATTTAACCTTAGCCTAACCGCGGGACAATTTACAATTAACCTGCCAACGGGGGTTAACTTTGGACTGTGGGAGGAACGTACAAACTTGCTGACAGAGTGCGCTGGAATTGCACTAACAGCTATGCTACTGTGGCCCCCCCACCACACCCTGCGATTCTCGGCAAATCTTCAGGAGGGCCACTCCATGGGTTCCTCCGCCTCCCCACCTGCCACGTGGATGTCCTGCATTGTGGCAAGAGTGAAGAAATCTCCGATACTTAAGATGAGCTTTCAAAGGGAGGAATCACAGAACCGCATCGTCAAAGATGCTCTCTTAATCCCTGTCCTGTTCTTCTATGCACCTAATATATCTCCGTTAGTTCCCAAGCATCACTGTGGCTGAGCTCAGAGGGAGATTCCTCCTGCCCAACACACTATCAAACAAAATAATTAATTCTGTAAACATTGTTCTTCATATTCACGTAGCGGGGTGGAAGTCCGTTGTTGGTTTCTGGTATCAGCTGTGGCGGTCAAACATTGCCCACCTCAGAAACTCGGCTCTATCTGAGAGACTTCAGGAATTCTCGCAGCCGCGACAAAGTGTGACACATCTAGCACCAAGTGGTTGGAGACAACGGTCCTTTGCCAATGCCTCTTACTCAAACTGAAGCTGCAAACTGTACTGCTGCTTGAAAGAGAACACCCTCCAAAGCACAACAGCTCCGAGAAATACAAAAATAGAATTTCGCAATAAGAATCATGACATTTGTCTTTTCCATCAAAAATTATTGGCAGAAAAGTCAGTGGGAGATTTGATAACTGCCTTAGCTAACTTAAACCCTGCATCCCGATAGAGAGGGCAATACCAAAGAAAGAAAAATCCCAGATTATTATTAACTGTTATGCAAAGTGACAAAATATCCCTCTCACTCCCAAAACTAATTCCAGAACTGCTTCTCCAATCAGCTGTTAGCAAATTTTCTGTTGTCGGGCCTTAATGTGATGGATGAGGTAAAACTATACGCCCGGAATTAATGTGTAAGATGCATCTGGAAGTTTAGAATACCTCAAGAATATTTTCTCTACGGTATAAAAGGGACCCATCGGCATGATGGAGTCACAAGGCTGACCTTAAAAGCAAGCTTGCAAAAAGTTAGCATGGAGCACTGACTTGATAGTTTAATAGCAATGTCTTAACAAAAGATTAATAAATTTGGGGTTCTGATCTTAATTTGTTGCATCCAATTACGCATGGAAAAAATTATCCTTGCTTTGAAGGGTTAAAGAGCAAGCATGTGCCCTGATATAAAGAAATATTTTACATTAAGGAGGGATAAAATGGTGCTGAATTATTTGGCCATAACTTATCTATAAACACACCTTTTCCCCCTTAACAATACACCTGAGATCTGGAGCAGAGAGCAACCCAAGAAATGCTTGCACAATTTCCGCTGCATCATACAGGATGGAAATATTTTTTCTGCCAATAATTTGAAGGAGTTCCACAAAGCAGGCTGATTATGCAGTGGCCAGATTTACTCACACAAGCTAGCAAACTTGGATAGGCACCTCCAAATAAACAAAAAAAATTTTTTGAAGGCTTTATTGCAGAAGAAGACTTCCAAATCAAACCTGCAGAATTGAGAACAATACTCACGTAGAGAATGCTCTTTAAAGCAGGTCACTGCTTACCAGGGGCTAAGCAATCCTGGAAGTTGTTTTGGTGACCTGCTACAAGGCAGGTCACAAATAGTAGCAACTAGCCTCTGTGATACAATTTCTCCTGGGAAACTATCCCATAGACCTGCTCTCAAGTCCAGGATTAATGTGAATGACACCTTTCTGCATGGTGGAGACACAACCTCTTCAAGTGTCATTACGCAAGAACTCCCATTTTAGGATCCACATACTCTTACTTTTAAAAAAAAAACACACACAAAAAAAAAAGTTTCTTCCTCGCGGATGCTGGTCAGTTCATGAAACCACGGCAGGACAGGGACCCACATTTGCATTCAATCCTGCGCTGCTTTTTGGTTGGCCCATTGACGTCCGAGGTCTCAGTAATCGAAACATCACCCGAACCTACCAAAAGAAAAAAAACCTGTTTTACTCCCATTTCTCGGAACGTATCTGTCACTGGTGAGTCCTGATGAAGGATTTCAGTCCACAACATCAACTGCCCAATACCCTCCATAGATGCTGCCTGACCCACTGAGTTCCTCCAGCATTTTGTATATAATACGTAACATTAAGTATCCCCGGTTCAAGATCCTGATGAAGCCACACTTGGAGCATTGTGTTTATAGAGCCTTCAGCCTATAAGACCATAATATATAGGAGCAGAATCAGCCCATCAAGCCTGCTCCACCATTACATCATGGCTGATTTATTATCCCTCTCAACCCCATTCTCCTGCCTTCTCCCCGTAACCTCTGCCTCCCTGATTAATCAGGAAACTATCAATCTCCATCTTAAATATACCCAATGACTTGGCCCACACAGCTGAATGTGGCAATGAATTCCAGATTCATCACTTGCTGGCTAAAGAAATTTCTCCTTATCTCTGTTCTAAAATGTACAATGAGTGTGCTGACTTTTTCACCTAAGATCAATCTAACCCTTCCCTCCAACATAGCCCTTCATTTTTCTATCATCCACGCGTCTGTCTAAGAATTTCTTTGCAACCTCTACCAACATCCCCAGCAACTCTCTTGTGTAAAAAAACGACTTCTGACGTCCATGCTATACTTCCCTGCAATTACCTCAAAATTATGTCCCCTGGTATTAGTAATTTCTGCCCTGGGAAAAAGTCTCTGGTTATTCACTGGATCTGTATCCCTCATCATATTCTATACCTCTATTAAATTCAGATTTGGTCCATAGGAAAGTTGCCATTAAGGGAGTATACTGTCTTGGCAAGCCCCTTAACAGTGCTGATGAGTAGAGGGATCTTGAGGTCCACGTTCCTAGCTCCACAGGTTCAAAGTTCAAAGTTAAGTTACTATCAAAGTACATATATATCACCACCATGTACAACCCTGAGATTTATTTTGTTCAATAAACATAGAATAATAACCATAATATAAAATCAATAAAAGACTGCACCAACTTGGGCTTTCCACCAGTGTGCAAAAGACAACAGACATTACAAATACAAATATAAAGTAATATTAATAATAATAAATAAAGGAATAAATATCGAGAACATGAGATGAAAAGACAGGGTGCTGGGATCTGTGGCGAGAGCTGATTTTGCTTGTTTTCTGCGATGGTCACTCCTCTCTCCTGGGCACTGAAGCTATGAAGACTGTCCCTGATGCTGTGCTCCCTGCCTGCTAATACTTTGAACTGATAACCAAGTCTTAGGGCCTACTCCAGGGTTCAGATCTGAGGACTCAATTTGGTTCCGAATGTTGTTCGTTTCAATTGTTTGCATGATTTGTGGGTTTTTTTTCTTTCCCTTGATCATTGGGTGTTGGTCTTTTTTTTCTTTAATTGGATTCTTTCGGGTTTCTTGCTTTCTGGACACCTGTGATCAAACAAATCTCAAGGTTGTGTAACTTATACATTCTTTGATAGTAGATGTACTTTGAAATATGAAGAGTCCTTGAAAGTGAGTCCATAGGTTGTGGGAATAGTTCAGTGATGGGCCAGCTGAAGCTGAGTGATGTTATCCCCCTGTGGTTCAGAAGCCTGATGGTTGAGGGGGGTAATAACTGTTTCTGAACCTGGTGGTGAGAGTCCTGAGGCTCCTCTACCTTCTTCCTCATGGCAGCAGTGAGAAGAGAGCATGTCCTGGGTGGTGGAATTCCTACCACTCATATCGATAGTGTGGATAAGAAGGCAGAGGCATGCTTGCCTTTATTAGTCGAGGTTCAAAAGTCAGGAAGTTATGTTGCAGCTTTATAAAACTCTAGCTAAGCCACATCTGGAGTATTGCTTACAGTTGTCGCCCCATTATAGGAGGGGTGTCAAGACTTGAGAGAGTGCAGAAGAGGTTCACCAGGATGTTGCCTGGATTAGATGGCATGTGTGAGAGGTCGGACAAACCAGGGCTGTTTCCTCTGGAGTTAACTGGGCATTTTACCAAGCAACTCCTCCCAAAATATAACCAAGGATGTACTTTGATAATAAATTTACTTTGAACTTTGATGAAGTAACTATTGAATAAAGGTTTTTGCTGTTTAACAATACGAAAATGAAGAACATCTTTGGTTCGCGAAGAGTTTGTTCAATTCTGACGCTGTCCTCCACATAATCTCATCGGTTTCCACCAGGTGCTCTGGTTACTTCCCACATTCGAAAGTCGTATTGGTTAGTAGTTAATTGATCATTGTAAATTGTCCCATGATTAGTTCATTCATTTGTTATGTGTCGTGTCATATGACATAGGTGATTATGTTCTTTCTATGACCATGATTGTTCTTGGCAAATTTTTCCACAGAAGTGGTTTGCCGTTGCCTTCTTCTGGGCAGTGTCTTTACAAGGTGGGTGACCCCAGCCATTATCAACACTCTTCAGAGACTGTCTGCCTGGCGTCAATGGTCGTATAACCAGGACCTGTGATATGCACCGGCTGCTCATATGACCATCCACCACCTGCTCCCATGGCTTCACGTGACCCTGATCAGGGTCTTTTTTTTTGTAATTTATTTTTTTTATTGAAGTTCATCATCAAACCATAAGACATATTTCAGACATTGTACATATCTATCATATAACCATATATGTCACAAATCTCCACATAGTATTTATCTGAGGTATACACTTATAGAAAGGAGTGGAGAGAAAAAACAAGCAAAAGGAAAAAACTATGTACAAGTAGGGAGTGATCTTTTTTTTTTACAACATATTCATTGATTTGTGAGAATAAAATCAGGCCTATGAGGCATTATGTAGTTAAACCATTTTTCCCCAGTATGAATCAAATTCTTCCAGCTTATGATTAACAGATGCTGTTATTTTCTCCATTTTGTAAATGTCCACTGTAATTTGTAATCCTGACCAGGATCTGGGCTGTACTTCCAAATATCTGGACTTGATTTGCACTACCTTACTTTCCCCTTTCTATTTTCTAATTATGATTTATAAATCAATTTAAATTTTTATTATATTGACTTTGATTTGTACTTCAGGGAGTGCAAAGCGCAGAAACAAATGTAACTGTGATGATTGTATGCTCTAGTATTAATCGTTTGGTGATGATAAAGTAAAGTAATTTCCATCCAAGCATTTAAAGTTGGGCTCTCCTGTGATAACAATTTCCTAGTAAGAGTCTTTTTACCAGCCACCAGCAGTATATTCATTAAATATTTATCTCCTTTCAACCATTCTTGAGGTATATATCCAAAATATATGGTTTTACTCTCTAAGGGTATTTTACATTTAAAGATGTCTTGTAGGGCATTGTGTATCCCCCTCCAATAGTCTTTGATAACAGGGCAGACCCAAAAATATGATAATGATTTGATTTTGATTTCCACAATTTCCAGCAAACAGGGAGGTTACTATCATAATGGGATTTCTGAGAGGGTGTAATAAAATATCTTATCAAGTTTTTCCATCCAAACTCCCACCATTTCTGTGAACTGGTACACTTCCATTGATACCTCCATATTATTGTCCATTCTTCCTCAGATATAATTATCCCTCCTTCCTTCTTACATTTTGTTTTAATGTATTGTTACGAATGTGCCACAACTCTGAGGGGCCGAAGGGTACAAAGTAGCCCCCTCCTTTTCGAGAATCGCAAGATCGCTATTAATTCGGGTCTGGGGACCCAGGAAATGAGAGAGAGACGTTTGGAATGTGACCTGGCCTCCGCGATACAAAGCCACGGATAACGGCCATTGTCTCTTGGAGACGGAATTGTGTATTGAGTACTGTACTATTCATTGAAGCCCTCAGGGAATGACCAAAGGGGGCTGGTTGAGGGATGGCATCATCCCAACCTGATTGACATCTGAGACCCTGTGAGTAAGGATAAAAGAGGGTCTGGGGAACAACCCCTTCAGACGCACCAGGAGAAACGCTAGAAATCCCGTGACAGCGTTTAATAGCGACAGCCGGTGGGGCCCGCGTGCGTCCTTTCCTGTTGCCTGGGATTGGCGGGACTGACCACGGAAGAACGGCTTAGCTAAAAGGAAAAGGACACCAATGACATTTCGAAGGATCGACATCATAAAAAGGACAAATCGGGCAAGTTCCCAAAATCTCTCTCTCTTGACTCCAACCAAAGGCTGCAGCCTGAATGAACTAAAGTGACTTTTATATTTCCATCGAACAATACATTATCCCCTAGACAACGATAGAGCTATTTCTTATTGATTATTATTATACCTGCACTTTTAGATTTAGTATTGACGACGTATATTATCTGTATGTTTGCATTGATATTATTTTTGTGTATTTTTATCAATAAATACTGTTAAAAAAATAGTACCATCAGACTTCAACGGACCTCTCTATCTTTGCTGGTAAGTGACCCAGTTACGGGGTACGTAACAGTATGAAGTCGAATGTGTTTTAAGATTTGACAACCCCTTATATATGTTTGAAATGATTCTACTACAGCTATCTGAATTATATGTTTTTCTAAATAGCTCTATCAAGCATGTACTTGCCTTGGTTACATTTTTAAGCGTCTTATTAACATATTGTCGCATCTGTAAATATCGATAAAAATCTTGTTTTTCTAATAAGTGTTTCTCTTTAAGCATTTCAAAACTGAACAGTGTTCCTTCTTTCATTATGTTGCAAAGAACTCTTATTCCTTTAGCTGTCCAGTCCTTAAATCTAGCATCCAATTTATTTGGTGTAAAATCAGAGTCATATGCACACCATTTAAGAATTGCAATATCTCCCTCTAGATTATATTCTTTTATAGTAGTTTTCCGTATTTTAAGAGTCAATTTCACCCATGGGTTGTCAATAGTATTTATTGTAGGTTGTTATCAGCCAAAATTGCTTGTATGGGGATGGGAAGTACCCGCTCCTCAATGTTTTTCCATTGAGCATCATATGATGGGTTGCACCAACATATCACAGCTCTCAACTGTGCTACAAAATAATAAGCTCTAAGAGAAGGTAGGCCCCATCCCCCCTTTTCCTTTGCTAATTGCAAAGTTTTGAGACGAACTCTAGGCCTTTTACCCTGCCAAATATACATTGATAACATCTTGTTCCATTCATTGAATTGATTTTGATTAATCTCTATTGGTAGAGTCTGGGCAGTATATTCATTTTAATAGACAATCCTTGAACTGAGACTGAAAAAAGGAATCAGGTTCCATCTTGCCATATCTTCCTTAATTTTTTTATATAAAGGCTGATAATTACATTCTGATAATTTTGCCAAATCTTTTGGCATAATGATGCCCAAATACTTGAAAGACTGTTTGCCATGCCCAGGGATATCTACTTTCAATTTCTCTTGGTGGGCTAGAGTAATATGAAAGTAATTGGGTTTTATCTATGTTGATCTTGTATCCTGATAATTGACCATATTGTTCAAAGGATTGCTTCAATTTAGGTAAAGAATATGTTGGTTGCCCTAGATAGATCAAAATGTCATCTGCGTAACAAGTCAATTTATGCTCTGTCCCTTTAATAGTAATTCCCCTGATATCTTCATTTTGTCTGCTGTATTGAGCTAATGGCTCCAGATATAATGCGAAGAGTAGCGGTGACCATGCACAACCCTGTCTCGTGCCCCTTTCTAGGGTAAGACTATTTGATAAATATCCATTGATTTTAATCCTAGCAGTAGGGTTGTCATACAGTGTCTGTATAGTTTTAACAATTGTGTCTTGGAAATTAAATCTATGTCAAACTCTGTAAAGAAAATTCCAATTAACCGAATCAAATGCCTTTTCAGCGTCCATGCTTATCACTATTGCTTCGATTTTATTTTTTTGTATATGATCCATAATGTGAAGTGTCCTTCGTATATTGTCTTGTTTGGCGTTGTCGTATAAAACCTGTCTGATCGTTATGTATCAGTATGGGTAGAAACTCCTCTAATCATTTGGCCATGATGGAGGTAAATAATCTATAATCTACATTAAGAACGGACATTGGTCTAAATGACCCGCATTCCATTTTATCCTTGCCTTCTTCTGGTATAGCTGAGATTATCGCTTCCTTCCAACTGGGTGGCATTTGTGCCTTTTTTAGAGACCAGTTCAGTGTGGGGAGTAAAACAGGAATTAACTCATTTTTAAATTCTTTGTACCACTCTGCCGTATACCCATCTGATCCTGGTGACTTGCTTAATTTAAGTCTACTAACCGCAGCTTTTAATTCAACTTCAGTTATGTCAGCAGTCATCGTTCTATTTTGTTCTTCGCTTAAAGTGGGTAACTCTAGAGAATTCAAAGTGTCAATTTGGGTTATGCTTCACCCTGGAACTTTGGAATATAGAGTTTTATAAAACACTTCAAAAGCTTCTTGAATTTCACTTAGCTTATTTTTTATCATTTTCATTCTTGGGTCCCTAATTCTATGAATTGTATTTTCTGCTATTTTTTTTTTCCAGTTTCCACGCCAGTATTTTCATAGACTTTGATCCACTTTCATAATGTCTTTGTTTCAGAAACATTAATTTTTTCCTGATTTTTTGCATAGCCAAACTATTAATTTCATTCCTATTTTTAAAATTTCCCCTAATGTATCCTGTGCCAAATTCAATTTGTGTTTTTTCTCTAGTTCCTTCAGCCTATTTTGTAATTCCTCTGTTTTATTCCTTATTTTTTTCTTATATGAAGATATCACTATAATTTTCCCTCTTAAGACAGTCTTCAGAGTATCCCATAAAATGGGAGGTGAAACCTCTCCATTATCATTAAATTCTAAGTAGAGACCAATTTCTTTTTTAATTTGTTCCTTAAAGTACGGATCATTGAGTCGGCTTGAATTTAGTTTCCAAATAGTATTCTTTGGTTGTAGGTCAAAATCAACAGATAAATATATAGGTGCATGGTCACTTACATCTATTGTCCCAATTCCACAGGTGTTTATTTTGTCTTTGTCTTTTCCAAATGTTATGAAATAGTCTACTCTTGTATATACAGAATGGGGAGCAGAATAATGAGTGTAATCCCTTTTGTCAGGGAAAAGGTCCCTCCATATATCAATTAAACCAACATCCTCAAAAAGTGTATTAACTTTCTTATCTAAGGATTTTGTTTCATAGGTTTTTCTATTGGAAGAGACTAAGTTTGGTTGTAATTGTAAATTTAAGTCTCCCCCACATATCAGGAGACCTTCTGTTTCAGCTACCATAATATCAGTAATTTTCTGAAAACCAATATCACTTCCCGGGGGTGCGTATATATTCAATAGAGTAACTGAATTTCTGTCTATATTCCCCCTTACCAGAATATATCTGCCCTCTTTATCTCCCATTTTGAATACTTTTTCAAAATTTAGCTTACTTGAGATAAGAATAGCAACTTCTCTCCTATGTCCTGATTTATATGAGGAGAAAAATAAATTAGTGAAGCCCATTCTCTTTAGTTTTCTATGCTCATTATCACTTAAATGAGTTTCCTGTAAATATACTACATGGGCTTGTTCTTTTTTCATTTTGGATAAAATTTTATTACGTTTGATTGGATTTAATAGCCCATTGACATTAAAAGAAATGAATTTTACTTTGTCCTTAACCATCTGTATTTATCTGTCAATGTATCATTGAAATTAGCAGAATAAAACTTAATCAATCTACTCCCTGAACAAATAAGAACCAAGAAACGCAAATAATAACAAAAATGGCAACGAATGTGTGATTCCAAGGCTGAGGTCTCTAGTAGATGACCCTGGGTTGAACTAGAGGAAATGTCTAGCTGTGGGGGATAACCCCCCCTACTTGTGAGTTGAGGGCCCCCATTGCAGTATTCATAAAAGTCAGTGAATAAATCCATTACACAGAAAAGATTTCCCTGTGTACTCCACCTATATATATATATATATATATATATATATATATACATACATACACACACACACACACATACATATATGCACACACACCCACACACATATATATATTCTCATTTTGGTGGGGAAAAAGGAGTAAGTGAGCGAATAAAGAATAACAACTAAGTAATATAAAATCCACATTATAAGTATTTCTCGAGATAGGTATATCACTGTCTACTTTTGCTTCTGTTTAGCTTCTCAACATTTTTAAAGTTAGCCAAACCTTATGGGTCTGCTGGGGGGGGGGGGTGAGGGCTGTCTTTGGAAAACTCCCAGTCTCTTCCTGATATACTTCTCTCAGCCTCCTCCCGTCTCCTGCCTTCTCGATTCTCGCACTATTTCCCAAGCGGAGCGGGATAATTCCTCTGCCAGGCTTTCCCTCATTTTGATCACGCTGACGTCGCCTCTTCCACTGTCTGGTACAACCGTGTCCCGTCTTCATAAAACACTCAAAGTTTAGCAGGGTACGGAGTTTGAAATCTAATCTTTCCTTGCTTTAATATTCACTTTACTTCAGAGTATTCTTTATGTTTTTGCAAGACCGCGGGGGGTGGAGGGGGTAATCTTGGTCGAAATATATTAATTTATCGTCCAGAAACACCCTCTTCTTACCCCAGGCCCTTCGTAGAATCTCCGCCTTGGTACTGTATCAAAGGAATTTAATTATTATTGAGCGTGGCTTATCTGCTCTATCTCGGGTAGGTTTCGGGGACGAGCGCACGATGCACTCTCTCAATTTCCAGCTCCATAGTCGAGGGAAGCTCCAGCACGTCCCGCAGCAACTTTCCAACAAACTCTGTCATAGTCAAGCCCTCTGCTCCTTCGGGAACATTGTATATTCTGATATTTTTCCGCCGTGATCTTCCCTCCAGGTCAAGCAGTTTACCTTCTTGTTGATTTAATATTTTTATCGTCTTACTTAGTTTTGAACGCAATATTCCACCTTCTCAATTCGAGTCTCTGCCACTGCTATTTTTGATTGACTTTGGCGAGCTCTGACTTAATATCATGTAGCTGCTGTTTTATATCTTTCTGGAATTCCCTTATCTCTTTCAAAATTTCGATCATATTCGCCGCTTTGCCTGAACGAGGCCCAGTGTCCGCCTCGCTAGCACGCGGTCGGGTAGGTGAGCTGCTCGCTGCAGTCCTCTTGGCCGCAGGCTCCGCAGTGTCGCTTTTTTAATTTCCATTCTTTTTCCCCATTTTTGCCCCTCTTATTAGTTCAAATGCTTTCGAAAAATACTATATTTGATGGGTCAACGGGGCTTAATACGCGTTTTTCCGGAGGAGCTAGGGACTTAAGCTGCTATTCTCGACGATGACGTCACCGGAGCCCCTGATCGGGGTCTAAGCAGATACTACACCTTGCCCAAGAGTGACCTGAAGGCTAGCAGAGGGAAGGAATGCTTTACCTAGCTCCACCCTTCCACCATGCTACAATTAGACTAGGGTTAAATAGGAGCCTTGTGGCTTGTTGGACCGGAAGGGCCCATTCCCTGCCGTACCCCTGAATAGAATGAAGTGCGGGAAACAGATACTCACCCTTCATTTGATAGTCAAACGTTAGCTCTTCACCAGCCTTGATGGTGCGTGTCGAGAAAAGTGCAATCCTGGGGAGACGCGTGTCCAAACTATCGATAAAAACATTGTAAACTTGAAGATTTGGATCACACTGTGGGAGAGAGAATCGAATTTGAATCCAGCTTGTGCATTCCCCCTTTTGACTCAGTTTTAGAAAAAACTGAAAGCACTATAACAAAACTTCTACAGATGGACTGCTGAAAAAACTCCTGAACGGTTTCGTTACTGTCTGGTATTGCACAGGAACGCAAGAAGCTGCAGAGAGTAGTGGGCTCAGCCCAACCCATCACAGGGACACCCCTCCCCACCACTGGTCATATCTATAGGAGCCTCAAGAGGCAACGTCCATCATCAAACACCCCACCATCCAGGCAATGTCTCCTCGCAGCTTCCATCGAGCAGGAGGTACAGAAGCCTGAAAACCCACACCACCAGGTTCGGGAACAGCTACTTCCCTTCAACCCTAACCACTACCTCAGTTTAGCAACGTAACAGTAAACGGGTCCAAGCATGGTCCTACCAGAGTATAGTTAGTGTATGTAGTTCTGTAGAAGATGTATCCTGTAGCTCTGTAGAAGATGGGCGACATGGCAACATATTGGCCAGGACTAGTGATGGGGTTTCAATTCCCACACAGGTTTGCACTCTCTACCTGTGACTGTGTGGGTCTCCTCCAGGAGCTCCAGTTTCCTCCCACGTTCCAAAGATGTACGGGTTAGCGTTAGGGTGGGGATGCTATGATGGCACCAGAGGCGTTGCGAAATGTCCAACTCTCGCGGGCTGTCCCCAGCACATCCTCGGACTGTGTTGGTCGTTGATGCAGAACGACACATTGCAAGGTACATGTGGCAAATAAAACTAACTTTTATAAAGCTAATACTTAATAAAACTAATCTGATATCTCCAGTAGCATACTCAAATACCTACAGCATAAAAGTCAATGTACCATGAAACTGCCTTGCACCAAACAAAAGATTTGCATCTTAGATCTGAAGGTCTGTGCAATACTTACACTGTGATTCACAAAGTGTGAAATATTCCCAAATCTCGCAGCATCCACAGTATACTCATCCTCCACATAGTCCAGGTCGAACAGGTAGGTGATGCCTTTACTATCGTAGAAACGCCCTCGCCTCTCTGCCTCCTCGCTGGTGATTACCTGTCAAAAAGAGAGAGTGCGCCAGTCGAGCGGGATGCATTGGAGCAGGCAGGACGGCCAGCAGCACGTGTACAATACCGATTCCCCCCACCGACTAATCAGAGAACAAGAGTACAGTGACACAGCTAGCAGAGTGACTGCCTCACCGCGCCAGCTGTAAGATTGGGTTTCGATGCCCGCCACTATCTGTAAAGAGTCTGTACGTTCTCCCTGTGATGTGTGGGTTTCCTCTAGGTGCCCCAGTTTCCTCCCACACTTCAAAGGTGTATAAGGCACTTCTACATGTATATAGTGGAGGTGCTTAAGGCTTTTGCACAGTACTGTAGTAATTTTATGTATTGCACTGTACTGGTGCCACAAAAAAAATTCATGTCGAAGGTGAGTGATGATAAACCAGATTCTGATCTGGGTCTCTATTGTGGACTGAGAGTGGGAAGGGGGCAGGGAGAGGGGAATCATGGTTGGGAAAGGGAGAAGGTAGAGAAGAGGAAGCACCAGAAACATTCTGTAATGATCAATAAATTAAATGTTTGGAATTCAATCACCTTGCCTGGTGTCTCAGGGCTGGGTGTGCCTGCACCCGCACTTGGCACTCCTTCTCTGCCACCAGTCCCACACTCTCCTGCGGGACTCTGTCCTCATCACTCCCTACATCCTTTGCTTCTGCCAGATTTACAAACTTGCTCTCTGCTCCACGTTGACAAATACAGTACTCTGCAATAGCCTGGGGCACCCTAGCTATACAAGCACATACAAGCTAGCAGAAGTGAGTGGGAATTTGGATGATTGGGAAGCTTTTACAATCCCACAAAAGACAACTAAAAAAAGCTCTAAGAAGGGAAAGGATGAAATATGAGGGTAAAGTAGCCAATAATGTAAACCAGGATACTAGAAGTTTTTCAGTTATATAAAGAGAAAAGGGGAGGTGGAAGTTGATATTGGACCACTGGAAAATGATGCTGGTGAGGTAGTAATGGGGGACAAAAAATGGCCGATGAACTTAATGGGTACTTTGCATCAGCCTTCACTGTGGAAGACACGAACAGTGTGCCAGAGGTCTGAGAATGTCTGGGAGCAGGAGTGAGTGGCATTGCTATTACAAAGGAAAAACTGCTAGGTAAACAGAAAGATCTTAAGGTTGATAAGGCATCTGGACTACATCCCAGAGTCCTGAGAGAGGTTGCTGAAGAGACAATGGATGCATTGGTCATGATCTTTCAATAATCACTTGATTCTGGCAAGGTCCTGGAGGACTGGAAGATTGCAAATGTCACTCCACTCTTTAAGAAGGGAGGAAGGCAAAAGAAAGGAAATTATAGGCCAGTTAGCCTCACCTCAGTGGTTGGGAAAGTGTTGGAGTCTATTATTAAGGATGAGGTTTCGGGGTGCTTGGAGACTAATGATAAAATAGGTTAAAGTCAGCATGGTTTCTGTAAAGGAAAAATCTTGCCTGACAAATCTGTTAAGAGTTCTTCGACGGAATAACAAGCAGGATGGACAAAGGAGAGACAGTGGATGTTATTTACTTGGATTGTCAGAAGGCATTTGATATGGTGCCACACATGAGGCTGTTTAACAAGATAAAAGCCTGTGGCATTACAGGAAAGATACTGGCATGAACTCAGGAATGGCTGACAGGCAGGAGGCCGCGAGTGGGAATAAAGGGGGCCTTTTCTGGTTGGCTGACAGTGACTGGTGGTATTCCTCACAGGATGATTCTGGGAATGAAGGGGTTAATGTATGAGGAGCGTTTGGCAGCTTTGGGCCTGTACTCACTGGAATTTAGAAGAATGTTGGGGTGCGGAGGGTCGTCATTGAAACCCTCTGAATGTTGAAAGGACGAGATAAGGCGGATGTTTCCTATGGTGGGGGTATCCAGAACTAGAGGTAACAGCCTCAGAATTGAGAAGCAACCTTTTAGAACAGAGGTAAGGAGGGGTTTTTTTTAGCCAGAGAATAGTGAATCTGTGGAATGCTCTGCCACAGACTGTGGTTGAGGCCAAGTCCGTGGGTATATTTAAGGCAGAAGTTAATGGTTTCCATATTGGTCAGGGCACCAAAGGATATGGCGAGAATGCAGGTGTATGGAGTTGAGTGGGATCCTGGATCAGGCGTGATGGAATGGCGGTGAGACTTGATGGGCTGAATGGCTTAACTCTGCCCCATGTCTTATGGCTTTATATATGTACCCAAGAACAGTATTTTCCACAGTACTACAGGGCTAGGGTTAGCGTACTGTTGGTGCTGGAAGTATGGTAGCACTTTTGGGCTGTGTTGGGCGTTGACACAAAGAATACACTTCACTGTATACAGTACTGTGCAATGGTTTTAGGCACATAGATATCTATGGAGCTTAAGACTTTTGCACAGTGCTGTATCTGTCACGTGGAATGGAGAGCGAGTTTGTAAATCTGGCGGGAGCGAAGGATGTTCAGACTGGTGAGGGTGGAGCGTCGCGGAAGGTGTGGGGGACAGGTGACAGGAGTGCTGGGGATGGGGTGGGGTGGCACAGACACACCCAGCCCTGAGATGCCAGGGAAAGTCATGTGATTCCAATTGGTCTATTGATCATTACACAATGTCTCTTCGTACCTTCCCCTTTTCCTAACCATGAAGGGGCCACTCTCAGTCCACAACAGAGGCTCATATCAGAATTAAGTTTATCATCACTCACGTGTCATGAAATTTGGTTTTTTTTGCAGCGTCAGTGCAGTGCAATACAGAAAATTACCACAGTACTGTGCAATTGACAGGCACATATATATAGCTAGGGTGCCTATGACCTTTGCACAGTACTGTATATATTCCAATGTACAAGTGTCATTAAAGCTCGTCTTAATCTTTCACTTGAGATAAACACCAGGGAGATACACTGGTCAGAAACAGATGGTAATAAACAGAGCAATGTGAGGTCAAGGTGAAAGCAGGTGAAACCTTGCCAGCTCTGCCTCATGACAGGATCTTCGATAATACCAAACGCAAAAAAACACAGAGAATTGTCACATTATCATGCAAATAAATGCTCATTTAAAATTAGCTCGCTTGGTAGGGACAGACAATGCAAACAAGGACATTGTTCATTACCCTTCAGTTTTAGATTTTATCAAATTACATTAAAATACTACTTTTGTAGAGAAACAAGAAGAGGAATTTGTCAGTGCACAGGAGGATCCTGGGGAGTTCAGGAGAGATTAGACAGGACAGGACTTCAATCTTTGGAGTGCAGGATGAGGAGTGACCTTACAAAAATGTCTAAAATCACGAGGGGCTCAGAGGGTGAATGCACTCAGAAACAGGGCAAAGGAGAGCTGAAAGATTGAAAAGGAACCTGAGGGGCAAGTTCTTCACCCAGAGAGTGGTGGGCATGAGGTATAAGCTGTCAGAAGGAATGTTTAATGCAGGTACAATGGTGAGATTTCGACAAGTCTAGATTCTGATTCTATGGACAGGAAAGATTTGGAGAGAGATGGGTCAAACACAAGCAAATGTGAATGGCTTGGGTGGGCACCTCAGTTGGTTATAGAGCACCACAGCACAGAAACAGATCCCTCGGCCCGTCCAGTCAATGCCAGACCATTAATCTCGTGGCAATGACCTGCAGTCTGACTCTATCCCTCCCATCCTTGTACCAATCCCAATTTCTCATGTTGAAATCAAACCCACATCAACATCATCTGCTGGCAGCTCATTCCTCACTCTCACCGTCCTCTGAGTGAAGTTATCTCGCCTCCGGTCCCCCTTAAACAGTTCACCTTTCACCCTTAACCCATGACCTCTAGTCGTAGTTTCACTCAACCCCTGCTTGCAATTACCCTCTCTAAACCCCACATAATTTTTAAACCTCTATCAACTCTCCCCTCGTTCTCCTACACTCCTGGGAATAAAGTCCTAACCTATTCAACATTTCCCTATAACTCAGGTGTGCTGGACCAGGTGGGCCAAAGGGTCTAATGTAGGACTTTGTTACTGAGAACGTGTGTGCACTCTGGCACTGGCTGTCTCTCTGCCCCTGCAGTGTGCTGACTGGTTGCATTACGGCCTGGTTTGGGAACGCCTTTGAGTGGAAAATCCTACAACAGGTAGTGGATTCGGCCCAGTGCATCACGGGTAAAAAAAAACTCCCAACCATTGAGCACATCTACATGAAGCATTGCCGTAGAAAAGCAGCATCCATCATCAGAGATCCTCACCACCTAGGCCAGGCTCTTTTCTTGCCTCTGCCATCAGGAAGAAAGTACAAGAGCCTCAGGACTTGTACCACCAGGTTCAAGAACAGTCACTACCCCTCAACCATCAGGCTCTTGAACAAAGGGAGATAACTACACTCATTCTATTTCTGGTGATCTCACTTTAAGGACTCTTTATCTTGTTATTTCATGCTCGTTATTTGCTGCTATTTATTTATATTTGAATTTGCACAGTTTGTTGTCCATTGTATGTGGTGACATGTATGCACTCTGATAATAATTTTACTTTGAACTGCACAGAACACATAAATCTCCACATCTCCCAGACTGCAAATCCTCCACAAAAAGGAATCAGTGGTGAGCCAGTTAGTGCCACTACAGAGACGCGGCTTGATCCCCACCTCTGGTGTTGTCTGTGTGGGGAATCTGTACGTTCTCCTTGTGACCAGGGAGGTGAGCCCAGGCCTCTGGTTTCCCCCCACAGACGGGTTGGCCGGTGGGTTAACTGGTCTCTGTAAAGTGGCACCCAGAAGAATGAGAAGTGACGTTATAAAGGTGTATAAAATCGTGAAGGGCCCAGGTATTGTTGATGCACGCAGCCTTTTCCCCAGGAAAAGGGAGTCAAGTACAAGAGGGCCAAGTTCAAGGTGAGACGGGAGAAATTTAAAAGGGACCTGTCACCCAGACAGCCATCAGAATATGGAACAAGCGCCAGATGAAGAGTCTGAGGCAGATACATTAACAAAACTTCAAGGACAATTGGACAGGAAAGGTCTAGAGTAGGGGTTTTTTATGCCGTGGACATCTACCATTAGCCAAAGGGTCGTGGACCCCAGCCTGGGAACGCTGAAGGGATATGGACCGAATGTGGACAAATGGGATTACTTTAAATGCAAACCTTGGTCAGCACAGAAGGATTGGGCAGAAGGGCCTGTCTCTGGGCAGTATGATTCTATGACTGTATCTACACAGAGTGATTGCCTGCAGGAAGCTGAACCAGATTCCCAATGAAGAGTACAGAGGAGTGAACAGTGATGCTGACAATTCCTCTCCCCACCCCCCAACTCCCCTGACAGATATTGTTCCACCTGCAGAGCTCCTCCGGCAGACTATTGCAAAAGCGTAGCGAGGCCACAAGATGCTTCTTGCACAGGAGAGATCTTTGGCATTTCCCTGTCTACACTCACCCGTTTATATCGACATACCGTAGAAATATGAGTGGCCAAGAACAACCATGGGTGCCCGTGATTGCCCACGTCATACAACACAGCACATAATGATGACGATGATCGCAGAAAGCATCCTATCTGTATCCATCACGGCTTGGTATGACAATTCTCTCCACGCAAGAAAGCGCAGGGAGTTGTGGACACAGCTCAGCACATCACAGGGACCAGCCTCTCTTACAAGGACTCTGTCTACACCTCTCACTGCCTCAGTAAAGCAGCCAGCATCATCAAAGCCCCCACCCAACCTGGACATTCTCTCTTCTCCCCCTCCCCTCGGGCAGAAGATACCAAAGCCTGAAAGCACGACCCACCAGACAGCTGCTGTGATCAGACTCTTGAATGGTTCTGATACAATAAGGGGGACTCTTGACTTCACAATCTACTCATTATGATCTTTCACCTTATTGCCTGCCTGCACTGCACTTTCTCTGTAGCTGATACACTTTATTCTGTATTCTGTTATTGTTTTATCTTGTTCTACCTCAATGCACAGTGTAATGATCTGATCGGTATGAACAGTGTGCAAGACAAACTTTTCACTGTATCTCGGTTCACATGACAATAATAAACCAATTCCTATTCCATTTGCAGCTTTCAGTCCAGCTGTACTCTTCACCCCCTCCAATGAGTTTCTGTCGCTACCAGCCCTTCAGGGTGAGGGGTGCCAGGTCTCACCATCAAATATCTTCCCTAAACTCCTCTCGAGCACATGACAGAAGGCACTGGGAACTACACAGATTAAAAATTTATTGGCCATCTTTATTTGTCACATGTACATCAAAACATACAGTGAAATGAGTCGCTGGCATCATCGATATGCACCGTCTGCAATGTGGTCCACATTTTAACTTCTCTCCCCTCCCTTGTGGGTGAATAAATTCCTCTTGGATTTACCCTCTCATGGATTCTGACGGTCTTGGGAGTGAAGGGATTCTCCCCACACCCACCTGACTTCCAAAGGCCTCTGCTGGGGTTTGCTTGAACTTTCAGACTCGAGTAAGTAGTTCAGCTGTGACAGTAACTCCGTTATGACAGAGGTGTGCGGAAGAGCATCTCTGAACGTGAAGACTACAAAGACGTGCTCAGTGGCACAGGAGGTAACTAGTAAGCTGGTCGCTGAGTGTAGAAGGTCTTCCTCGTTTACCTGCCCTCGCACGATGAGATGGCTCTGTAATGATTTGTTTATTTAAAGATACAGCCTTCGATATGCCCTTCTGGCTTTCGAGCCGTACCACCCAGCAACCCCTCCCCCACAACACCCCAATTTAACCCTAACCTACTCAAGGGACAATTTACGATGACCAATTCACCTAGCTGGTACATCTTCGGACTGTGGGAGGAAACTGGAGCAGCTGAGAGGACCGGAGAGGACCCAGGGACGGAACTCCACACTCTGACGCCCCGCGCTGCAATCTGCTACGATTGTGGCATTCAAGCACAATATTCAGGAGGAGCATTTTTGTCGTCCCATTACTGTCACTCACTCTCAGATCAACGGCACTCGATCATTGTACTTTCAGTCACTACCTTACAGCGAGCTGTCATTCAACCAGCCGCATGCCACCCTGGTAAGATAATCCATAAGATATAGGAGCTGAATTAAGCCATTTGGCCCATCGAGTCTGTTCCACCATTTCATTATTGCTGATCTGATTTTCCTCTCAGCTCCAACCTTCTGCCTTCTCCCCAACTCCCTTCATGCCCTGACCAATCAAGAATCTATCAACCTCTGCCTTAAATAAGCAAAGACTTGGCCTCCACAGCCGCCTGTGGCAAAGAATTCCACAGATTCACCACTCTCTGGCTAAAGAAATTCCTCCTCATCTCCGTTCTAAAAGGACATCCCTCTATTCTGAGGCTGTGTCCTCTCCACATCCACTCTGACACGGCCTTTCACCAATCCAATGCTGCCTGACCTGCTGAGTTCCTCCAACATCTGTGTGTGTTACTCCTTTACTTCACTCTAACATAGAATAGGCAATTAAAAAGATAAGGAGAGTGTTAATATTCTTATGAAGCAACTGGAAGACATCAAGGCTAACTCCCTGATGTAAATAACAGATGATGCACATCGGGAAGACAAGAGATGCATTGAAGTGTGTTGCTAGTTGCATGGTTTCAAGGCCCAAAAGAACCTTGTCATCTCAATACATCTCATTCCAATGACCAATGGATCCACGTGGATTGTTGTGTACAGGCCTGAACCTGCCTGTGGCAGAGCGTCTGCTTAATCCCTGGGCTGGGGCCTTTTCTCTTTGAAGAGAGATTTAGAAGACTGGGTTCAAGAATGCTGAGCCTTCCTAAGGCATTGGTCAGATTGCACTTGGGAGAATTGTGAGCGGTTTTGGGCCCCAGCTCACAGAAGGGATGTGCTGGCTTGGAGAGGGTCCAGAGGAGGTTCACAAGAATGATCTCAGGAATGAAAGGGTTAACATATGAGGAGCAGTTGATGGCTCTGGGCCCATACTCTCTGGCGTTCAGAAGAATGAGGGGGGAATCTTCATTGAAATCTGTCAAATATTGATAGAGTGGGTATGGAGAGTATGTTCCCAATAATGGTGGAGTCTAAAACCAGAGGAGATAGCCTCAGAATAGAGGGATGTCCCTTTAGAACAGAGATGAGGAGGAATTTCTTTAGCCAGAGGGTGCTGAATCTGTGGAATTCATTAACACAGAGGCCAAGTCATTGGGTATATTTAAGGCGAAAGTTGATAGGTTCTTGATTAGTCAGGGTGTCAAAGGTTACGGGGAGAAGGCAGCAGATAAGGTTAAGAGGGGTAATAAATCAGCCATGATGGAATGGCCAAGCAGAATGGTTCGGCCGAATGGCCCAATTCTGTTCCTATGTCTTATGGTCTATGAATTTCAGGGTTTCGAAGAATGGGAGGGAGGACACCTGCCTGGGCTAAGGTGTTAGGAATACGAGTCACAATGTCAACAATAAGGGTTGGCCATCCTGGACAAAATGAAGCAGTCACTTCTTCTCCTAGTGCATGGTCATCTTTGGAATTCTTCACCCAAGAAGCTCAGTAACTAAGGATATTCAAGATGGAGATCTAGAGTTTTCTGGACAGAACATAGAACAATACCTCACAGTACAGGGCCTTCACCCCACAATACTGTGCTGATCTTTTAACCTGTTGCACAGTCTACAGTATCTAACCCTTCCTCCCACATAACCCTCCATTTTTCTTTCATCCACGTGCCTATCTAAGGAGTCTTTTATCTTCAATCAGGCTCGTGAGGCATGACCTAATCCCTCACAACACCATGCTGACTATCCCTAATTAGTCTACGCTTCTCTACATTCTCAGACGTTCTGTCTCTAAGAATCCTCTCCAACAGTTTTCCCACCACTGACGTAAGACTCACTGGTCTATAATTCCCAGGGTTATTCCTATTCCCCTTCTTGAACAAAGGAATGACATTTGCCACCCTGCAATCTTCTGGTTCTACCCCTGTGGCCAGTGAGGACGCAAAGCTTCAGCAATCTCTTTCCTCACGTCCTGTAGTAACCTGGGACATATCCGGCCCCAGGGACTTATCTATCCCGATGTTTTCCAGAAGTTCCAGCATACTGACGTCGTCATGTTCTGGCGTATCAGCCTGTTTTACTCTGTTCTCGCAGATGTCAAAGTCCCTCTCATTGATGAATACCGAAGCAAAGTATTCACTGAACTCCAACTCCTCTGACTCCAGGCACGTTTCCCCTTCTATCCCTGATCAGTTTACCCTTGCTCTAGTCATCCACCTATTCTTCACGAACATGTAGAATGCCTCGGCGGTTTTCCTTAATCCTGCTTGCCAAGGCCTTCTAGCTCTCCTAAATCCTTCCAGGATACCTTGTCTGATCCTTGTTTCCTAAACATTAAGTATACTTCCTTCTTCCCCTTGACTAGATGTTCCACATCTCTTGTCAACCGTAGTTCCTTCACCCTACCATCCTTTCTCTGCCTCGATGCAGGAACCCATCCAGAATCCCATGCAAGTGTCTCCCTAAGCAATCTCAACACTTCTGTTGTGCATTTCCCAGAGTACATCTGTTTCCAAATTACGTCCCAAGTTCCTGCCTAGTAGCATCATACCTCACCCTCTCCTAATTAAACACTTTCCCATACTCAATCCCTCCCCAAGGCTATAGTAAAGGTCAGGGAGTCTGAAATACTTACCCATTGAGAGATCTGACCCTTGAGCTAACTTACTGCCAAGCACCAGATCCAATATGGCTTCTCCTCAAGTTGGTCTGTCCACATGTAGAGTAAGGAATCCTTTCTGGACACTCCTAACAAACTCTCTGCCATTTTGCAGAGGAGATGCCAATCAGCATGAGGGAAATTGAAGCCCCCAAGACAACAACCTTGTTATTTTTGCACCTTTACAAAATCTGCCTCCAGATCTATTTCTCAGTGTCTCTGTTGCTATTGGCCTATTGAATAATCCCAAGAGAGTGATTGTTCCCTTCTTTTTTCTGACTTCCACCAACACTGACTCAGTGGACAAAATCCTCCTCGATATCCTTCCTTTCTCCAACGGTGATACCATCCCTGATTAGCAATGCCATGTCCCAACTCTTTTACCCCCTCCTCGCCCTGTCCCTCTTGAAATATCCAAACCCTGGAACATCCAGCCCTTGTGATAGCCAAGCCTCTGTAGTGGCCGTAGGATCGAACGTGGGTCTCGGGAGCTGTGAGACAGCTGTTCTACCCACTGTGCCACAGAGCCACAACAACAAAGCAGCTCCAAGTTACTGAGCCAAGTGAAATGGAGAAACCTACAGGAATCTTTTCCATCTGTAAAGAGTTGTACGTTCTTCCCCTGTGGGTTTTCTCCCACAGTGCAAAGATCTACTGGTTAGTAGGTCAATTAGTCATCGTAAATTGTCCCGTGGTTAGGTTAGGGTTAAATTGGAGGTTGTTGGACAGCTTGAAGTTCTGGGAAGGCCTACTCCCCGCCATATCTCAATCAATGAATCAATAAATAGCTGCCAATCAATCCCTGGGCAGAACACTGACTGATTCAACAGCAAAAGCCAATCAAGACAGAGATAGACATCAATTAACCTCAGGCCCTTTACAGCCCATAATCTAGATGTGATAATGTGGGAGGAATGTGTGCACAGCAAGAACTAAGAGGGTTTATAAAATAACAAACCAGCTTCTCTGGCAAACTGCCCATGATTTACAGTTAATACAGCATAGTATTCAAGGTAACGAGGTAATCAAGATTAGAGGCACATTGAGTGGACCGACAGACTTTTTCCCAGCGTGTAGAAAGGCTAATGGGGGGAGGGGGGGGGGGGAAGGGAGAGGGATTAAATTTAGGTGACTGGAGGGAAGTATAAATGGGGATGTCAGAGGTAGGGTTTTTTTTATACAGAAAGTAGTGGGTGTGTAGAAAGTCCTGCCGAGGTGGCGGTATAGACAGATATATTAGGGACATAAGAGAGTCTTAGATAGGCACATGGATAACAGAAAAATGGAGGGCTATGTGAAGGGGAAGGATTTGATTGATGTTAAGAGTAGGTTAAAAGTATGGACTGAAGGGCCTGCACTGTTTAATGTTCTATGTAACTTCCGCCACACAATAAGCAAGGTATGGCAGCGTAACACGTCACCAGAAGATCGGGATTCGATTCCTGCCACCGTCAGCGAGGAGCTTGTACGTTCTTCCCCCGACCACGTGGGTTTCCTCCGGATGCGTTTCGGTGTACGCGAGACAAATAAAGCTTTAAGAATGCATCCTACCTCTCCAACGTACTCCATAACAAAACTATTCTTCTTGATCTTTTGGAGGGTTTTAATGCCCCACCCTCGTCCGTCTGAAGTTCGGAAGATGCAGAGGTCATAGAGTGTGCCTTTTTGCACCACCCTGTTGGGACACTGAGAGCTGCACGCGCAGCAAGAGTTACATTCAAAGATGGGCTTGCCCGGGGCGATCTTCAGCCGGGATTCTGCATTGTAAGCAAACTGGGCCCCGGCCTCCTCTGGGCAGCACTTCCCTTCCAGGCAGTTGAAGCACTCGCAGCCGACCAGAGGGTCTTTGTTGAGGTTTATTCCGAGCGAGGGCTTGTACTGGTTGATATAATGGAAGTCCAGAGGAGGAGGCTCAAAATCTACCTCATTTTCCACCAGGATCCTCCCTCGATGGTTCTTCTTCCTGTTGAGCTCCTCCTCCCAACGCTTCAGCGCCAACCTTTGCTTTGACTTCTTGGTGATGTATTCCGAGAAAGCCAGTTTGAAATCTTTGCAGTTATTTAACTTCAGTTTCTTTGCCATTTTCACTTTCTCCAAGAACTTCTTCTGGTCCTCCTGGAACTGCTTCACCAGACCGATGCAACGGAGGTGCCTCCGGGGCTCCCAGGTGTTCGTGCATTCGGGCCAACCCTTCCATTTCACAAAGTAGTACTCCTTACCCTAAAGGAGGGGTAAAAAAAGATATATATTAGATACCTCTTAGCAAAGCACAGTTTTGTTATTAAAATATACGCATGAAAACGATAGCCTGGCGGAAGGCGTGACACTTTACAGTGTCAGGTTCAAATCCCGCCACTGGCTGTAAGGTGTATGAACGCACGTTCTCCCCGTGACCGCATGGCAACACTCGCGGGCTGCCCCCAGCACAATCCTCGGACTGTGTTGGCTGCTGACGCAAATGACGCATTTCGCTGTATGTTTTGATGTACGTGTGAGAAATAAAACTAACTTTTACCTTTGGTAACTACTTTCCCCCCCTACCCTGACTTCACCTATTACGTTCTAGCTTGTAATCCTTCCCTTCTCCCCACCCTTCTTATAAAACCATAAGATAAAGGAGCAGAATTAGGCCATTTGGCCCATCAGGTCTGCTCCGACATTCAATCGTGGGCTGATCCAACTCTTCCAGTCATCCCCACTCCCCTGCCTTCTCCCCATACCCTTTGAAGCCTTGGCTAAGTATTCCAACTTCTTCCCCCTTCTTTTGCAGTCTCGGCCCAAAGCATCAACTCTATTCCACAGACGCTCCCTGCCCTGCTGAGTTCCTCCAACATTCTGTGTGTGTTACTCTGGAGCTCCAGCACCTGCAGGATCTCTGGTGTTTTAGCTTGGTACATAGTTGTTGGTACCTAGTATTGTAATCATTTCTGGACAATTCATTAGAAATTGCTACACCAAAGAAATCAGCCCCCACCCCCCCAGCCACGGACTCTGTCTACACCTCTCGCTGCCTCAGTAAAGCAGCCAGCATCATCAACGATCCCTCCCACCCCAGACGTTCTCTCTTCTCCCCCTCCCATCGGGCAGACAATACAAAAGCCTGAAAACACACACACTCAGGCTCAAGGACAACTCAACCTAATCTTTATCTATGGTAACGCACACAAAATGCCACCGACCCTCTCACCTGACTTCACCTATCACCTTCTAACCTGTATTCCTTCCCCTTCCCTCACCTACCGCATGGTGGTTAGCACCACAGTGAACAGCACCAACAACCTGGGTTCAATTCCCACCACCGCCTGTAAGGAGTTTGTACGATTTCCTCCAGATGCTCCGGTTTCCTCCCACAGCCCAAAGGCGTCCTGGTCGACAGGTTAATTGGTCATTGTAAACTGCCCTGTGATTAGGCTGGGGTTAAGTCAGGGTGGCACAGCTCGTTGGGCTGGAAGGACGTACTTCCCATTGTATCTCAATAGATAAATAAAAAAGCTTCACTGTAAATGTGACTCTTGAATGGACCTCGTACAATAAGATGGCCTCACAATCTACCTCGTTATCATCTTGCACCTTACTGTTTACCTGCACGGCACTTTCTCTGTAGCTGTTCCACTTTATTCTGCATTGTTAGTTTTCCCTTGTTCCACCTCAAGGCACTGTGTGATGATCTGATCTGCACGAACAGTGTGCAAAACAGTTTGCCACTCTACCTCAGTACATGTGACAACAATAAATCAATTTTACCAAGCTGCAGATTTTTAAAGCAAACAAAGATTGTTGCAATAAGTGTAAAGGGGGTGAGGCTTCTCTTATTCATATGTATTGGGCTCGTCCTAGTTTGGAGAAATTCTGGACAGATATTTATTTTAAACTTTATCTCATATACTTAATTGCTACTTGGAACCTAACCCTCTGATTGCTCTTTTCGGTACTTCAGGAGAAGCTGACATGCATTTAACTCCGACTAAGCGTCGTACATTGTCTTTCGCCTCTCTTTTGGCCAGACGTGCAGTTTTTCTTAGGTGGAGAGATGCTGCCCCTCCCACTCATGCCCAATGGCTCAGAGACATTACGTCTTGCTCAGATCTGGAAAAGATTCACTTCTCTTATTCACTTCTCAATTCGGACATAAAGTTCCAAAAGGTGTGGGGACCTTTTCTTGAATATTTTCACAATTCCCGTTTAGATTAAGGGTGCATCCCTCCCTTTTTTTCTTTTGCATTTAAATCCCTTGCTTCCAGCTTCTTACAATTAAGATTTATGTTTTTTTTTAATGTGTAAACATATTATAGTTTATGTTGCTTTTTTTAGGTAAAAAGCAACATACCTTTTTATAATACAGCTCTGTGATGACAAAAGTTCTGATTAACTTTTTTATATATCGTAAAGTTGGCCTGGAGTTGGGTAG
Source organism: Hemitrygon akajei (assembly GCF_048418815.1). NCBI lineage: Eukaryota > Metazoa > Chordata > Chondrichthyes > Myliobatiformes > Dasyatidae > Hemitrygon > Hemitrygon akajei. The sequence continues at coordinate 79,842,061 of NC_133137.1, read as the reverse complement.
TGGGAGGGTGGGGTGGTAACTAACTTTATACGATTCTACTATGGGTGCCTTTTCTTAATTGTTATGAACCGTACATTTGATATGTTTTGCACCATTTAAACCTCTTTTTTTACTGTTTTTTTTGATTTGTCGTATTGTAGAAACTCATTAAAAATTAATAAAAAGATTTTTAAAAACTGAATTAATTTATTTTAATTTTATTTAGAGACTCAGTGTGGAACAGGCCCTTCTGGCTCACCCAGCCACTCCGCCCAGCAACCCACCGATTTAACCCGAGGCTAACCACGGGGCTACTTACAATGACCAGTTAACCTACTAACCAGACTGTGGGAGGAAACTGGAGCACGCGCAGGAAAACTCACACGCATACAGGAAGGTCATATATACAAACTTTTACAGACAGCACCAGAAGTGAACTCCAAACTCAGATGTCCTGAACGGTAATAGCGTCGTCCTACCACCACACTACCAGGGCGCCCCATTATGAACCGATCTCAAGTGACCGATAGAGTCCCCTTACTATTGAGAGCAGAAGCTCATGTTACTCCGCAGTTGTCCCGGTTAGTCAGTTTAAGGACAGGACGAGCAGCTTTTAAGAGCTCATGATTAAGAAGGAAAGTTGGACGAACTGTACACTGGATTGGTATGCCTCCAAAGACTAGCAAACTGTACTGTGGAGAGCACTCTAACTGACTGCATCTGTGTCTGGTACCGAAGCACTGTGTTATCCGTTCACCCTTACGGGTTGCCGTCACGCTGCCCTGTGTGTCACGTACTGAACGTAATGTGAAAGGGCATTCTGGGGAGATGACTTACAATTCAAACAGCAGCACACTTACTCCTCACCTCTCCGCCTCTCGAGTTACTTACGGCCACCCGGCGTCCCTGCGCCGCACACCTAACACGCAGGACCGGGAAAAGCCGCGGGGGTTGTCACCTCAGCCAGCTCCACCATGGGCACTAGCCTCCCCACCATCAAGGACCCCTTCAAAAGGCAGCGCCTCAAAAAGGTGGAATGCATCATTAAAGACCCCCATCACACAGGACATACCCTCTTCCCAATGCTAACATCGAGAAGGAGGTACAGGAGTCTGAAGGCACACACTCAACATTTCAGGAACACTTCTTCCCCTCCACCATCAGATTTCTGAATGGTCCATGAACCCACGAACACTACCTCAGTACTTACTCTCTTTCTGCTCTATCTTTAAAATATTTCGTCCTGTAAATCACAGTAATTTTTATGTATTCCACTGTACTCCTGTCGCAAAACAAATTTCACAACGTATGTCAGTGTTTTTGCTTCTGAGGGGACAGAGACTTGTGCTGTAGGTGAACGTGCAAAGGATGTTTCTCTTCAGCAATGTTCCGTCTAATTTGTAATGACCAGTCTGCGCAAAAATCTCATGCTGGGCAATTTTTTGCCCAGTGACAACAATATATGTGCATTGAATAATTTCTTCAATAAAAACAGTATAAATAAGCCAGTTCTAAAATCTGCAGACAAATCATGGCAAACTCCATGTTGTCAACATCGTCCGCATCAGAAACCGGAAAGGAAAATGTGATTGGGTACGATTGCGAAATTTCTTAACGTGCAAACAAGGTAGAGGGTGACTACCGTCTGTGTGCAGTTTAAATTCCTCTGTGCGCCAGTGGCAAAAGATGTGGGAACGTTGCTTTTGAGGGAGAATATGGAACTCAGGGAAACCGTTTACAAATTGAGGTGGCTGTCACCTATTTACGTCAGAAATGAGGCAAAATCACTTCCCTCAGGAGTATCTGAGAGAGCGCTTATGAACATATTTAAGGCAGTGGTAGGTTATTACTTGATAAGTACGGGGGGGGGGGGGGGTGGTGGTAGCTCAACACCTACAGGTGGCAGTTGTCCATTGTCTCCGACAATGACAGGAGAGCCACGTGGGAGGGAGTTAGCCAGCGCACTGGGGCAGTTCCCCTCTCTTGACCACAGAAGTCCAGGTCCAGTGGTACGAGTGAGCATCACAAACTGGTTCTTCTTTGGTTGCAGCGGATGACCACGATGTCTTCTGGGCCTTGTCATGCCCTTCGCTGCAGTCCCACTTTCCTGGCCGTTGGATCTCACTGTAGATCTCATCCGCCCAGTCTGCTGGAGCTGACTTCGCATGCCAGGACAGGCACGTGGGGTGTGAGGCCCAGCAGCTGCCCTTGCCTGGTTCAGCCCGGCTTTCAAAGCGGGTGTACCGGGGTGTGGTCGCTGTCGCATGCAAACAACTCCTTGGAGCCACAGGCGAGAGCTGAGTGTCCGGTGGGGCCGAAACGTAAGCTGCCTAAATGGACACGACAAGCCTGACTCCTACACTTAACTTTTCACCTCTCTAGAATTTATATATTTACATTTCAGTGTGTCAGCATCTCAGAGGATGTAACCTGGTCCCAACACGCTGACACAATCGTGCAGAAGGCACGGCGGCTGCTCTACTTTCATCAGGAGCCCGAGGAGATTCAGCACGTCGCCAAATTTCTAAAGACGTTCGGTGGGGAGCGTTCTGACTGGCTGCATCACCGCACAGGATCGCAAGAGGTCGCAGAGGGTTGTAGGCTTAACCAGCTCCATCATGGGCACAACCTTCCCCACCGTCAGGAACATCTTCAGAAGGCAGTGCCACTTGCGGAAGGTTAAAACGTTGGCACAACACTGTGGGCCAAAAGGCCTGAACTGTGCTGTACTCTATGTTGAAGAAGATGGCACCTATCATTAAGCACCATCCCCATCCAGGACATGCCACCTTCTACTGCAACCATCAGGGCATTGACCCAGACTCAATGATTCAGAAACAACTTCTCCCCGCCCCCCCCCACCATTAGATTTCTGAATGGACCAAGAATCCACAAACACCTGACTGTTTATTTTGTAATTCACAGTCACGTTATACTTCTGCCCGACACTGCTGCGACAGTGCAACAGACTTCATATGTCATCTACACTCTGTGGCCAGGTACGCCTGCCCGTTCATGCAAATACGAGGGGTGATTGATCAGTTCGTGGCCTAAGGTAGAAGGAGTCAATTTTAGAAAACCTAGCACATTTATTTTTCAACATAGTCCCCTCCTACATTTACACACCTAGTCCAGCGGTCGTGGAGCATATGGATCTTGGACCTCCAGAAAGTGTTCACAGATGGGTGATTGATAAGTCTGTGGCCTAAGGTAGAAGGAGATGAGTTATACAGCTCTCGTTACATGCACATGCAGTTCAACTCTTTGAGTAATTATACAGAAAGTTTGAAGTTAATAACTCATCTCCTTCTACCTTAGGCCACAAAGTTATCCATCACCCCTGATGAGTTATTAACTTCAAACTTTCTGCATAATCACTCAAAGTGTTGAACTGCATGTGCATGTAACGAGAGCTGTATAACTCATCTCTTTCTACCTTAGGCCACGAAGTTATCAATCACCCCTCTTATCTGAGCAGCCAATCGTGTGTCAGCAAATCGATGCATAAAAGCATGCCGACATGGTCAAGAGGTTCAGTTGTTGTTCAGACCAAACATCAAAACAGGGAAGAAATGTGAACTCAGTGACTTTGACCGTGGAAAGATTGTTGGTGCCAGACTGGGTGGTTTGAATATCTCAAACTGCTGGTCTCCTGGGATTCTCATACACAACAGTCTCTAGAGTTTACAGAGAATGGTGCGGAAAACAAAAAAACACCCAGTGAGCGGCCAACGTCCAATGAGATACAGGAGGTAACTAAGAAAGCGACCACTGAGTGATTATACACCTGGTTCCGATGCAGAGAATATTCACAGTATACAGAGATAAGATTTTTATCACAGACAAAATCAGGGATGTAAGGGTCAGTGGCCTGGGGAGACGTCATTGAAAACAAGAGTAGAATACAGGTGCCAGTAGCCAAAGTTTAGCAGAAAAGAGGTTATGATTCCATTTCCGACCTACCATGCCAATGAACACAACCGACTGGTCCTCTGTCCATTATAAAAGCAAGGACGTAATGTTGAGGCTTTATACGGCTCTAGTGAGGCCTCACCTGGACTACTGTGAGCAGTTCTGTGGCCCTTATCTAAGAAAGGATGTGCTGACATTGGGGAGGGTTCAAAGGAGGCTCATGAAAATAATTCCAGGATTAAAAGACTTGTCATATGAAGAGTGTCTGATGGCTCTGGGTCTGTATGCACTGGAATTCAGAAGAACTGGGGTGACCTCATTGAAACCTATTGAATGTTGAAAGGCCTCAATAGAGTGAATGTGGAGAGGATGTTTCCTACGGTGGGGGAGTCTAAGACCAGAGGACACAGCCTCAGAATAGAGGGATGTCCATTTAGAATTGAGATAAGGAGGAACTTCTTTAGTCAGAGAACGCTGAGTCTGTGGAATTCGTTGCCACAGGCACCTGTGGAGGACAAGTCATTGGATATATTTAAGGAAGACATTGATAGATCCTTGATTAGTCAGGACATGAAGGGATACGGGGAGAAGACAGGAGATTGGGGATGAGAGGGAAATGGATCAGCCATGATGAAATGGCAGAGAAGATTCAAGTGGCCTAATTCAGCTCCTGTATCTCATGGCGTTATGGTCCCATGCCATCCTGCACTGTTAGCCCTCGTACCCCAACCACAACCAATGAAGAGAGATCTTCCTTCATCCCAGCCGATACAGCGACTGACGTCAGTGTACAGGAAGTGCCTACCTTCTCTTTCTTGTATCCACACAGATATTCCACCTCGTATTCCTTCAGGTCCTTTTTGGTGATTCCCAGGGCGGAGCAGGTGAGCTTCTCCGTTCGGCAGATCTCCTGGAGAACTTCAAATGATGCTAGACACGGGACACACCACACTGAGACACAAAGCAAACAGGAGAGGGGTTAGAGTACAACTCAGGAAGTAGCCCTCCTGCCCATAACGTTTATTTTATTTAGAGGTCCAGCGCAGAATAGGCCCTTCCAGCCCTTCCAAGTCCAGCAACCCCCCGATTTAACACTATCCAATCACAGGACAATTTACAATAACCAATTAGCCTACCGACTGTTACATCTTTGGACTGTGGGAGGAAACTCATGCAGTCACGAGAAGAACATACAAACTCCTTACTGACAGCAAGTGGGTCCCAAATAAACTCATCCCTTCTGCCTACACAATGTTCACGTCCCTCATTCCCTGCACACTCATGCATCTAAGACCGTCCAACATCTCTCTGATATCTGCCTGCACCACCACCCCAGGCAGGGCACACCCGCCACTGTGTAAAATCTACATCACACATCCTCTTTAAGTTTGCCCTGGGGAAAAGATATTGGCTGTCTATGAATGCCTCTCAGAATCTTCTAAATTCTTGATCAAGTCCTCATTCAGTTTCACCAAGACAAAAAAAAACCAAAGTTTGTCCAGACAACGTGCTGGTGTACCTGTTCTGTGGCCTCTCTCGAGTTAGTTAGGGTAGTGCGTGTGTGTGTGTGAGAGAGACAGACAGAAACAGAGAGCCAGACAGGCAGAGACAGACATACAGACACACTCACACAAAGGGTGAGACAGAGAGTGTGAGAGAGGGGAGAGGGAGACAAAGACAGAGGGAGAGAGAAGCAGTGGGAAGGGGAGAGGGGGAAGAGAAAGAAAGAGAATGGTGTGCAGTCAAGGGAGGTGTTATCTTTTGACTAAGACATTAAACTGAGAACCTGAAGGCCACTTGACCCCTCAAAGCAGTCCCACGATTCAATACACCCATATCTGCTTGGTCCCAGACCTCTCCCACCCCACCCTGTGCCAGCTCTTTGCATTACAAAAAATCATCTGATTCCGCTTCAAATGACTCAAGGAGAAGATGGCAGGTCCTGGGTGCTGATGGTGCTTAATGATTCAACCTCCAAATTCCAGAGATTTATCACCTTCTGCAAGAAATGTCCTCTCCCAGTTAACATCACCAACACACACTATCTGCTCATGATCTCATGATGGTTTGGTACCTCCCTGTGCACCCACTGGCTATGAGAACAGCGGTGACAGTTCAGAGTTGCCAAGTACCCGTGGAGTTGTTGAATGGGAAAGTGCCACAGAAATGCATGCTTTTCTTGTTCTTTGCTGTTAAAATAATTCTCCATTTGGCCCAACCACCCCGAAAGGCAGAAGACACATTGAGCTAATCTCCTGAGACAATCTGTTTATATTGTTTTATTTATTTATTTAACAATACCGTGCGGAGTCGGCCCTTCGAGCCGCGCCCGGCCAGCGACCCCACAACCCCGATTTAACCCTAACCTAATCATGGGACAATTTGCAATAACCAATGAACTCCCTGGTACACCTTTGGACTGTGGGAGGAAACCAGAGCAGCGGGGAAAATCCGCGCATTCCACGGGGAAGATGTGAAGACTCCTCACGGAGCTTGTGCTGGGAGTGAACTCCAAACTCCATCGCCCCAAGCTGTAATAGTACCGTGCTAACCGCTACACTACTGTGGCGCCCAACGCTGTGGCAGGAACGTTGACTGGTGACGTGTCCAGTGCACAGCACTTCCCTTCCCAGTGGAAAGCGGCCAGTAAAAGAGTGGAGCTTTGTGGCTTTGACTCAGGGTGCGGCCTTGTCGAGGGAAGTGCCTCGTGAGGAAAGTGCGAGTCTTTGGCTCAACAGATTCTGGCAGTTTTGGCAGTTGGACTGTGCAATCAAGTCAATTAAGATTTGAATAGCTCAGACTCAGCAGAAAGCAGCTGATTGGGCAATTGAGGTCAGGTGACCAAGTAGTTTGAAAACTCAGACAAATAAATAGAGGAGTAGCTCAAGCAGAGCAGCCAGTAAAGGAGTGGAACTTTGACTTGGGGAGTGGCCCTGTTGAGGGAAGTGCAAGTCTTTGGTTTGAGAGCCTTTGGTGAGGAGATTACACCACAGTTGGAGAGGGTGAGAGGTGGTGAAGAGATGATAGGTAAACTGATTCAGTGTGATGCTTGCTCAATGTGGGAGGTCAGGGTTGCTACAACTGTGAAAAGTGTGTCCAGGTTCAGCTCCTGAAGGACTGTGTTGGGGCACTGGATGGTCTCAGGTTCATCTGGGAAAATGAGAGTTTTCTGGACAGGACCTACAGTGAGATTGTTACACTGAAGATACCAGAGGAGAGAATGGGGGCAATGGTGAGGAAGGGATGGATGCTTGAAGTACAGGAGACCCCGAGGGATGTGCCACTTGAAAACAGGTTCACCCTCTTGGAAGCTGTTGGGACAGAAGACACTGCCAGTCTTAGAGGCAGACAGGTCTGCAAGTCAAAAATTGACACTGAAGCAAAGCCGAAGAGACAGATGATAGGCAGAGCCATGGTAGTAGGGAACTCCATAGTGAGAGGTACAGAAAGGGGTTTCTGTGGCAACAGGTGGGATTTAAGGATGGTGTGTTGCCTCCCTGGAGCCAGGGTCCAGCATATCATGGACTGATTGCAGAGCATCCTCAAGGGTGAAGGTGAACAGCCAGAAGTGGTAGTGCATGTCAGCACAAATGACATCGGGAAGAAGAGGAAAGAAATTCTGCAGTGTGACTTCAGACAATTTGGAAGAAGGCTGAAAAAGCAGGACCTCCAGGGTGGTTATCTCCAGTTTGCTTCCAGTTCCTTGTGCTGGTGAGGGCAGGAACAGGGAGATATGGGATCTCAGTGTGTGGCTGAGGAGCTGGTGTGACAAGCAGGGTTTCAGATTCTTAGACCACTGGGATCTGTTTTAGGGTAAGGATGAATTGTACAAAAGGGATGGGTTGCACCTTAACAGGTAGGGGACCAGCATTCTGGCAGGCAGGTTTGCCACTGCTACATGGGTGTGTTTAAACTAATAAGTGTGTTGGGAGGGGAGGAGACGAACTGGAAATGTAAGGATGGAGTTAAAGGGAAAAGTTAAGAAAGGCAACAGAATTGACGGGGCCAAAGGCTCAGGAAGGGATTGGAGTGTATGGCCAAGTGCAATAGGGATTAATGTGAGAAGTGAGGGGGGGGGGGGGGGTAATGGATTAAAAGTATTGTATATGAATGCACAAAGTATAAGAAAGTGGATGAGCTTGAGGCTCAGTTGGAAATTGGCAAGTATTATGTTGTAGGAATAACAGAGACATGGCTGCAAGAGGACCAGGGCTGGGAAATAAATATTCAAGGGTATACGTCCTATCGAAACGACAGACAGGTGGGCACGGGGTGGGGTGGCTCTGTTGGTGAGGAATGAAATTCAGTCCCTTGCGAGGGGTGACATAGAATCAGGAGATTTAGAGTCAGTATGTATAGAACTGAGAAATTGTAAGGGCAAAAACTCCCTAATGGGAGTTATCTACAGGCCCCCAAATAGTAGCCTGGATATAGGGTGCAAGTTGAATCAAGAACTAAAATTAGCATGTCGCAAAGGTAATACTACGGTTGTAATGGGGGATTTCAACATGCAGGTAGACTGGGAAAATCAGGTTGGTACTGGACCCTAAGAAAAGGAGTTTGTGGAGTGCCTCTGAGATGGATTCTTAGAGCAGCTTGTACTGGAGCCTACCAGGGAGAAGGCAATTCTGGATCTAGTATTGTGTAATGAACCGGATTTGATAAGGGAACTCAAGGTAAAGGAGCTAGTAGGAGGTAGTGACCATAATATGACAAGTTTTAATCTACAATTTGAGAGGGAGAAGGGAAAATCAGAAGTGTCAGTATTACAGTTGAACAAAGGGGACTATGGAGCCATGAGGGAGGAATTAGCCAAAGTTGACTGGAAGGATAACCTCGCAGGGATGACAATGGAACAACAATGGCAGGTATTTCTGGGAATAATTCAGAAGGTGCAGGATCTGCTCATTCCAAAGAGGAAGAAAGATTCTAAGGGGAGTAGGACAACCATGGCCGACAAGGGAAGTCAAGGACAGTAAAAAAAAATAAAGTATAACATAGCAAAGAGGATTGGGAAACTTTTAAAGAGCAACAGAAGATTACTAAAAAGGCAATACGGGGAGAAAAGATGAGGTACGAAGGTAAGCTCGCCAAGAATATAAAGGAGGATAGTAAAAGCTTCTTCAGGTATGTGAAGAGGAAAAGTTAGTTAAGACCAAAGTTGGGCCCTTGAAAGCAGAAATGGGTGAACTTATTATGGGGAGCAAGGAAATGGCAGATGAGTTGAACAGGTACTTTGGATCTGTCTTCACTAGGGAGGACACAGACAATCTCCAAGATGTAATAGTGGCCAGAGGACCTAGGGTAATGGAGGAACTGAAGGAAATTCACATTGGGCAGAAAATGGTGTTGGGTAGACAGATGGGACTGAAGGTCAATAAATCCCCAGGGCCAGATGGTCTGCATCCCAGGGTACTTAAGAAGGTGGCTCTAGAAATCATGGAAGCATTGGTAATCATTTTTCTACAGATTCAGGATAAGTTCCTGAGGATTGGAGGATAGGTAATGGTATGCCACTTTTTTAAGAAAGGAGGGAGAGAAAACAGGGAATTATAGACCAGTTAGCCTGACATCAGTGGTGGGGAAGATGCTGGAGTCAATTATAAAAGATGAAAGAATGGCACATTTGGATAGCGGTAACAGGATCGGTCCGAGTCAGCATGGATTTACGAAGGGGAAATCATGCATGACTAATCTTCTGGAATTTTTTGAGGATGTAACTATGAAAATAGACAAGGGAGAGCCAGTGGATGTAGTGTACCTGGACTTTCAGAAAGCCTTTGATAAGGTCCCACGTAGGAGATTAGTGGGCAAAATTAGAGCACATGGTATTGGGGGTAGGGTACTGACATGGATAGAAAATTGGTCAGCAGACAGGAAACAGAGTAGGGATTAACGGGTCCTTTTCAGAATGGCAGGCAGTGACTAGTGGGGTACCGCAAGGCTCTGTGCTGGGACCGCAGCTATTTACAATATAATGATTTAGATGAAGGGATTAAAAGTAACATTAGCAAATTTGCAGATGACACAAAGCTGGGTAGTAGTGTGAAATATGAGGAGGATGCTAGGAGAATGCAGGGTGACTTGGACAGGTTGGGTGAGACACAAGAGTGCAACATCCCTCATGAAGGACCCTCATCATCCAGGCTCTTCACACTACCACCATTGAGCAAAAGGTCCCACACCACCAAGTGCAGGGACAGTTTTACTCTACAACCATCAGGCTACTGAACCAGCGTGGATAACTCCACTCTCAACTGATTCCACAACCTAGACTCACTTTCCATGACCCTTGACAATTCATGTTCTCAGTAATTTTTTATTTGCAGCTTATTGTCTTTTTCACATTGTTTGTCAGTCTTTGTCTGTTTGAGTATAGATTTGCATAAATTCTATTGTATCTTATGTAAACGCACCTCCTTATTATCCATAGGAATAAGACATAGGATCTGAATTAGGCCATTCAGCCAATCAAGTCTACTGTGCCATTCCATCATGGCTGATTTATTATCCCTCTCAACCCCATTCTCCAGTCTTCTCCCTGTAACCTTGATACGCTGACTAATCAAGAACTTATCAACCTCCACTTTAAATATACCCAATGACTTGGCTTCCACAGCTGTCAAGTTCCACAGGGCAAAAGCAGGGCTTGCTTCCCAATCTTTTTTATGCCTTGGACCAATACCGTTAAGCAAGGACTCCGTTACAGAAATTCCTGCTCATCTCTGTTCTAAAGCTGCGCCCTCTGGTCCTAGAATCTCCCAGTATACGAAACATCCTCTCCACATCCATTCTGTCTGGGCCCTTCAATATAGTCGTTGGATTTCAATGAGATTCCCCCTAATTATTCTAAACTCAAGCGAGTACAGGCGCAGAGCCATTGAATGTTCCCCATACATTAACCCTTTCATTCCCAGAATCATTCTCATGAACTTCCTCTGGACCCTCTCCAACGCCAGCATATCCTTTCATTGATACGGGGCCGAAGACTGCTCACAATACTCCAAGTGCAGCCTGACTAATGCTTTATAAAGCCTCACCATTGCATCCTTGCTTTTACACTCTACTCCTCTTTCCTGTGGCAAATAGAAACGACTGCAGCAAGCTAAAGTTTAAATTCAATAGTCCGAAATAGAAACTTGATTCCCTTACCCACTGACCTACACTGCCCTTCCTGGACATCCAGCTGGACTGCTCAGCGGTACATTCCCCCCAACGTGTTCACCTGGCAGGGGTAGACTGCAAAGCACTTCTACCTGTGTGGACAGATAGTGTGTGTCTTGCAACAACCAAGCAGCAGAATTCATTTCACCAGGTAACTGAATTTAACAGCTCCTCTCCATAACAGGAATAGATTAAACAAACAATGCCTGTGTATGTTCAACTATTGTGAGGGGAAAAGAGAATCACTATTCTAATCAATTACAATAGTTAACTAAACACTTTAAACTATTACATTTACATCATCGTAAACAGCTTTGGAATTAATGGTTAGGTGAGGTTTGAAGTTATTCATGTAACAGCATAATGGGGGGAAAGGGCACTGACAGAAATGTCATGGTGGGCGAGAGAGCACACAGAGGAAAAATGAGTGCGCAGGCAAAAGAAAGGGAGAGGGGGAGCTTGAGAGGGAAGGAGAGGGCGAGAGAAAGAGATGAAAATGAAGATGTTTGGGGGGGGGGGGGGGGAATCTCCTGAATCTGGGGGTCCCTAAACTGAAGGAGCTTCACCAGTTGCCGAGTGATTATGTTATAGGGAGTACAAGTGGGTGGAAATGAAGAGAGTCATGTGCTTGTGGTTACACATGGGGAGGATAAGAACACAGAAAGGGCGAGAGTCGGTATGTGAGTACAGGGCTGTAGAGGAGACCGAATCTAAATGGCCAATACTAAAAGGAGACTGGTAAACTGGTTTATTATTGTCACATGTACCAAGATACAGTGAAAAGCTTGTCTTGCACACTGTTCATATGGATCAATTCATTACACAGTGCATTGAGGTAGTACAAAGGAAAACAACAGCACAATTCAGAATAAAGTGTAACAGTTACAGAGAGAGTAAAGTGCAGGCACACTGCAAGATGATCATGAAGTAGATTGTGAGGTCAACACTCCAGTTTATATTAAGGAACCATTTAAGTCTTATAAGAGTGGGGTACAAACTGTCATTGAGCCTGGTGGGACGCGTTTTCAGGCTTTGGTACCTTCTGCCTGCTGGGAGAGGGGAGAAGAGAGAATGTCTGGGGTGGGTAGTAACTTCGATTATGCTGGCTGCTTTACTGAGGCAGAGGGCAGTGTCAACAAGAGTCCATAGGGGGCGCTAGTTCCTGTGACGTGCTGAGCTGTGTCAACAACTCTCTGCAGTTTCTCGTGCAGAGCTGTGATGCATCCTGACAGGATGCTCTCGATAGTGCATCGATAAAAATTGTTGACCCTTCATCGGGAGTGATCTTGGCCCAAAATATTCCCTTCCACGGAGCACACCTTCCTGGCTTGGAAACACTGGATATAAACCCTGAATTGCCCTGCTCAGCAACTCCGTGGGAGCGCATTTACCAGTGTTCGATACCAGGTGGCTCTCACCAGCTTCCCCAGGGTGTTTAGGGATGGTCAATGAATGCTGGGCTTGTCCAAGACAAAACATTGTGTCTATTTGGAGCACTGTTCACAACTATGGGTGCCATACTACAGGAAAGATGTCGTCAAGCTAGAAGGGATGCAGTAAAGAGTCACGGGGACTTTGCCTGGATTGAATTTGAAAGTTTTTTGTGCATAAGATGTGCTGGAAATCGTGCAATCTGCGAACTGCTGAGGGCCAGATCAGAGGCATTCAGGTCTAGCAACCAAGAAAGTTGCAAGAGGTCCAGGTACGATCTTCAGAAAGCCATCTCACAGGCAAAGTGGCAATTCTGGACTAAACGAATCAATGAAGGATGCTCAACAGTTGTGGCAGACTTGAACGCTATCATCTCTTACAAAGTGATATCAAGCGACATAGGTGACAACAGGGCTTTGCCCCCAGATGGGCTCAACGCCGTCTATCCTCGCTTTGACCATCAAAACATGGAGGAACCATCACAGACTCCCACAGTCCCTGATGACCCTGTGACTTCAGTCTCTGAGGCCAACATGAGCGCATCCTTCAGGAGGATAAACCCATGAAAAGCAGAACTAAAGACTGGTACTGATCAACCGGCTGCGATCACTTAACGTCTCGCTTCGGCAGTCTAAGGCACCCATCTGCTTCAAGCTTATACTGGTGCCCAAGAAGAACATGATACCCTACCTCAATGACTGTTGTCCAGTAGCATACCACTGTGATGAAGTTTTTTGAGTGGTTGGTGATGAAACATATCAACTCCTGCCTGAGGCAAGACTTGGATCCACTCCAATTTGCCTACCGGCACACTGTCCATAGCAGATGCCATCTCACTGGCTCTTCACTCAACCCTGCAACATCTGGACAGCGAAGATGTACACTTCAGGATGCACATTATCGACTACACCTCTGCATTCAATGCTACCATTCCCTCATTGATTCTGTAATGGTTATTGGCTTTATTGAGTACGCCCACAAGGAAATGAATCTCCGTTGTATCTGGTTACAGATAATGTACTTTGATAACAAGTTTGCTTTGAACTTTGAACGTTCTCCCCGCGACCGTGTGCGTTTCCTCCGGGTGCGCCAGTTTCCTCCCACAGTCCAAAGACGTACCCTGAAACCTCAACTTAGCATTCAACTCCAACATCCTCCCAATCGCCGAGATCAGACTAACCGGTCTTTAATTTCCTTTCATCTGCCTCTCACTCTTCCTGAAGAGTGCAGTTACAGTTGCAAATTTCCAGTCCTCTGGAACCATGCCAGAATCTGAAAGATCATTACTAATGCCTCTACATCTCTTCAGCTAGCTCTTTCAGAACCCTGGGGTGTAGTCCACCTGGCCCAGGTGACTTATCTACCTTCAGAGCTTTTAGTTTCTCGAGAACCTTCTCACTAGAAATAGCATCTGCACTCACTTCTGCTCCTAACGTTCTTAAACCTCCACCTTACTGCTCATGTCTTCCACAGTGAAGACTGATGCAAACTACTTATTCAGTTTGTCCACCATTTCCTCGTCCTCCCATTACTACCTCTCCAGTGCCATTTTCCAGCACTCCAATATCTACTCTTGCCTTTTATTCAGAAAAAAAGTTTTGTATCCCCTTTGATATTGTTGACTAGCTTACCTTCATATTTCATCTTTTCTTCCCTTATGGCTTTTTAGTTGCCTTCTGTTGGTTTTTAAAACTTCCCCAATCTTCTAACTTCCCACTAATTTTTGCTCTGTTATATGCCCTCTCTTTCCCTTGTCAGCTACAGTTGCAACATCCTGCCTTCTTCTTTGGGATGTGTCTATCATACACTCCCTAATTGCTTTCAGAAACTCCAGCCGTTGGTGCTCTGCCATCATTCTTGCTAATGTTCCCTCTAATCAACTTTGACTAGCTCCTCTTTCATGCTTCTGTAATTCCCTTTACTCCACTGTAATACTGACACGTCTGACTTTATCTTCTCCTTCTCAAATTGCAGGGTGAATTTGACATGAGTTTGCTATCTCCCACTGGAATTTGCGTCCCACATCCCGGCTACTGTTCAGAGGCCTTGATATAATTCCCATCAGGTTCTTTTTATCTTTGCAGTTTCTTAACTCTAACCCATGAGGATTCTACAACTTCTGATCCTATGTCACCTCTTTCTAAGGATTTCATTTTATTGTTTACCAATAGAGCTACTTCCTCTGCCTACTTGCCCGTCCTTTCAATACAATGTGCATCCTTGAATGATAAGCTCCCAACTATCATTGCCTTTCAGTCTCGACTCAATAATATCCACAATGTCTTACTCTCATCATGCCTACAATGTCTAACTGTGCAACCACATCATCTACCGTATACTGCGTACATTCAAATATTACACCTTGAGTCCTGTATTCATCAGCCTCTTCAATTTTGCCTCCAGATTACACTTCAACTCATCCCACTGACTGCAATTTTGCCCTAACATCTGCCTGTCCTTCCTCACAGTCTCACCACACACTGCCTTTACTGCCTCATCCTCGGCCTATCATGCCAGTTCCCATCCCCGGGCCAAATTAGTTTTGGGGAGCACAGACTGAGATACACAAGCCCTTGCGTCTGACACAAAGGCCAACTGATCCATCTCCACAACATTAGCACACACTTCCCAGTAAGACTCTCAGTGAGAAAGACCTTGACCACTGAGCTTATCTGTGTCGCTTGTGATTTTATAAGCACCCATAAGACTATAAGACATAGGAGCAGAATGAGGCCATTTGGCCCATCAAGTCTGTTCTGCCATTCAATCACAACTGATCCTTTTTTCCCCTCCTCAGCCCCACTCCCTACCCTTCTCCCCGTAACCTTTGATGCCGTGTGTCCAATCAAAAACTTATCAAACTCTGCCTTAAATACACCCAACAACCTGGACTCCACAGCTGCCCGTGTTAACAACTTCCACAAATTCACCACCCTCTGGCTAAAGAAATTTCTCTGCATCTCTGTTTTAAACAGACGCGCCTCTATCCTGAGTCTGTGCCCTCTTATCCTAGACTACCCTACCAGAGGAAACATCCTTTCCACATCTACTCTGCCTAGGCCTTTTAATATTTGAAAGGTTTCAATGAGATAAGAAGATACGAGTTTGGTTTGGTTTGGCAAATAAGGTGGAAGTAGATCCGAAAGGTTTCTGCAGTTATATTAAAAGCAAGAGGATAGTGAGGGATAAAATTGGTCCCTTAGAGAATCAGGGTGGTCAGCTATGTGTGGAGCCGAGGGAGATGGGAGAGATTTTGAACGATTTCTTCTCTTCGGTATTCACTAAGGAGAAGGATATTGAATTGTGTAAGGTGTGGGAAACAAGTAAGGAAGTTATGGAACCTATGACAATTAAAGAGGTGGAAGTACTGGCGCTTTTAAGAAATTTAAAAGTGGATAAATCTCCGGGTCCTGACAGGATATTCCCCAGGACCTTGAGGGAAGTTTGTGTAGATATAGCAGGAGCTCTGACGGAGATCTTTCAGATGTCATTAGAAACGGGGATTGTGCCGGAGGATTGGCGTATTGCTCATGTGGTTCCATTGTTTAAAAAGGGTTCTAGAAGTAAGCCTGGCAATTATAGACCTGTCAGTTTGACATCAGTGGTGGGTAAATTAATGGAAAGTATTCTTAGAGATAGTATTTATAATTATCTGGATAGACAGGATCTGATTAGGAGTAGCCAGCATGGATTTGTGCGTGGAAGATCATGTTTGACAAACGTTATTGAATTTTTTGAAGAAGTTACGAGCAACGTTGACGAGGGTAAGGCAGTGGATGTAGTCTATATGGACTTCAGCAAGGCCTTTGACAAAGTTCCACATGGAAGGTTAGTTAAGAAGGTTCAGTCGTTAGGTATTAATGCTGAAGTAATAAAATGGATTCAACAGTGGCTAGATGGGAGATGCCAGAGAGTAGTGGTGGATAATTGTTTATCGGGATGGAGGCTGGTGACTAGCGGGGTGCCTCAGGGATCTGTTTTGGGCCCAATGTTGTTTGTAATATACATAAATGATCTGGATGATGGGGTGGTAAATTGGATTAGTAAGTATGCCGATGATACTAAGGTAGGAGGTGTTGTGGATAATGAGGTGGGTTTTCAAAGCTTGCAGGGAGATTTATGCCGGTTAGAAGAATGGGCTGAAAGATGGCAGATGGAGTTTAATGCTGAGAAGTGTGAGGTTCTACATCTTGGCAGGAATAATCCAAATAGAACATACAGGGTAAATGGTAGGGCATTGAGGAATGCAGTGGAACAGAGAGATCTAGGAATAACAGTGCATAGTTCCCTGAAGGTGGAGTCTCATGTAGATAGGGTGGTGAAGAAGGCTTTTGGAACGCTGGCCTTTATAAATCAGAGCATTGAGTACAGAAGTTGGGATGTAATGTTAAAATTGTACAAGGCATTGGTAAGGCCAAATTTGAAATATTGTGTACAGTTCTGGTCACCGAATTATAGGAAAGATATCAATAAATTAGAGAGAGAATGCAGAGACGATTTACTAGGATGTTACCTGGGTTTCAGCACTTAAGTTACAGAAAAAGGTTGAACAAGTTAGGTCTCTATTCATTGGAGCGTAGAAGGTTGAGGGGGGATTTGATTGAGGTATTTAAAATTTTGAGAGGGATAGATAGAGTTGACGTGAATAGGCTGTTTCCATTGAGAGTAGGGGAGATTCAAACAAGAGGACATGATTTGAGAGTTAGGGGGCAAAAGTTTGAGGGAAACACGAGCGGGTATTTCTTTACTCAGAGAGTGGTAGCTGTGTGGAATGAGCTTCCTGTAGAAGTAGTAGAGGCCAGTTCAGTTGTGTCATTTAAGGTAAAATTGGATAGGTATATGGACAGGAAAGGAGTGGAGGGTTATGGGCTGAGTGTGGGTAGGTGGGACTAGGTGAGATTAAGAGTTCGGCACGGACTAGGAGGGCCGGAATGGCCTGTTTCCGTGCTGTGATTGTTATATGGTTATATGGAGATAAGACCATAAGATATAGGAGCAGAAGTAGGCCATTCGGCCCATTGAGTCTGCTCCACCATTCAATCATGGGCTGATCCAATTCTTCCAGCCATCCCCCCATACACTCTGATGCCCTGGCTAATCAGAAACATATCTATCTCTGCCTTAGATACACCCAATGACTTGGCCTCCACAGCCACTCGTGGCAACAAATTCCACAGATTTACCACCCTCTGACTAAAGTAATTGCTCCGCATCTCTGTTCTAAATGGACATCCTTCAATCTTGAAGTCGTGCCATCTTGTCATAGACTCCTCTACCACGGGAAATAACTTTGCCATATCTAATCTGTTCAGGCCTTTTAACATTCGGAATGTTTCTATGAGAATCCCCTCATTCACCTGAACTCCAGGGAATACAGCCCAAGAGCTGCCAGATGTTCATCATCCGGTAACCCTTTCATTCCTGGAATCATTCTCATGAATCTTCTCTGAACCCTCTCCAATGTCAGTATATCCTTTCTAAAATAAGGAGCCCAAATCTGCACACAATACTCCAAACACAAGGAAATCTGCAGATGCTGGAAATTCAAACAAACACACACAAAATGCTGGTGGAACACAGCATTCTCCTTATAGATGCTGCCTGGCCTGCTGTGTCCCACCAGCATTTTGTGTGTGTTGTTTTCACAATACTCCAAGTGCCTTATAGAGCCTCAAAATCACGTCCCTGCTTTTATATTCTACACCTCTAGAAATAAACGCCAACATTGCATTCGCCTTCTTCATAACTGACTCAACCCGGAGGTTAACCTTTAGGGTATCCTGCAAAAGGACTCCCAAGTCCCTTTGCATCTCTACATTTTGAATTCTCTCTTCACCCAAGTAATACTCTGCCCATTTATTTCTTCCACCAAAGTGCATGACGATACACTTTTCAACATTGTATTTCATTTGCCACTTCTTTGCCCAATCCCCTAAACTATCTAAGTCTCTCTTGTTTCCTCAATGCTACTCGCTCCTCTAGCTATCTTTGTATCATTGGCAAATTTAGCCACAAATCCATTAATCCCATAGTCCAAATCATTGGCACATATCATAAAAAGCAGCGGTCCCAAAACCGGCCCCTGTGGAAATCCACTGGTAACCGGCAACCAACCAGAATAGGATTCCTTTATTCTACTTTCTGCTGATCAACCAATACTCCACCCATGCTAGTAACTTCCCTGTAATTCCATGGGCTCTTATCTTGCTAAGCAGCCTCATGTGCGGTACCTTATCAAAGGCCTTCTGAAAATCCAAGTACACCATGTTCACTGCATCTCCTATGTCTACCCTGTTTGTAATTTCCTCAAAAAATTGCAGTAGGTTAGTCAGGCAGGATTTTCCTTTCAGGAAACCATGCTGGCTTTGGTCTATCTTGTCCTGTGCCTCCAGGTACTCCGTAAGCTCATCCCTAACAATCGATTCCAACAATTTCCCAAACAGTGATGTCAGGCTAACAGGTCTATAGTTTCCTTTCTGCTGCCTCCCACCCTTCTTAAATAGCAGAGTAACATTGCAATTTTCCAATCATCCGGTACAATGCCAGAATCTATCGATTCTTGAAAGATCATTGTTAATGCCGCCGCAATCTCTCCAGCTACTTCCTTCAGAACCCGAGGATGCATTCCATCAGGTCCAGGAGATTTATCCACCCTCAGACCATTAAGCTTCCTGAGCACCTTTTCAGTTGTAATTTTCACTGCACATACTTTACTTCCCTGAAACTCTTGAATGTCTGGTATACTGCAGATGTCTTCCACTGTGAAGACTGATGCAAAATACGCATTCGGTTCCTCTGCCATCTCTGTGTCTCTCATTACAATATCTCCAGCGTCATTTTCTATTGGTCCTATATTTACCCTTTATATACTTTAAAGTTTTTAGTCTCTTCTTTTTTTTCCTTTTTAAATCTTTTTTATTAATTTTAAACAAACATAAGAGAAACATAGATAGAGTTTGAGAATACATATTAATAGGTTAAAGTATAAATACAAATAGATGATAATCCATATATAACCTCCCAAACTCATAGTAATTACGAAAAAAGGAGTAAATAAGAAAAAAGAAACCTCCAAAAAAAAACCTAACCAACATGGGCCATTGCATTATGTCAAATATACACAGCAGCGTTAATAACTCGGTACCTCCATCCAAATAATTAAGGATAATAAGAGTAAGGTTTAGGAAAAGTCAGTTTAGCTCATATGGAAATGCTGAATAAATGGTCACCAAGTTTCTTCAAATTTAATTGAAGGGTCAAAAGCAACACTTCTAATTTTTTCTAAACTCAAACAAGAAATAGTTTGAGAAAACCAGTGAAATACAGTCGGAGGATTAACTTCTTTCCAATTCAATAGGATAGATCTTCTAGCCATTAACGTAACAAATGCAATCATCTGCCGAGCTGAGGGGGATAAACAACTATTATCCACCATTGGTAAACCGAAAATTGCAGTAATAGGATGCAGTTGCAATTTAATAGTCAGAACTTCTGAAATAATACCGAAAATATCTTTCCAATAATTTTGCAAGCAGGGGCAAGACCAAAACATGTGGGTCAATGAAGCAACATCAGAATGACATCTGTCACAGGTTGGATTAACATAAGAATAAAATCGAGCAAATTTATCCTTAGACATGTGGAATCCTATCCTTAAGGTTCTATGTACAACCTTAAATTGTAGACTCTTCTTTGATATTAGTCAAGAGCTTCCTTTCATAATTCATCTTTTCCTTCCGAATGACCTTCTTAGGTTTTCTTCAGCAAGTTTTTAAAAGCTTCCCAATCCTCTAACTTGCCACTAGCTTTGGCTTCAACGTATGCCCTCCCCTTTTGCTTTTACTTAGACTCTGACTTCACTTGTCAGCCACGGCAGTGTCCTCCCTCCATTCGCAAATTTCTTATTTGGAATAAATGTGTATTGCACTTCCCTCATTTTTCAGAGAAATTCCAGCCATTCCTACTCTGCTGTCCTTCCTGCTAGTGTCCCTTTCCAGTCAAGCTTGGTCAGTTCCCCTTCATGCCATTGTCATTTCCTTTATTCCACTGAAATACCGACACATTGGAACTTCGTTTCTCCTCAAATTTCAAAATGAACTCGATCATATTGTGATCACTGTTCCCTAAGGGTTCCTTAACCTTAAGCTCTATCACCTCCAGATCATTGCACAACACCCAATCCAGCACAGCCAATCTGTTCTGAAAAAACATCCCTTAGACAGTCTACAAATTCTCTCTCTTGAGGTCTAGTACTGGCCTGGTTTTCCCAATCCACTTACGTGTTAAAATCCCCAACGATTATCATGAGTTCACCCCTTATCCTTCTAAATTCCAGCAAGTACAGACCCAGAGCTATCAAATCTTCACCTTATGATAACACTTTAATTCCCAGAATCACCCTTCTGAACCTCCTCTAAGCCTTCTCTAATGCTAGCCCATCTTTTCTTAAATGAGGAGCCCAAAATTGCTCACATTACTCAAAGTGAGGCCTCATTAGTACTTTATAAAGCCTCAGCAACACATCCCTGCTCTTGTATACCAGACCTCTTGAAATGAATGCAAACATTGCATTTGCCTTCCTCAACACCGACTCTACCCGCAAGTTAACCTTTGGAGTGTTCTACACAAGGACTCCCAAGTCCCTTTGCATCTCAGATTTTTGCACTTTCTCCTAATTTAGAAAATAGTCTACATATTCATTTCTACTACCAAAGTGCATGTCCATGCATTTTCCAACATTGTATTTCATCTGTCTAAATCCTTCTGCAGCTTAACTGTTTCCTCAACACTATCTGCCCCTCCACCAATCTTCGTATCATCCGCAAATTTAGCAACAAAGCCATCTATTCCATCATCTAAATCATTGATATACAGCAGAGAAAGAAGTGGCCCCAACACCAATCCCTGCGTTACACCACTAGTCGCTGGCAGCCAACCAGAAAAGGATCCTTTTTATTCCCACTCGCTGCCTCCTACCAATCAATCAATGCTCTAACCAGGTCAGTAACCTTCCTGTAATATCACGGGCTCTTAACTTGATAAGCAGCCTCATGTATGGCACCTTGTCAAAGGCCTTCTGGGAGTCCAAATATACAACATCCACTACATCCCCTTTATCTATCCTACTTGTAATCCCCTCAAAGAATTCCAACAGGTTTGTCAGGCAAGATTTTCCTTTAAGAAACCATGCTGACTTTGTCCTATCTTGTCCTGTGTCACCAAGTACTCCATAACCTATTCCTTAACAATTGATTCAAACATCTTCCCATCCACTGAGGTCAGGCTAAATGGTCTATAATTTCCTTTCTGCTGCCTCTCTCCTTTCTTAAACAGTGGAGTGACATTTGCAATTTTCCAATCCTCCGGCACCATGCCAGAGTCCAATGATTTTTGAAAGATCATTACTAATGCCTTCACAATCTCTATCGTTACCTCTTTCAGAACCCTAGGGTGCAGTTTATCTGGCCCAGGTGACTTATGTACCCTCAGGTCTTTCAGCTTGTTGAGCATCTTCTCTCTTGTAATAATAACTGCACTCACTTCTCTTCCCTCACACCCTTCAACACCTGGCACACTGCTTGTGTCTTCCACAGTGAAGACTGATGCAAAATACCCATTTAGTTCAATTGCCATCTCCTTGCCCCTGTTATTATTTCTCCAGCCTCATTTTCTAGTGGTCCTATATCCATTCTCATCTTTTTTTTTTTACATACTTGGAACAAACTTTTACTACTCACTATCTAACTGTTTGCTAGCTTGTCTTCCTATTTCACCTTTTCCCTCCTAATGATTCTTTTAGTTACTTTCTGTAGGTTTTTAAAAGCTTCCCAATCCTCTATCTTTCCACTAATTTTTGCTTTGTTGTATGCCCTCTCTTTTGCTTTTAGATTAGCTTTGACTTCCCTTGTCAACCACAGTTATACTATTTTGCCATGTGAGTATTTCTTTATTTATAGAGTACATCTACCCTGCACCTTCCTCATTCTCCCCAGAAACTTACACCACTGCTCTTCTGCTGTCATCCCCGCCAGCATTTTTTTTCATTTATTTTGGCCAGCCCCTCTCTCGTATCACTGTAATTTCCTCAACTCCACCAAAATACTGTTATGTCAGACTTTACTTTCTCCTTATCAAATTTCAAGCTGAACTCAATCATATTGTGATCACTGCCTCCTAGGGGTTCCTTTACCTTAAACTCCCTAATCGCCTCCGGTTCATAACATAACACCCAATAGCTGATCCCCTAGGCTCAATGACAAACTGCTCTAAAAAGCCATCTCTTAGGGAAACTCACTCTCTTGAGATCCATTACCAACCTGGTTTTCCCAATCGATCTGAATGTTGAAATCTCCCATGACTATCATAACATTGCCCTTTTGACTCACCTTTTCTATTTCCCGCTGTAATAGGGTCCACATCCCAGTTACTGTTATAACTGCCTGTATACAACTGCCATCAGGGTCCTTTTACTCTTGCAGTTTCTTAAGTCAACCCACAAAGATAAAACCTCTTACAATCCTATGTCACATCTTTCTACTGATTTGATGCCATTCTTTACCAGCAGAGCCACGCCACCTCCTCTGCCTACCTCCCTATTCCTCCAATGCAACATGTAACCTTGGACATTCAGCTCCCAACCATAACCATCCTTCAGCCACGATCCAGTGATGGCCACAACATCATACCCGACAATCTGTATAAGTGCAACAAGATCATCCAGCTGATTTCTTATACTCTGTGCACTGAGGTATAACACTTTGTGCACTGTATTTTCTATCTTTTTTGATTCTGCATCCCTCATACACTGACACTCACCCTGTTGACTGCAATTTTGTCCTATCATCTGCCGGCCCTTCTTCACAGTCTGACTCCATGCTAATTTGCTTTTTTATCATCTGTCCTATCCTGAGTCCCTCACTCTATTTCCCACCCCTCCGTCAAATTAGTTTAAACCCTCCCCAACAGCTCTAACAAACCTGCCTGCAAGAATATTGGTCCCCCTTGGGCTCAGGTGCAACCCGTCATTTTTGAACAGGTCATACCTCCCCAGAAGAGATCCCAATGATCCAAAAACCTGAAGCCCTGTCCCCAGCACCAGCTTCTGAGCCACGCCAAATCATCCTGTTTCCACCCTCACTGGTGTGGGCACAGGCAGCAATCTAGAAATTACTACCCTGGAGGTCCTGCTTCTCAGATTTCTGCCTAGCTCTCTAAATTCTCTTTTCAGGACCTCTTTGCTTTTCCTTCCTATGTCATTGGCACCAATACATACCAAGACATCTGGCTGCTCTCCCTCCCTCTCCAAAATGCTGTGGATGCTATCTGAGATGTCCCTGACCCTGGCAACTGGGAAGCAATATACCACTCGAGTGTCTGGTTCATGTCCACAGAATCTCCTGTCTTCATAAGGTCGCTCCTCAATCTCCTATCCTCCATTCCCACCCTATTCTCACCTTGCAGCAACGGAGGATGAGAGGTGACTTGATAGAGGCGTTCAAAATGATAACGAGCATATATAGAGTGGACAGTCAGAGACCTTTCTTTCCCCAGAGTGGAAAGGGCTAATATCAAAGGACACCCTTTTAAAGCAGAGGTTCCCAGCTTGGGGTTCGTGGACCCCTCGATTAACGGTAGGGGTCCATGGCATAAAAAAGCTTGGGAACTCCTGTTTCATGGTGAGTGGAAAAAAGCACAGGTGTCAGAGGTAGTTGTTTTTTTAACCACACAGAATGGTAGGTGGGTAGAACACACTGCAGGAGTGGTGATGGTTGAGGCAGGGAATAGAGAAAAGGCGAGGGGGGGGAGAGAAGAGAAATTTGTTCACTGGAAAGAGAAATCGATATTCATGACTTGAGGTTGGAGCGTACCCAGATGGAGTACAAATAAAACACAAGGTGCTGCCCCCTCATCATGGCACAAGAGGCGGCCATGGACTGGCACGTCGGAAGGGGAATGGGAATTAAAACGTTTGGCCACCGCGAAGCCCCACTTGTGGAAGATGG
Source organism: Hemitrygon akajei (assembly GCF_048418815.1). NCBI lineage: Eukaryota > Metazoa > Chordata > Chondrichthyes > Myliobatiformes > Dasyatidae > Hemitrygon > Hemitrygon akajei. The sequence continues at coordinate 79,817,573 of NC_133137.1, read as the reverse complement.
TGCAGAGGTACCCCAGTTTACGGTCGGTGCATCTCACCAATGCAGAGAAGGCACCATCTCCACTGGGAGCAGGAGTACTGGGCACAACAGACAACCCCAATAGATACGCAGATGCAGTGCTGCCTCACTTGGAAGAACTGGTTGGGGCCCTGAATGAAGGCAAGGGAGGAGGTGAACGGGCAGGGGTAGCTCTTGGGCTACCTGCAGGGAAAAAGTGCCCAGAGAAAGATTATTAGGGAGGGACAAATGGACACGGAGGGAGAGATCCCTGCAGAAAGCAGAGGTAAAGATTCTTTTTTTTTTCAGGCATTCAGAGTAGAAATAAGGCATAGAATAGAATCGGTGAAAAACTACAAAGACTGACAAACAACCAGTGAGAAAAAGGAGAAAAAAAAACACAGTAAATAATATTCAGGACATGAGTTGTAGAGTCCTTGAAATTGTGCCTACAGATTGTGGAATCAGTTCAGAGTTGAGGCGAGTGAAGTTATCCAGGAGTCTGATGGTTACAGTGGGAAGACAGCATGGCCTGGGTGGCTGGCCTCCCTGCCTCCATGCCAATGTGCTCAGTGATAGGCAAGGCTTTGCCTGTGATGGACTGAGCTGCAGGAACCCACCTTTTGTCGGATTTTCCCGTGTTGTGCGTGCGTGAAGATTTCCAGCACTTGCAGAATCTCGTGTAGCTTATTCACACTGTATGGCCTCCCCCCCCCCCCAGAGAAAACCCCACGTTAACTCAGCTCCCAACACCTCCCACTGTCTCGAGATTAATGTCATTTCCAGTCGGCAGCTGTAACGGAGAATGAAATAATTGTTGCTCCTCAGCCGGCGCAGCCTTTAAAAAACACACCGGGATAAAGAACACAGTAATTTTTTAAAAAAAATACATACGACTTCACGCGAAGCTTTTTTCACCATACTTTACAAATGGCAATAATCATAACTTTTCAGGGAAATAAAATAGCACAGGTACAAAGTTAAACTATTCCATACTGTTACTGGTAACAGTTAACGTGAAATACACTCGAGTTCACACACTTTGGCGCTTTTCTACTTGTCAGGCAAAGGCCAGCCCCGACTCCACAGGCAAAACTCGTCAGAAACACTCGATTTAAGTTCTGGCATGAGGCGGGGGTAGGGTACGTGTACAGAGGAAGGGCAGGCACTTTTAACACTTGCTGCATTGCTCTTTGTAGGAAGCAGCCGCTCTCTCCCAAACCGAAACCAAAGTTACATCAGTGCGATTTCCCCGCCAAGCAAACGGCGCTGGGTATATCGGAGAAAGGGGAGCCTGTTCTACCCCTCACAGGGGCCTGGGATCGAAACACTAAATGCAGTTAAATAAACAAAAAAAAATACACAAGGGAAAGTTGGGCCAGGTATTGTTTAAAAAAAATCGATGTACTCGCAGTCTCTGTCTAGCCGGTTTGAATGATTAAAACAGCGACAAGACCTCTGGAATGGTAGATAAAACGATTGTCGGAACCCGTGTGAAGATCCGAACTCCAGTTGCAAGGGAGTCCCGGGAAACAGTGCACAGACCCGGGCGCCAGCTACAAGAAGGTCCCGGGAAACAGTGCACAGACCCGGGCGCCAGCTGCAAGGGAGTCCCGGGAAACAGTGCACAGACCCGGGCGCCAGCTGCAAGAAGGTCCCGGGAAATAGTGTAAAAACCTGGGCTCCGATTGCAAGAGAGTCCCGGGAACCAATGCAAGGTCCCCGGCGCCAGCACAATGGTTCCGGGAAACCTAATGGAAGGTCACCCTGGGCCGTCAAAGCAGGAGCCGCAATAGAGGCGGCGAACGCCGTGCGGGGGCCCCCCGATGCATCGGCCCTGCCGGCGTCACCATAGCCCGAGTGCGCGGCCCCCTCCCCAGCAAATACTCACTTCCTCGCATTTCAGCCATCTTGCTTTCCCATTCAAACATGGGGGCGCGTAACAGACGCTGTATTAGAATGTAAAACTCCTCCCTCCCTCCCGCCCGCCTGCCTGGAACTGACACAAAGAGTGCAATGCACTCTGAACGAGCGAGAGCTGCCGGAGGAGGCGCTGGAAACCAGACCCAAGGCCCCGGCCGGCTTGCGGACCGCTTCCTATTGTGTGCGTATCATTGTAACTTGAGAGGAGCCGGTTTGCGGTCCGGCTCCGGCTCCGACTGCGTGCGTCTCTTTGCGGATGCCGCAACCTGGGGGATTGTTGAGGTTGGGGGGAAACTAGTTCAGTGCACCGGTCGGTTTGCAGACCAGGAGCTCAGCCGCCGCCGCCGCCGCTACAACCCAGCAGACCTGCAAAAAAGCACAAGGCAGCGGCCGTGCAGGCCAACGTTTGCAGTTGCCGTGTCCCCGTCCGTAACGTGAACGTGTTTCGCCTGCGCTAAAATGCCCGGAGAGAGGGTATCGCTCTTCAATACTGGGGTTACTAAAAAAAAAGCCTCTTGCCGTGTCCCAGCACACACCGAGCCCTCTGCATTCATTTTCTTTTTTTTTGCGATTTTTAAAAATAATCACCTTTGTGTGTATAACCCCTACCCCCCCCCCCCCCCATGGCCTCCAACCGACTGGTGTCAATCATTCCCAAAAAAGGTCATACCTCTACACTTCCCCCTCCACCCCGCTCTCATTATCCTAAGCCTAACCGTTTGTGCAGATGCCTCTGTGTCATCCAGCACGAAAGCAGGCCCTTCGGCCCAACTGGACCATGATGGCCAAGTTGCCTGCCCAAGCTAGTCCTACTTCCCTGCGTTTGACCCATATCCCTCTGAACCTGACAGCCGAGGTTCGAGATCAGAGTTTTCCTGCTCCTGGATGAGCTGGCGAGCTCCACCTGCCTGTAGTGACTGGTTTTAAGGCGCCAGTAACCTGCCTTTGCCCCCTCTTGTCAGTAGAAACGGTTCCACAGGTCTTAGTAGCTAAGGCGCACGTGAAGGCCAGGAGCTGGCCTTGTTTGTCAGAGGCTGTTTGAGACACATGCCAATAGAGCATTTAATAGTTCATGGGAGCTTCTCCCCCCACTACCTCCTCTGGCTATAACCTTCAGGAACCAAATCCTGCCTATCCATGTACTTATCCAAATGTCTTTTAAATGTTATTATTGCACCTGCCTCTTGGCAGCTCATTCCATATTCTCGCCACACTCTCGTCTACATGAAGAAGTTGCCCCTCAGGTTCCTATTAAGTGTAATTTGTCCCATTTGCTCGCATTTGGCTTGTATCCCTCCACGTGGGTGCCAGAACGTGTTGCGACACCTGCAGGCTACCTCCAACACAATCCATTAGTCGTTCATGCAAACAGCGCACTTCACTGTACAGTATGTTCCGATGTACATGTGACAAAGCTCATCTTTATTTTTAAACCCTTCCATGTACTTGTCCAAATGTCTTTTAAGAATTGTTACTGTGCCCACCTCTACCACTTCCTCTGGCAGCTTGTTCCCCATACTCATCACCCTGTATCTGAAGAACTTGCCCCTCAGTCCCCTTTAAATCTTTCCTATCTCACCTTAGACCTGTGCCCTCTAGCTTTAGACTCCCTCACCCTGGAAGAAAAGACTTCGACCATCCGCGTCATCTAAGCCACTCATGATTTTATTAACATCTGTAAGCTGGCCTGTGATGGTCAACTGGCTGGAGTGTTCACTGAGATCTTTAACCACAGTCTGAGATACTAACCCACTTCACACAAGCTTCAATTATACCAGTGCCTAAGAGGACATGGTAACCTGCCTCAATGACGATCATTCAGTAGCACTTACATCACAGCAATGAACAGTTTTGAGAGGTTGGTGATGAAACATATCAACTTCTCTCCAATTTGCCATCTCATTGGCTCTTCACTCAACTCTGGAATGTCTGGACAACAGAGATGCATATATCAGGGTGCTCTTTATTGACTACAACTTCGCATTCAATACTAGCATCCCCTCAAAACTAATCAATAAGCTTCAAGACTTTTGCCTCAATACCTCCTTGTGTAATTGGGTCTTCCGATTAGCATCAACATATCCTCCACAATCTCCATCAGCACAGGAACCCCACAGGACTGTGTGCTTAACCCCCTGCTCTACTCACTCTATACTGTGTGGCTTAGCACAACTCCAATGCCACTTTCAAGTTTGCTGACACCACTGTCATCAGCTGAATCAAAGGTGGTGACCAATCAGCACATTGGAGGGAGATTGGAAATCTGGCTGAGTGGTGCCACAACAACCTCTTACTCAATGTCAGCAAGAACAAGGAACTAGTTATTGAGGAAAAAACCAGAGCTATCAGCCAGTCCTCATGAAAGGTAAATTCCTCAGTATAATTATTTTTGAGGACTTTTCCTGGGCCTAACACGCAAGAACAATTATAAAGAATGCACAGCAGCGCCTCTACTTTCTTAGGACTTTGTGAAAATTTGATATGACATCTAAAATTCTGACAAACTTCTATAGATGCATAGGACTGGAAAGGAAAAGAAAATAAAGGGACAAGTAGTGATTATGTTGTTGTTGATGCCCGACCAAGGCACACGTTTTGGTGGCAAAGTAGCATAACAATGCTGGAGACCTGGGTTCAATTCCTGCTACTGTCTGTAAGGAGTTTGTACATTCTCCCCGTGACCATGTGTGTTTCCTCCGGGTGCTCTGGTTTTCCCTCACATTTTGAAGACTTGCAGTTCAGAGGTAAATTGGTCTAGGGAGTGTAATTGGGTAGGATGGGCTCATTGGGCCAGAAGAGCCTGTTACCATGCGATATCGCTGAATAAAAAAGTCTGCTTCCTCTTTCAACTACGGCTGATTTTTTAAACCCATTATCCCATCCAATGTGTGAACCAACCTTTGTTCTGAGCAGGAAATTTTATTTACACAGCCTTCAAACCGCATGGCATTATATATTTTTTTGCAATAGGCACACTATGAATATTTGGAATGAAAATTGAAAAATCACATACATTTGATTTTGTTTATTAATTAAAGGGTATAATGAAGTACGGTGCAACTAAGAAAACCTTACACATGTAAACTTTCTTGAGGTGCGCCCAATTCCAGCTGTGTGGCAACAAAGGTTATGTGCCTGGGAGCATTTCAATGTCTGCAGTGCTGAGCAGCTAAGAGGGAACAGTGCTCTCATCTTACCACTCCCCTCCACCCCCATTACACTTAAAACTCCCTCTCTTAATAATCAATACTAGACTTTTGCTGCCCTCAGTGGCAATGGATTCACCACCCTTTGCTGAAGAAATTCCTCCTCCTGTCAGTGTTAAAGGGGCACCTCTTTATTTCTGTGGGTGTGTCCTCAAATCCTACAGTCTCCTACAGATAGAATCAACCTCTTCACATCCACTCTATCCAGGCCTTACAGTATCTGGTAGGTTTCGATGAAATCTTCACCTCCATCTTCCTTAACTCCATCGAGTACAGCTCCAGGGTCATCAAACACTTATTCATTGTTTGAAACTTTTTAGAGGGAAAATTTAGCAAAATGCCCTTATTTTTTCAATGTTTAGACAGTGCACAATAAAATTTCTTAAGGACTTATTCTGCATGTCAGTGGGTGTTTTATCATCCAGCCGTGCCCATTTCTTCTCAGATTTTACACAGTGTTCAATCTCAAGGGGACAAGAATGTAATCACCACACCTGAGGGTCACCAAGCTGCACATGACACAGTGGCCTCTATTGAAACTGTTTTATTGGAAGCATTCACTTTAAGACTGTGTATTTGTACATTACAACTGTATGACTGCTCCATCCACAACACATTCTTCTGGTGTTTTCCAGTCTGGCTCCTCACCACTCTGAGTTCCAGTGACGATATGATAACACCACAATCCCATCCACCACTTATGGCATAGCATCCCACGGTAGATTCAGTTGTAGCCAGGTCAGTACTACAAACCACACTTAATAGGATGAGAGGCGCCTTGACAAAGGAGTGGCATAGAAAGCGTGGACAACCAGTGCCTTTTCCCCAGGGTGGCAAGAGAATATAGAACCCTACAGCACAGTACAGGCCCATAACATTGTGTTAGCCTGTTAACCTACTCCGCGGTTAATCTAACCCTTCCCTCCTACATAGCCCTCCATTTTTCTATCATCTGTGTACCGATACCAGAGGATATCTGTTTAAGGTGAATGGAGGAAAAAAGTCTGAGGTAGGTTTTGTTTTTGCACAGAACACACTGGCAAGGCTAATGTGACAAGAACATTTGAAAGTCTCTGCAGAGAAGATTTACCAGGATGCTGTCCGATTTCTTATGAGGAAAGTATGAGAGCGCTAGGGCTTTTGTTTTTGGAGTTGAGGAGGATGAGAGACAACTTGATGGAGGAGTAGAAGATTATGACAGGCATAGATGGAACGGACAGCCAGAGACTTTCTCCTCCAGGACAGCAAAGGCTAATACAAGGACATCCTTCTAAAGGTGAGTGAAGAAAAGTATAGAGGGATGTCAAAGATAGGTCAGGGGTGATGGTAGAAGCAGATACATTAGGGACACGTAAAAGACTCTTGGAGGCACATGGATGGAGGGTTTGGGCTCTGTGAGAGGGAAGGGATAGATGGACCATGGAGTGTTTATATAGGACAGCACACCGTAGACTGAAGGGCCCATAGTGTGTTGTACTGTTATATGTACACGAAGCTTATATAGTACCACTTACTTTTGTAGTTATCATGGCAATGAAGAACAGCAGCACATAGAAATGCACTGGTATAAACTGTCAGGTTCAGAAACTGGCTCAGGAATGCCATAGCTTCTCCTTTTCTCATCTCTCGGCACATTTCCAAATAATTAACCCAAAGGTACAGAGACCCTTCATTGAATGTAATATTTTACTCTGCACAGAATTTATTCCTGATAAAAGGAGATCAGCCTCCCTGAACTAAATGACAGAACAAAACTTTATAAAGATTATAAAGGACTGATATCTTGTTTCAGACAATATTCAGTTAACATCAGAATGTTACAATATCACAACAAAAATGCCAATGAACTGAAACATTTAATTTTCTCTTTGTTGACACAACTTGACCTGCTGAATATTTCCAGTTTCCAGCATCTGCATATTTTGAGTTCAAGATCAAAGTAGGATCTACACTTTGACCACAGTCCACATTCTTTTTTAAAGAAACAGAACACTGTACATTTTATAAACAAACCCAGGATTGGTGGGTGTACAAAATGGATCCCTCAACAATTTGGATCACGAGCTTAAAGCAGCTCCTTTCTTGTCAGTCAGCTATGATGCAACTTCGATAGCGATTGCCTCTGAGATTCCTGTTTGCTGCTCAGTACACGTTACGTGAAGTGATCCATCCCTTCAAAGAAGAAAAGCTGGTGAGTAAGCGTCAAGTTAGAACATCAAAATGATTAAATATCAAAAGACTTGCACTCAGTGGCCACTTTATTAGTTACCTCCTGTGCCTAATAAAGTGGCCACTGAGTCGATGTTCGTGGTCTTCTGCTGCTGTAGCCCATCCACTTCAAGATTCAACATGTGTGTTCAGAGATGCTCTTCTGTACACCACTGTTGTAACATATGGTTATTTGAGTTACTGTTACCTTCCTGTCAGCTTGAACCAGTCTGGCCATTCTTCTCTGACCTCTCATTAATAAGGTGATTTCAGAACTGGAACTCACTGTTTTTTTCTGTTTTCCCCACACCATTCTCTGTAAATTCTAGAGACTGTTGTGCATGAAGATCCCAGGAGATCAGCAGTTTCTGAGATACTCAAATCACCCCAACTGGCACCAACAATCATTCCATGGTCAAAGTCACTTAGATCACATTTCTCCCCTATTCTGATATTTGGTCTGAACAACAACTGAACCTCATGACCATGTCTGCATGCTTTTATGTGTGCTCACTGTCTTTCTGATTCCAGTAAGTGAAACTACACTGTACATACATTATTTCTACTTTATATAGGCTGTGTATTTTTATGTGTTATTTGGTATAATTTGGCAGCTTTATAGCTTAAAGGTTACTGGAAAGGGTGCTTCTGCCAAGAGTGCTTACACTGAGTGTTTCTGGCGAGAGTGCTTGCGTGAGAGTTTCGCTACGGTGGACAGTACTGCAATGATTGCAGATAGGCTGTGTATTTATCAGATCATTCCTGCTTTTACTATATATTACTACCATTTTAGGTTTTATGTGTTATTTGGCATGATTTGGTAGGTTTTTTTTGGGTCTGCGAACGCTCACAGATTGTTCCCATATAAATAATTGGTATTTGCTTCTTCACTTTATGACATTCCGGCTTACAAACCATTTCATAGGAATGCTCTACCTTCGGATAGCGGGGGAAACCTGTATTGTGTTTGAGTCATAAAAATATTTAAAAACCTACAGGACAATACAGGCCCTTCGGCCCACAAAGCTGTGCCAAACACACCCTTACCGTAGAAATTACCTAGGGTTACTCATAGCCCTCTATTTTTCTGAGCATGTACCTGTCCAGGAGTCTCTTAAAAGACCCTATCATATCCGCCTCCACCACCGTTGCCGGCAGCCCATTCCAGGCACTCACCGCTCTCTGCGTAGAAAACTTACCCCTGACATCTCCTCTGTACCTACTTCCAAGCACCTTAAAACTGTGTCCTGTTGTGTTAGCCATTTCAGCCCTGGGAAAAAACCTCTGACTATCCACACGATCAATGCCTCTCATTATTTTATACACCTCTATCAGGTCACCTCTCATCCTCTGCCACTCCAAGGAGAAAAAGCCGAGTTCACTCAACCTATTCTCATAAGGCATGCTCCCCAATCCAGGTAACATCTATGTAAATCTCCTCTGCACCCTTTCTATGGTTTCCACGTCCTTCCTGTAGCAAGGCAACCAGAACTGAGCAAAGTACTCCAAGTGGGGTCTGACCAGGGTCCTATATAGCTGCAACATTACCTTCGGCTCCTAAACAATCCCACGATTGATGAAGGCCAATGCACTGTATGCTTTCTTAACCACAGAGTCAACATGCGCAGCAGCTTTGAGTGTTCTATGGAATTGGACCCCAAGATCCCTCTGATCCTCCACACTGCCAAGAGTCTTGCTATTAATGCTATATTTTGCCATCATATTTGACCTACCAAAATGAACCACCTCATAGTTATCTGGGTTGAACTCCATCTGCCACTTCTAAGCCCAGTTTTTCATCTTATCAATGTCCCGCTATAATCTCTGACAGCCCTCCACACTATCCACAACATCCCCAACCTTTGTGTCATCAGCAAATTTACTAACCCATCCCTCCACCTCCTCATCCAGGTCATTTATAAAAAATCACGAACAGTAGGGGTCCCAGACCATATCCCAGAGGCATACCACTGGTGACCGACCACCCATGCAGAATATGACCCGTCAACAACCACTCTTTGCCTTCTGTGGGCAAGCCAGTTCTGGATCCACAAAGCAATGTCCCCTTGGATCCCATGCCTCCTTACTTCCTCAATAAACCAATTGGAATTATGTTGTAGCTGTACATTTCTGAACGGTCTATGAACCCATGAACAGTGCTTCATTCTATGCTTCTTTTGCACTATTTATTTTGTAACTGTACTACCGCTGCTGCAAAACAATAAATTTCGCATCATACAAGACAGTGATAATAAACCTTATTCTGATAAAACTGGTTAGGCCACATCTGGAGCATTGTATTGTTCTGGTCACCCCCATTACAGAAAGGATGTCAAGGCTTTGGAGACGATGCAGAAGAGGCTTGTTAGAATGCTGCCTGGTTTAGAGGGCATGTGCTACAATGAGAGGCTGGACAAACTTGGGTTGTGTTCTCTGGAGCGGTGGAGGCTAAGGGGAGATCTAATAAGAGATTTAGAAGATTATGAGAGGCATAGTAGTGTTAACAGTGAGTATCTTTTACCCAGGAATGAAATGTCGAATACCAGGGGACGTGCATTAAAGGCGAAGGGCGGTAATTTCAAAGGAGATGTGTGGGGCAGTTTTTTTAAAAATGTACAGAGAGTGTTGAGTGCCTGGAATGCACTGCCAGCGGTGATGGTGACGGCAGATACAATTAACGTGTAGACAGGCACATGAATATGATGTTTTTCTTGTGAATGTTATGTCTCTGATGTGACGTGCCTGTGTTGCTGCAATAACAAAAACAACCTGACTTTGATGTTGACCCTGGGTTTGCAGGCTTTAAACCTGAACTTAAGGGTAGATAAATAAAATCTCCCATTTTTGTTTCCAAATCATCACACCGACCAACCCTTTTCTCTCGCAAGAATCTTCAAGACACGTACCTTTTCATGGTAAGTATAGCTAGGATTTCATGGTTGCTGCTTTCTTTCAGTTGTAAATCTCTGAGGACAACCTAGTCAATAAAACAAAGAAGGGAGAAAGTAGTTGCTAATGTGTTCTAAATGAACAATTCACAAAATTACATTAGGTTTCCAAGGTGTATAACAGATTTCACCTCTGTCATTTGTAATTCAAGCCAGAACTTTGACCATTTATTCCCCTCCATAGATGCTGCATGACCTGCTGAGATCCTCCAATATTTTGTATGCGTTGCTCTAGATGACCAGCATTTGCAGAATCTCTTATAACAAGGATGTCAGGATCTGAGGGGTTCTGACAGTTGTCTCTCAATCCCAGCCGCTGCCAACAAACAGCGTGAGACCCTTCCACAGTAACTCATGGCATAGGAACTGCAGGGATGGAAGACAGCTCTGCTCTGTGCATCTACCATTAAAGCCCTCAGACTAGTGTATTCGACCTATCCCCTTATTATACCTTCTGCACCCTTCCTTTCCAGTCCCAATGAAGGGCCTCAGCCTGAAATGTCAACTGTTTATTCCCTTCCATAAATGCTGCCTCACCTGCTGAGTTCCTGCAGAATTCTGTGTGCCGCTCAGCTTGTTAACAGTAAATTGGTTTATTATTGTCACACCAAGATACAGTGAAAAGTGTTGTTTTGGACACCAGTAGTACAGATAATTTCTTTACAATGGTACACTGAGGTAATGGAAGGTAAAGCAATATCAGAATGCAGAATAAAGAGTTTTTTTTTGTTTTTTTAAAATTATTTATTTATTACATTTTTAGAGAATTACATAGAAAATGAAATATTAGAATAATGAAAAAATAATAATATTGACCCTCCCCCTCCCCCCCTTAAACCCTTATCTAAAGAGAGAAAAAAAAGAAAGAAAAGAAAGAAAGATTGCCTGAATATCGGAGGATCCCCATATGCTCCATGGAGTTCAAACTAATTTTAAATTTTATTTTTATTTTTCCCAATTACTTTGTAATTTTATCTTCAAAGGACCTATATATTTAGTCCTATCTTTTGTAGATATGGGTGCCAAATTTTCAAAAATATATCATATTCATTTCTTAGATTATAAGTAATTTTTTCAAGTGGAATACAGCTATATATTTCATTATTCCAACAATCCATAGTTAAATATAAGTCAGATTTCCAAGTAACTGCAATAACTTCTTTGGCTACTGCCAATGCAATTTTTATAAATTTTTTCTGATACTTATTCAATTTAAGTTTCGGTATTGTCCCTTCAATGTCTCCTAATAAAAATAATATTGAGCTAAGTGGGAGTTGTACTCCAGTAATTTGTTCCAATAAAAGTCTTAGATTTATCCAAAATGGTTGAATTTTAAAACAAGACCAAGTAGAATGTAAAAAAGTACCAATTTCTTGATTACATCGAAACATTGGTCAGACATATTTGAATTTAATCTATTTATTTTCTGTGGCGTTATATATAATTGATGCAAAAAATTATATTGTACTAATCTAAGTCAGACATTTATTGTATTTATCATACTATCAAAACATAATCTTGACCAGTTTTTCCATCAATTTTAATATTCAAATCAGATTCCCATTTTTGTCTTGATTTATGAATTCCTGATTTAATTGTCTGTTTTTGAATCAAATTGTACATACAAGATGTACATTTTTTAATTTTTCCTTTTTGAATTAATATTTCTATTTCATTAGCTTTTGGCATTAACATCGTTTGACCCAGCTTATCTCGTAAATAGGCCTTTAATTGAAAATAACAGAAAAGGGTGTTATTTGATACTTTGTTTGTTTTTAATTGATCAAACAACATCAATATACCTCCTTCAAAACAATCACCTATGTATTTAATCCCCTTTTGAAACCAATTATGTATAAGCAGAATAAAGTGTTAAAGTTACAGAGAATGTGCAGTGCAGACAAACATTAAGGTGGAAGGGTTATGATGAGGTAGACTGTAGGATTGAGAGTCTATCTTATCATTCAGAAGTCTGATATCAGCAGGATAGAAGCTGTCCTTGAGCATGGTGGTACAGCTTTCAGGCTTCTGCATCTTCTGCCCGATGTGAGAGGGGAGAGGAGAGAATGTCTGTCTGGCTTGGGATGGGTCTGTGATTATGTTGGCTGCTTTGCTTAGCCAATGAGAAATGCAGATAGGAAATGCATGATGCATAAATAAAAAATGGACATGCAAGAAATGGTGAAAATAATGCAGGGTAGATCTTATGTTATTAATAATGTTGAGGACTTCATGTTGTCTGTACAAAAGTAAGCAAAGAGACTTAAGGGCTCAATTGACAGACAAACCAAACCACACAGTTTATAGACTGGTAAACTAACACACACCTGTGCCACTTTGTCCCTCACTGCTTCGCATCCCTTTCCGCCAGACTGGTAAAGCTCGAGACACACAGATGGCGTGGTCCCTGGCGCCTGGAATGCATGCTGTCTTCTCGCTGGGAGTGGAGTACCCGATGGAAACACGACGGTGTAGGTGTCAGAGCCAGTCACGTCAGTCTCCTGTACACAACACACGGGGTTAAAGGCAACAGTAAGTGAAGGTGCAACTCTGTAAAACTTATGAGAAAGATGTACCTACATTGTAGAGATTCAACAGAAAGTTAACTAATAATGCAAAGAGTCGTACTGCACACGAACAGGCCCTTTAGCCCATCAAATCCACTCTGACCTTTTGTCCATCTATACCAATTCCCATTTGCACTCAGACCCTATCCTCCAGTGCCCATCTAAGCTGATAAACTGGAGAAATATACAGAAGTCATGTTGCTCAGCAACCCTGGTAAAGAAAAAAGACTGAAAAATCAAGTGGCAGACTGAGAAAAATTTACCCGCATTTGAGGGTTCCAGATATCAATCACTCTGAGTAAAGAACTTTTCCCCTCAGAGCTTCTTCCTTTCGCCTAAAAACTTTTCTCTTACATTTTAATACCTCACCATGGGACAAAAGATTCTGACTACCCATCCCATCTGTACGTCCCATAGTTTTACATGCATCCTATCACATCACCCCTCGGCCTCCTTCACTCTAATCACTGCCCATAATTAAAACGTCCAAATCCAGCCACATCCTGGTGAATGTCTCTGCACTCTCTCCATCACGACCACATTGTTTAGTGAGGTGACAAGTGCTGCACACACAATATTACATGATGCAGCATAACCTCCCAACTTTTACATTCTACGCCCTGACCTATCAAAGTGACAAAAGTCACTGACCTTTCATGAATGTTCATCATTAATCATAGATTTTCTAGTTCTAAGGTTAAGGCAGCATAATGGCTAATATAATGCTTTTACAGTACCAGCAACCCAAGTTTAAACATGTCACTGTCTGTAAAGAATTTGCACTCTCTCCCAGTGCCTGCAAGATTTCCTTGGGGTGCTCCAGTTTCCTTTAACATTCCAAAGACGTTAGTGTTAGTAAGTTGTGGGCATGTTATGTTGCATGGTAACACTTGCTGGCTGCCCCCAGAACATTCTTGAACTGTGTTGGTTATTGACACAAATCATACATTTCACTCTATGTTTCGATGTACATGTGACAAATAAAGCTACTCTTTCTTACAGCTCTGAATACACAAGGGGCTTGCAATGGGAAATTAGACTTTACTACCTTAGCGAGGATGTCTCGGGCTGAGCACTCCGCTATGAGAGCCTCCTCCTCCAATGCAACGCTCTCCTTCCCCGACAGCAAGGCTGCCTCAGTTGCAGCACCAACTGCAATCACTTCATCGGGAGGGATGGAGTTCAGTAGATCGGCGTCTCGGAACAAGTCCTGAATCATCTGCTGCAGTTTTGGAATGCGGGCCGAGCCCCCACAGAGCACAACCTATAGAAAAACAAAATACATTTGACCCTCTGATGAGAACAATGAGAAAAACATGGATTTTGGTTTGCAGAATAGCTTAGAATAATCTATCTACCATTCAGCTGGATTTAAGGAGCTCTGACTTTTTAAAATATATATAATTTATTTTGAGATACAGCACGATAACAAGCCCTTCCTGCCCAATAAGCCACACCACCCAATTTTACCCATGGAACCAATTAACTTACTATATCCATAACTAAAAGGCCAAACTGAATCTTCAAGTTTAATTGTGATTCAACTATACACATGAATACAGCCAAACAACACTTCTCTGGTCCAAGATGTAAAACACAATATCTATAGTCACACACAGCATGTATAGCAGATATAATTATGATAGTAGAAAAACAAGGTTACAGAAGTAATGATAATTTCAAACATTTTTGTAATTATATGTTTTGTTCTGCTATCATAATTTGCAACAATCCTGAAGAAGGGTCTCGGCCCAAAACATCAACTGTTTGCTCATTTCCACAGATGCTGCCTTGCCTGATCTCCTCCAGCATTTTGTATATGTTGCTCTGGATTTCCAGCATTAGCAAAATCTCTATGTAATTTGTAACTGTATGTTTTTCTCCTATCCACAAGTCTTTGGAATGTGGGAGGAAACCCACGTGGTAAATGTACAAACTCCTTACAGACAGTAGCAAGAATTGAACCCCAATCACTGGCGTTGTAATAGCATTACACTAATCAGGACCGTGGTACCCCATAACTGGAAGACCAAACTGAAACTTAAGAGGCAAATGCCTAATTCTATCCTGACTCTGCCAAACAAGATTGGAAATAATTGTCAGGCGACGCAGCAGCGTAGCGATTAACATGATGGTATTACAACTTGGACCACTGGGGTTTGGAGTTCAATTCCAACACTCTCTGTAAGGAGTTTGTACATTTTTCCTAGTGACTGTGAGAGCTTACTCCAGGTACTTCAGTTTCCTCCCACATTCCAAAGATGTACCGGTTGATTGGTCATTGTAAATTGTCCTGCGATTAGCCCAGGGTTAAACTGGGGGTAGCAGGGTGGCGAGGCTCAAAGGGCCCATTCCACACTGTACCCTTAAATAAGTAAATTACATTTGCCTTCAAAGTATCAACATGAAACAAAGTAAACCTATAAAGGTCTAACCTCCACACGAGGAAATGCAGCGTGAAAACACTAACGTTCAAAGTTTGTGTTAATTTCTGAGAGGTGGTCATTTATTAGATCATCCCAGAAGGACCTCTCTGCAATCTAAGCAAATGCTTACAGGCAGTCCCCGGGTTCTGTTCCTAAGTCCGATTTGTATTTAAGTTGGAACAGGTACATCCAGTATTATTTAGCGTCAGTTAGTCAAATGTTTGTTTTAATATATAGTATATATTTCACCTTTCTATGCATATAAAACACTTAAGAAATTTATGTATTTCAATAATTAAACCACTGTGTTGCTTAGTAGTAATTGTAACTTTTATCGGGGCGGGGCCTTTCACATGGTCCATTATTCTCACTTTATCCTTTAAAATTGT
Source organism: Hemitrygon akajei (assembly GCF_048418815.1). NCBI lineage: Eukaryota > Metazoa > Chordata > Chondrichthyes > Myliobatiformes > Dasyatidae > Hemitrygon > Hemitrygon akajei. The sequence goes on along the minus strand of NC_133137.1, from coordinate 79,801,909 downwards.
TCCGATCGCTTTATTATTTCCACTTTATTTTCAATCGTGATCGTTTTCCGTCAACAGAACAGAAACACAGAGGATTCAGCAGCAGCCACGGGTGGCAGGTCCTGAGCTGAGCTCTCCCAGGTCCTAAAGTCCACCCACACTGAACCAGATTAAGTGGGACAAATGAGGGCGGTGCTGACTGGAAAAGGGGGGGTCAGGGTGAATCTTGCTAAGAAAAATTTAAGCCAAATACAAAGTTACACACTCAACACAGTGTTAATGGTAGTGTGATCCGACTTAAAATGGTGGACGGCATTCTCCTTCCTTCAGTCAATGTATTTTTAATATAATAGGCTTTATGGCAAGCCGCTCATAAGTATGAGTTGTTCGTAAGTTGGACATTCATAACTCGGGGACTGCCTGTATTCAGGTATTTCTCAATCATACCCTTTCAAATGTTGAGTTCCAGAGGCCCGGGATTTGGAGCTTGTTGATTAGAACTGAAGGTATGATCGTGTCGAACACTGAGCTGTAATCAATAAACAGCAGCCTGATGTAGGTATTGCTATAGTTTGGGTGTTTGAAGGCTGAGTGGAAAGCCAGTGAGATTGCATTCGCTGTAGACCTATTGAGGTGATAGGCAAATTGCAATGGGTTCAGGACCTTGCTTAGGCAGAGGTTGATTTTAACTATGATCAGCCTCTCAAAGCATTTAATCACAGTAGTTGTGAGTGCCACTGGGTGACAGTCATTGAAGCAGCTCACCCTGCTCTTCTTGGGCATTGGTACAATTGTCACTCTGTTCTAACAAATGGGACCCTGCAACCGCAGCTGTGAGAGACTGAGGATGTCTTTCGAACACTCCTACCAGTTGGGTGGCACAGGTTTTCAGAGCCCTACGGGGCACACCATCAGGGCCTGCCACTTTGCAAGGGTTCACCCTCTTGAAAGATGTTCTGACATCATCTGTGACAGAGATCACAGGGTCACCATATGCTGCAGGAATTCACACAAGCGTGCATCAAAGGCATTGGAGCTCGTCTGGGAATGGAGCGTCACAGCTATTCATGGAGGTACGTTTAGTTTTGTATGAAGTAATGGCCTGCAAGCCCTGCTAGAACTGACATGTAACAATTCTGTCTCTAATCTCAATTGGAATTGTTTTTTTTGCACTTAAAATAGCCTTCTATAGGTTGTATCTGGACTTCATGTATAGTTCTGGATCATCTGTCTTGAATGCATTCAAAACCAGTGATCCAGAACTGTACAAGTTATCCAGGTATGACCTGTGGAAGGTTACTTTAAGAGCTGGCCCTCAGCAGACAAAGAATCTCCTGATTTATAAACAGCTTTTGGTTTGGGTATGTCCGGTATGTTCTTGAAAGCACACACTCGTCCACACAGGTTTTGATGAAGTCGATGACAACTGTAGCGTATTCATTCAGATTCAAAGATGAATCCCTGAATATTGTCCCATCCACCAACTCAAATTAGTCCTGTAAGTACTCTGCCACCTCCCTTGATCACACCTTCTTGGTCCTCACCATCGGTGCTGCAGTTTTAGTCTCTGGCTAAATGTTGGGAGTAGAAGGACCGCCAGCTGATTGGACATTCCAAAGCGTGGGCATGGGATGGCATTGTGATCGTTCTTAATGGTGGTATAACAGTGGTCACGTGTGTCAGCTCCTGATTCCACAGGCATCAGAGACTTGTTCAAGCTGGCATGGTTGAAATCCGCCACAATGATAAGGAAGGCATCAGGGCATGCAGTTTCGTGCCTGCTCATCACTATGCTCAGCACCTCCAGTGCCTTCTGGACGTTGGCCTGAGATGCAATGTACACTGTTACCAGGATTACGGTGGAATACTCCCTTGGCAGATAAAAGCACGACATTTTACTGCTAGATGTTCCAATCGATTAAGTAGGACTGAGACTGAACCAACATGTCTGTGCACCACGACGAGTTAATCATACAGCATACTCCACCTCTTCCGCCTCTAAAAACTGTCCTGTCTTTGTGGGGAATGGTGAAGGCATCAAACTACAATGGCGTCCAAAATGGCAGGGGACAGCTATGTTTCCGTGAAGCTAAATATACAACAGTCCCTGATGCGTCTCTGGAATCTGCCTTATATATACTCAATTACTTGGCCTCCACAGATTAACCAAATTCCTCAAAGAAATTCCTCATTTTTGTTCTACATAGACATCCCTCTAATCCGAGGCTATGCCCTCTGTTCCTAACTCACCTAGAAGAGGCACCATCTTCTCCACATTCACTCTATCTAGCCCTTTCAATATTCAATAGGTTTCAATGCAATCCCCCCTCATGCTTCTAAACTCCAGCAAGTACAGTCCCAGAGCAATCTTGTGGGGTATCACAGCCAACAAACTGCAACTAGAGGGCATAGGTAAAAGGGGAAAGAACAGGGTGGTGAGTATATGGAATGGGCTGCCAGAGGGAATGGCCGAGGTCGGTACAATAGTTTTGTTTAAGAAGAACTTAGACAGGTACGTGGAGGAGCGAGGCTTGGAAAGATATGGGCTGAATGCAGGAAATTGGGACTAGCTGGGTGGGCACTGTGGACAAGTTGTGCTGAAGGAGCTGTGTCTGTGCTGTATTCTTCTCTAACTCTGTGACTAATCACAGCAACGTTGAAGGGTAGAGAGAATGTTTATTCTGGTGAATGAGACCCCAGTTGGGTGTGCAGCTTTGTCCTGGATGTGCTGGGCAAGTACAGAGTATTACATAGCGCTTCGGACAGGGTGTCCCAAAGTAAACCGTTCACATCAGGAAGCCCAGCATCTGAACCGCTCTTCAGATTTACATAATACATCAAAACATACAGTGAGATGCACCATTTGTGTTAACAAGCACAATATATAATCTCTAATATATTAATATATATCATAATAACTGACTCAAAGCAATTGACCCTTTTCAACCGTTCAAGCTGAAGAAATTAACTGTTGCACATGAAACTTCCTAATTTCACCAGAAATACTGTTTGCTTCAGTAACTGTCTTGCACTTGACCTACTTAAAGGCAGAGGTTAAGCAAAAAATTTACAACTACCATGGATATTTCTCCATAACTTATAAAAAGGCCTCATACATGCATAGAGGAATCCTGGTTTCAAAAGTAAGCTAGCTGGCATTTTGGGTCAATTCCTTTTCAAAATGCTGAAATACCTTCCCTTCAATGACAAGACCATACACTAATTTGGAAAAATGTTTCCTTGTAGTGGAGTTAGGAAGCACAGATACATCATGTGCTGTTAAAACTCATCAGGAGAAGAAATTCTTTAAAATTTTATCCACCATCACAGTAGGAATACAGCAAACAGCAAGAACCAAGCAGGAACTATTTTGTTCATTGCAAGTCATTTTACCTTGCAAGTGCTTTATTTTACCAAAGGGCATTTAAATTGGGTGCGCATGTCACTTGTCTGTGTTAACAAGCAGCAAAATGACACATTCAAACAATTTCTTAAAAAAATGTTTAAATCTTGGCTCAAGAATTTAGCTTTGTTTAATGAAATAACCACGGTGTTATTTTCCGGTAAAGGAGGTGAAGGCAGGAGAATGGGACTGAGGGGAACAATCAGCCATGATAGAATGGTGAAGCAGATCTAAATCTTAAGGGACATACCCTCTTCTTGTTACCACCATCAGGGATGAGGAACAGAATTTTGAAGACCAAGACTCAACGATTTAGGAACAGCTTCTTCCACCCCAGCCTCAGATTCCTGAACAGTCCAACAACTGTTCAGAAACCAACAGTAATGCTGCAGGTGCCATGGTAGCATAGCAGTTAGCTCGCTATTACAGCTCGGGCATTCCGGAGTTTGGAGTTCAATTCCGGCACTGTTCTGTAAGGTGTGACTGACTATACGCCCTCCCTGTGGAATGCATGGGTTTTCTCTGGGACCTCTGGTTTCCTCCTTCATTCAGAAGACGTACCTAGTAGGTTAACTGGTCATTGTAAATTGTCCCATGATTAGACTAGGGTTAATTGAGGTTGTGGGGTTGCTGAGGTTCGAAGGGCTATGAGGGCTATGAGGGCTATGAGGGCTTACTTCACACTATAATCACTGAATAAAATTTAAAATAAACAGATGAACACTATTTTGTCCTTCCGTTTCTGCACTAAATTTATTTCTGTTTATATAGTAATTTTATATCTTTGCCCTATACTGTTGCCTCAAAACAACAAATTTCACATCATACTATTTAGTAATAATAAACTTGATTCTGACAAAGAACATTAATCTCTAAATTTCTATTTTATTTACCATACCAAATAAGATGACTGTCACAGACAATTGCCAACTTTAATCCAAACTTTCAAATTTATGTATTTACAAACCTTAGAAATATCACTTTGAGAAAGCCCTGCTTCTTCTACGAGCTTCTCGATAGGTTGTATACTTTGGCTAAACAGTGTAGCACACAGAGATTCAAATCGTGCCCTAGAAGTAAATTGCATACTTTAATACAAAGGCAGTCTATTATACAAAATAGATACCAGATTCAGCAGTGTAGAGCAGTCTTGTGGAACAGATAGTCATTAGCTCAAAAATGAACACAGGCACTCCAGGAAAAGCGCTGTGAAGGACATTACAGAAATTAAAACCAATTTTTTTTTTTTTAAAACAAAAAATGTGTTCTCTCCTTCCCACCACCTCCAAATGGGAGACTGCTTTTAGGATACTGCCAAAGAACCAGCAAACTTCAGGCTTTAAAGAAAAATGTACGTAGAACACTGAACACAACATCACAGTACAGGCCCTTCTGCCCACAACGTAATGCCGATCTTCAACCTACTCTAAGAGCAATTTCTCCCCAAATAGCCCTTCATTCTTCTATCATCTACGTGCCTATCTATGAGTTTTTTTAAAACGCCCCTAATGTATTTGCCTCTACCACCACCCCAGGCAGTTGGTTCCATGCATCCACCACTGTGTAGGAAAACATGCCTCAGCCATCCATTCTATACTTCCCTCCAATCACCTTAAAATTATGTCCCCCTCCCTTGTACTCGCCATTTCCACCCTGATAAAAAGTCTCTGGCTATCCACTCAATCAATGCATCTTGTACATCTATCAAGTCACCTCCCATCCTCCTTCACCCCAAAGGAAAAAACTCAAGCTTGCTCAACCTATCCTCATAAGACATGCTTCTAATTCAGGCAGCATCCCAATAAACCTCCTCTGCACCCTCTCTGAAGCTTCCACATCCTTCATATAATGAGGTGAACAATACTGAACTGATTCCACTTTCAAGGGCTCTACAACACATGTTCTCAATATTATCTATTATTTATTATTTTGTATTTGCAGTTTGTCTTTTCCATATTGGTTGTTTACCAGTCTTTGTTCGTGTGCAAGTTTTTCATTGATTCTATTATGTTTCTTCGTATCTACTGTGAATACCCACAAGAAAATGAATCTCAGGGTAGTATATAGTGACATACGTGTACTTCAATAATAAATTTACTATGAACTTTGACCAGAACTAAACACAATATTCTGTGGTCTAACCAGGGTTTTATAGAGCTGCAACATTACCTTAAGGATCTTGAATTCCATCCCACGACTAATAATGGCCAACGTATTATATTATTATATTTTCGTATTCAATATAAAACAACCTAGCACAGGAAGTGGGCAGTTAGCCCAGTAAACTGTGACCGTTAGCTGTAGGATGAAAACTTAATTCAGAGATGGAAATACCCAACAGCTCTCACACCAAGGTCCAATATCACATCTTGTGGTGTATCACAACAAACAGCAACTTTACAGTTTTCTCTCTCCACAGATCTTTTTTTCCAGTACGTCATAAACACAAGGGATTCTGCAGATTAGCATACACTCCTGATTTGCTGAGTTCCTCCAGCATTTTGTGTGTGTTACTCTGGATTTTCAGCATCTGTAGAATCTGTTGTGTTTATGAGTTACTGCTCCATTGTGAACTCTCTTCGAGGTATACCTGCAATAGTTCAAATCTTTTCTTCAACAGTTTAGTGAGGCCCTCTCTTACTGCACTCCCTCTGATTGCCCTGTGACTCTTTGACCAACTGCTCACCCAGACTCCCCATCTACCCACATCCCCTCTCACCCATCATCTGTCAGCTTGTACTCCTCCCCTACCCCCATCTTTTTATCTTGGCTTCTTCCCCCTTCCTTTCCAGTCCTCATGAACGGTTACGACTGTTTATTCCCCTTCATAGATGCTCCTGGCCTGACGAGTTCCTCCAGCATTTTCTGATTTCCAGTGTTCTCTTTACTTTTGGATTTCCAGCAACTACTATTTCTGGTTCTCACAATTCAAACAAGTTTTTTTTTAAATCTCTAAGGGCTCTCATTCACCCAATAGCTAAAAAGCTCTGAAAGCTCAGTGTCACCCAGACAGATTTAGACTCTATCCTTTTATAGACATCTTCTACAAAAAAGAGTGGATATGGCCAGTCCATCACCAGTAAAACCCTCCCCACAACTGAGCACATCTAAATGGAGCACTGTCGCGGGAAAGCAGGATCAATCTTCAAGGACCCCCACCACCCAGATTATGCTCTCTTCTCGCTGTTGTCATCAGGAGGACGATACAGGAGTCTCAGGAACTACACCACCGCAGGTTCAGGGACAGTTATTACCCGTCAACCATCAGGCTCTTGAACAAAGGCGATTAACTTCACTTGCCCCATCACTGAGTTCTTCCCACAACCTATGCACTCGCTTTCAAAATTCTTCATCTCATGTTCACAATATTTATTGCTTGCTTATTTATTATTTCTTTCCTTGTATTGTGAATGCCCACAAGAAAATGAATCTCAAGGTGGCATATGGTGACATGTATGTACTTTGATAATAAATTTACTTTACTTTCTTCCCTCCAAATGTCCTTGTTCTACATTTAAAGCACACTTGTTTTATCATGTTTGTTGCTAAGACGAGAGGACTTTGAGATGTTAACTCTGTTTCTCACATCACGGATCCTCACTGACCACTGAGTACTCCCCGCATTTCCCATTTTTACATTTGTACACATACCTGGATACAGCACATTCAAAGTCCAAACCTTCATGAAGTGAATCTACAAAACAGTTTGCACTTCCCAAAGTTGACAAGGCATGCTTAGCAACTTCAGCACTATTTATAAGCTTCATCATGGCTCTTGGACTTTCCTTTATATTCTGTTTAAATAACCTATTGAAAAAGAGAGTTCCGGAATCAGGATTAGATTTATTATCACTGACATTATGTCAAGAAATGTATTGTTTTGCAGCAGCAGTACAATGCAGTACATAATATATTCTTTCATTATGTGCCATGTCACACAATGTAGGTGATCTTGGTCTTTAAATGACCATGATTATTCTTGGCAAATTTTTCTACTGAAGTTGTTTGCCAGTGCCTTCTTCTGGGCAGTGTCTTTACAAGACGGGTGACCCCAGCCATTATCAATACTCTTCAGAGATTGTCTGCCTGGCGTCAGTGGTCACATAACCAGGACTTGTGATATGTACCGACTGCTCATATAACCATCCACCGCCTGCTTCCATGGCTTCATGTGACCCTGATTTGGGGCAGGGGCTAAGCAGATGCTACACCTTGCCCTAGGTGACCCGCAGGCTAGCAGAGAGAAGGAGCACCTAACACTCCCACCCCACCACTCTAAAATATAGTATAAGTTTTAATAAAAAATATTTTTATTTACTTAGAAATAGAGCATGGAACAGGCCCTTCTGGCCCAATGAGCCACACCACCCAGCAATCTACCTATTTAACCCTAGCCTAATCACAGGACAATTTACAATGACCAATTAATCTACTAACCAGTACGTCCTTGGACCATGGCAGAAAACCGAAGCACCCGGAGGAAACCCATCGATTCACAGGGAGAATGTACAAACTCCTTCCAGACCACATTGGGATTATAAATAAAAGATAAATAAGTATTTCAGAAAGAGAAAAAAAATAGTGAGGTAGTGTTCGTGGGTTAATTGATCATTCAGAAATCTCATGGCGGAGGGCAGATGATGTTCCTAAGCTGCTGAGTGTATGTTTATTTTAAGATCCGGCAGAAATGTTGAGAGTATCGCCAAACTGCAGAGAGTTGTGCACACGGCTCAGCACATCACAGGAGCCAGTCTCCCCTCTGCCTACACTTCTCACTGCCTCAGAAAAGCAGCCAACATAGACCCCCATCCAAACCAGACATTCTTTTTTCTCCCCCCCTTTCATCGAACAGAAGATACAAAAGCCTGAAAGCAGGTACAAGCTCTAAGACAGCTCTATCCCTCTGTTATCAGACTCTTGTTTGATAAGATGGATTCTTGGCCTTACAATCTACTTTGTTATAACTGTGCACTTTATTTGCAATGCACCTTTTCAGCAGTTTTTACACTTTATTCTTCATTGTTATTGTTTTCCCTTATTCTACCTCAAAGCACTGTGTGATAATACGATCTGCATGAACAGAAAACAAGTCAAGCTTTTCACTGTATCTTGGTACATCTGACAATAATAGACCAATAAACGTGTCCTGGAATGCTAAGTGCACTCTTACCTCTGAAATTCTGATGCTAGATACTGCGCCAAGGTTTCTGTGAAACATTCTCCTCCTATGCTGTCATCAGCGTGAGAGGCAAGGACCTGGTACATGCCACTATTAACTTCTACTACTGTGATAGAGAGGGACGAACCTCCAAGCTTGTAAACAAGTACATTACTGTAAATAGAAAGGGAAAAAAACAACTTGAAACATGAATAATAAAAATGTCAGGCTTCAAATATTTAACCACGAGCCAAAATCTACAACTGGGATTGGGTTTATTACGGTCACTTCAGCTTATACTCAAGGCCCTCCGTTATTCGGGGTTGACCATGGATGTCATGTCCCAGCTGTCTACGTGATTCACAGTACGATATGGACAGCAAGCTGTTGCCCATGTAGCAGGCTCCCCCCCTCTTCACCCAGCTGATGGACCCAAAGGAACTGCAGAGACCGATACAGTTTGGCTCTAGCCGCTTCGGGTGTGCTAGGAGCAGCCAGCACGTTTAGCCCACATAGCTTTTCAAGATTTCGACCATCCCTCACAATCATAAACACTATTTGCAGATATTATAAAAAGTACCTCTTTCCCGATGGTGCATCCTGCCCGACTCCAAACGCAAGAAGTGCTGCTGCAGGTTCGTGAATCAGTCGCAGCACATTGAAACCAGCTGCCTGGGCTGCTTGCCTGCACAGCAAAATATTTCACACTAAGCAAACTCTAAACAAAAGCCTCAGAGGAGAAAATCCATGATCAAACAGGATGTGTGAGCAACAGTAATTTATCTGTGCCCCAGATGTTAAGCTCGTGTTTGCAGTTTGTTTTCTTTGCACACCAGGTCACATGTCGAAGTTCAAAGTAAATTTTATTATCAAAGTACATATCTGTCACAATATATAACCCTGAGGTTCATTTTCCTGTGGGCATACTCAAATCTATAGAATAGTAACTATAACTAGGTCAATGAAAGATCAACCAGAGTGAAAAAGACAACAAACTGTACAAAAGCAAATATAAATAAATCGCAATAATTAACAAGAACATGAGAACATGGGATAAAGAGTCCTTAAAGTGAGATCATTGGTTGTAGGAACATTTGAATGATGGAGCAAGTGAGTGTAGTTATTCCCTTTTGTTCAAGAGCCTGATGGTTGAGAGATAGTTGTGTGTAGTTTTCCATTGATTCTATTGTATTTCTTTGTTCTACTGAAAATGCCCTCAAGAAAATGAACCTCAGGTTAGTGTATGGTAAGATACATGTTCTTTGATAATAAATTTACTTTGAACTTTAATGGGAATAGTGTCATACCACTTGCACCATGGCAAAAAAAAAATTAAGGCAGCTTTTACGCAGAAGAATAAAAAAATTGAAAGTGAATAAAATATAAAAATGTCAGCCAGTAAAAAAAAATGCTGGAAGTTTCACTGTAGGGTGATGGGATTGACTACTCATAATAAGCTTGCTTTGAGAACTTCTCCCCAGCCTCACCTTAGTACGTTCTTCTGGTTCTTCTCAAAGTCCAGTGGGACAGTTATAACAACATTATTTACGTCCGACCCTAGCGCTGATTGCGCAGTTTCTGTAAACAGAAAAACAAATCAACACTCATCATCGTTACATGCCATGTCATATGACGTGGGCAATCATGGTCTTTCCATGACCATGATTGTTCTTGGCAAATTTTTCCTCAGAAGTGGTTTGCCATTGCCTTCTTCTGGGCAGTGTTTCACAAGACAGATAACCCCAGCCATCATCAATACTCTTCAGAGATTGTCTGCCTGGCGTCAGTGGTCACATAACCAGGACTTGTGATATGCACCAGCAGCTCATACGACTGTCCACCACCTGCTCTCATGGCCTCACGTGACCATGATCGGGGGGCTAAGCAGATGCTACACCTTGCCCAAGGGTGACCTGCAGGCTAGTGGAGGGAAGGAACGCCTTACACCTCCTTCGGTAGAGACGTATCTCTATCCCGACACCCAAAATCAACATTAGCTAAAGTAAACCAGATACAGCTGAGGAATCTCACAGCTTTCACTCAGAACCATGATCATAGTCACTGACTACACACTTTAACAGCAGTCTTAAATGAGGATATAAGCATAAATTTTTTAAAGATTAAGACTAGCTTTATTTGAGACGTGCAAATGGAAACACAGTGAAATGTGTCATTTGTGTCAACAAGCAACACAGTCTGAGGATGTGCTGGGGGCAGCCACATTATCAGCACCAACATAGCATGCCCAAAACTTGCTAATCCATACATCTTTGGAATTTGAGAAGAAACTGGAGGACCTGGAGGAAACCCATGCTGTCACAGGGAGAATGAACAAACTCCTTACAGACAACAGTGCGAATTGACCCCAGATCACTGTTACTGTAAGGTGTTAGGCTAACCACTATGCTACCACACCACCCCAGTGACTTCGTGTTCTCAAAACAAATCCATACACATCTACTCTAAATTGGTAAATTTGCTTATTAGGGTCACATTGTACCAAAGTACAGTGAAATACCGTTTTGCATACCATCCATACAGATCATTTCATTACAACAGTGCAGAGGTACTACAAAGGAAAATACCAACAACGCAGAATAAAGTGTAACAGCTACAGAGAAAGTGCAGAGAAGGTAGACAATAAGATGCAAGGTCATAACGAGATAGATTCTGATGTCAAGAGTCCATCTTATTGCACTAGGGGATAGTTCTATAGTCTTATTAACAGTGGAATAGAAGCTGTTCTTGAGCCTCGTTGTTCGGGTTTTCGGGCTTTTGTACCTTCTGCCTGATGGGAGAGGGGAAAAGGCAGAAAGTCCGGGGTGGGTGGTCTTTGATTAGGCGAGCTGCTTTATTGAGGCAGTGAGAAGTATAGATAAGAATCCATGGAAGGGAGGCTGGTTCCTGCAATGTGGTGAGCCGGTAGTTTGCCTATTCTTGCAATATTTCTGCCAGATTTTAATGGTGCAAGATGTAGAGAGACTCAATGAAACTTTCAGAAATTTATTGTAATGATAAATTAAAACTGTTAATGCAAGTGTTTCTGTGATTAGAGTTAAAATTACCTTTCATTTTTTCAAAAATCAGCTGCATAACCTCCTCTGGAGCGATGACCTTGAGCTGCTCTCCGGTATCAATTTCATATCTGGGTTTGCCATCCTTATTGATCAGCTGTTTCAACATTTAAAACATTCATCTTAGTCCCAATCCTCAACAAATCAATTCTTAAGCTCAACCTCCCTGCTCATCTCTATACAGAGATGTTAAAAATCAAAACATTCATCCTCATGCAGGATTCTCTAAAGGTTAACTTGTAGGTTGAGTCAGTGGTGAGGAAGGCAAATGCAACGCTAGCATTCATTTCGAGAGGACTAGAGTATAAAAGCAAGGATGTAATGCTGAGACCTTATAAGGCACTGGTTAAGCCTCACTGGTAAAGAGTATTATAAGCAATTTTGGGCCCCTTATTTTTTTTAAATCCAAGATGGCAGCACGACGGAGCTTGCAGCGGCCACTCCGGAACTGATTATCTGTTATTTGTGAAGTGGGGTGCCGTGCACAATCATAATCGATTGAAAACGGACGTGGAAGCACAGAGAAACATCAGGAAATTCCAGGAAGACCTTCTTCATTGCTGCTGCTGCTGTGAGGTCCGGGACAAAGCTGGGAAGAACAGGCCCCCAGTCCTCGGGGTCGTGTTGCCGATGGCCGTTGGCGGGGCCGTCTTAATACGCTCGGCAGAGGATGGTGCTCGGAGAAGCTGTGCCGGAGGGGATGGTCATCGGCTCGGAGGTTCGACGGACTCGGACTCCTTTCAACGGACTCAGGTCGCTTTCATTGTGTGCTGCGGCTGCGAGGCTGAGTCGGGCGGCGCCTTGGAAGTCCATAGCGGGGGTATTCCCTTCTGCCGCCGGCGTGGAATGGCAAGTCTGTCGGGACCCTGGGGACTTGTGGAAACTGTGGTGATTTCTTTTGAACTTACAGTCCTTTAACATCTTGGACTATTTTTACTGTGCCCATAGTCTGTTTTTTTATCAATTATGCTATTGTTTGCACTGTTGTAACTATGTTGTAATTATGTGGTTTTGTGCAGGTCTTGAAGCTTTAGTTTTTGGTCTTGTTTTTGTCTGGTGGATTTGGAGCTCCTTTCCGGGGAACGCGCTAGACAGTAGCGCGATATTAATACGCAGCAGCCTCTCCGGACTCTGGATTGGGGATTGCCAAACGTTACGTGGATTTTCTGGTGTAGTCTGTTTTGTCATATGCTTTTGTGATATCATTCTGGGGGAACGTTGTCTCATTTTTTAAACTGCATTGCATTTGTGGTTTCTAAATGGCAATAAACTGAATCTGAATCTGAAGGGTTGTGCTTACATTGGAGAGGGTTCAGAGGAGGTTCATGAGAATGATTCTGGGAATGAAAGGGTTACCATATTAGGACCAATTGATGGCTTTGGGCTTTTACTCATGGGAATTCAGAAGAACGAGGGGGGGGATCTCATTGAAACCTATCAAATGTTGTAAGGCCTCAATAGAGTCGATGTGGAGAGAAGGTTTCCTTTGGTAGGGAAGTCTAGGACCAGAGGACACAGCCTCAGAATAGAGGGAATTTAGAATGGAGATGAGGAGGGATTTCTTAAGCCAGAGAGTGGTGAATCTATGGAATTCATTGCCAATGGTGGCTGTGGAGGGCAAATCTTTATGTATATTTAGGCCAGAGGTTGATAAATTCTTGATTAGTCAAGGCATGAAGGCATACGGGGAGAAGGCAGGAGATTGGGACTGACAAAAAAATGGATCAGCCATGATGAAATGGCGGAGCAGACTCAATGGGCCAAATGGCCTAATTCTGCTCCTGTATTTCATCCCGTTCACCTGAAACATTACCTCTGTTCACCTCTCCACAGAATGAATATTTCAAATATTTTCTGCTTTCATTTCAAATTACTATTATTTGTAGTTTTTCTGATTTTCATCAAAATTCATCCTTCTCCCTTCTTAAGGTGTGCTGATATGGTTCATGTGAGCAGGGAGGAGGGTTGATGGTTTTGCTGCCACTTGTGTATGGGAGGGGGGAGGGGGGTTTGGGGTTCTAATGTTTTCCATCATTCGTTCTTTGGCTGTTTCAATAATGTCTGTGAAGAGCAAGAATTTCAGGATGTATACTATATACATTCTCTGATATTGTTGAACCACTGAATGTACAATGGATTATCTCCTTCCAAAGACTGAGACCTAATGTAATGACCAAAAACATAACACATTTCCATTAGATCTCAAACCAATCTAAGAATATCCTACAGAGCTATGAGAGGGAAGTCTCATCAAGAGTATGCAAGCAAAGAAAACCCCCACCACTTCTATGCCAATCTTTATATCTACCCTAACCCAATTTGCCTGCATTAGGGACATATCATTCTACGCCTTACCTTACTAAATACCTGTTTAAATCCTTTTTAAATATGTTAAGTGTATCTCTAAACAGTCAATACTGCAGGCTGAGACCTGTACTGAGGAAAGGCCTGGGCCCAAAATGTCAACTGCTTAGTCTCCCCCATAAACACGGATTTTATTTATTTAGAGATACAGTGCAGAACAGACCCTTCCGGCTGAAATGAGACACACAACCCACCGATTTTACCCTCAGAACAATTGACAATGGCCAGATTACCAACTAACCGATTCATCTTTTGGACTGTGGGAAGAAACCAGAGAACCCAAGCTGTACTAACTGCTACATTATTGATGCTGTGTTTCATAGAAAGCCAAGCACAACTTATAGTGAGAAATCCCTCAAAGGCACAGCATCTCTCTGCCATCTTACAATTTTAACTAAGCATTCAAATCCTTGGTATTACTGTTTATGAGGATTTTTTTTGATAAAGCAGGTACTTCTGTTATGGACTTGGACATTCACATTATTGAACTTTTCATCATTCTTGCTAAGAAAAATTTGAGAATCAAAGACAACTGCAATATCAGGATGCTTTTTTTAAAATTTAAAAACATGCTTTAAAACTAAAATAGATCATGAACAGCTTTCTGCCCTCTACCATCAGGCAGTAGGTACCAAAGCACTAGAGCAAGAACTGTTAGGATGGAAAACAGCTTCCTCCTCCCCCAGGCTGTGAAACGACTGAACTCCCTGCACCACTCAGGTCTCATCAAATGTGAAGCGCCAGTAGCATTATTCTGATTACTTTTCAAACTTGTGTCATGAGTACACTTTATTATTTGTTAATTTACTTGTGGTAATATTTCTTTATGTGTTGTGTGCGAGTTATACGTGCTGTGATGTGCATCTTGGTCCGGAGGACTGTTGTTTCACTTAGCTGTATACATGTTTATGGATGAATGTCAATAAGCTTGAACTGGAATTTCTACATGTACTTACCGAACACTTGCTTTCAGCCAGATGCTTCTGAACTTGAGGATCGTCAAAACTAACAAAAATTTTGAAAATATCTTAGAAAAGGGAGGTACATCTTAATAATGAAATATAAAATTAATAAATATTTCTACTCTTTAAAACAATCTGATATTATAGGGACTCCATTACAACATGTGAAAGATATTTACTGGACCAAGATATAGATTACTAGATTTCAGTAAGGCTGTGCTTACATAGATGGGCCAAGTCTTAGCAGAGCTAAAAATTAAAACATACCCCTGTTCAGATATAGACTCTCTCAGTATAACACCTTCCAGTAGGACATGCTATTGTCCTGTCAAATGAATAATCAATGATCAACTTTATTCACCATTTACATGTATTAGGAATTTGCCGTGGTTTGTTGGTCAGGATGCAACATGCAACAAAATACAAGTATAAAGAATAAAGATTTATACAAAAAATAAAATTAGAGGTTAAAGTACAGATATGGAATAAAATGTGCATCAATACATAAATAGCAACATGTACTTATATTATAAGCAGCATTATAAAAAGTGGTTTAAAGTGTTTACAGTGCAGTGACTGAGGTAATAGAGACGGGTGGGTGGGCTAACTAAAATGGTTGATCAGATTTACTGTCTGGCAGAAGAAACTTCTAAGAAGGCATGAAGCTTTTGTTTTAATAGCACTATAGTGCTTTCCAAAAGGGAGCTTTTAGAAAAGGCAGTTTGCAGGGTTGATAGTGTCCACAATGATTTTTGAAAAAAGTGTTGCTAACACTTCCTTCCTGCACCACATTCTCAGCCACATATTCAGCATTAAGGCTTCGTTATGTTTTAAAAATGTCATCATCAGACCTGTGCCAGGTCTGCTCCTTTTAATTATCCTGCAGACTATTTGGTGAGGACCAGATGGGACTGGGCTGGACTGAATAGATTCCTGGCTATATCACCCAGGCACACAGAAATATACTAACTACTTTAACTTGGAATGTGTGCCAGTTGCAAAATAGCCAACAACGTGATAACTTCAGAAAACAAAGTCTCCACTTCAGAACAAATAAGAAAGAATTATTTTTGGAAAAAATAGGGTCTTGTATAGCTCAACTATTTAATTAAATTTCCGTTTCAGATATCTAGGAATTAAGTTAAATTCTCTCTTTAGAACTGGAGGTAGTTCTTATCAGGGTAGACTGCACCCGAAGTGGGCAGCACACAATGTCTGACTGAAATAGTGATATTATACTTTCTTACATAAACATGCACCTCACACTTCATGTCAACCTATCAACATTCAGGCCATGCCACTCAGGGACTTGTGCTAATATTATTTTGTGACTGTATGTGCTGGATCGTAACTATATGTGGACCAAAGTCCTTCATTCCCCTTCCATCCATGTACTTATCCAAACTTCTCTTAAATGTTGCAATCAAACCTGCATTCAGCACTAACCCTAATTCAAAAAAATTCCCAAACATTATCTTGATATTCAATACAATGCAACCAGTAAAAAAGTAATCTAAGATCTAGTGTATAATCCTCACAGTGCATAAGCATGTAATATTATCATACATTCCAGAACTTCTTAGTGTGAGTTATGTGACAAACATTTCACCAGCAATTGCTATTTCAAAGCTATCAGTACTCACCATCTGCCAAGAATCTGTTTGACTTTCACAACAGTGTTTGTAGCATTTCTGATTCTGCCTTGCTTCGCAGCCAAGCCAACAACCTAATAGATAAACAAAATATTGGGACTTGCGAAGTTCAAAGTGCAGAATGTCAAAGTAGTAAAATAGTTGGGAATACCTTCTCATTTTCTCTGTAAGCAACAATTGCTGGAGTCACACGGTCACCTGAATCGTTTGCTACAACGTCAGCCCGACCATCCTGGATAGAAATAAACGCAACTTTTACATCACAGAGAAAATCTTGTGCTGTTCTTTAAGCACATACTTCTACCTGTTGAACTGTTCAAAGAAATACAAATAGATAACTTAATAGTTTATCTACCCATCTTCAAAACTTTTAACATTCCTACAGTTGCCTGACTGGTTGTGTCTTGCAAAATTTCAACTATTTTATGAGGAATATTACAAAATCACCCCACTGATGAATATCGAAATTACACAGTAGAGTCATAGAACATTTCAGCACACAAATAGGTCCTTTAGCCCATCTTGTCAGTGTGAAATCTCCTACCCAAGTACCTATCCAAATTTATCTTAAATGTTGACATTGGATTTGTGTCCACCACCACTTCCGCTGGCAGCCTTTCACCACCCTCTGAGTGAAGGGGATCCCCTTCATTTTCCGCTTTGAAAGGTACAAATTTCTATTTCACATTTCCAGCATCTTTAGTTTTTTTTAACCCTTCTATCTTCATTACCCTTTTCAACTGTTAAAGGTGCTAAGTAAATGCTGGTATAGACATGATGGTCAGCAGAGATGATGAATCTAAAAACACACAAAATGCTGGAGGAGCTCAGCAGGTCAGGGAGCATCCATGAAGGGGAATAAACAGTTGACGCTTCAAGCAGAGACTCTTCATCAGGACCACACTTCCCTCCACGGATGTTGCCTGACCTGCTGAATTCCTTCAGCATTGTGTGTGTGTGTTGCTCAAGATTTCCGGCATCTGCAGAATCTCCTGTTTGTGGTGGATCTAATGCCCTGATGCCGTATTGCATGGTTCTGAATAGAACTTGTTGTTCTGAAACATCAGGTCACAGTTCAATATACCAGTTCCATTAACAATAAAACCACAATCTTGTTGTGGTCTGGAGGCTTATGCGCCTCAATGACCCAGAGAGCTATGTTGGCTGGAGTTAAGGCTTTATGCTTTGGCTCTTGGTAGAGTCACCCACACCAAACAGGTCAAAAGATAGAGGCCAGAGTAAGAGTGGTCCACTGGTCCTCCAGGTTTGTAACAAAACTGTTACAGAAATAGCAATGAATAAAACATCAACATCTGAGTGTGATGGTATTCTTGAGTCTCCAGCCAGGACTTTCATGACTGACAGTAGTGAAAACTGAGAGGAAGCTGCTGACACGATGAAGACCACCACCAGAAATGGAGCACCTTCATTGCTGCCCTAAACACCAGCTGTGTAACGGGCAGCAAGTATTAACGATAATGTTAGCTGTTCACGACACTGGGAAATCATCTTAGCAGTGCTGAACAACTTTGCGCACAGCTGCAGGCTTTGCATGAGCAGACCGAGAGATAGCATATTGATTAAGTAATTAACTAAACTGCTGATGTGTCACACTAACACCTTTTAAACACTGTAGATGACTCTTGATAAGAGAAAAATCTTCACTCATAACTCGAAACACTCAAAATTCAGGATATCAAGAAGATTTAGGAGCCCATGATTCTTGGAAACATGAAAATATTTTTATTTTATTTCGAGGTACAGCCCTGTATAACAGGCTTGACCAACTAACTACATCTTTGGAATGTGGGAAGAAACCCAAGCTTTCATGGGGAGAGTGTACAAACTCCTTACAGGAAGCAGCAGATTTGACCTGGACCGCTGATGCTGTAATAGTGTTATGCTTACCAGTACACAAATGCTTCTACCAGGAAAGGCCAGCATGGAGAGTTTGGGCCGAAGGGCTTTATGGGCAACATGGCAGTGTGGTGGTTAGCATGACGCTATTACTGTTTGGGGCATTCTGGAGTTTGGAGTTCAATTTCACTGTAGGGAGCTTATAATCCTCCACAAGTGTCTCGACGTATGCTGGTGATATTAAACCTGATTCCGATTCCTCCGGGTGCTCCAGTTTTCTTCCATATCCCAAAGATGTACTGGTTAGTAGGTTAATTGGTTATTGTAAATTGTCCGGTGATTATGATAGGATTAAATAGATGGGTTGCTGGGCAGCATGGCTCTTTGGGCCAAAATAGTCCGTTCCACGCTGTATAACAAAGAAATGTTTTTCACACTAAAAGCCTCTAATCAGACATGGGATCAGGGGTAGGCCACTAGGCCCTCCTGAGTCTTCTCTTGCATTGAACTGCAACAAGAATTGAGGTCAGTATCATATCAGCCACAGGATTATTGGCCAGTAAGACAGGGTAGTAAGATACTGCAGTCTACTCCTGCTCCTTGTGAACTTTTGTTCTTATTTTCACAACCAAATTATTAATAAACACGAGAGATTATGCAGATAACATACACACAAAATAATGGCAGAAATCAGCAGGTCAGGCAGCATCAATGGAAAAGAGTGAACTGATGACGTTTCGGGCCAAGACCCTTCATCAGGAAAATCTTACTTCAATCGGCGAGAAATGGAGTCAGTCACGGGCTCACGTCCATCTCCAGGCTTTTTGCAGAGCGCACACTCAGCTACAAACCTCACCAAACTCCCTTGGAGACAGAAAAGCTCCAGTTTGCTCATTTAGACCCCAAAACACACCATCAGAATGTAAATCACTGGTTCCAATTGCACATGTTTAGTAACAGAATCATATTTGAAAGTACAGTCGGCCCTCCTTATCCATGGGGGATTGGTTCCGAGACAACCCCCCCCGCGGATACCAAAAACGCGGATGCTCAAGTCCCTTATTTAACCTGTCTCAATGAGGTGGTCTTTAGGATCCAGCAGAACCCCAGACTTTAGTTAACATGTCTCAGTGCAGTGGACATTAGAACCTGGCGAGCTCTGAATCCACAGTGTTTCTGTTCATGAAAATAATCACGATCACGATTGAAAATAAGGTGGAAGTAATAAAGCGATCGGAAAGAAGTGAAACGCTATCGGTCATTGGAAAAGCGTTAGGCTACAGTCGGTCAACGATCGGAACAATTTTAATGGAGCATTTGAAAGGCCCTGCCCCAATGAAAGCTACAATTACTACTAAGCAATGCAGTGGTTTAATTATTGAAATATGTATGTTTCTTAAGCGGTTTATATGCATAGAAAGGTAAAATATGTACTATATACTAAGAAAAACATTTGACTGACACTAAATAATACCGAATGTACCTGTTCCAACTTCAAATCCGACTTAAAGACGGACTCAGGAATGGAACTCATTCATAACCCGGGGACTGTCTGTACTTTTAAGTCATTTCTAGATCACTTATAATACCTAATACAATGTAAATGCTATGTAAATAGTTGTTATACTGTATTGTTTAGGGAATAATGACAAGAAAAAATAGTCTGTACATGCTCAAACAATGAGTGCTGGAGAAAGAACTTCCGGGTTTTCCCAATCCGCAGTTGGTTGAATCCGCGCATTAGGAATCCGCGGATAAGGAGGGCCGACTGTAGTAGTTTGTCACCAAAGCATAAAAGGAAAACATTGACTAAACTTTTCGTCAGCTAGACCACTAACACAAATTTTTTTTAAAACCCTCCAGATAAAAGTGATGGTGTGGTGACCCACTTTCTGCGCAGGCGAACTGGCTCACAAATAGCCAGCGCACGGGGAGAGACTTTGGTAATGCACCTCTGATGTCATTTCCGCCCGGAGAGGGCGGGCACTAGGGATTAAATGCCAGTGCTGCGAAGTTTGAATAAACTAGCCTCAAAACAGCTTACCGACTGCGTGTCGTCTCTAGCTCTGTATGTAGTACATCGCTACATTGGTGACCCCAACGGTCCAAATGGGATTTGGACCAAAGATGACCGACTCTTCATCTGTCCACGCAGTTTCGCTAAAACTGCCGACTTTCTGGATGCTGCGACCACGCGTGTGGTTTAGACAAGCAGAAGCCCAGTTCCAGATTCGGCAGATATCCTCTGCTTCCACGCGTTACTACCACATGGTAGTAACCTTGACCAGGAGACGGCCACCCAGGTTGCGGATTTCATACAGTCGCCCCCGGAAGAAGGCAAATATGAAGCATTCAAAGCGCTGCTCATTGGGACATTTGGCCTCTCACGGCGTGAGCCGGGTGCCCGCCTGCTTCACCTGGACGGTTTGGGAGATAGATTGCCATCAGCATTGATGAACGAGATGCTGGCCCTGGCTGACGGACACAAGTCCTGCCTCATGTTCGAGCAAGCGTTCCTAGAGCAACTGTCCGAGGACATACATCTGCTGCTGGCCGACGCAGATTTCAGCGAACCCCAGAAGGTGGCAGCCCGGGCAGACGTGCTGTGGAAAGCCAAGAGGGAGAGAGTGGCATCCGTTGGTCAGATTACCAGGCCACGCGCCCAACAGTGGACCAGACCAGGCCCGGCAGGGGGGCACACACAACACAGAGGCAGGAGTGAGGAGGACAGTGAACAGTGGTGTTTCTACCACCAGCGGTGGGGCACAGAAGCCCGCCGTTGTCGCCCGCCCTGCAAGGGCCAGGGCCAGCTGCCACTAATGACTATGGCGGCTGGCCACCAGGACAGCCTCTTGTTACATCTGGGACAAACAGTCAGGACGCTGCTTCTTGGTCGACACTGGAGCAAAAATCAGTGTCTTGCCCCCGACGGGGTACAACACCCGCAACAGGAAGCCAGGACCCACCGAGGGCCGCAAACGGCAGCACGATACGGACCTACGGCGCCCGCACAGTGCAGCTGCAGTTCGGCGCCAGCCGGTTCACGTGGGACTTCACACTGGCCGCAGTGGCCCAACCACTCCTGGGGGCGGACTTCTTGTGAGCCCACAGCCTGCTGGTCGACTTGCAAGGGAAAAGACTGGTACATGCCGAGACTTTCCAGATGTTCTCCCTGGGTGAAGCCAAGTTGCCGGCCCCACACCTGGACTCCATCACGCTGTCGGACAGCGAATTCACCAGAATCCTGGCGGACTTTCCATCGATTCTGGCACCGCAGTTCACGGCAGCCATGCCCAGACACGGGGTACAGCACCACATCCCGACCCAGGGACCACCCCTCCACGCCCGCGCACGAAGGCTCCCCCCAGAAAAGCTCCACCTGGCGAAGGAGGAGTTCAAGAGGATGGAGGAATTGGGGATTGTACGGAGGTCCAACAGCCCATGGGCCTCCCCCCTGCACATGATGCCCAAAGCAGCCAGGGGGTTGGAGACCATGCAGCGACTACCGCAGACTGAACGAGGCTACAACTCCAGACCGCTACCCCATGCCGCACATACAGGACTTTGCAGCAAACCTGCACGGGCAAGAATCTTTTCCAAAGTAGACCTCATCCGGGAATACCATCAAATCCTGGTGCACCCTGAAGACATCCCCAAAATGGCACTCATCACCCCGTTCAGCCTGTTCGAGTTCCTCCGAATGCCGTTCGGCCTGAAGAATGCTGCACAGACGTTCCAGCAGCTAATGGATGCGGTGGGACGCGACCTGGACTTTGCGTTCATATATTTGGACGACATCCTTATAGCCAGCAGTAGTCGCCAGGAGCATCTGTCCCACCTCCGCCAGCTCTACTCCCACCTGAGTGATTTCGGCCTCACGATCAACCCGGCCAAATGCCAGTTCGATCTCGATACCATCGACTTCCTGGGCCACAGGATTACCAAAGACAGGCCAACACCTCTGCCCGCCAAGGTAAACGCGATCCGCCACTTTGCCCAGCCCAACACGGTCAAAGGCCTGCAGGAGTTCGTTGGTATGGTGAACTTCTAACACCGTTTCCTCCCCTCAGCAGCCCGTATCATGCGCCCTTTGTACACCCTGATGTCGAGTAAAGGCAAGGACATTACTTGGGACGAGGAGGCCGCGGCCGCTTTCGTTAAAGCCAAGGAAGCCTTGGCAGATGCCGCGATGCTGGTGCACCCCAGAACGGACGTTCCGACCGCCCTCACGGCGGACACATCCGACACAGCAGTCGGTGGGGTGCTGGAGCAGCTCATCGAGGGGCGCTGGCAACCCCTGGCGTTCTTCAGCAAGCACCTACGACCAACCGAACTCAAGTACAGTGCTTTCGACCGGGAGCTGTTGGCACTGTATCTGGCAATCCGGCATTTCAGGTACTTCTCAGAAGGCAGGCTGTTCACCGCGTTCACGGACCACAAACCGTTGACCTTCGTGTTCACAAAGGTGTCCAATCCCTGGTTGGCTCGCCAGCAGCGACATCTGTCCTACATCTCCGAGTACACGACGGACATCCAGCATGTCTTGGGAAAGGACAACGTCTTGGCGGACGCACTCTCCAGACCAGCTATCCAGGCCCTGTCCCTGGGGGTGGACTATGCAGCACTGGCGGAGGCACAGCAGGCAGACGACAAGATGCCCAGCTACAGGACCGCAGTCTCGGGTTTGCAGCTGCAGGACATTCTCGTAGGCCCAGGTGAGAGGACCCTCCTGGGCGACGTGGCTACCGGCCAACCTCACCCCATCGTCCCGGCAGCCTGGAGGCGGCGAGTTTTCGACTCCATACACAGTTTGGCGCACCCATCTATCAGGACCACCGTCCGGCTGGTCTCCAGCAAGTTCGCGTGGCACGGACTTCACAAGCAGGTCAATGAATGGGCCAGAACGTGCGCGCAGTGCCAAACAGCCAAGGTGCAGTGGCACACTAAAGCCCCGCTGCAGCAGTTCGAACCCACCCACCGGAGGTTCGACCACATTCATGTGGATATCGTGGGCCCCCTACCAGTGTCCCGAGGAGCGCGGTACCTCCTAACTATGGTAGAACGGTTCACGAGGTGGCCAGAGGCGGTCCCGCTCACCCACACATCTACCGATTCCTGCGCCCGAGCACTGATTGCAACCTGGGTAGCACGTTTCGGGGTACTGGCCCACATTACCTCCGACAGAGGCGCCCAGTTCATCTCCAGCCTGTGGTCGGCTGTGGCCAGCCTGTTGGGAACGCAGCTATACCACACTACTGCCTACCACCCACAGTCGAACGGACTAGTGGAGCGTTTCCACCGTCACTTGAAGTCGGCTCTCATGGCCCGCCTGAGAGGACCTAACTGGGTGGACGAGCTTCCCTGGGTCCTGCTTGGAATTCACACAGCGCCCAAAGAGGATTTGCACGCCTCGTCGGCCGAGTTGGTGTACAGCGCACCCCTGGCCGTCCCAGGTGAGTTCATACCAGCCCCAAGGGGGCAAGTCCTGGACAGACTATGCGAAAGGCTCGGCAACCTGGCCCCCATACCAACTTCACAGCACAGACGGACCCGACCTATGTACCCAAAGACTTGCAGAACTGTAAGTTTGTGTTTGTACGAAGGGGCGGACACCGGGCACCGTTACAGCGGCTGTACGAGGGGCCGTTCAAGGTGATCAACAACAACGGGTCCACGTACGTTCTGGACATTGGGGGGAAAGAGGAGGTTTTCACGGTGGACCAACTCAAACCAGCCCATGTGGACCTAGCGCAGCTGGTTGAGGTTCAGGCAGCGCGGTGCAGAGGCAGACCTCCCAAACAGAGGCTGATCCAGACTGTGGACATTGGGGGGTGTATCGCCGGTTCTTTTGGGGGGGGGGGGGGGTTATGTGGCGACCCACTTTCTTGCCAGGCGAATCGGCTCACAAATAGCCAGCGTGCGGGGAGAGACTTTGGTAATGCACCTCTGATGTCATTTCTGCCCGGAGAGGGCAGGCGCTAGGGATTAAATGCCAGCGCCGCGAAGTTTGAATAAACTAGTCTCGAAACGGCTTACCGACTGCGTGTCGTCTCTAGCTCTGTATGTAGTACATCGCTACAATGGGAAGATTTTCAACTGAGAATTTCAGAGTTCGGGGCTTAAATTTGGGAAGTATGGGTGATAACAGCAAGAGAAGTCCGAGTCTCTTTTAGCATGAGAACAGTTTCAAGTGTCTCGATGAAGGGTCTCAGCTCAAAATGTCAACTGTTAATTCCTTTTCATAGATGCTGCCTGAACTGCTGAGTTCCTCCAGGACTTTGTGTGCATTTCAAAAATGGGTACAAGACTGGAAATATTTGAAAGCAAGGGTTAGCATTTTAAATTGACGCCCAGCTTCATCAAAGGCACTACTGTGTGTTTGCATGGACAGAGATAACAGGACAGTGATATTGGTGCAAATTAGGCCAGGGGCATCTGTGTTTTAAATAAACTGATTTTCAGAGAAGAGAATGAGCACATTGGGAAGGCTGCCTCACGACACAAGTCTGGGAGATGTCCAAACTCAGTCAAACAAAGATGGCAGTGTACAACACTTGTGTTACCAGCACACTATTGTACAGCAGCAAGATCCGGCCAACATATGCCAAGCTGGAGAGAAGGCTCAACACCTTCCATAAGGCATCTCCTGGAGAGACGGAGTACCCATTGCTGAGGTTCTCTCTCATACCGGCCTCGTGTACACTCGGCTCAGGAAGCGCTGTCTGGGCCACGTCTGCCACATACAGGATGGCCGCATCCTCTACTGTGAACTGGCTTCGGGCAAGAAAACCCCTGGCTGCCTGCAACTGCACTACAAGGATGTCTGCAAGCAGGACATGAAGGTGCTGGACATCATCAACATTGAGTCCAGGGAAGAACTTGCAGCGGACTGCACCAGGTGGAGAAGCATGCTGAAACACCACCTTAAGTCAGGCAGGGAAAAATTCACGAAAGCAGCAGAAGACAAGCGGGCCCACAGAAAGGAACGCTGCATCTCCAGCAGAGCCGAGACCACTTATAGATGCAACATTTGCCAGAGACTGTCACTCTCACATCGGTCTTGAGAGCCACAGACAGTGCTACACTAACTACGTAGCTAGGAGGAAACATCCAGGGTTGACCTTAACAGCGGAGGACCACAATCTAAAAGAATTAGATTCAGCAATTCAGGCACCTGAGGCATAGAACACTAAACAGTACAGCACAGGAACGGGCCCGTCATCCCAGCAGGTCCATCCTGACCATGGGGCCAGTCTAACATCCCATCCATCTGTATAGAATCTGTACTCATTGTTCATCACCTGTTCACGTATCTGAAGGACAAACTTTGCTTTTGTAACTACTTCTATCACCTCCCATGTTTCACATTCCATTGTGCATAAAAAAACTTTCCTTGAAAATCTCCTTTAAACTTCCACCTCTCCTTAACTCCATGGCCTCTAGTACTTATCATTTGGGAAAAGAATGACTGCCCAATCTATCCATGATTTGCATTGTTTTACATACACATGTGCAAAGGCAACTTTACTAGGTACACCTGCTCATTAAAACCATACACTATAGGAGCAGAAGTAGACCATTTGGTCCATTAAGTCTGCTCCGCCATTTCATCATGGCTCTTCTAATTTTTCTCTCAGCCCCAATCTCCTGCTTTCTCCCCTCATCCCTTCATGCACTGGCCAATCAAGCATCCATCAACCTCTGCCTTAAATATACATAAAAGACTTGGCCTCCACAGATGCCCATGGCAAAGTATTACAGATTCACCACTGTCTGGCTAAAGAAATTCCTCCAGATCTCTGATTATGAGGCTGTGTCCTCAGGTCTTGGACTCTCCCACTATAGGAAATATCCTCTGCACATCCACTCTGTCAAGGCCTTTCACCATTCGATAGGTTTCAATGAGGTCACCCCTCATTCTTCTGAATTACAGTGAATACAGGCCCAAAGCCATCAAACTCTCTTCATTTGACAAATATCTAATCAATGTCCTTTGATGACATATGGAATCTCTTCAAACTCCTAATGAAGTAGAGCCACTGGAGTGCCTTCTTCATGTTTGCATCAATGTGTTTGCTCAGCACAGATGATCAGAGGTGTTAACACCGAGGAACTTCAATTTTTGAACGTGAAGTCCAAATTCGGATACCAAGTATGCAAGCAACCTACTCAGTTCAGACAGGTACCAAAGCTCAAGAATATATACCACATGCTGTAGTACTCCACTGTTCTCAGACTCTTGTAGAATAAAGTTGAGCTCTTGATCTCACCATTTCATGAATCTGCCCTGTAACTGCAACATTTTATATTATAGCCTATCCCTTGTACTCCCTCAAAGTACTGAAATTGTGAAATGATTTGTATAGACGTAAATTAAACAAAGTTTTTCCCCACTGTTCCTCAGTACATGTGACTATAATAAACTAATACCATCTGTTCGTAGAGCCCAGTAAACCAGCCGATAACCGAGGGGAAATGGAAAGGCAAAAAGGCTGTTGAAGTGTTGGGAACCACACTAATTAGAGGTTAACGCGACACTATTACAGCTTAAGGTAAAGTTCAATTATGACATCTTCTGCAAGGAGTTTGTATGTTCTCCCTATGACCTCCGGGTGCTCCAGTTTCCTCACGCAGTCCAAACACATATACTGGTTAATAGCCTAATTTGTCATTGTAAAATTGTCCTGTCATTAGGCTAGAGATAAACAGGGGGCTTGCTTGTTGGTCAGAAGAGCCTGTTCCACATTGTATCTCAACACAAAAAAAGAGAAATCACGGACATTTACAGGAGCTAGAAACTCAACTTCACCAGGAGCCTCAGGAGATTCAGTACATCAACAAAACTTACAAATTTCTATCAATGCATGTTGATCATTCTGATGGGTTGCATCGCAGCCTGGTATGGAGGCTCCAATACACAGGATCATAAGACCCTACAGGGGGTTGTAGACTCAGCCAGCTCCATCTCAGGGACAATCCCCATTATTGAGGACATCTTCAAAAAGCAGTACCTCAAAGAAGGCTGGCATTGATCACTGAGGACCTTCATCATCTGGGACATGCCCCTTTCTTACAGACATCAGGGAGGAGGTACAGAAGCTTTAAGGCCACGCTCAATGATTCAGAAACAGCATCTTCCCCTCTAGCATCAGATTTCTGAATGGCGCATGAAGATGAACACTAAATCTTGAATTCAGTGGGTTAACTTACTTAGGAAACATAGCATGTAAATCAATTATGATATCAGAAGCAATGATACAACACATTGATGCAATCGTGCAGAAGGCATCCTAAGGGCTCTACTTCATCAGGAGTCTGAGAAGATTCGATTGTCACCAGACACTTACAACATTCTATGAAGACTCCAATGCAGAGGATCGCATGAGGCTGTAGAGGGCCATAGAGTTAGCAATTTTCATTATGGGCACACCCCTCCCCACCATCAGGAGGAGATGATGGAGCTCGAAAAGCCTAATAAACCGGCTGACAATTGAGAGGCAGTGGAGCGGGGAGTGCAGACGGCCAGGCATTTACAAGAACATTTAAAGCGCTGGCTACACCGTAGACATTTGGGGCCTCATCTCTGGGCACGTTGTACAATCAGCCAGCTGTGTTGGACCGCATGTTACCCCACCACCCGCCGCAGTACAGCCAGGGCCCCAGGAAGGGTGGGAGGTTGAGGTCCAAGGGCTCTGGGGTGAGGAGCGTGGAATGAGGGTCCGCCAGTACCTTATACACCGCCACACAGCTACTAGTGCCCCCCAAATGCACCCCAATCGCCGCCATCTTCATAGTCCCCAACACAGGCCGCGCAGCACTCCGGGAATCCTTCGGGATGACTCCCGCACCGACCAATCGGAATCGGGAGAGGCGCAAAACCACATGATGATTGGCTGGCAGGTCACCAATGGACGGGTGGCGGGCAAAGGAGTCGGCATTTCTATTGAAGGATTGTCGACCAATGTCAATGGACTTGAAGAGGTATTCTGATTGGGTAATATTTTCGACTTTAACGTCACTTCCTGCCGTTTCCTCGTTGTTTACATTCGGTGGCGATGTGGTCGCATCCCCAACGGGCGTCGGGTGGTGTTTCGATCCCGGCGGTGCTGCTTCTCCTCACGGTGTGGGCACAGCTGCTGCCTGGCGCCGTGGGGCCGGGGCCGTGTGAAGGTGAGCAGCGGGCCTGGGACCTGGCATCCCCTCGCATCTACTCCCAACACCTCCCCCCGAGTCATCGTCCATACCCGTGAACCTTCGCCCCCAGATGGAATCCTTGCTTCTGTCCCTTCGTTTGTCTCCCTTTGCTCTCTCATACCCCCACCCTCATCACCCATCCACCCACTCTTCTGTTCCCTGTCAGCACCCCCCCGAGCCCTGTTGTTCCACTCCACACATCTCCCCCCTCAGCCCACTAATGCCACTTTACTAAGCACTCTAATACTGGGGGAGGTGGGGTCTACTCCATACACTGTTTGTACAGTGAACTCCATCTTCTGGGTGTGGATTTAAATGCTTCTCAATGATTTGACCAGCACCTTCACATGAACTTTGCTACACACACGGGAACTTGCTGTACATTTCCTACCTTACGAGGTAGACTGCATTTTGAAAGCAGCACGTTGACTAGTGGTTGGCATAACACTTTTCAGTACTGTTGACCTGGGTTCATTTTCCACCGCTGTCTATAAGAAGCTTGCACTTTCTCGCTGTGACCGCGTGAGGTTCCTCCGGGTGCTCCGGCTTCCTCCCTCGTTCTAAAGATTGGTAGGTTAATTGGTCATTGTAAATTGTCTTCTGGTTAAGTTTGCAAGATGCTGAATACAAAGACCAGACTGATTATTTTTTCACCCTGCTCTCCGCCACCCCCCCCCCCCCCCAATGCTCCCAGCCTTGGCTTTCCTTTTAAAATTTCTGCCAGGGACAGGGTTTACATGAAATTATTTCTCTGTGAGTTGTGGTTTCTTTATTAATGAGGAATCTTTCCCTAAGAAAAAAGTTGGGAATTACAACCTCCACTCTCATTAACTTGCCCCCAAATCACCCCACCCATCCTCCTCACTAAGTTGGGAGAGTACATAATTTTCAGAATCAAGTTTAATGTCACTAGGATAAGTTGTGAAGTTTGTTGTTACGTGGCAGCAGTAAACTGCAGTACATAATAAAACTGTAAGTTATAGTACATATATATTTAAAAAATTAAATGAGTGCAAAAAGATGGGAGAAAATAGGCAGTGTTCATGGGTTCAATGTCCATTCAGAAATCGGATGGCAAAAAGCAGTTCCTGAAACATTGACTGTGTGCCTTCCTTCTCCTGTACCACCACCTTGTGGTAGCAATAAGAAGAGGGAATGTCCTGGGTGATGGGGGTCCTTAATGATGGATGCTGCCTTTTTGAGGCATCACTTCTTTAAATGGCAACTTAAATTGTAAACAGTGTCAAGAAGATTTAAAGTGAAAATGCTAAATATTATTGATCTATTAAAAACCTAGCAGTACAGTTGAGTAAAGATCAGTCTGGTGGAAATTCAGTAAAGCTGTAAAATATAATTTGTTGCGTGTTGGAAATGTCATGAAGTGACAAATTATTTCTACAGTTTGAGAGTTTTGATTTATTGTCATCTACACAGGTGTAATGGCAAACTTGCAGCAACATAGGCACACAGCATCAAATAAGCAACATTTGCAAGGAAAAAGACTATTAATAATTTCTACACAATTTTCACAAGACAAGCACGATTAGAACAAAAACATCTATTTTAGAGCAAAGTGGTTACAATGTGACTACACTTCAGTGACTAACATTATGCCAGTTGGTTCAAGAACCAAATGGTTGAAGGGAAGTAGCTGTTTCTGAACCTGATGGTGTGGGACTTCAGGCTTCTGTACCTCCTGCTTGATGGGAGCTGTGGGAAGATGGTGTGGCCCGTATGGTGGGGATCTTTGATGATACTGTTACCTTGAGGTAGCACCTCCTGTAGATGCTACTGATGATGGGGTGGGATGTGGCATGTTGGATTGATTCCATTCAACTCTGGAGGTTCTAAGATTCCTGCATATATGAATATCTGTACCAGACCCTGATGCAAACAGGCAGGACATCTTTGTACCAGTGCAATGTACTGTACCTAATGCAAACACGGTATTTGCTTGTTGCTGAATTATGCAAATAACTGTTCTAAACCTGTTTGATTTTAAGCATGTTTAGCACACAAGCAGCAAAGATCATGAAGACTGGCTGGCATGCAGCAAGTGATGCATTGTAACATTTTGTACATGGTGAGTGTGGACATGACGTTTTGATTATTATAAACCAAGCTGCTG
The DNA here is from genome assembly GCF_048418815.1 of Hemitrygon akajei. NCBI lineage: Eukaryota > Metazoa > Chordata > Chondrichthyes > Myliobatiformes > Dasyatidae > Hemitrygon > Hemitrygon akajei. Next base: position 79,771,138 of record NC_133137.1, on the reverse strand, counting down.
GTTATTGCTTTAAATGGTGTGATTCTACATTCTGTTGGGAATTGTGTGCAGTCTGACCTAACCTTGATTGTCTCCAAATGCAAGAGTTTTCTTGAGTTAAAATGTTTGTGGTGTCTTTCTGCAGCCTTGAATTATTCTGTGTTTTTGGTATTTTCATCTATGGGTCTTGCAATGTCTGTGTTGGTCTGCATCTTGCTCTGTAAGTTGCTTAAAATTGAAGGATAATTTGTGAGGTCCAGTATTGAAAATGAAGAACAACACGCACAGCACATATAATTACAATAGCAGAAAAACATAATTACTTTTATTGTTTGGATTGTTTTTCTGCTATCAGTCCTGAAGAAGGGTCTTGACCCGAAAAGCTGACTGTTTATTCATTTCCATTGATGCCGCCAGACCTGAGTTCCTCCAGCTTTGCGTGTGTTTGTCACTTTGGACTTCCAGCATCTGTAGAATCTCTTGCATTTATAGAAAACAAGAACTATTATCAGCTTTCTCTCTAACAGTTGGCATTAGTGCACAAATGTGTTTTTATTCAAATGCATTTTATCCAAGCTGCTTTAATAGTGCTTGTGCATGTGCATGTTGGTGGTCTGACTGCATGCGTTTTGACTGCTGTTGTTTGGAAGAAACATTGAGGTTAAGGAATCGTATGTGCTGAATATACTGTATATTAGAGATGCTGAGTTCCACATTCAAAAAGTTTGAAGCAGGTGCTTGTCAAGACGGTGGTTGAACTGGTTACCTTTCAAAATTCTGCAAACTCAGGAATGGTACCTACATTTTGGAGGGTAGCCAATGAGTGTTATATAAGAAAGGAGCATGAGACATGGGAGCATAATTAAACTATTTGGCCCATCAAGGCAGCTCTGCCATTCTATCATGGCTGATTTATCATCCCTCTCAACACCAATCTCCTGCCTTCTCCCCATAACCTTTAATGCCCTGATTAATCAGAACTTATTACCCTCCACTTCAAATATACCCAATCACTTGTCCTCCACAGACATCTGTAGCAAAGAATTTCACAGATTCACAGCTCACTTCACTAAAGGAGGGACAAAGCCAGTGAAGAGCATCTGATCTGTAGACTAACATCAGCAGCAGGGAGACCTCTGGGATCTGTAATGAAAAATAACTCTTAGGGAAAGCATAATCACCAGAGATTCATGTATGAAGATTGTTTTGAGGACAAATAATAACTTTATTTATAGAGCACTTTTCATACAGACGAGGCATTTCAAAGTGCTTTACAATGGAATAAAAGTACAAAATGAGAATAAAATATAAAAATAAACATGAAAGTAAAAGACAAAGATATTATTTAAAAGCAAAGTTAAATAAATAGGTTTTGAATTGGCATTTAAAAGTGTCAGCTGAGTCTGCATCCCTTATAGTTTTAGGTATTGAATTCAAAAAAAGCTGACCTGTCAATTATCTTTTGAGGGAGATTGTTTAAATTTAAGCGAATGGCAGAAGATGACCTGAGAACTCGAGCAGGATAATAAAATGAAAACAATTCTGCATTGTATTCTAGTCCCAGACCATTAGGTACCTTAAAAACCAGTAAGAGAATTCTAAAAGATACAGGAGGCCAATGCAGAGTATAACCATATAACATTTGCAGCACAGAAACAGGCCTTCTAGGCCCTTCTAGTCCATGCCGAACGCATACTCTCACCTAGTCCCACCGACCTGCACTCAGCCAACAACCCTCCATTCCTTTCCTGTCCATATACCTATCCAATTATACTTTAAATGACAATATCGAACCTGCCTCTACCACTTCTAGAAACATAGAAACATAGAAAATAGGTGCAGGAGTAGGCCATTCGGCCCTTCGAGCCTGCACTGCCATTCAGTATGATCATGGCTGATCATCCAACTCAGAATCCTGTACCTGCTTTCTCTCCATACCCCCGATCCCTTTAGCCACAAGGGCCATATCTAACTTTCTCTTAAATATAGCCAATGAACCGGCCTCAACTGTTTCCTGTGGCAGAGAATTCCACAGATTCACCACTCTCTGTGTGAAGAAGTTTTTCCTCATCTCGGTCCTAAAAGGCTTCCCCTTTATCCTTAAGCTGTGACCCCTTGTTCTGGACTTCCCCAACATCGGAAACAATCTTCCTGCATCTAGCCTGTCCAATCCCTTTAGAATTTTATACGTTTCAATAAGATCCCCCCTCAATCTTCTAAATTCCAGTGAGTATAAGCCTAGTCGATCCACTCTTCATATGAAAGTCCTGCCATCCCAGGAATCAATCTGGTGAACCTTCTTTGTACTCCCTCTATGGCAAGAATGTCTTTCCTCAGATTAGGGGACCAAAACTGCACACAATACTCTAGGTGCGGTCTCACCAAGGCCTTGTACAACTGCAGTAGAACCTCCCTGCTCCTGTACTCAAATCCTTTTGCTATGAATGCCAACATACCATTTGCCTTTTTCACTGCCTGCTGTACCTGCATGCCCACCTTCAATGACTGGTGTACGATGACACCCAGGTCTCGTTGCATCTCCCCTTTTCCTAATCAGCCACCATTCAGATAATAATCTGTTTTCCTGTTCTTGCAACCAAAGTGGATAACCTCACATTTATCCACATTAAATTGCATCTGCCATGAATTTGCCCACTCACCTAACCTATCCAAGTCACCCTGTATCCACTTAGCATCCTCCTCACAGCTAACACCGCCGCCCAGCTTTGTGTCATCCGCAAACTTGGAGATGCTGCATTTAATTCCCTCGTCTAAATCATTAATATATATTGTAAACAACTGGGGTCCCAGCACTGAGCCTTGTGGTACCCCACTAGTCACTGCCTACCATTCTGAAAAGGTAACCGTTTACTCCCACTCTTTGCTTCCTGTCTGCCAACCAATTCTCTATCCACATCAATACCATACCCCCAATACCGTGTGCTTTAAGTTTGCACACTAATCTTCTACTGGAAGCTCGTTCCACACAGCTACCACTCTCTGAGTAAAGAAATTTCCCCTCGTGTTACCTCTAAACTTCTGTCCCCTAACTCTCAACTCATGTCCTCTTGTTTGAATCTCCCCTACTCTCAATGGAAAAAACCTATCCACGTCAACACTATCGATCCCCCCTCATAATTTTAAATACCTCCATCAAGTCACCCCTCAATCTTCTATTCTCCAAAGAATAAAGACCTAACTTTTCAATCTTTCTCTGTAACTTAGGTGCTGAAACCCAGATAACATTCTAGTAAATCTCTTCTGTACTCTCTCTATTTTGTTGACATCTTTCCTATAATTCGGTGACCAGAACTGTACACAATACTCCAAATTTGGCCTCACCAATGCCTTGTACAATTTTAACATTACATCCCAACTCCTATACTCAATGCTCTGATTTATAAAGGCCAGCATATCAAAAGCTTTCTTTACCACCCTATCCACATGAGATTCCATCTTCAGGGAACTATGCACCATTATTCCTAGATCACTCTGTTTTACTGCATTCTTCAATGCCCTACCATTTACCATGTATGTCCTATTTTGATTATTCCTACCAAAATGTAGCACCTCACACTTATCAGCATTAAACTCCATCTGCCATCTTTCAGCCCACTCTTCTAACTGGCCTAAATCTCTCTGCAAGCTTTGAAAACCTACTTCATTATCCACAACGCCACCTATCTTAGTACCATCTGCATACTTACTAATCCAATTTACCACCCCATCATCCAGATCATTAATGTACATGACAAACAACATTGGACCCTGTACAGATTCCTGAGGCACACCACTAGACACCGGCCTCCAACCTGACAGTTACCCACCACTACTCTCTGGCATCTCCCATCCAGCCACTGTTGAATCCATTTTACTACTTCAATATTAATACCCAACAATTGAACCTTCCTAATTAACCTTCTGTGTGGAACAGGAGCTAGCTAGTACAGGAGTGATATGTTCCCTTATCCTGGTTCTGAATGAGTCGAAATTTGTCAATCGATTGCTTGACTAGATAAGTAGCTGAATCTGGGTATAGCTCATTTGGATTTCTGTCAATGTCCTGCACATGGTTGTTTGCCGTGGTTATGGAGCATGGAATTGTCATGTTTTAAGAATTTGTTAATTCACAGTCTCTCCCAAGTCCCACTACAAAACAGCAAGCCAAAATTTCTCACCATTTAAATAATCTGATCTTCATTTTATCCTTCCAAAGTGGAAGACCTCATATTTACCATCATTGTACACCATCTCCCCACTCACTTTATCTATATCCCTCTGCAGACTCTCTGCATCCTCTGCACAATTTGCTTTACCAGTCTATTTAGTGTTATCAGCAAATTTATATATGCTGTATTCGGTCACCTCTTTTTGTACATCGCAGAACAGGCCCACCTATTTAACCCAAGCCTAATCGCAGGACAGTTTATAATGGACCAATAAACCTTTTGACCAGTATGTCTTTGGACTGTGGGAAGAAACCTGTGTATGCACAGGAAGGATGCACAAACTTAAAACTATGCTAGAATTTAATTTCCAGCTCTGGCACCCCAAGCTGTAATTGTGTTGCACTAACCACCGCACTATTGTGGTACCAAATCGATAATGTGTATCGTGAACAGTTGTGAGCACTCTGTCTACACTGTGGCACTCAGCTCACTGCTTCGTCAAAAACATAGTTCTCTCTAAATAACAGTCAACATTTATTTGCTTAGCCGGCTGCCTGTGACTTGAGTTCAAAAGTAAAAATGTGTTACCAGTAGAGTGGGACCTGACCTTGTACTGTGTGCAGTTTCGCTCCCCTTGCCCAACAAACATTGCCCATAGGTAGTGTCACAATTCATCTGATGCTGTAGGAGGGGAGACTGTTGGCTGTTTTCTAAAGTTTAGAAGAATGAGGCATTATTAGAGTTCTTACAGGACCTAACAGGAAAGATAATTTCCTTGGCTGAGGAGTTTAAAACAAGTCCCTAAATATGAACTAAGTCATGTAAGATTGAGAGGTTAAATTTCTCCATGGAGAGGTAATGAACCTTTCACTGCCCTGGACAGCTGAGTTCATTAGAAATCAAAACTCATAAATTTGGAATTGGTTTATTGTCAGATGCATCAAGATAGAGTGAAAATCTTGTCTTGCATACTGTTCATGTAGGTTGGATCATTACACAGTGCATTGAACTAGAACAAGGTAAAACAATAAAAATGCAGAATGAAGTGTAAAGGCTTCTGAGAAAGTGCAGAGCAGATAAATGATAAAGTGCAAAATCATAAGGTAGATTGTGAGGGTCAAAAGTCCATTTGTAGTACTAGAGGATCATTCAAAAGTCTGATAAGTGAGGTTGAGTTGTCCTTGAGCCTAGTAGTATGTGCTTCTCAGACGTCTGCTATCTTCTGCATGATGGGAGCAATAAGAAGAGAATGTCCAACATGGATGGGGGTCTTTGGTTACGCTGGCTGCTTCACTGAGGCAGCGGGAAGTATAGATAGAATCCACGGAGGGGAAGCTTGTTTCTGTGATAGGCTGAGCTATGCCCACAACTCTCTGCAGTCACACAACTAGAGACTAAAGAGATTGAGGATGGTGGGGGGAACAGGAGCTGAGGTTGAAGATCAGCTGTGACCTTCCTGAATGAAGCTTTGAAAGGCCAGGTTCAGACATTGCTACTCTGCCCTAATATACTTGCAGCACCAGACTCCGAAGTATGTTCCCTCCTCCATTTTCCTTTTGTTTCAGGAATCCCTCCAATCCTTTAGTGATTTTGCATGCTTTAGTGTCATTCCTTAAATTGTTGCTCGAGATTTCCAGCATCTGCATAACCTGTTGTGATTTTGTGCAGAGACCATTCCCATTTGAGACTGTCATTTATCATCTGGGCTGAAAATGTTATTTACCAAGTGACAATTCAAATCTAAATTGATGTTTCACAATAGTCTTCTAGTCTCGTCCACAAAAATTGATGAATTTACTTATTCTTAATAACGTGTGTTTATTAGAAATAAACCTTTCATTGAATATTGAGAAAGAAAAGTCTATTGTGACTGGGATGACAATAATTTGTCATGTTTGTTGAGGTATTGAAGAAATATTTACTTGACTAATTGCCTGTTGTTTCTACTAATTAGAGTCATAAAGCACAACACAAAAACAAGCCTTTCTAATCCATCTAGTCTGTGCCGAACTGTTATTTTACATGTCCCACCGACCTGCACCTGGACCATTGCCCTCCAACCCCTTCCCATCCTTGTACCAATCTAATTTCTCTTAAATGTTGAAATCAAACCTGTACCTAGCACTTCCGCTGACAGCTCACACCACACTCTCACCATCCTGAGTGAAGAAGATCCCCCTCTTGTTCCCCTTAAGCATTTCACCCTTCCCCCATTAACCTATGACCTCTTGTTCTAGTGTCACCAATCCTCAGCTTTTATTTTTTCTAGTTTTTAGCTAGAAAAGCAAAGTTAAAATACAGGAAAAGCAATTTGTGGTGACTTATCCTAAGTCACCGTTTGTTTTTCAGCTGGCAACCACGGTAGCCTAGTGGTTGGCTGTATTAGAGCTCAGGGCTTCAGTGCTCGATCTGTAAGGAGATTGTGTGTTCACCCTGTGACTGCGTGGGTTTCCTCCTACAGTCCAAAGACATACTGGTTGGGAGGCTAATTGGACATTGTAAATTGTCCCATGATTAGGTGAGGGTTTAATCGGAGGTTGCTGGGCAGTACAGCTCAAAGGGCTGAAAGGACCTGTTCCATGCTGATCTCTAAATAAATAAGAATAAACTGTTTATCCCAATTTTCCCAAAGCTCTATTTCACTTGATACACCTCTCCAATCTAATCTTAAATGTTGACCAAGTGTAGTCTAACCAGAGTTTTATAAAGCTGCAATACTACTTTGTGACTTTCCCAGCTAATCTTGAAAGAGTTACCTCAACTTTAGAGAACCCTCTTGTTCTAAATGTCCTGTGTATAATCTGCATCTTTCTCCATTACAGGAAACCCTCTGCCACCAACCCTAATGTATATTGTTTTGTAGTCTGCATTCTAACAAAACCACTCCACTTTAATATATTATGAGCTTGTATACTAAATTACTCTGTACTTTCAGACCAAGCCCACCTCTCACCTTCAACTCAGACCCCATTTACTGCCATTTTTGTTGTTCTGGATTTCCAGCATCTGCCAAATCTCTTGTGTTTATCATTTATTGCTATTTTTCTTTGAAAATGTGCTGGTTCTATTTTGTTCCTTTATCCTAACAATAACATTTTTACTTGACTTGGTGGTAAAAGCTTTGATGCACCAGATGAATTTAAGATATTGGAAACTAATATTCAGGAATAGATAAAATTTCACTCTCAGCACAGTGAAGACAGCAGATTCTTCTGAGATACAAACTTTTGTAATCTGGTTAAAAGACATTGGGAAAGTCCAGGCAAATTGCAAATTAATGTTGGCTGTAAGGAAAATAGCATTTGTAATAGACATGGAGACTCCAGATCTGTTGTCTAATTTTAAAGATTAGCTATGAAAATAACTGAATAAAAGGTATAAACCAGAAGGTTCAACTGACCAAATCCCTCAATGTTTCTGCAGACTGCACTTTACTTATTTAGAGATACAGCACAGAATAGACCCTTCCAGCCCACCGAACCGTGCTGCCCAGCAACCCATCTATTTAATGCTAACCTAATCTTGGGACAATTTACAGTGACCAATTAACCTAACTGTGGGAGGAAACTGGAGCACCCAGAGGAAACCCAAATGCACATGGAGAGAACATACAAACTTAGAGAATGCTGGAATTGGACTCTGAACTCCGATGCCTCGAGCTGTAATAATGTTGAGCTAACTGCTACATTACCGAGGCACTCTGTGCATATAGAACGTGGAACATTACAGCACGGTATTACACCCTTCAGCTTATGATGCTGTGCTGAGCTTTTAACCTACTCTTAAGATCAATCTAATCTTTCTCTCCCACGTAGCCCTCCATTTTTCTATCGTGTGCAGTCCAAATTAATGAAAGCCTGCGGTGTGGCTTTGTTTCTCTAACGCAGTTGACAAAGGTTCCACACAAAACTCAAAGTAATGGATAGAGCTTGGCTTTGAACAAGAAATTGTATAATTGATAGAAACAAGAGGTGGTACATGTACTGTCAAGGATAAGTATTAGAATGCTCCAAGCATCATCTGTAGCATTTTCATTATTTATAAAGATAAGCTTTATTTGTCACATGTACATCAAAGCTTTCGTTGTTGGTGTCAACGACCAACACAGTCCGTGGATTGTGCTGGGAGCAGCCCACGAGTGTTGCCATGTTCCTGCCACCAACATGACATGCCCACTACTCACTAACCCTAACCCTGTTTTACACTCTGCCTCATCCATGGAGTTCTTCTAGCAGATTTTTATTCTTCAATCCAGAATTTAAATTTTCTATAATCACTTCAAATTGTAGTGATTGGTATGACAGACATACAGACATGCTTTATTGATCCCAAGGGAAGTTGGGTTTCGTTACAGTCACACCAACCAAGAATAGTGTAGAAATATAGCAATATAAAACCATCAATAATAATAAGTTAATCATGTCAAGTGGAAATAAGTCCAGGACCAGCCTATTGGCTCAGGGTGTCTGACACTCTGAGAGAGGAGTTGTAAAGTTTGATGGTCACAGGCAGGAATGACTTCCTATGACGTTCAGTGTTGCATCTCGGTGGAATGAGTCTCTGGCAGAACGTACTCCTGTGCTTAACCAGTACATTATGGAGTGGATGGGGGACATTGTCCAAGGTGGCATGCAACTTGGACAGCATCCTCTTTTCAGGCACCACCATCAGAGAGTCCAGTTCCACCCCTACAACATCACTGTTGATTCTGTTGGTGTCTGCTACCCTCAGCCTGCTGCCCCAGCACACAACAGCAAACATGATAGCACTGGCCACCACAGACTCGTAGAACATCCTCAGCCTCATCCGACAGATGTTAAAGGACCTCAGTCTCCTCAGGAAGTAGAGGCGGCTCTGACCCTTCTTGTAGACTGCCTCACTGTTCTTTAACCAGTCCAGTTTATTGTCAATTCGTATCCCCAGGTATGTGTAATCCTCCACCGTGTCCACACTGATCCCTTGGATGGAAACAGGGGTCACCGGTGCCTTAGCTCTCCTCAGGTCCACCATCAGCTCCTTAGTCTTTTCCACATTAAGCTGCAGCTGATTCTGCTCACTCCATGTGACAAAATTGCATGTTACAGGAAATTTTAGATGTTTAACCCAGGAAATGTTGGATCTTTTATGTCAGTGAAACAGGGCTGCTGTGACTAAAAAATTTAAAGTATATACATATTATAATTATTTCTGGTTAGTTTCTTAAAGCATGTATTTATTATGGTGTATGTTTTGATGCTGGTGTTTTTCTTTAAAGCTTGTTTTCCCTCCCATCCAGTGTGCGTTGGATTTCTGGAGAGATTTTACAGCTATTTGAAGGCACAGAATGTGGAACTAACACCTGCACTTGTGGCAAAGGAACTGATGCTAATGTGTGAACACACCAAAGGAAAGGAGAACCGGCTGGTGAGTGTCAACAGTGTTTCCTATTTACAGGAAGCCATTAATTAAACTGCTGTTGAAAAGAGTAAAGTGCAAGGTAGGTGTTAGAGTGGTGCAGGAGTTAGTCCGTTAAGCCCATCACCCCTACTGGGGCCCCTGTCCTGGGCCGATCGAAGATTGATCGGCCCTGTGGCTTCTGCTTTCACCTCACCACATCATACATCTTCTAGGCAAAGATCCTTCCTCTCCCAGGGGTGAGGTCTTCGGAGTCAGAATCAGGGCTAACATCAAATAAGAGAAAATCTGCAGCAACTCACACAAAATGCTGGAGGAACTCAGGCAGCATGTACGGAAAAGGGTATAGCCAATGTTTTGGCCCTTCATTGAGACTAAAGAAAAAAAATGAGGACTCAGAATAATGAAATATAGCTGTTGACTTGCCTTTTGTATAGCTGCATTGTTGTGAACAGGTTAGGTCGTCAGAGATACTGACACGCAGGAACTTGAAATTGCTCACTCTTTCCATTTCTAATCCCTCTGACTGGCTTGTGCTCCCTCATCTTACTCTTTTTGAAGTCCACAATCAGCTCTTTGGTCTTACTGATGCTGTGTGCAAGGTTGTTGCTGCGACACCACTCAACAAGCTGGTATATCTCACTCCTGTACACCGTCTTGTCACTTTCTGAGATTCTGCCAACAATAGTTGTATCATCAGTAAATTTATAGATGGCATTTGAGCTATGCCTACCCACACAGCTATGGGTGTAGAGAGAGTAGAGCAGTGGGCTAAGCACACATCCCTGATGTGTGCCAGTGTTGATCGTCAGTGAGGTGGAGATGTAATTTCCAATCCGCACAAACTGGTCTTCTGGTTAGGAAGTCAAGGATCTAGTTGCGGATAGAGGTTCAGAGGCCTGGGTTCTGTTGCTTATCGATTAGGAATGATGGTGTTAAACATTGAGCTGTAGTCAATAAACAACATCCTGACATGGGTATTTATGTTGTCCAGGTGATCCAAGGCCACGTCAAAAGCCATTGTGATCATGTCTGCCATAGGCAGACCGCAGTGGGCCCAGGCCCTTCCTGAGACAACTTCTCAAAGCATTTCATCACAGTAGGCATGAGTACTACGTAGCATCCGTGCCAGGACCACAACACTCAAAAGCAATTACTTTCTCTGAGCAGTAAGGCTGTTCAACACCTCCACCCACTAACCCACCCCGGCCACAACTACTTTATCATTGCTTGCCAGTCACTCCTGTGCCTAGTGTCACTTCATGGACAGACAATATGTATATAATCTATCTTATGTATTTATATATTTTTTATTGTTTTCTTTCTCTACTTTTTTTGTGCTCTATTGGATCTGGAGTAACAATTATGTTGTTCACCTTTACACTTGTGAACTGGAAATGACGTTAAACCATCTTGAATGTTGAATTTGCTGTGGCAGCATGCATGATCGTGTGTAACTTTACCTCCAACAGTGCTACTATATCGGAGCAACAAGTGACGCCGCAACGAAGATCATCAATGAAGTAGCCCGTCCCATGAGCGCCCATGTGCCTGTACCGAAGATCTGTGAGAAGCTCAGAAAGACAGATGCTCAGATATGCGAGCTAAAATATGGTACAAATTTCAATTTCTTCACTCCATGCATCATCTTGAACATTGGCTTTATCCTTCATGTTGTGTGTTCCTACAAAACTATATCCCATGTCTGGTTCCTTGTGTTTCTGGAATTGGACTGTGTTCAAGTTCATGTTTATTGTCATTCAACTGTACACAGTCAGAGTCATAGAACACTACAGCACCAAAACAGACCTTTCAGCCCATCTAGTCCATGCCAAACCATTTCAACTTCCTCGTTCCATCATTCTGCAACTATGCACGTGTTTACAGCTAAACGAAACAGTTCCTCTGGAGCCATGGTACAAAATACAGTCCATACAGTCACGGCATGTATAGTTATGATCCAGCACAGTCGCTATATAATGTTAGCACAGGACCCTGAGTAGCATGGACTGAAGAATGACAGGTTGACATAAAGTGCAAGGTGCATATTTATGTAAGACAGTGTAATGTTGATAATAAATCAAGCAGTCATATGTGAAACAGCAGCAATAAAAGATTAAAAGTGCGCTTATTATCAAAGTATGTTTATACTATTTACAACCTTGAGATTCGTCTCCTTCCAGGCTGTCACAAGACAAACCCAATAAAAGCTATTTAAAAAGACCATCAAACACCCAGTGTGCAGTGTGTTAAAAGATGAAAAGTGCCCAGTGCAGGATGAGATGGGGTTGTGGTGTGGGAGGGGCAGGGTATTCAGACAGAGTACATGTATGCTGAGTGGCAGCAGTGTTAAGAAGTCTAACATCCGGGGCTAAGAAGCTGTTAACCCCTGCCAAACAGTTCTAGTTCTTGTGCCGACAAGTGGCAGGTGGTCAACAAGATGAAAGCGTCATTTGTCCTTGAGGTAAAAATTCATACTTGCTCTGCCAGAAATACTGGCATAGAACTTCATTTAGAAATAAACTCAGTGGAACTGAGTCCTTTTCATTTTACAAAAAAAGAAACTTTGTGAAGTTGCCTCAAACTTTGGTCTGCCACAAAATTTAAATAAGAACTACACACTTGAGGTTTGTGACATAAACCTCACGGCATAGTAGCGTAACACTTTACTGCATCGACGACTGATTCAATTCCCACCGCTGTCTGTGAGGAATTTGTAGGTTCTCCCTGTGACCGTGTGGGATTCCACTGGGTGCTCCAGTTACTTCTCACATTCCAAAGATGTATGTTGAGGGTTAGCAAGTTATGGGCATGCTATGTTAGCACCGGAAACATGGCGACACATGTGGGCTGTCCAGCACATCCTGGGAATGGGTTGGTCATTGACACAAATGATGCATTCACTGTATGTTTTGTTGCACATGTGGCAAATAATGCTCTTCTCTATAAACAGAATTTCCAAGAAAATGCTGTAACCTGTGTAATGGAACCAGTCCATCTGTTGCTAGGGAGAAGAGCTCCTCACAGCCACAACCTCGCAGCAGGAGCTTGATTCATTCAGGATATTGCTGAATGACTCTTGTGAATTTCAGCTGCATTGTTAAAGGGAGTCCCTTTCAGTTGGTTCAGCGATTAGCTTCCTGTATCATGTGTACTTCAAAGCATTCAGTGAAATGTATTGTTTGCGTGAAGTCAAGGGTTGTGCTAGGTAGCCCCCAAGCATCGCCACCCTTCGGGTGCCTGTATAGCATGCCCACAGCCAATGTTCCCTCAAATTATCTTTTTTAAATAGCTGCATGGATCAACCATTGCTCTGACATGGAATTTTTTTTACATGGCCTGAAAACTGAGCGGCACTCTAATATTAACATAATATGGAAGAACATTCCAGCTGCGCGGCAATGAAGGCTATGTGGGTGAGAGCATTTCAGTTACTGTGCGGCAGCTTAGAGGGACCAGTGTCCACAACTTCGTTGTATATCCTTGCAATGTGGAAGGAAACCGGAGCAAGCCTATGTGATCATGTAGAAACATACAGACAGTGGCAGAAATTGAACCTCGACCGTGAAGTGTTACGCTGACTGCTACACCACCGTTCTGCTGTACCGGTGATGTGTTGGTTTGGGAAGATGCCATTCTTGGTTGGCAGTGAATGCTGAAAATATTTTAACTGTGGATCCATTCACACAGCCAGCGGTATTGGCGATTAAAGTTCAAAGTTCAAAAATACAAAGTAAATTTATTATCAAAGTACATATATGTCGCCATGTACAGCCCTGAGATCATTTAGATCAGGGGTTCCCAAACTGGGGTCCACAGGCCCCTCAGTTAGTAGTAAGGCTCTATGGCATAAAAAAGGTGGGAACCCCTGGTTTAGATGGTTGAGGGGAATAACTGTTTCATTAAAGGATAAAATCGTGAAGTAGATTAGATACACAAGGGAAAGCAAGCTGAACGGTGTTCACAATGCCTTGTATAACCAGAAATTCTGTCTAGGCCACAGACTTGTGGATAACAAAATATGTTTGGCCAAGTTTGCTTCATTCTCCCATTCCAACTGTCTGTAACCTCAGTCCAGTGATGATAACGTGACTGTGATGGGGAAGCATTTTCTTGGTCATTGAAGCTGTTGTGAGGAAATGAAAGCCGTGGGCATTGATAGGAACTGATCGTCAAATGCAGCCCTCCAGAATTTTCAGTAATTACACACTTGTTAAAGTCTTGAATTATAAACTGGATGTGAGCAATAACTAACATTGTTCGTTTTGTTCATAATTTGTTTAAATTTTAATTTGTAGTTTTGTTCCTAACTTAATGATACACCAACATAATTCTAGCCCTGCTTGTCAAAATATATTAAGTGTTTGTGGTATCTTACTACTTTTTACACCAGTGATTTGTAGTTGAATGCTGGAATTCGTGGATTGAGTGTGTGTGGGCTGCTGTACCACCCACACTGGAATGTTTTGTCATAGTATTTGCCTGCCTTTTGCTTCAGTACAGGCCCTTTGGCCCAAGATATACCAGCCTTTTAACCTACTCCAAGATCAATCTAACCCTTCCCTCCCACATAGCTCTCCATTTTTCTGTCATCCACGTGCCTGTCTGAGTCTCTCAAATGCCCCTACCACACACACATCACTGTGTAGTTTAAAAAAAACTTACCTCTGATATTCACCCCCCCCCCCCCACCCCCATACTTCTATTTCAGCTTTGGGGAAAGTGTCTCTGTCTGTACACTTGATCTGTGCCTCTTATCTTGTACGCCTCTATCAGGTTGCCTTCTGTCCGTCGCTGCAAAGGGAAAAGCCCTCAGTTTCTCAACTAAAACAAGTTCTCTAATCTAGGCAGCATCCTGGTAAATCTCCTCTGCACCTCTCTAAAGCTTCCACACCCTTCCAAGAATAATGTGACCAGAACTGAACACAATACTCCAAGTATGATCTAATCAAAGTTTTATAAGCTGCAACATTACCTTGTGGCTCTTGAATTTAGTCACCCAACTAATGAAGGCCAACATGTCAAACACCTACTTAACCTCGTTATCAGCTTACACAGCCACTTTGAGGGATCTACGATCTGAACCCCAAGATCCCTCCGATCCGCCTCACTAATGAGGATGCTGCTATTAACTCTGTATTCTGCCTTTGAGTGTGACTTTCCAAAGAGTACATATCACTTCACACTTTTCCAGATTGAACTCTATTTGCTACATCTCAGACCAGCTCTGCATTCTATCAATGACCCCATTGTATCTTACAACAACCTGTACTATCCACAACACAACTGTCATGACATCTGCAAGCTTATTAACCCTCCCTTCCACTTCATCCAGGTCATTTATAAAAGTCACAAAGATCAGGACTCCCAGAATGGAACATCACTGGTCAATGACCTCCAGGCAGAATGCGTTGAAATCTTAACAATAAAATTGTCTTCCACTTTGCCTCGCAGATAAGAAATTGAATTTGAATAAAGATGAACTATCCAAACTGAGAGTGGCCGAACTGAAGAGGATTCTGGACAACTGGGGAGAGAAATGCTTAGCTTGTGCAGAGAAAATTGAGTTTATCAATTTAATCTTGGAGTTGGCTAAAATATATGAGTCGGATGAACTGGATTTGAACTCTGATCTATAAAGTCTCTGTGCTTTATAAATCTGAAACCCACCTGATTATTGTAAATAAATATGCTGCAGAGAACATCCTATAAAGAAAAATATCAACTGAATTGCCTGAGCTTCATTATTGACCTGTTGGAATATCTTCTCTTCAAAGGTACATTTAATGTCAGAGAAATGTATACAGTATACATCCTGAAATTCTTTTTCTTCACAACCATCCACAAAAACAGAGGAGTGCCCCAAGGAATGAATGACGGTTAGAACCCCAAAGACCCCCTCCCATATGTAAGCAACAGCAAAGCAACGATTCCCCTTCCCCCACCAGCAAAAAAAAAAGCATTCCTGCAAGATGTGTTAATTTTTACCAGTTTCTGCAAACAATATGCATTCCATATTGCTGGAAGCAACTCCATTTCCTATCAAACATGCATGCATCCATCCATCAATCAGTCATCGTGCTTGTAGTCAGGCTTAAATGAGGCAATTTTTAAAAAATACTGTAGTTTTTTTAAAAACAATGAGAGTAAAGCTACTTGTGATCTCCAGTAAAGACTACAGTGGGGAATTGCAATGTTGATTTGCCTTTCGTGGCTGTTGGATTAGGTATTTCAGTCCATTTGATTGAACAACAATTGGCCAAGAAAATCATAGGCCTTATAAACTAATGGTAGGTTAGAACAAAGATGAGGGGGGATTTCTTTACCCAGAGTGGTGAATCAGGTTTATTATTACCAGCATATGTCATGAAATTTGTTAACTTAACAACAGCAGTTCAAACATAATCTAGAAGAAAAAAAAGATAAGTAAATAAATTGCAGTATATGTATATTTACGTGTACATGGGAAAAAAAATTATATTAAGAAAGTGAGGTAGTGTTCAAGGGTTCAACGTCCATTGTGGAATCGGATGGCAGAGGGGAAGAAGCTGTTCCTGAATTGCTGAGTGTGTGCCTTCAGGTTTCTGTACCTCCTTCCTGATGGTAACAGTGAGAAAAGGGCATGCCCTGGGTGCTGGAGATCCCTGAAGATGTCCTGGGTACTTCATAGGCTAGCATCCAAGATAGAGCTGACTAAATTTACAACCCTCTGCAGCTTCTCTTGGTCCTGTGCAGTGTGGAATTTGTTGCCACCGGTGGCCAAGAAGGCTAAATCATTAGGTATATTTAAGGCAGAGGTTGATAGATTTTGATAGGGCATGAAAGGATATGGGGAGAAGGCAGGAGACTGGGGCTGAGAGGGAAATGGATCAGGCAAGATGAAATGGCAGAGCAGACTCGATGGGACAAATGGCCTAATTCTGCTGCTATATCTTATGGTCTTATCAGTTGATTCTGTTTAATTGAGACAAATCACAACCATAAGACAAAGGAGTAGGAGTCAGCCATTTGGCCCATCGAGTCTGCTCTGCCATTTCATCATGAGCTGATCCGATCTCCCCTTTAGTCCCACTCCCCCGCCTTCTCACCATAACCTTTGATGCCCTGGCTACTCAGATACCTATCAATCTCTGCCTTAAATACACCCAATGACTTGGTCTCCACTGCCGCCCGTGGCAACAAATTCCACAGATTCACCACCCTCTGACCAAAAAAATTTCTTCACATCTCTGTTCTGAATGGGCGCCCTTCAATCCTTAAGTCATGCCCTCTTGTACTAGACTCCCCCACCATGGGAAACAACTTTTCCACATCCACTCTGTCCATGCCTTTCAACATTTGAAATGTTTCTATGAGGTCCCCCCTCATTCTTCTAAACTCCAAGGAGTACAGTCCAAGAGTGGTCAAATGTTCCTCATATGTTAACCCTCTCATTCCCAGAATCATTCTAGTGAATCTTCTCTGAACCCTCTCCAATGTCAGCACATCCTTTCTTAAATAAGGAGCCGAAAACTGAACATCATGTCCCTGCTTCCATACTCTATTCCTCTAGAAATGAATGCCAACATTACATTCGCCTTCTTCACTACCGACTCAACCTGGAGGTAAACCTTAAGGGTATCCTGTAGGAGGACTCCCAAGTCCTGTTGCATCTCAGAACTTTGAATTCTCTCTCTATTTGAATAATAGTCTGCCCGTTTATTTCTTCTACCAAAGTGCATGACCATACGCTTTCCAACATTGTAATTAATTTGCCACTTCTTTGCCCATTCCCCCCAATCTATCCAAGTCTCTCTGCAGACTCTCTGTTTCCTCAGCACTACCGGCCCCTCCACCTATCTTTGTATCATCAGCAAACTTAGCCACAAAGCCAGCTATTCCATAATCCAAATAGTTGATATACAACATAAAAAGAAGCAGCCCTAACACGCACCCCTGTAGAACACCACTGGTAACCGGCAGCCAACCAGAATGGGATCCCTTTATTCCCCCTCTCTGTTTCCTGCCGATCAGCCAACGCTTTATCCACGTATGTAACTTTCCGGTAATTCCATGGGCTCTTATCTTGTTCAGCAGCCTCATGTGCGGCACCTTGTCAAAGGCCTTCTGAAAATCCAAATGCACAACATCCACTGTATCTCCCCTATCTAGCCTACTTGTAATTTCCTCAAAAAATTGCACTAGGTTTGTCAGGCAGGATTTTCCTTTAAGGAAACCATGCTGAGTTCTGCCTATCTTGTCATATGCCTCCAGGTACTCCGTAACTTCATCCTTGACAATCGACTCCAAGAACTTCCCAACCACTGATGTCAAGCTAACAGATCTATAATTTCCTTTTTGCTTCCTTGCCCCCTTCTTAAATGGTGGAATGACATTTGCAATCTTCCAGTCCTTCAGAACCATGCCAGAATCTATTGACTTTTGAAAGATCATTGCTAATCCCTCCACAATCTCCACAGCTACTTCCTTCAGAACATGAGGGTGCATTCCATCTGGTCCAGGAGATTTATCTACCCTTAGACTATTCAGCTTCCTGAGTACTTTCTCTGTTGTAATTGTGATTGCGCATATTTCTCTTCCCTGACACCCTTGAGTGTCTGGTATACTGCTGATGTCTTCCTCAGTGAAGACTGATGCAAAATACTTGTTCAGTTCCTCCACCATCTCCTTATCTCCCATTACAATTTCTCCAGCATCATTTTCTATCAGTCCTATATTTATTCTCACCTGTCTTTTACTCTTTATATACTTGAAAAAGCTTTTAGTATCCTCTTTGATATTATTTGCTAACTTCCTTTCATAGTTCATCTTTTCCCTCTTAATGACCTTCTTAGTCTCCTTTTGTAGGCTTTTAAAAACATCCCAATCCTCTTTCTTCCCACTAATTTTTGCTTCCTTGTATGCCATCTCCTTTGCTTTTACTTTGGTTTTGACTTCTCTTGTCAGCCACAGTTGCATCCTTTTTCCATTTGAAAATTTCTTCTTTTTTGGAATATATCTGTCTTGCACTTCTCACATAAACTCCAGCCACTGCTGCTCTGTCATCCTTCTCCCTAGTGTCCGTTTCAAGTCAACTTTGCCCAGTTCCTCTCTCATGCCACTATCTCGAGGCTGTGCTCTCTTGTCCTTTACTCCCCATGGGAATCATCCTATCCACATCTACTCTGTCTAGGCCTTTCAACATTCGAAAGGTTTCAATGAGATCCCTCCTCCAGGCCCAGAGCTATCAAATGTTCCTCATATGATAACCATGGAATCATCCTTGTGAACCTCCTCTGAACCCTCTCCAATGCCAGCACATCTTTTAGATGAAAAGCCCAAAAGTGTTCACAATCCTCAAGGCAAGGTCTCACCAGTGCCTTATAAAGCCTTAGCATCACATCCCTGCTTTTGTATTCTAGCCCTCTTGAAATGAATGCTAACATTGCATTTGTCTTCCTCAAAAACTGACTCGACTTGCAAGTTGACCTTTAGGGTGTTCTGCAAAAGGACTCCCAAGTCCCTCTGTATCTCAGATTCTTGGATTTTCTCCCTGTTTAGCAAATAGTCTGCACATTTATTTCTACTACCAAGGTGCATGACCATGCATTTTCCAACATTGTATTTCATTTGCCACTCTCTTGCCCATTCTCCTAATCTGTCTTAAGTCCTTCTGCAGCCTATCTGTTTCCTCAACACTAGCTGCCCCTCCACCAATCTTCATATCATTCGTAAACTTGGCAACAAAGCCATCTATTCCATCATCTAAATCATTGATACACAGCATAAAAAGAAGCAGTCCCAACACCGACCCCTGCAGAACACCACTAGTCACTGGCAGCCGATCCGAAAAGGATCCTTTTATTCCCATTCACTGCCATCTACCAATCAGCCAATGCTCTAACCAGGCCAGTAACTTTCCTGTAATACCATGGGCTCTTAACTTGATAAGCAACCTCACGTGTGGCACCTTGTCAAAGGCCTTCTGGAAGTCCAAATATAAAACATCCCCTGCATCCCCTTTATCTATCCTACTTGTAATCTCCTCAAAGGATTCCAACCGGTTGATCAGGCAGGATTTTCCCTTAAGGAAACCATGCTAACTTTGTACTATCTTGTCCTGTTCAATTCATTGTACAGTACATTGCAATAGTACAAGGTAAAACAATAAAAGAATGCAGAATGAAGTGTTAGAGCTACAGAGAAAGTGCAATGCAGGCACAAGGTCATAAAAAGGCAGATTACGAGGGAGCAGCTATGGAGGGGGATAAACAGCTGACACTTTGGGCTGAGACCCTTCCTTGGCACTCAGCTGAATAGGACAATACATCGACTGTTTATTACTCTCTACCTGACCTTCTGAGTTCCTTGCATTTTGTGTGTGTTATCTGCAGAATCTCTTGTCTCTGCGATTGTGAGGTCAAGTGTCCATTGATCGCAAATGGTTTCAAGGTTGAAAATGTTACCAAGTTAGGATGGGTAAGCTCATAACAATGTAAAATTTCAGACTCAAAATATTTTAGAAAAAAGTAGTGTATATTTAATATTTCAGTAGTATTTGAGTAATCCTGTAAATATATTATTTGATTAAGCATTCTTTGTTGCTTGTACAATTAATTACAGGTTATTAGTAAAAGTATGTGAGTTGCATATGTCATACGTGCACGGCTCACTTAAAGTAAACACAAAGTTAGACTCAGATTTCAGAATCCCGTGTCTTCCTGTGAAACAATTTAACGTTTTGATGTTACAAAACGTAACAAGAAGCAAGCACCTTGTTAGTTTAAGGACTCTAATAGGCAGATTAGAGACCCAAAATCTAAGAAATGTAACTCTAAGAAGAGGTTTGTAGCTAGGAAGAGTGTTTTCAAGAGAATTTAGTAAAGATAGGAGAGGCCTCCACACTAAGATGTCAATAGGCAGGAGATGACAAGTAGCAACCAAGGTCAGGGGACCAACTCTCTCCCAAAACCCTGCAGGGTAATTATGTCCTCATCACCATCACATTGTCAAACAGGGAGTCAATGGAAGTCAAAGCATCTAGAGACAGTTGATAACAGATCCTGAGAAGCCTCTGCCTCTCCACCACTTTATTGCATCTCACATATAAAACTCAATTTTCTCTGGTGGAAAGGTTTAAAAACAAATGGCTCAGTTAGGCATGTCAGTTTGGCAGAGGGCTCTTTCTCTGCTGAACCCCACTGTAGTTGTCACATGTACTGAGGTACAGGGGAAACACTGTTTCACCACTAGAGGGTACCCTTCACCAACTTTATTATTGGGACAAGCTTTCTGTATTTTGTTATAATTGTTTGCTGGTCTGTTGTTTTTGGAACATTATGCCTACCCCAAAACTCCATTAAATTATCTAAAAATTTAAAAACTAATTTAAAAAAAACCTGAACTAAGACGTAAAATGCTAAAAATACTGGATGTCAGGCAGTATTTCAGATTCAGATTCATTCACTGATCATCAAAACATGCAGTGACATGTGTCATTTGCATTAACAACCAACACACCCTACGGATGAGCCGAGGGCAGGCCATTCATTCGGGCGCCAACATAGCAGGCAGAACAACATAGTAAAGAAAACAGAACACAACAAAAATCAATTCAAAGTATGTTTATTATCAAAGTACATATCTGTCTCCATACACAACCCAGAGATTCATTTTCTTGCGGGCATATTCAATAAATTCAATAATCCATAATAGAATCAATGAAAGACCGCCCAACCAGTGTGCAGAAAACAACAATATGTGCAAATGCAGAAAGAAAGAAATAATAAGAAATAAATATTGAGAACAAGAGATGAAGATTTCTTGAAAGTGAGTCCATTGGTCGTGGGAGCAGTTATCCTCTCTGGTTCAAGAGCCTGATGGTTGAGGGATAATAATTGTTCCTGAACCTGGTGGTGTGAGTCCTGATGCTCTTGTGCCTTCTTTGTGATGGGAGCAGCGAGAAGAGAGCATGTCCTGGGTAGTGGGGGTCCCTGATGATGGATGCTGTTTTCTTGCGACAATACTCCATGTAGATGTGCTCGATTTTGAGGAGGACTTTACCTGTGATGGACTGGGCTAAATCCATTACTTTTTGTGGGTTTTTCCATTCAAGGGCATTGGTGTTTCCATACCAGGCTGTGATGCAGCCAGTCAATATACTCTCCACCACACATCTATAGAAGTTTGTCCAAGTTTTAGATGCCATAAAGAATCTTCGCAAACTCCTGAGGAAGTAGAGGCACTGTGGTGCATTCTTTGTCATGGTACTTCAGTGCTTGGCGCAGGACAGGTCCCCCAAGATAATAACAACAACAACAAAACAAGCCGCTTTTCTCACATACGGACAATCCTTCGACACCAGGACAGGCCTCCAGTCCCCAGTCTCCAGTCTCCAGTCACCAGTCTCCAGGCTCCAGCTATCAAACCCACTTTGCCACTTTGCTGAGTATTTTCAGTAATTTTCTGCTTGTTTTATTACAGGTCAGATCACTATTGAAATCGGTTTATTATTGTCACATGGACTGAGATATGGTGAAAAGCTTGTCTTGCACACTGTTCATACCGATCAGATCATTACACAGTGCAGTGAGGTAGAACAAGGTAAACAATAACAATGTAGAATAAACACAAGAAGCTGGGAGGTGATAGGTGCAACAGCTAAAGGGCTGACTAAAAAGGAATCTGATAGGAGAAGAGAGTGGACCATGGGAGAAAGGGAATAAAGTGTCAAAGCTACCAAACGCGTGCAGCACAGGTAAATGATCAAGTTCAAGATCATAACGAAGTACATTGTGAGGCCAAGAATCCATCTTCTTATACAAGAAGTCCTATCAAGAGTTTAATAACAGCAGGATAGAAGCTGTCCTTCAGTCCGGTGGGACGTGCTTTCTGGCTTTTGTATCTTCTGCCCGATGGGAGAGGGGAGAAGAGAGAATGTCTGGCATGCCTGGGGGCTTTGATGATGCTGGCTGCTTTACCGAGGCAGTGAGAAGTGTAGACAGTCCATGGAGGGGAGGCTGGTTTCTGTGATGTGCTGAGCTGTGTCCACAACCCTCTGCGATTTCTTGTGGCCGTGTGCAGAGCTGTTCTCATACCAAGCTGTGATGCATCTGGATTGATGCTTACTGTGGTGCATCGATAAAAATTGGTAAATAAATAAATAGTACAAAGAAAGGAATAATTGAAGATACGTTCAGAGCCCTTCTATAAGACTAAAAATGATTGGGAAAGAGAACTTAACCTTACTATCTCTATTGAGAATTGGGATAAAATTCTTCAATTAGTTAATACATCATCTATATGTGCTAAACATTCATTAATACAGTTTAAGGTTGTGCACAGGGCTCATATGTCCAAGGATAAATTGGCTCATTTTTATTCCTATATAAATCCTATTTGTGACAGATGTCATTCTGAGATAGCGTCTTTAACTCATATGTTCTGGTCGTGTCCACTTTAGAAAAAATATTGGAAAGACATTTTTGATATTATTTCTGCGGTATTGAACATTGATTTACAACCTCATCCTATTACTGCAATTTTTGGTTTACCAATGATGGACTCACTCCATTTATCCTCTTCCGCTTGTCGAATGATTGCATTTCTTACATTAATGGCTAGAAGATCTATTTTGTTAAATTGGAAAGAAATTAATCCTCCTATCGTATTTCATTGGTTTTCTCAAACTGTTATGTCTAAATTTAGAAAAAATTAGAAGTGTTGTATTTGATACTTATATTAAATTTGAAAAGATATGGAGACCATTTATTCAATATTTTCATATGATGTAATATGACCCTGTTCCAAGCCTATTTGTTTTTCCAGTTTCGATTTTATATATGTTGAGAGGATCGGAGTTGACGACACTGATGATTTTGTATTTTTGTGAGATATTATAAACAGCCCTTTTTTCCATTTTTTCTTTTTCTCTTTTTTCTTTTTTTGTTTTTTTTTCTTATTAGTTATTAGATTATTAGATTAGGTTTTTTTGCATAATTTTTTTTTCTTTTTCTTTTTTCTGTTTTTTTTAATATATATTATGATATACCTAGGTTTGCCTTGTTTATTTGTATATTGTATCATCCATAATTTGGGAATACTCATTTATACTGTAATTATTGCTCATGTATTCTTTCATGTTCAGTTGAAATGTGTATGTTTGTAATCCCATTATCTATGTATAAATTTTATTTTGTTGATATTAATAATAATAATAAAAAGATTGAAAAAGAAAGAAAAGAAAGAAAGGAATAATGAGCAAGTGTTCATTCCACTTCTGGTGTTCCCATTATTATTTCATGCTCTCATTATTTATTGCTATTTGTTTATATTTGCATTTGCACAGCTCGTTGTTCATTGTTCTTGCTAACGGTTCCTATTCTATAGATTTGCTGAGTATGCCCGCAGGATACAGAATCCCAGGGTTGTATGTTCGACATGTATGTAAATATAATAATAAATTTTACTTTGAACTCTGAACTTTTGAACATTGGCAGTTCAGAAATCTGATGGCGGAGGGGAAGAAGCTGCTTCTGAATTGTTGAGTGTGGTTCTTTAGGTTCCTGTACCTCCTCCCTGATGCCAGAACAAAAAGGAAATAGAACAGAGTGTTATAGTTATAGAGAAAGTGCAGTGCAGATGTACAAATACATTTAAGGGTCTCGGAGAGGTAGAGCGAGAGATCGAGAGTTCAACTTCAGTGTACAAGAGGACATTTCAGGAGTCTGATAGCTGCTTTGTAGAACCTGACCTCGAGCCTGGTGGAACGTGCTTTCAGGATTTTGTATCTTCTGCCCGATGAGAGAGGGAAAAGGAGATAATGTCCGGAGTTGGTGTTTATGATTATGCTGGCTGCCTTACTGAGGCAGTGAGAAGTGTAGACGGAGGTAATCGAAAGACAGAGTCCATAAAAACAATTGTCCAGGCAATTACTGTCCATGCAGGTGGGTTTTGTGGGAGGAAAGGGGCCTGTCCTTGTTATTGGCCCAGGGACTACTGTCCATGTGGGTGGGTTCTTTTTTTTTGTAATTTTTTTTATTGAAGTTCATCAAACAAACATTTCTATAAGATATATTTCAGACATTGTACATATATATCATATAATCATATATATCACAAAATCTCCATAAAGTATTAATCTGGGGTATACACTTATAGAAAGGAGTGGAAAGAAAAAACAATCAAAAGGAAAGAACTATGTACAAGTAGGGAGTGATCTTTTTTTTTTACAACAGATTCATTGATTTGTGAGAATAAAATCAGGCCTATGAGGCATTATGTAGTTAAACCATTTTTCCCAGTATGAATCAAATTGTTCCAGCTTATGATTAACAGATGCTGTTATCTTCTCCATTTTGTAAATGTCCATTGTAATTTCCATCCATGCATTTAAAGTTGGGCTCTCCTGTGATATCCATTTCCTAGTAAGAGTCTTTTTACCAGCCACCAACAGTATATTCATTAAATATTTATCTCTTTTCAACCATTCTTGTGGTATATATCCAAAATATATGGTCTTACTCTCTAAGGGTATTTCACATTTAAAGATGTCTTGTAGGGCATTGTGTATCCCCCTCCAATAGTTTTTGATAACAGGGCAGTCCCAAAAAATATGATAATGATTTGCATTTTGATTTCCACAATTTCTCCAGCAAACAGGGAGGTTACTATCATAATGGGATTTCTGAGAGGATGTAATAAAATATATTATCAAGATTTTCCATCCAAACTTCCTCCATTTCTGTGAATTGGTACACTTCCATTGATATCTCCATATTGTTGTCCATTCTTCCTCAGATATAATTATCCCTCCTTCTCCCATTTTGTTTTAATGTATGAAGTCAAATGTATTTTAAGATTTGGCAACCCCTTATACATGCTTGAAATGATTCTACTACCATTATCTGAATTATTTGCTTTTCTAAAGAGCTCTATCAAGCATGTATTTGCCTTGGTTACATTTTTAAGCGTCTTATTAACATATTGTCGCATCTGTAAATACCGATAAAAATCTTGTTTTTCTTATGTGTTTCTCTTTAAGCATTTCAAAACTGAACAGTGTTCCTTCTTTCATTATGTTGCAAAGAACTGTTATTCCTTTAACTGTCCAGTCCTTAAATCTAGCATCCAATTTATTTGGTGTAAAATCCGAGTCTTATGCACACCATTTAAGAATTGCAATATCTCCCTCTAGATTATATTCTTTTATAGTAGTTTTCCATATTTTAAGAGCCAATTTCACCCATGGGTTATCAATAGTATTTATGTACCTATGCAGGTTGTTATCAGCCAAAATTGCTTGTATGGGGATGGAAAGTACCCACTCCTCAATGTTTTTCCATTGAGCGTCATACGATGGGTTGCACCAACATATCACAGCTCTCAACTGTGCTGCAAAATAATAATCTCTAAGAGAAGGCAAGCCCCATATGTGGGTGGGTTCTGAAAGAGGAAATGGGCCTGTCCACATGATCAACCCAGGGACTACAGTCTGTGGGTGGGTTTTGTGAGCGTTATCGGCCCAGGGACTACAGTCTGTGGGTGGGTTTTGTGAGCGTTATCGGCCCAGGGACTACAGTCTGTGGGTGGGTTTTGTGAGCGTTATCGGCCCAGGGACTACAGTCCGTGTGGGTGGGCTCTGAGAGAGAAGAAGTGCCTGTCCACACTATCGGCTCAGGTACTACTGTCTGTGTGGGCGGGCTTTGAGAGAGAAGAATGGGCTGATTTTGTTCTTGTCTGTGTTGTTCCGCCGAGCAGTGTGGCCTCACTTGTGGGCTGCCCTCAGCACAGCTTCAGATGTGCTGGTTATTAAAGGATCTGTATGTTCCGATGTAGACGTGATGAATAAGTCTAATTAGGAGTGTGAGTGAGTTAGTGTTTCGGGTTGATGATCGTTTATCAGATCTGAACATTGGCCCTGTTCTCCGTCTCCCCCCCCCCCCACCCATAGATGGTGCGTGACACACAAGAAATTTTCCCCAATGTTTTAATTCCAGATTTTCAGCCTCTGGTGTAAACAGGCTTGTACATTGGGAAGACCAGGGACTTTATGTAGAGTAGTTTGGTGAAATGAGAATTCTGCATTGCTCTTTCAGTGGCTTGATTAGTTCATCCTGGAGGAAAGAGGGGTTTTCTTTGTAATCGGCCACTTCTCTGGCCAAAGAAAAATACAATTTAACATCACATTATGTTAAAGTTGTACGAGTCATTGGTTTCCTGAGTTATAAGGAAAAGTTAAATAATTTAGGACTTTGTTCCCGAGAGTGTAGGAGAATGATGGGAGATTTGATAGAGGTATAAGAAACTATGAGGGGTATAGATAGGGTAAATGTAAGCAGGCTTTTTCCACTGAGGTTGGGTGTGACAACAACTAGAGGTCATGGATTAAGGGTGAAAGGTGAAATGTTTAAGGGGAAGCTGAGGTGAAACTTCTTCACGCAGAGGGTGGTGAGAGTATGGAAAGAGCTGCCAGTGTAAGTGGTGGATGAGGGGTCGATTTCAACATTTAAGAGAAGTTTGGATAGGTACATGGATGGGAGTGGTATAGAGAGATATGGTCCAGGTGCAGGTTGATGGGACTAGGGAGAATAACAGTTTGGCACAGACTAAATGGGCCAAAGGGTCTATTTCTGTGCTGTTGAGTTCTAAGACTCTATGACACACATACAGCATTTTATTCCAGAACCTTAACGTACATTAAATATCAGAAATGCCTGTCATCTGAAACATAATTACTTTGGCCTTCCACAGCAATCCACTGACAAACTTCAACTCATTCAGAATAGCATTGCTAGACTTTTACCCAAGACCAGGATGAGGGAGCATATCACTTACCATATAAATATTCTGCAATGGCTTCCACTATCTTTTAGAACTCATCTTAAAGTTCTCTTACTGGTTTTTAAAGCTCTTAATGGTCTGGGACAGAAGTAAGTCATAGCATCATTTTTGTTCTATAATCCTGCTCGAGCTCTCAGATCTTCTTCTGCTGGTCTTTCAAATTTAAACAATCTCCCTCAAATGATAATTGGCAGGTCAGCTTTTTTGAACTAAACTCCTAAACTGTGGTATTCAATACCTAAAACTATAAGGGATGCAGACTCAGTTTGTACTCTTAAATGCCAATTCATAACCTATTTATTTATTTATTTAGCCTCTCTTTTCACTAGCATCTTTTTGTCTTTTATTTTCAAGTTTATTTTCATATTTGTACTATTACCCTATTGTAAAGCACTCTGATCTACATCAACTGTATGAAAAGTGCCCGGTAATTAAAGTTAATAATTTTCAGTAATTCACAAGCTATTCTGAGTTTAGTTAAAAATAAGGTACAAACACAGAGATTAAGAGCAGGGGTAGGTCACATGTCCCTTCAAGCATATCCTGCCCTTCACTCAGATCACGGCAGATCTGATTGCAGCTTCTATCAACCATAAATAAAGTCAACTCTGTGTATATAAACTACATACAGGTTTTGACAGAAAAATATTAAAAGAAAGACTTATTTATTTTCTTCGGAGGTTTCAGCAGGCTTTGTAAAGGAACAGGGATGCTTTCCCAATTTATAATCGGAAAAAGATGTAGAAAACTTTTGGGTAGAGTTAAAAATCTGCAAGTGTATAAAAGACCCTGATGGGAGTTACTTACAGGCCTCCAAACAGTAGCCAGGATGTGGGCTACAAATTACAATAGGGGAGAGAAAAGGCACATAAAAAAAGGCAATGTTATGACAATCATGGGGCATTACAATATGAGTTTGATGGCCCTTGGCCTGTACTTGCTAGTGTTCAGCAGAACAAGGGGGAGGATCTCCTTGAAGCCTATTGAATATTGAAAGGTCTAGATAGAGTGGATGTGGAGAGGATGTTTCCTATAGTGGGGGACTCTAGGAACAGAGGGCACAGCCTCAGAATAGAAGGACATCTCTTTAGAGCAGAGATGAGGAGGAATTTCTTCAGCCAGGTGATAGTGAATCTGTGGAATTCATTGCCACAGACGGCTGTGGAGGCCGAGTCATTGGGTATATTTAAAGTGGAGGTTGATATGTTCTCAATTAATCAAGGCATCAAATGTTACAGGGAGAAGGCAGGAGAATGGGGTTGAGAGGGATAATAAATCAGCCATTTTGGAATGGCAGAGCAGACTCAATGGGCTGAATGGACTAACTTTGCTCCTCTGTCTAATGGTCTTATGGTCTAACATGGGAACATATTTCCTTGAAGGAAAGTTAACTCTTATCTGTTGAGGAGCTAGTTGATTATTTTGCGATGAAAGTCTGTTGGGCTAAGGTGAATGGTGGCTGTTATAGAATCCATGATGAGATGCTGTGGATTCGAAAGCAGGTCAGGACTTGGTATGCACCAAGAATCAGATAGACCAGGTGGTGGGTGGTCGTATGAGCAGCTGGTGCAGATCACAAGTCCTGGTTATGATGGCAAGAAGACATCTCTGAAGAACGTTGATAAAGACTGGAGCCACCCATCTTGTAAAGACACTGCTCAGAAGAAGGCAATGGCAAAGTACTTCTGAGGAGAAATTTACCATGAACAATCAGGGACATGAGACCATTATCGCCCACGTCATATGACACAGCACATAACAAATCAACAAGCAAATTCTATGTCTTTGCCATAAACCAGCAAATGCCAATGATAATAAACCTGATTATTATCGGACTCAACGTTTAATGAACGTCGTTTTCCCCTCCGCCATCAGATTTCTGAATGGACAATGAACCCACATTTTGTACAACTGCAACGTAACGTCCCAACTCCTGTACTCAATGCCCTCGATTGTCAGTTGTGACACGTTTAATCAACACAGGGCTTGCTTAACCTTGAGCAAATGCAGTTGAACCCCTCCCCACCCCTCCCAGGCAGTTGATGTGCAAGAACAGTTACACAAGGCACTGTCAGGTTTATCAACTTCCTGCCATGATTGCTGCAACCAAGCTGTCAACACATCTAGTACATGGTAAAATTAGGCACATGCAGTACTTACTGAGAAGTTAAGGATTCCTACCAGTGTGGATGAACAGAGGGATTTGGGGTTCACGTCCACGTTCCTCAAAGTTGCCGCGCAAGTTAATAACATGGTTAAGGAGTGTAACACACACAAAATACTGGAGGAACTCAGCAGGTCAGGCAGCATCTATGGAAAAAAGTACAGTCAATGCTTTGGGTTGAGACCCTTCAGTCCTGCTGAAGGGTCTCAGCCTGAACCGTCGACTGTCTACTCTTTTCCATAGATGCTGCTTGACCTGCTGAGTTCCTCCAGCATTTTGTGTGTGTTACTTGGATTTCCAGCATCTCTTGTTTGTGTTAATTAGGTGTGTGGTGTGTTGGCCTTCATTAGTTGGGGAATTGAGTTCAAGAGCCACGAGGTAAAATTGAAGATCTGTAAATTTCTGGTTAGACCACCCTCGGAATATTTTGATCAATTGGTTCTCGGAAGGGTGTGGAAGCTTTCGAGAGGGTACAAAGGAGATTTACCAGGATGCTGCCTCGATTAGAGCGCATGCCTTAAGAGGAAAGGTTGAGTGAGCTGGAGCTTTTCCCTTTGGGTCAAAGGAGGATGAGAGATGGCATGATAGAGGTGTATAAGGGGACAAGAGGTAGTGACATTCAGAGACTCTTAGGTACATGGATGAAAGAAAAATGGAGGGAAGTGTTAGATTGATCTTGGAGTAAGTTAAAGATTAAAAGGTCTGTACTGTGCTGTAATGTTCTATGTTCAGAGCAGTGTCCAGTTCTGATTGGAGTGTTCTTTCTCTTTGAAATGAATGTAGTCTGATTTTCAAACCCCCAGTGTTGAAGGTATGAGGAGGTTGGGGGTGCCCTCAGAGAGTGATCCAGGGTGAGCTGGGAAACGGTCCCCTCGACAGGAACTGGGAGTAACCCCCAATTCCAGCTGCAATAATAAAGCAACTGGCCAATTACCAAGTGATGTTTTGCCCGCTGCGCACCAGCAGAAGACCAACCGTGGAAGACTATGAGCTGACATCATCTGAAGTTATATGTCAAATACCCAGGATTGTAGACAGTGTAACACAACAATACTGACAATATTCAAATGGAAACTCTGGAGCAGGTTTTCCCAGCCTGGGCTACACAGACCAACCCCCCCCCCCCCCCCCCATTCATGGTAGGGGTCCATGGCAGAGGAAAGGTTGGGAACCTCTGTTCTAGGCTGTTGATAGATTTGGGTGTTTTGTTCTGTGAAGTGTTTTAATGCCTAGGTTCAAAGTAAATTTATTATTGAAGTACATATATGTCACCATATACAACCCTGTAATTCATTTTCTTGTGGGCATACTCAGTAAATCCAATAACCATAATAGAAGCAATGAAAGGCCACACCCAAGAGGGTGGACAACGAGTGTGTAAATACAAAAGAAAACATAAAAATGATAATAACAAATAACTGTAAGTACCATTTAATGGCAAAGTTGACAATGAGGTACCCACCCTTAGGGCCACACGATAGGCCACTTTTCGATATGCCAAGGACGTGGCCTGGAAGACTTAAGGGTGCCGGATTTTCCTGGCTCTGGAGGTGGGGGGATTCGAGGCCGGCATTGCCGCAGGAATCTGCTGTGCCGTGGGAGTACACGGAAGATCGAAAGCAGCGAGCTGGCTGCTGGCTGTGTGCCCGGAGACCCGAGATCTTTGGACGCAGAGCTCTGAAAAAGCAACGCAACAGACTTTTAACACCATAAATCGGCGAGCTGTTTTGTTAGGTATCCCTCCTCGCTGTGAAACGGGCTCAGCTCTTTTTCACTTATTAGGAAGAGAGAGAGAGCTTGTGTTATGTCGAATTATGGGGTGAACAAGTAGTCTTTGGGGTACTGCAAGTCTGTGTCTTTATTGATGCTTTGCTGCACACTTGAGTGCTTGGTGGGGGTGCCGATGTTTTTTATGTTGGTGGGGGAGGGGGGATCTTCGCTTGGCTGCTGCTTATGCATGGGAGGTGGGAGCTGAGGGGAGCTTTGGGATTCTAACATTTAACTCATTCATCCTTTGGGGCCCTCCTCTGTTTTCGTGGAAGTTTGCGAAGAAAAATAATTTCAAGATGTACGTTGTATACATTTCTCTGACGTTAAAGCTACCGATTGAAACCTATTGATAGCAAGTGTTGGCTGAACTATAGAAGAATTCTCGAAGTAGCTGCTGTGTCTCTTCGTCGAGCGCCTTCGCTCCATCCGCCACAACAGACAGGACCTCAAGTTGGCCATCCACTTCAATGCCACTTCCTATTCTCGTTCCAATATGTCGGTACACGGCCTCCTCTATCTCCAGGATGAGACCAGTCACAGGTCTGAGGAGCAACACCTCATATTCTGTCCAGGTAGCCTCCAACCTAATGGCACAAACATCAATTTCTCAAACTTCTGGTAACTTCCCCCCCCCCCCACCTCGCTCTTTTCCATTCCCCAACATTTTGTGTGTGTTGCTCAAGTTTTCCTGAATCTGCAGAATCTCATGTGTTTATTGTTTCTTGAAGGACAATGTAACTTCCATCGGGTCCAGGGAGTAAATGGTGAGGAAATTGGTAAGTTTGTTTATTATTAGCATATTGACTGAAATTCGGTGAAAAATGTTGCTTGCATTCAGTCCATCTCACCCCCTTCTCTTCTCCTCACCTGCCTATCACCTCTCCCTGGTGCCCCTCCTCCTCCCTTTCTTCCATGGTCCACTCTCTTCTCCTATCAGATTCCTTCTTCTTCAGCCCTTTACCTCTTCCACCTATCACTCCCCAGCTTCTTATTTTATCCCCCCCTTCCCCACCCACCTACCTTCCCCCTCATCTGGTCTCACCAATCTCCAACCCGCTCATATTCCTTCCCCTCCCGCCACCTTTTATTTTGGCTTCTTCCCCCTTCCTTTCCAGTCCTGATGAAGGGTCTCGGCCCGAAACGTCAACTGTTTATTCCTCCCCATAGATGCTGCCTGACCTTCTGAGTTCTTCCAGCATTTTGCATGAGTTACCCATTGTGTTGCTCTGTCTGTAATGAGTCTTTGAAACACCTTTTATGATGCAAATCTACAGGCTAGAGCACAGTAATTAGTTCCAACTCCTTGGGGACTTCACAATGTGTTTTTAATGTGCATACAGCATGAACGAAAAATACAACAGCTGGGAATTTTCCTGGGAAGCTCCCCACCCATCCCCGTCCCTTTGTAAAACCGCAATGTCAGAACCACTAAAGAATAAACATACAACACTCTTGTCTCAGTTTAGAGACGTAAGAAGTTTACAGCCATGAAAATTATCCTGGGATATTAGTGGTTGAATTTGCAGATTATTTGTAAGGCGTTCACTCCTGCCTTGTTTAACTAGAGGTGGGGTGGTGTCCCACAGTGACGGGGAGCTTTCCAAAGGTGGTTCAGTAATGCTGTTTATTGTTGTCGTATGTACTGAGATACAGTGAAAAGCTTCTATTGGCAAGGCAGACAGACTTTATAAGTTCAAAGTAAATTTGTTATCAAAGTGTTGAAGAAGCAGCTGCAGTCAGTTTTTGATTATGCTTGTGCAGACGCGAACGTGTCGCCAAAAATAAACTTGACTCTGAATTTGATGTCAATCTCACCAACTCCAAGTTTACTTATTTATTGAGATACAGCACAGAATAGGCCCTTCCAGCCCAGCAATCCTGATTTACCCTGGCCTAATCATGGGACAATTTACAATGACCAAATAACCTACTATAGAGAGAGTGCAGAGGAGATTTACAAGGACGTTGCCTGGATTGGGGAACATGCCTTATGAGAATAGGTTGAGTGAGCTTGGCCTTTTCTCCTTGGAGCGACGGAGGATGAGAGGTGACCTGATAGAGGTGTATAAAATGATGAGAGGCGTTGATCGTGTGGATAGTCAGAGGCGCCACACGACCATGATGCCTTCTGTGCCTTGTCATGGTCTTTGCTCTCCACGGAGCGTTACAGTATCACTGGATCTCACTGTGGATCTCATCCTCCCCGCTCGTCAGAGCTGACTTCGCATGCTAGGACAGGTGTGTCCCTATCTCACCGGCGTATGAGGCCCCGGGCTACCCTCACCTGGTTTAGCCCACCTGTCGAAGCGGCGTACTGGGGGAGTGGCCACTGTCCCGTGCTGACAGCTGCTGGTGAGAGCAGGTGAGAGCTATGTTTGGTGGGACATACCCAAGTATGTCCTCATGCAGATGAATTCATCACACAGAGCATTGAGGTAGAACAAGGTAAAACACTAACAGAATGCAGAATAAAGTGTTACAGTTACTGAGGCAGACAATAGGTGCGAGGGCCGGGGTACGGTGAGGGCAAGAGTCCATTTTATTGTCCGTCCAATGGTTTTATACCAACGGGGTAGAAGCTGCCCTTGAACCCGGTGCTACGTGCTTCTGTATCTTCTGCCCAGTGGGGGGTGGGGGGTGGGGGGGGGGATTTGAAGAGAGAATGTCCGGTAGGGGCGTCTTTGATGATGTTGGCCGCTTTCCTGAGGCAATGGGAAGTGCAGACGGAGGAGCGGTTGGTTTTTATGAAGTGCTGAGCTGAGTCCATAACACTCTACAGTTCCTTGCGGTCTCGGGCAGAACAGTTACCATCGCTATTAAATATAAATGCCTTGTCAGAAATTGAAAGAAACTCTGTGAATGACAGATAAACGTTTTCTTTATTTTAGAAATTCAATATTTAATAGCTGTAATCCTAGAACTGTTTTTTTTTACAGAATAATAGCGCTGAGTTGTTATTGTGGACTTCAATGAATTGGTCGATCAGATTACATTTCATGCCTTCAAATCAGGTAATCTGACCCTCACGCTGCAGGTTCTCAGAACCAACATCGCTACACCTGACACCCGCAGACCGGGCAGGGGAAGACCTTTGTGTAATATCATCTGCATTTCTTCAGGTTTGTGCGTTTGCCGTCTGCAGTGTATGGATCCAAGGACCCGAGCAAGTTGCTGGCTGAGGACAATCCTCTGGTCCCCGAGGCTCTCGGCGCTACTTCCCGAGCGATG
This sequence comes from Hemitrygon akajei, assembly GCF_048418815.1. Lineage (NCBI taxonomy): Eukaryota > Metazoa > Chordata > Chondrichthyes > Myliobatiformes > Dasyatidae > Hemitrygon > Hemitrygon akajei. The sequence continues at coordinate 79,736,614 of NC_133137.1, read as the reverse complement.
CATTCTTTTCCCTGTTCCAACTTCTTCCACTGTTTTAGGGATGGAGGGGACATTCCTACCACTGATCAGGCGGACGGTAACTCCACAGCCGGGGAGCGGGGGTCACCTCAGCCGGAAGCCGTCGGTGTGCAGCCTGGTGTGGTGACGGAGGAGGTACCTCTTCCCGCTGTTGGTGATACCTCCAACGCACTCAACACTCATCCCAGGAGCGGACTGCAGCCCGGCTTGGAGAACGCAGAGAGGGAGTCTGACCAAATCCAGCCTCGACCCTGTGGGTTTCTAGAAACGGGCTATCAGAGGGTGAGTGTTCAGCCGAGGCTTTGGTGTAATGCGGAGTTACCGGCTAAACAACCTCACAGAGGCAGAGAAAATCGTGGAGTCAGTAATACTTACTTACTTAAACCCAGCGCCCCTACAGGGGCATAGGGCCCCGACAGCAGCTCACCGGAGTCCTCTGTCCCCTGTCCCTGGAGCAGAGCAGGGGTCTTTGAAACTCTTGTTCTGTTTCTGTGGCTCTGGGATGGAGATGTTCGCACCACAGCCAACCCTCCTCCTTTTACAGCTGGGCTTGGGCTTATTATCACTGACATATAAGAGTTAGGGGGCAAAAGTTTAAGGGAAACACGAGGGGGTATTTCTTTACTCAGAGAGTGATAGCTGTGTGGAATGAGCTTCCTGTAGAAGTAGTAGAGGCCAGTTCAGTTGTGTCATTTAAGGTAAAATTGGATAGGTATATGGACAGGAAAGGAGTGGAGGGTTATGGGCTGAGTGCGGGTAGGTGGGACTAGGTGAGATTAAGAGTTCGGCATGGACTAGGAGGGCCGGAATGGCCTGTTTCCGTGCTGTGATTGTTATATGGTTATATGGTTATATCTCACGAAATTTGTTGTTCTGCTGCAGCAGTACAGTACAAGACATACAATATACCATAAATTATCATAGGAAACGTATATACAATTAAGTAAGAAGTGTGAAAAGAAAGCAAACGCAGTGTGTACGTGGGTTCATTGTCCATTCTGGTATCTGGTGGCCGAGGGGAAGGAGCTGTTCCTGTAAGGTTGAGTGTGTGCTTTCAGTCTCTGATACCTCCTCCCTGGTGGCAGTCACAAGAAGAGGGCATGAGAAGTCCTTCTTGATGGAGGCCACCTTTTTGAGGCAGAGCCTTTTGAGGATGTCCTCGATGTGGGGAGCCTAGTGCCCATGACAGATTTTTCCAATCCTGTACGGTGTCCCCTCCATACCGGACAGTGATGCCACCTGTAGAAATTTGTGAGTGTCTTTGGTGACACACCAAGTCTCTACAAACTCCTAATGAGATATAGCTGCTGTCATGTCTTCTTTGTAATTGCATCAATATGTTGGGCCCAAGATAGGTCCTTAGAGACGTTAACACCCAGGAACTTGAAAGTGCTCACCCTTTCCACTGCTGATCCCTCGATGATGACTGTTCCCTTTACTTCCCCTTTACAAAGTCCTCAATCAATTCCTTGTTGTTGCAACACCGCTCAACCAGCTGATATCTCACTCCTTTACGGCTCCTTGTCACCAACTGAGATTCTGCTGACAACAGTTGTGTCATCAGTGAATCTGAGCCGTGCTACACCACACAGTCGTATGTGTAAAGAGAGTAGAGCAGTGGAGTATTTAAATGGTGAAAAAATTCAAAGTTCTGAGATGTAATGGGACTTGGGAGTCCTCGTGCAGGATACCCTTAAGGTTAACCTCCAGGTTGAGTCGGTGGTGAAGAAGGCAAATGCAATGTTGGCATTCATTTCTAGAGGAATAGAGTATAGGAGCAGGGATGTGATGTTGAGGCTCTATAAGGCACTGGTAAGACCTCACTTGGAGTACTGTGTGCAGTTTTGGGCTCCTTATTTAAGAAAGGATGTGCTGACGTTGGAGAGGGTTCAGAGAAGATTCACTAGAATGATTCCGGGAATGAGAGGGTTAACATATGAGGAACGTTTGACCGCTCTTGGACTGCACTCTTTGGAGTTTAGAAGAATGAGGGGGGACCTCATAGAAACATTTCGAATGTTGAAAGGCATGGACAGAGTGGATGTGACAAAGTTGTTTCCCGATGGTGGGAGAGTCTAGTCCGAGAGGGCATGACTTAAGGATTGAAGGGCGCCCATTCGGAACAGAGATGCAAAGAAATTTTTTTAGCCAGAGGGTGGTGAATCTGTGGAATTTTTTGCCACGGGTGCCAGTGGAGGCCGAGTCATTGGGTATATTTAAGGCAGCGATTGATAGGTATCTGAGTAGCCAGGGCATCAAAGGTTATGGTGAGAAGTTGGGGGTGTGGGACTAAATGGGAGAATGGATCAGCTCATGATAAAATGGCGGAGAAGACTCGATGGGCCGAATGGCCGACTTCTGCTCCTTTGTCTTATGGTCTTATGGACTAAGCACACAACCTAGAGTTGTGCCAGTGTTGATTGTCAGCGAGGAGGAGATGTTCTGATCCACATTGACTGTGGTCTCCCAATGTGGAAGCTGACGATCCAGTTGCAGAGGGAGGTACAGAGGTCCAAATTTTAGTTTTATTCTCCCTTTTCCTCAGGGGCATGGAAAGAGGCCATTCAGACCATCAAGAAAGTACTAGCCAAGAACAGATTAGGTCAATCCCACTTCCCAGCTTCTGGTCCACAGTCACGGCACTTTCAATGTGTGTGGTTTTTTTTTCACATTCATTGAGGGGCTTCCCAGGCTGAGCAAGCATTTAATTACCCTTCCTAGAGCCCTTGATAAGGTGGTGGATGACGGAATTGATGGCTTTGTGGCCAAGTTTGCGGACAACGAAAAGATAGGCAGAGGAGCAGGCAGTGTTGAGGAAGCAAGGACTCTACAGAAGTATTAGAAGAACGGGCAAAGAAATGGCTCGTGGAATACTGTGTAAAGCAATGTATGGTTCATGCACTTTGGTAGAAGGAATAAAGGTGTAGACTATTTTCTAAATGGGGAGTGAATTCAAAGACCAGAGATGGAGAGGGACATGGGATTCCTCGCGCAGGATTCCCTAAAGGTTAACGCAGGATGAGTTGGTGGTAAGGAAGGCAAATGCAGTGTTAACATTCATTTCGAGAGGAAAAAATATATAAAAGCAAAGATGTAGTGATGAGGCTTTGTCAGGAATTGGTCAGACCACATTTAGAGTATTGTGAGCAGTTTTGGGCTCCATATCTAATAATGGATGTGCTGGCATGGGAGAGAGTTCAGAGGAGGTTTACAATAATGATCCCGGGAATGAAAGGATTCATGTATGGGATGCATTTGATGACTCCGGGCCTCTGCTCACTGGAGTTTAGAAGAATGAGGGGGAACCTCATGGTAACATATGGAATATTGAAAGGCATGGATAAAGTGGATGTGGAGACGATGTTTCCTATAGTAGGGGAGTCCAGAAGCAGAGGGCACGTCCTCAGAGTAGAGGGACACCACTTTAGAACAGAGATGAGAAGGAATTTCTTCAGTCAGGTGGTGGATTAATCTACGGAATTTATTGTCACAGACAGCCATGGGGGCCAAGTCATTGGGTATATTTAAAGCAAAGGTTGACAGGTTCTAGATTAGTCAGGGTGTTAAAGGTTATAGGGAGAAGGAAGGAGAATGGGGTTGAGAGGGATAATAAATCAGCCATTATGAAATGCCAGAGCAAAATCAATGGTCCAAGTGGCTTAATTCTCCTCCTGTGTCAAATAGCATGTAAGACCTTATATGGTCTATAAATGGTCATAAATTCAGTATATTCCCTGAACACAGTTGTGCGGTAACAGGAGGACAGTGCCGATGGCCTTATGGGAGCTGGATAGGTTTCTGAGAAGAAAGATTTTGTCAGGTATGGGGAAGTAGGTGGAGTGTGACTCACTGGATTGTCCCGCATGAGCCCAGGCTGACTCAGAGGAAGAATGGACTCCTTCTGCATCTCTGCGAGATACTTCAGTCCAGCTCAGACCTAACCTTCCCTTCTGACAGTGAAGTCCTCCATTTAGGCCAACTCAAGCCCTTGCTGGTCTGTTTGGAAACCCCAGTCGATAGCCACTAATCTAAGTGACCTGTGGATTGCGATAGAACACTCACCATGGAAACAGATGTAGTTGTAGGCAGTCAGGCAAGAATTCAATATAGAACTCTCTGTACAAATACCGTTATTCTGCCTCGCACTCAATACTTCCCCTTTCCACAGGATGTGGGCATTGCTGCCAAGTACAGCTGTACTCAAACACCACCCACACTCAGCAGGTCAGGCAGCATCTATGGATTGGGTCTCGGCCCAAACCATCAGTCCTGATGAATGTAATATATCGGCCCAAAACATCAACTGCTTATTCCCCTCCGTAGATGCTGCCTGATTCGCTGAGTTCCTCCGGGTTTCTGTGTGCATTGCAAAATATGATTCGCATTCTTATTCCTCACTTCCTGTCCACTGAGAACTCCAGCAAACAGGAGCAGGAGTCAACCGCGGCTCCTGAAACTTGTCCACCATTCAATACTATCATGACTGATCTATCTGGCCTCAACGCCTGTGAAAATTCCCCACAGCCTTCAATTTCTCGATCTTTCAAATATTTATCAAACTCCAGCTTAAATATCTCGAATGATCCAGCTTCCAACATCCTCAGTTGGGATGGTGGGGGGACAGAGAGTTCCAGAGATTCACCTCCCTCCAAATGAAGACATTTCCACACACCTCAGTTTCAAATAATCGGTCCCTTATTTGGTAACTGTGTCCCCTTGATCATGACTGATGGGAGCATCTCAACATCTCCCTTGTCAAGTCCCCTTAGGACCTTTACATTTAAATAAGGTAACACCTCAGCAGTTATGGTAATTAAGTCAAAATCAGGATTGAAATAGTACAGAGAAAATTTACAAGGATGTTGCCAGGACTTGAGTTTTAGGGAAAGGCTGAATAGGTTAGGACTATATAAGACCATAAGATAAAGGAGCCCATGCTGACTACAGCCTTTTTAACCATGTGCCTCCAAATATCCTGAGACCTCATCATTAATATTTGACTCCAACATCTTCCCTACCACTGAGGACAGTCTATATGGCCTATAGTTTCCTTTTTTCTGCCTCTCTCCTTTCTTGAAGAGTGGAATGAGATTTGCAATTTTCCTGTCTTCTGGAACCATTCCAGAATCTAGTGATTCTTGAAATATCATTACTAATGCCTCCATGATCTCTTCAGCCACCTTTTTGAAAACCATGGAGCATACACCATCTGGCCCAGGCGACTTATCTAACTTCAGAACGTTCAGTTTTCCAAGAATCTTCTCTCTAATTATGGTAACTTCACACACTTCATGCCCCCTGACATCTGGAACTTTCACCATATTGCTAGCGTCTTCCACAGTGAAGACCGATGCAAGATACTTATTCAGTTCATCCGCCATTTCATTGTCCCCATTACTACCTCCCCAGCATCGTTTTTCAGTGGTCTGATATCCACCCTCACATCTCTTTTACACTTTATGTATCTGAAGGAACCTTTGGTATCCTCCTTAATATTATTGGCTAGTATTCCACCTTTATCATATTGACATTTTTAGTTGCCTTCTGTTGGTTTTTAAAAGCTTCCCAATCCTCTAACTTCCCACTAATGTTTGCCCTATTATATACCCTCTCTCTGGCTTTTCAGTTGGCTTTGATTTCTCTTGTTAGCCACGGTTGTGTCACCTTTCCTGTAGAATACATTTTCCTCTTTGGGATGTATATCTCCCACAAATTAATATAGAACACTGAATTTCTTCCACAAATTCCAGCCATTGTTGATCTGCTGTCACCCCTGCCAGTGTTCTTTTCCAATCAATTCTGCCCAAGTCCTCTCTCGTGCTTCTGTAATTCCCTTTACTCCACTGTAATACTGATCCATCTGACTTTAGCTTCTCCCTCTCAAATTTCAGAGTGAATTCAATCATATTATGATCACTTACCCCTAAGGATTCTTGCACCTTCAGCTCTCTAATCAATTCTGGTTCATTGCACAACACTCAATCCAGTATAGCTGATCCCCTAGTAGGCTCAATCATGAGCTGCTCTAAAAAGCCATCTCGTAGGCATTTGAGACATTTCCCCTCCTGGAATCCACCACCAAGCTGATTTTTCCAATCCACTTGCATATAGAAATCCCCCATGACTATTGTAACATTGCTCTTTCAGCCATGATTCAGTGATGCTTACAACATCATACTTGCCAATCTACAACTGTGCTGCAAGTTCATCCACCTTATTCCGTATACAGCGCGCATTCAAATATAGAACCTTGAGTCCTATATTCACCCTTTTCAAATTTGTCTGCCTTTTATGTTGCAAATCATCCTGTTGACTCCAAATTTACCCTCTCAACAGCTTCTCCTCACTACACATTGCCTTTGTTTGTAAACCAGCTACCTCATCTCCAGCCACTATTATCCACCTTTCCTACGATACTTCCTGCATTGACACATGTGCAACTCAGGACTTTAGCCGCACCATGCTCAACTCCTTGATTCCTAACTTGTCTTAGCAGCATCTGCCTCCACAAGCTCTTCACTAACTGTTCTGGCACTCTGGTTCCCGTCCCCCTGCAACTCTATTCTCTGGAATGCAGGAGAATGAGAGGGGATTTGCTAGAGGTATACAAAATTATGAGGGGTATAGATAGGGTAAATGCAAGCAGGCTTTTTCCACGGAGCTTGGGCACGACTACAGCTGGAAGTCATGGGTTAAGGGTGAAAGGTGAAATATTTAAGGGGGAACTGCTTCACTCAGAGGGCTGTGAAAGTGTGGAATGAGCTGTCAGCACAAGTGGTGGATGTGGATTTCAACATTTAAGAGAAGTTTGGATAAGTACATGGATGGGAGGGTAATGGAGGGCTATGGTCTAGATGCAGGTCGATGTGACTAGGCAGAGTAACAGTCTGGCATGGATGAGATGGGCTGAAGGGCCTCTTTCATGTGCTGTAGTTCTCTATAACTCTATGGCTCTATCAAAAGTGCTTCAAATGCTGGATACCTAGAATAAAAACAAAAAATGCTAGAAACAGTCAGCAGATCAGGCAGTGTCTGTGGAGAGAGAACATTTGATATTTCAGGATTGAGACCCCTTGTCAAAACTCACAGTATAAGGGGATTGGTTTGGTAGGGTTTAAACACGGAACAGTACACACAGGGATAGATCCTTCAGCCCACAATGATGTATCAAACTAATTAAACTGGCATTTAAAGGCTTAACTAAACTAATCCATTCTTCTTACATAATGTCTAAATTCTCTTCCTGCCAAAGAGTTTCCTAAACACGCCTATCACATCTGTTTCCACCACCACCACTAGCAGCACGATCCAGGCACCTGCCATTCTCTGTGCTCTGTGTAGAAAACTTGCCCCTCACGTCTCCTTTGAAATTACCCCCTCTCGCCTCAAATGCATGCCCTCCGGTATTAGACAATTCCACCCGGGGGTGGGGGTGCCACCCTACACTAGATATGCCACTTGTAATTTTATGAATTTATATCAGATCTTTTCTCAGCCTCTGCTGCTCCAGAGAACACAACCCAAGTTTATCCAGTCTCTCTAATCCAGGCAGAATTCTGATGAACCTCGTCTACGCCCTTTCCAAAGCCTTGACATCTGCCCTGTAATGGGGTGACCAGAATTGAATGCAACACTCCAGATATGGCCTAAGCATCATAACTCCCTAACCTTTGAACTCAATGCCTTGACTGAAGTGCCTGTAAAAAGTATTCGCCCCTCTTGAAAGTTTTCCTGTTTTATCGTTTAACAACATTGAATCATAACGGATTTAATTTGGCTTTTTTGGCACTGATCAACAGAAAAAGACTCTTTTGAGTCAAAGTCAAAACAGACCTCTACAAAGTAAATTAATTAAAAATATAAAACTCAAAGTAATTAATTACATAAGTATTCAATCCCTTTCAAGTCAGTATTTAGTAGATGCACCTTTGGCAGCAATTACAGCCGTGGGTCTGTGCAGATATGTCTCTATCAGCTTTGCAATCTGGTCACTGCAATATTTCCCCATTCTTCTTTACAAAACCACTTAACCCCTGTCAGATTGCATGGGGATCATGAGTGAACAGCCCTTTTCAGGTCCAGCAACAAATTCTCAATTGGACAGAGGTCTGGACTCTGACTTGGCCACGCCAGGATATTAATTTTATAGTTTATAAGCCATTCCTGTGTAGCTTTAGCTCAATGCTTGGGATCATTGTCTCAACATTTTAGGAACGTTTTTTTCCCCTCCACAATCAGATTTATGAATGGTACATGAATCCATGAACACTTCCTCACTATTTTACCCTCGTTTTTGCATTATTTATTTATTTTATTAACTATTTGTTGTAGTTTTTTATGTCCTTGCGCTGTACTGTTGCCACAAAACAACAAATTTCATGACATACATATAAATCTGAACTTAATTCTGATTCTGAAGAAGTGAGGGAAAGGGGTAGGACAAGTGCTGGGAGGATCCAGCTGAGGGGAGGGGTGATAGGCAAATGGAGGAAGAGGGAGTGGGAATGGTGACAGGGCTGGGAGGTGATGGGTGGATCCAGGTGAGGGAGGGTGATAGGTAGATGGAGTAAGGGGGAATGGGAGAGGTGACAGAGGCTGGGAGGTGATGGGTCGATCCAGGTGAGGGAGGGTGATAGGCAGATTGGGGTGGGAAAGGAAGGGAAAAATGTCGGTCAGAGATGATGGGTGGATCCAGGTGATAGGCAGATGGAGGAGAGGGAAGTGGGAATAGTGACAGAGGCTGGGAGTTGCCACAGGGTTGCAGACAGTGGGATGTGATAGGAGAGGTAGGTGGAGGATGGAACTAGATAAGGGAGGTGGGAACAGTGAGAGGTGTGTGTGAGTGATGATCAGATGGAGAATGTGGGAGCAAGGACAAACAGGGTGATGGGGACTGAGGTGGGTTCAGAAGGAACTGGGGAGATCAGTGTTGGGCATAATCATGGGAATGTAGAGATCTTGGAGAGCTGCTGGATTATAGAGACAGAGAGCAGCGTGATGAAAAGGTTTCAAGTTAGAACATGGAACACTACAGCACAGTGAAGACTCTTTAGCCAACAATGTTGTGCTGATCTTTTAATCTACTCTAAGATCAATCTAACCCTTCCCTCACACATAGCTCTCCATTTCTCTATCATCCATGTACCTATTTAAGAGTGTATTTGCCTCTATCACCACCCTGGCAAGGCATTCCACCCATGCACCACTCTTTGTGTAAGAACCTATCTCTGACATCCCTCCTGCACTTTCCTCCAATCACGTTAAAATCATGCCCTCACATTAGCCATTTCCACTTATGAAAAAGTTTCTGACTGTCCACTCGATCTACGCCTGGTATGGTCTTGTACATCTCTGTTAAGTCACCCTCCATCAGTCCAAAGAGACAAGCCCTTGGGCTCACTCAACCTTTCCTTATAAGACATGCTCTCTAATCCAGGCAGCGCCTTGGTAAATCTCCTCTACACCTTCTCTAAAGTTTTCACATCTTTCCTATAACGAGGCGACCAGAACTGAACTCAATATTCCAAGTGTGGTCTAACCAGGGATTTATAGAGCTGCAACATTACTTGCAGCTTTTGAACTCAGTACCATGACTAATGTACACCACACGCTTTCTTATCAACCCTATGTTAACAAGTTTTAGGAACTTGAGCCTCCTATTTAGTTTACTTACTAATTTATCTCATTCTAAACTGATGAATTTTCTTGCTTGTCTTCTCGGCATCTTTTGTGGTTTCTACTACCAGCAGCATTTCCTGGAAGATGACTTATCTACATTGACAGAGGTGCCAGCAACAGTTAATGGGGCCATATCAGGTATGATGCAAACTTATTGCTAACAATGTTCTTTAAAAACAGATGACCAATTCTCTGTCACTTGTTATTCCCCATTTTGCATCACATTGTTCCAGTCTCTGGGCTATCAGAACGATGGATTGATTAGCAATATTTTATCTTGCTTTTATAATTTTTCCGAGGTTCCTTAAGGTTGTTATAAATGGGGGTGGTAGCGGGGATAAGCTCCCCCCACCTATTAAATGCTCCTAATGGTGTGCGTCTCAAATAGCTTCTTACAACCAAGCTCTTGGCCTTCATGTGTGAATTAGCTACCAAACCTGGCGAAAATGTTTCCACTGACAGGAAAAGAGGCAAAGGAAGGCTACTGGTGCCTAAAACCCAGTCACTCTGTGCATATGGGGCTCCTCAATCGAGGCCAGCAGCTCAGGTAGAAGAAAAACTCTGATCTCAAACCTTCGCTGCCTTGTGGCTATACCCATTCATGGAGAAGGCTTCGGGAGTTAACCCCAAGGGAAACTCCAAATCTGGAGTTCCTATGCTGAATCCAGTGCTGACTGGCAACTTCTCCAACACCGCTGGTGCCAAACTGTATCGGTCTCTGCCATTCCTTTGGATTCTGCGAATTAAATGTGCTGACGATATTACATTGATTGGCCTAATCTCAAATAATAATGAGGCAGCCGACAGAGAGGAAGTCGTCACCCTGACACAGTGGTGTCAAGAAAACAACCTCTCCCTCAACGTCACAAAAACGAAGAAGCTGGTTGTGGACTAAAGGAGGAATGGAGACAGGCTAACCCCTATAGACATCAATGGATCTGGGGTTGAGAAGGTGAACGGCTTTAAGTTCCTCAGCATAAACATCTCTGAGGATCTCACATGGTCTGTACATACCGGCTGTGTGGTGAAAAAGGCACAACAGCGCTTCTTTCACCTCAGACGGTTAAAGAAGTTTGGTATGGGCCCCCAAATCCTAAGAACTTTCTACAGGGGCACAATTGAGAGCATCCTGACTGGCTGTGTCACTTCCTGCTATGGGAACTGTACCTCCCTCAATCGCAGGTCTCTGCAGAGAGTGGTGCGGATAGCCCAGCACATCCGTAGTTGTGAACTTCCCACTATTCAGGACATTTACAAAGTCACGTGTGTAAAAAGGGCCCAAAGGATCATTGGAGATCCAGGTTACCCCAACCACAAACTGTTCCAGCTGCTACCATCCCGGAAACGGTACCGCAGCATAAAAGCCAGGACCAACAGGCTCCGGGACAGCTTCTTCCTCCAGGCCATCAGACTGCTTAATTCATGCTGACACAACTGTATTTCTATGTTACATTGACTATCCTGTTGTACTTAGTATTTATTATAAATTACTATAATTGCACATTGCACATTTGGACGGAGACGTAATGTAAAGATTTTTACTCCTCATGTATATGAAGGATGTAAGTAATAAAGTCAATTTAATTCAATCCGTCAGCTGCGTGGAGAGGGGAGTCTGCTGCATGGGCAGCCACTTACTCTCCATATCGTACTGCCCTGTGGCTTGCGTAGACAGCTAGGACATAATATCCACAGTCGACACCCCACCAGCAGAAGCAATATCCCATATATAATGAATATATTTCCAAGATTGAAGTTAATCTCCATATTGCCTGTTAATTTAAGCGCCTTCCATCCCCTGAGTAAAGGGCTCAGTTACACCTTGTAAGGGTTTGATAAAGTTATGAGGGGTATCAGTGAATAGAACATTCAGTACAAAGGCCACAACAAGGGAGATTCTGAGGCCAAGAGTCCAGCTTATCAGACTAGGGGACTGTTCAAGAGTCCGATTAAAGTGCGATAGAATTTGTTCTTGAGCCTGGTGGGACGTGCTTTCATACTTTAGTATCTTCTGCCCGATGGGAGGGGGAGAAGAGAGAACGTCCAGGGTGGTTCGGGGTCTTCGGCTATGCTGGCTGCTTTATGGAGGCAGCGAGAAGTGTAGACAGAATCCTTTGAGAGGAGGCTGGTTTCCGTGATGTGCTGAGCTGTGACTATATCCTTTGTACTGTATCAGTGGACAGTTTAGTTTTACCCCCATGCCATCAGATTTCTGAACGGTCCGTGAACCCTCAAACACTACCTCGGTGTGCACTGTTTATTCCGTTTTTAAATATATATTTCTTATTGTAACTCACAGTATTTTATTTTATGTATTGCAGCGTGCTGCTGCCGCGAAACAACAAATTTCATGTTAGTGATAATAAAGCTGATTTTAAAGATAACCGTAACCCTAATGCATTCGTCACATGTACATGGAAACAGACAGCGAAATACACAATTTGTGCCGACGACCAGCGCAGTCCAAGGATATGCTGGGGGCCGGATGCTGGCATTGTGAAACATTACACTAACCCGTTATGGTTCTGTGCTGCCAGAAGCAGGTTCTAAATCTGAGCCACCAGTTACTGAGAACCTGTTTCCTGGAGTTGGGTAGAGAGTCAGGCCTGCTGATCCATCAGCACCCTTCTTCAAGCTCAACAGAGTCAAATTTATTATCAGAGCACATCTATGTTACCATAAAAGACCATAGGAGCAGAAGCAAGCCATTTGGCCCATCAAGTCTGTTCCACCATTCCATTATGGCTGTTCCATTTCCCTCTCAACCCCATTCTCCTGCCCTCTCCCCATATCCCTTCATGTGCAAACTAACCAAGAATCTGTCAAACTCTGTCTTAAGTATACTCAATGACTTAACTTCCACAGCTGTCTGTAGCAATGAATTCCACAGATTCATCACCCTCCAGCTAACGCAGTTTCTCCTCATCTCCATTCTAAATGGATGTCCCTAAATATGCCCTCTGGTCTTAGACACCCCCACTATAGGAAACATCCTCTCCACATTCACTGTATCGGGGCCTTTCAATATTCGATAGGTTTCAATAAGATCCCCCTCGTTCTTCTAAACTCCAAGTAAAGGCCCAGTGCCTTCAATTGCTGCTCGTATCATAAGCCTTTCATTCCCGGACCATATACAACTTTTAGATTCAGTTTTCTTTGCAGGCATTTACAGGAAAATGAAGAAATAAAACAGCATTTGTGAAAATAAGCTATGGATAAACAAAGCCTGACAAGCAACCAATTTCCAAAAGAAGACAAATTGTTCACAGATGAAAATATATTACTGAGAATATGAGTTGTAGAGACCTTGAAAGTGATTCTGTAGGTTGTGGAATCCATTCAGTGCTGTGGTGAGAGAAGTTATCCACGCTGGATAATTGTGTGTGTGTGTGTGTGTGTGTGTGTGTGTGTGTGTGTGTGTGTGTGTGTGTGTGTGTGTGTGTGTGTGTGTGTGTGTGTGTGTGTGTGTGTGTGTGTGTGTGTGTGTGTGTGTGTGTGTGTGTGCAGGACGGTGGACAGTGCAGAGATCTGTACCCACACTGGACATCACATGACGCTGGCAACAGTAGCTCTGCAGAGATCCGATGCTTCACGAGGCATCACAGGTGAAGTGAACCAAGAGCCTCGGCCCAGGCTCTGGTTACGTGGTGCTGAGCAGGCCACGTCACTCACACACCACAACCTCAGGCTGGCGTGTAGAACGTTGTCACAGAGCGGATAGAAACAGGCCCTTCAGCCGACTCAGTTCACACCAACCATTACGCACCCATCTACACTAATCCCATTTATGCTCCCCATATTGAGTGTCACGGTTACCATTAGCGGTTAGTGCGACACCATTACAGCTCAGGACTCGGGGCATCAGAGTTCAGAGTTCGACTCTGGCATCCTCTATAAGTAAGTTTCTGCGTTCCTCCCCATGGAATGTGTGCGTTTCCTCCGGGCTCCCTGGTTTCCTGCCAATGCCCAAAGGCGTAACCGATAGTAGGTTAATTGACGAATCAGCATATAGGAAGGAGATTGAAAGTCAGGCTGAGCGGTACTAAAACAACTTCTTACTCAGTGTCAGCAAGACCAAGGGGCTGATTATTGACGTCAGGAGGAGGAAATCAGTCAGTTCTCATTGGAGGATGAGAAGTGGAACAGGTCAATAGCTGTAAGTTCCTCAGTGTTATCATTTCAGAGGACCTGTCCTGGGCCCAGCGTGTAAATGCAATTACGAAGAAAGCACGGCACCGCCTCTACTCCCTGAGTAAGATTTGGCCTGACATCCAAAACTTTGACAAACTTCTATAGATGTGTAGTGGGGAGTATATTGACTGGCTGCATCACAGCCTGGTACGGAAACACCAATGCCCTTTAACGGAAATCGTACAAAAGTAGTGGATACATCTCAGTCCATCATGGATAAAGCCCTCCCCACCACTGAGCACATCTACACACAGCGTTGTCACAGGAAAGCAGCATCCATCATTCAGGGACCCCCAGCACCCAGGACATGTCCTCTTCTCACTGCTGGTACAGGAGTTACAGGAGCCTCAGGACCCACACCACCAGGTTCAGGAAGAGTTACTACCCCTCAACTATCAGGCTCCTGACAAAGGGGATAACTGCACTTGCCCCAACACTGAACTGTTCCCACAACTTATGGACTCACTTTCAGGAATTCTTAATCTCATGCTCTTGATGTTTATTGTTTATTTATTATTATTTCTTTCTTTCTTTTTTTGTATGCAGTTTGCTGTCTTTGCACTCCAGTTGAATGCACAAGTTGGTGCAGTCTTTCATTGATTCTACTGTGGTTATTATTCTGTTTTGGACTTATTGAGTATGTCTGCAAGAAAATGAATCTCAAGGTTGTATATGGTGTCAAATATGTACTTGGATAATAAACTTACTTTGAACTTTTGAACTTCTGAACTTTGCTCATGGTAAATTCTCCTGTGATTAGGCTAGGATTAAATAAGAGTTCTGTTTGAAGGGCCTGTTTCACGCTGTAATAATTAAAATAAAATAAATAAAATGAAATAAAATACCGCTCAGCTGCCCTGAGATTCTACCACTCAACTACAACGACTTACAGCGGCCTGTTAACCAACCCTCACACACACATCCTTGGGACTTGGTAGGAAGGGAAACGCATACGTCCAGATTCCACACAGACAGCGCCTGATGTTGGGACTGAGCCCTGAGTGTCAGCTGTTCTACCGGCTGTGTCACTGTACAGCAACCCCCTCCCCAACCCCACCCCCACCCGCCACCATCACTATGACACCTTGTCTCCATGACTCTGTTACGTACTGCCATTTGCGGGAGCACTTGTGGTTACTTTCAGGGGGCCTTTCTTGAACCCTAGGCAGAAAAAGATCTTTGTTGTTGCAACATAAATTAAAATACAAATTGCAAACTATAACACAATGATTGCAACTTTGATTAAAATATCTTGTGGATCTTCAGCCCATCTAATCTGTGCCAATCTGGTCTTCAGCCTAGTCCCATCTACCTGCTCCTGGACAATAGACCTCCACACCCCTGTCACCCATGTCCAAACTTCTCTTAAGTGTTACAAATGGACCTGCAATTTAACCTTACTTAGAGAGACAATAATTTTTTGGTGGAGAGATTTACTTTAATTGAAAATATTATTGTAAAATTTGATCTTAGGATTTCATTGTGTTTGAGTTCAGGGGTTTCATGGTAGTGTAGCGGCTAGCGTAACGCTATTACAACATCAGTAACCCGGGTTTGACTCCTGCCGTCGCCTGTAACGAGTTTGTATATTCTCCTGTTGACCATCCTGTTGTATATCATATTTATTATAAATTTCTATAATTCCTCATGTCTTTGAAGGATGTAAGTAATAAAGTCAATTCAATTCAATTCGATAAACCTCCCCATGGAATGAGCACCCTCCGACTTCCCCCCACGTTCCAAACATGTGCGGTTTAGTAGGTTAATTGGTCATCATCATCGTTATGTGCCATGTTGTATGACGTGGGTGATCATGGTCTTTCCATGACCATGATCGTTCTAGGCAATTTTTTCCATAGACATGGTTTGCCATTGCCTTCTTCTGGGCAGTGTCTTTGCACGGCAGGTGACCCCGGCCATTATCAATACTCTTCTGAGATTGTCTGCCTGGTGTCAGTGGTCACATAGCCAGGACTTGTGATACACACCGGCTGCTCATACGACCATCCACCACCTGCTCCCATGGCTTCATGTGACCCTGATTGGGGAAGGGTGGGGGGGTTGCTAAGCAGGTGCTACAACTTGCCCAAGGGGGACCTGCAGGCTAATGGAGGGAAGGAGTGCCTTACACCTCCTTTGATAGAGATGTATCTGCACCCTGCCACCAGATTGGTCACCAGTGTGTAATCGGGTAGTGTGGGCTCGTTGGGCCGGAAGGTCCTGTTACCATGCTGTAGCGCGAAACAATACAATTAATTTATGGCCCCATCCATACAGGCTATTAATGGTGGCCCCACACCAGCCTCCCGCACTCACTGTGTAGCGTTTGCACGTTCTCCCTTTGACTGCTTCAGCTTTCCCCTGAGTGCCCCAGCTCTCCCCTCCCCCACGTCCCAGAGACGTGCTGCTCAGAGGGTTAATTGGGCAAGTTAAATTGTCCCCTAGTGTTGGTGAGTTGCAGGAAGAGTTATGGGATTGAGAGAGAAAAAGGATTTTGGAATGGAACTGCACTGTGAGTGAACAGACTCAGTGGGCTGAATGGCCTCATTCTATTTCATGAGAAATGTGAAATAGTATACCACTGATGTAACTTCAGTATCAACTATTGTTAGACAAAACGACATAGGAACAGAATTAAGCTATTCAGCCCATTGAGTCTGCTCTGCCACTCCATCGTGACTGATTTATTCTCCCTCTCAAACATTCTCCTTTCTCCCTGTGACCTTTGACACCCTGACTAATCAAGAATCTATCAACCTCTGCTTTAAAAGTACCCAGTGACTTGGCCTCCACAGCCCTCTGTGCCAATGAATTCCACAGATTTACCGCCCTCAGGCTAAAGATATATCTTACACAGGAGTCTCTATTAACGATCAGCCGCAGCTTCCACAACGACTTTGTTCAGTTGACGAAGCGGTTCCTGGAAATGGAAAACATGGGGTGACGTTGAGTGTTGAAATTAGGTTTTACTTCATACTGTACCGGCAATACTCACACTGATGTGGAAACGCGCAGATGACCAGCTGATCTGTCTCTCTGATATTGATCAAGTGCTGGACCAGGGCATCAATAACTCAGCACAGGCTGTCACACACCCAGCAGCCAGCTGCGGGCCATGACTAGGGAGGACACAAATAAATCTGTTCTTGACTAATATTGAAAGAGAGAAAGAATGTGTGGGGGAGAGGAGGGGTGGAGAGAGTGAGAGAGAGAGAGAGTGTAGGAGGGAGGAGAGGGAGGGAGTGAGAGAAAGAGATGGGGAAGAAAGAGAGGGGGAGAGAGTGTGAGAGGGGGAAGAGAGAGTGAGAGTGGGAGAGAATGAAAGAGAGAAAGAAGGGTTAGAAAAAAGAGAAAGAAAGAGAGAGGGGGAAGAGAGAGAGAATCAGAATGAGAGAAAGAAGGGATAGACAAAAAAGAGAGAGGAAGAGGCAGGGCAGAGAGTGAGAATAGAGAGGGAAAGAAGGGATAGAAAAACAAGAAAGAAAGAGGGGGAAGAGAGAGAGAGAAAAGGAAGAGAGAGATGGGGAAGAGAGAGGGAGGGGAAAGAAAGAGGGGAGGGAGGGGAGGGGGAGAGGGAGAGGATGAGAGAAAGAGAGAAAGAAGAGGTCAGAACTGCAAAAGTTGAAAAAGGTTGGAGGTCTTGCTCTGCCTAATTTAAGAATCTATTATTGGGCTGTTAATTTGCAGTATATGTCCTTTTGGTTATATTGGGGTGATAGGAATGATCGGCCAATTTGGGTAGACCTGGAACTGAGAGCAGTGAAACAGTTTTATTTAACTTCGTTATTAGGAGTTGCTCTACCTATACAATTAGCTAAAGTTGCTGATTTAAATCTATATCCTGTGGTTAAGCACTCTTTACAAATTTGGCTTCAGTTCCGCAATTTTTTTAATTGTAAAAAATTTAAACTTTGTAGTATAATTATCGTAATTACTTTTTTAAACCTTCTTGGAGCAATCCAATTTTTTTACTTTAGGAAAATAAAGGTATTAATTCTTTTTTGAATTTGTTTAAAGAAGGCAGATTGATGTCTTTTGAACAATTAGTCGATAAGTATTCTCTCTCATATTCGTACTTTTTACAATATCTTCAAGTTAGAGATTTTTTACAAAAATATTTAAGTAATTTCCCTTACATATTGGAGGCTGACTTGTAAGATACTATTATGAATATGAACCCCTCGATGAAAGGTTCTATCGGAAGAATTTATAATTTATTATTACAATGGGATAAGCGTCCTTTATTTAAGATTAAACAGGATTGGGAGAAGGAACTCAATTTGACTGTTATGTGGGAGGATTGGACTCGGATTCTGAAGCTGGTTAACTCTTCTTCGATCTGTGCTAGTCATCCACTGATTCAATTCAAAATTGTACATCATTACCATTTGACGAAGGAGAGACTTTCTAAAATATTTCCCAATGTTGACAAGTATTGTGATAGATGTAAAACTGAGATAGCTACACTGACACATATGTTCTGGTCATGTTCTATATTAAAACAGTTTTGGAAATCAGTCTTTATGACAATTTCTAAAGCACTCAGAATCAACTTGCAACCTAATAAATTGACTGTGCTTTTTGTAATAATTCCTCAGAATATCCATGGTATTTCTGTGTCTGGTTTGTTACATTGATAGCCAGGACGGCCATCTTGTTGAAGTGGAAGGATATATCAACTCCTACTTTGTCACAATGGTTCTCTCAAGTGATGCTGTGTCTTAGCTTGGAGAAAATTAGAAGTCGAACCTTTGAACCTTTATTTGATTTTGAGAAGAGTTGGGGCTCATTCGCTCGTTATTATCATTTCAGTTAACTGATAGATTTCCTCCATGATCTAAATGTAAATTTTTTTTGATATATCTTTCTTTCTTGTTGGCGGTTTGATGTTTATTTTTAGAAGCTTTCTGTATGACGCACGGCTCCAGGGTTGTACCTCCAATGGGTTTTTTTTTCCCTCACTTTTCTTGCTTAGTAGGGTTTTTTTTATTCACAAAAACTTTCAATCTTTAAGATAATTTCTTCTTTTTTGAGGCATTGTAAGTGTTGTTACTTCAATGTACTTGTGCTATTTCTGAATGATAATAATAATAAAAAGATTTGAAAAGAAAAGAGGTCAGAATTGAACTCCGGAGGTGTGAGTGAGGATATAGATCTTCCTGTTGTGCCACTATGCTGCCCAGTGTCTGGATACACAATGGGTTTGGTTCTCCACTCCCTTTATGTACACCTCATTGATTATACTGTTTTGTAACATCTAATAAAGCTGTATTTGGGACATCCCTGCATAACGTACAATAATCTAGCGATCATAGGACCCTGTTGGACATTGGTAATGTAGAAAAGCACAGGTCCGGTTCACTGGAGAGACTGACGGCAGGGGAGCTGCGTGGCCTCGGCTGTCACATGGACCAGGCCTCCATGCCCGTTGCAGCCACCCAGGGGAGGCGATGCCAGAGCTGGTGTGGCGTGGTGGGCACCCACACTGGACTGTCCCATTGGTGCCGCCCTCCAGTGTTCACTCAGCGGGGGACAAGCCAGATTGCGTTCGTCTCCAGCTGCACTAGTGCATAGTGATTGGACTGCTGTGGGCTTGTTCTTGCTGACAACACCCCAGCCACCATCAGTCTACAGGATATGACACTCAGAGACTTAGGCTAGATAATTATTACGTTTTGTGACTGCATGTTTACTGCTGTTGTAATTATATGTTCTGTATGTGCTGTGTGTGACTGTTGGTGCTGTGTTTTGTACGCGGGCCCCAGAATGACGCTGTTTCATTTGGCTCTATCTATGGGTATTGACGTATGGTTGAATGATAATTAAATTTGAACTTGAACCAATCTGGAAAACCTCCTGGTCCATCACAGTGGAAGTCCCTGGGTGATGGATTATTGGAGTTTCACATAAACCTCCCCGGCCTTCCTGTCATTCAGAGTCAGTGTTTAAGGGCGCAAAGGACATAAATTTCCATTAGTTCATGGAATGGGACTGAATTAAGTGTCAACAGTCTTAAATCTATAGATTAATTGTATTCTGAATCGACGTGTTGGGGATTTTCCACTGAGAAGCTTCGGTGAGGTGTACAGTTAGACAAGGCTTTCGGCTGCTTCTCTCTTTCAGAGTCTGACCTAGGTACCTATTTCTGTACCTGTGAGTTTCCTTTATTTGACACCCTGGTGACTATCTGATCCCCAGGGTCGGAGGGATTTCATTGTAAAAGTGCGTAACAATTACTGTATAACATATCCAATTTGTTTTCGTTTGAGTTATTTTGAGCTTAACGTTGAGGTGAACTTCAGTAACCCCTCTTTGCATACTTCATGAGGCCAAGTAATCCTGGTGCTCATAAGTATTGAGTTGTTGGCGTTTACAGTCAATAAAGTTAAGACAGAGCATGCCTCTGATCTATACATTGATCAAAGGCAGAGGTGTAAATTAGTACCGATAGATTGTCGTGGTACCGTAGTCTTTCAGTAGCGTAACAGTTACACAATCGCTTTACAGCACCAGTAATCACCAGTTGGGGTTCAATTCCCACCACTGTCTGAAAGGAGTCTGTATGTTCCCTTCATGACCATGTGGGCTTCCTCCGACTCCTCCAGATTCCTCCCACAGTCCAAAAACTCAAAATTCAAGATTGTTTAATGTCATTTCCAATCCACGAGTGTAAAGGAGAACAAAATAATTGCTACTCCAAATCCGATGCAGCGCAAAAAAACCACAATAACATAAAGAACACAATAATAAAAAAACACAATAAATATAAATACTTAGGATAGCTTATATACATCGATTGATCATCTGTCCATAAAGTGATTCCAGGCACAGGAGGGTCTGTGCATAAGGTGACTGACAGGAAATGTTAAAGAAGTCCTGATGAAGGGTCTCCGTCTGAAATGTCGACTGTTTATTCCCCTTCAAAGATGCTACCTGACCTGCTGAGTTCCTCCAGCACTTTGTGTGTGTTGCAATGATAAAGTAGTGGTGGTGGGTGTGGAGGGGTGGGTTAGCGGGTGAAGGCATTGATCAGCCTTACTGCTTGGGGAAAGTAACCAATTTTGAGCCTTGTGGGCCTGATGTGGATGCTACGCGGCCTCTTCCCTGATGGGAGTGGGACATGATCAGGGTGGGTGGGATCCTACATGATGTTATTGACCCTTTTCTGGTACCTTTGTGTATAACCGTTCTTGATGGTGGGACACACGAGTTAGGGTTTGTGAGTTGTGGGTGTGGGTGTGGGTGTGGTAACAAAAATCCCACTCGACAACTTGTTGGCCAAAAGAGCATCTTTATCTGGGACGGCAAATGATATTTACAATACAGAGGCTTCCAGGTACCTCGTGCGGCATGGGTGGAGGAACTATATACAATGCATACTGGAAGTAGAAAGAGCGGAAGTAAAGACCCTGCCAACCCCGGTAGTATTAACTTACTTTTAATGATACTCACATTACAACACTTCTCCCCCTTTAAAATCCAACATTCCCCAAATATAGAAGAACTGGGAAATAAAAACAGTGGTATCATTAGCAACAGGTTACCAATACAAAAACACCTAAAAAACATGGCAAATTCAACATTCAATCTAACAACAAAAGAAACTATCCAATCAAAGATTCAGTCTGTCAGGAGGTTTGCGAGGGCGCTGCGATCTACACACTACCCCCGGTGACCCAGCAGGCACCGCTGGTGAGGATGTTTTGGGTGGATGTAGTGTTGGGGACACGAGAGGGGTCTGCGTGTCCGCGTGAGAATGTCTATCCTCTTTAGGGGACTCTGCCCCCTCTGCCAGTGTCTCTCCCTCTAGCAAAGTCACTGGTGGACATGCTTTCCTGGTATGCATTAAGTGGTCATTGCTCCTTAACTGTTTTGGACTACTGAGCTTCTTTGAAATCGGTGGCAAGCTATTCTCAGCATTATTGGGATAAACGGCATCTGCAGGTTTGCCACTTAGCTTGGAACGCACTGAAGAAGGAACTTTGGTTTTTGACCGTGGCTCAGAACAGACCCAATTGCAAATTTTTCATAGAGTTCCTTGTTATAACTTGGAACTATCTGGAGTTCAACAGCAGGAAATCGCAATGCATTTCGGAAAACCTCTTGTGCTTGAACAAAGGTCTTGTCTGTTAAATCACAGTCATTGATTTTGATGATTCTCCTGGAGCAGGTTCTCTTTTCTTGAACGGCTGTCCTCTTCAATACCACGAATACTCAGGCCAAGGAATCTTCAACTCAGCGTAGAGTGCAAAGGCACCACATGGATTCCCAGGGGGCCACTGCCTCCAGAAAATTCTACTTTCTTTGTCAAATCACTTAGAGTGCTTTCTGAATACTTGTCTGGTGGTCCTGGAGGCTCTGTTCTTACATCGCCTACGGGTGCCCCATTTGCTACTGTTACGATTCGCTTCACAAGCAGGTTCCCGTAAGCGGGATCATCAGGCTAAGATGCACTTTGCTGTAACTGGGCAGGTGGTACAAGAGCTGGGTCACTGCTTCGCCGTACTAGAAGTGGCGTGCTGGCTTTCAGTGCCGAGGGGGTAACTTCAATTGCTCCTGTAATAGGCTGAAGAGCCGCAAGCTGCGCTGCGAGCTCACTCTCAAATGTGTCTGGACTATGTCTGTCACTCACATTGCCATCGGCGACTTCATCTGCACGCTGCACCTCATGCTCTTCTGTCATGTGTGCATATTTAAATTCATGCCAGTTGAGCCAGATTTTGTGAAGCCAATCGTGGCCCAGAAGACTGGGCCCACTGCCCTGAGCTATCACCAGCCAGGCTTCAGCCTTCTGGCCCCCGGCCAAAATATCCACATATAACACCCCTAAATGAGGTATGGGCTGCCCCGTATAGGTCCTGAGTTGGAGCTTAGATGGTCTGATGGGAGGCAGGTTGGATCCCCATGTCCTCCTGCATCGGTCTCTTCACTAATGACCGATGCAGTAGCCCCTGAATCAATCTCGAACTTAATGTCCTTTCCCTTGACAGTGACTGTGGCATAATATGGTTCAGGTGGTTCCTCATCCGTTTCCACCCCAAACATGTTGTAGGCACACGCTGCCTCTTCGTCTGCTTCTCCTAGGTGGTGTGTGGCTGCCTGAGTCTGTTGAGCTTTCCCCTGCCCAGGCTTAACCTTACCCTTTGAACTCCTGCACTTTTTAACTAAATGTCCCTTCTTGCTACAAGCATGGTAGACAGTATCTTTGAATTTACAAACATTTGCATAGTGCATTCCTCCACACCGAAAACATTCGACCTGCCTTACCTGTTTACCAGTCTCCCTCCTGACTTGGAGCACTGCCGTCGACTGTGACCCCCCCCCATATCCTTTCTGTACATCCTTGGCATTATTAGCAGCCAACTCCATGCCTTGAGCAATCTCTAGGGCTGTCTTGAAAGTCAACGGTGGGGATTCCCCCAACAAGCGGTGTTGTACGGCATCATTATTAATGCCGCATACTAATCTGTCACGGAGCATGTCATCCAACACGGCTCCAAAATCGCAATGTTCCGATAGCTGCCGAAGCTCGGCAAAAAAATCACCCACAGACTGACCTGGCTTCCGGACATGGCTGTGAAACTTGAACTGTTGAACTATCAACGAAGGCTTCGGATTGTGGTGGTTCCCCACGAGCTTGACCAGTTCATCGTATGAAATTTCTCCCGGTTTCCATGGCGTAGCTAAGTTCCGTATCAGCTTGTACATCTTTGCCCCACGCACACACTCAGGAGAACAGAGCGCTTCTTAGCCTCCTCAGTAATTCTATTAGCACTGAAAAAGTGGCCCAACCTTTCCTCGTACTCCGGCCACTCCTTGATTTGCTTGTCGAACACACCGACCGTTCCGAATGCAGCCATCCGAACATGAGGCCGACCCATCCACAAAACCAGTTTTCCTCGTCACCAAAAATATATGGTAACTTCTACTTTACAAAAAGACCACTCGACAACTTGATGGCCAAAAGGGCATCTTTATCTGGGACGGCAAATGATATTTACAATACAGAGGCTTCCAGGTACCTCGTGCGGCATGGGTGGAGGAACTATATACAATGCATACTGGGAGTAAAATGAGTGGAAGTAAAGACCCCACCAACCCCGGTTGTATTAACTTACTTTTAATAATACTCACATTACAACAGTGGGCATGCTACGTTGGTGCTGGAAGTGTGGTGAAACTTGTAGACGACCCCCATGGGCTATTGCAGTCATTGACGCCAAGCGATGTATTTCATTGTTTTGATGTACATGTGACAAGTAAAGGTGATCCTGGAGGCACCATCTTTTCAGTGAGGCATGGAGACCATGATCATTTGATTCCAAACAACCTTGAGACTTGTCTCCTTGCAGGCAGCCACAAAACCAAGAAACCCAATAGAACTATTGGAATAAAGATCGTCAAGCACCCTATGTGCAGGGAAAAAGACAAATCTTGCAAACAGTAAAAGTAAGCAAATGACATTCAGAACTGAAGTTCACGAAGCTAGTCACAGAACAGAACAGGCCCTTTGGCCCACAATGTTGTGCTGTACCAGCTAACCATTGAAACAGTCATCACTGCTGCTGATCCAGGAGCTTGTTGGTTGCAGCCCACAGCCTCAGCTCAGCACAGAGATGTGTAAACTTCCCAGAGCAGCGACTGAGCGCTGGCCCATCCTTTGCCTCTGGCCCTGACATCTTGACCTTTTCAATTTGGCCTGGTGCTTAAATCAGCCAAATCTTGGGTCAATCCTCACTCTCGGACCCAGGCCGAGCTACTTCGATATGTTCTCGGACCTGGGCCCTGCCGCCTCGATTCTGCCTGTACCTAAACTTTCCAATTTGAACTGGTGCTTAAATCCATCAGACGTTGCGTCTTTCCTCATTTTTGGGCCTGTGCCTGGGCCTGGGTCCCACCACCTCGACTATGGGTTATTAGGTTAATTGGTCATATGGGTGTAACTGAACGGAATGAACGTTGGCAGGAAGGGCCTGTTACTGCGCTGCGTCTATAAATAATTATGTTATCAAATAAACCAGACACTATAAAATTATTCATTAGGGCTTGCAATATCTCAGTAGGCCCCAACCTTACCTCTGTGACAAAGGAGGTATATTCATTTGTGATTCCAGGTAACCATGGAGACATACAGCAAGGAAACAGGTTATTCAGCCTAACTGCAGCTCGCTAACCAAGAGGCCCATCTTCACCTGACCCATTTGCCTGCATCAACCAATAACCTTCTAAGCCTTTTCTGTCCGTGTACTTGCCAAAGCGCCTTATAAATGTTGTCATGCACCTGACTCAACCGCCTCCTCTGGCAGCTCATTCCATATAGAGCAAGACTGAAAGGGCTACAAGGAGACAACATGAGCTTGTTAGCCAGTGGCTTCTCCTTGTTCTCTAAGCTCCACACAGTGATGCCAAGTTTACATCTTGTTGGACTCACAGAGTCATACAGCTTGGGAACAGGCCCTTCGGCCCAGCTGGTCCATGCTGACCAAGATGCCCACCCAGGCTCATATCATATGCCAGTATTTGGCCCATCAGCTTCTGAGCCTTTCCTGTCCATTTACCTGCCCAAAGGAGAGGGAAATCCCTGGTCTCAAACATCTGCTGCCTTGCGGCTATTCCCACTGATGGAGAAGGCTTCAGGAGAAAGCTCTGAGAGAAAAATTTGGAGCTGGAGTCCTTAAGGCAGTCCTACATTGAGTTCAACACTGACTGGCAACTCCTTGATTCCACTGGTACCAAACTGTATCAGTTTCTCCCGTTCCTATCGATTCATCAGCTCCATGGAGGGGGGGCCTACTGGAGGGACACCAGCTTGCTCTCCATATTGGTCTTTCCTGGCTTATGTCTAGACTTCGACGCACCAGCCATGGTTGAACCCGATCAACGGAGGGCTGCTACTTGTCCAAGTACCTTTTAAATGTTGTACCTGCCTCAACCACTTTCTCCAGCAGTACTGAACACCTCCTGCATGAAGACATTACCCTTAAACCCTTTAAAATCTTTCACTTCATGTCTTAAACCTGTGCCCTCCAGTTTCTGGGAAAAAAAAGGACAGTGTGCGTTCACCCTATCTGCGCCCCTCACAGTTTTATATACCTCTACAAAGCCACCCCATAGACCCTTACGCTCAAGCGAATGAAGTCCTAACCTGCCCAACCTCTTCCAATAAGTCAGGCCTTCGAGTCCCGACAACACCCTGTTAAAGGCAAGTCTCCTATTTGGACTTAAAATCAAATACCTCAGCTAACAATCCAACATGGTTTTAAACTGAAGGTCTTTTCTTTCAGCGCAATATTCCAAAGCCAAGCAGAGCTATTCTTCCAACTGGAAAGACTGAATAGGTTAGGACTGTATTCTTTAGAATGTACCGTAGAAGACTGAGGGGAGATTTGATAGAAGTTTACAAAATTATGAGGGTATAGACAGGGTAAATGCCAACAGGCTTTTTCAACTGAGGTTGGATGGGACTGCAACCAGAGGTCATGGGTTCAGGGTGAAAGGTGAGAAGTTCAAGAGGAACATGAAGGGAAACTTCTTCACTCACTGGGTTGTGGGAGTGTGGAATGAGCTGTATGCAAGTGGTCCATGTGAGCTCAATTTCAATGTTTAAGAGAAGTTTGGATAGATACATGGATGATAGAGGTACAGGTCAATGGGAGTGGGCAGTTTAAATGGTTTTGGCATGAACTTGATGGGGCGAGGGGTCTGTTTCTGTGATTCTACTAATCTGTGAGTAATATTTACCTCTCAATTAATGTCAATAATAATTTCTTTCCTGGTTATTTCTGTGCATCAGTTTCATAGCAGTGACTACATTGACAAGGTATTTCACTGACTTTGGAAAGGAGCTGTGGGAATGTAAGCCCTTCTTTACATATTTTTAACTCAAACAACTGTAATTGCGTGTTGAGAAGATGGTAATGTTTGCAACGGAAACGTCGGCAGCTTTTCCCAGTTCTCAGCTTGCTCTAAATCCCGAGTGCATCATTAATCTTCAACCTGGCAGGACAAGATTCCTGAGCTGCAGAAACTTGCTCAGAGTTTCCTGTTGACAGACAGAACACGTCGGGTGTGACTTACAGAGACCTGGCCCCTTGGCTGAGTTGAGATCAGGAACTGGAACTGCAGTTGGCTTGTTATTGTTCAAAGTTCAAAGTTTAAAGTCTGCTGTGTTTCCAGTATATTCTGTTCTTATTTCGGATCCCCAAGGTGATAGTCTCTTCATTTTCCCATTGTTAATTTCTGACTGCCTGTCACTTTTGGGGAGCCCTGACAGCATAGCAGTTAGCGCATCACTATTGTGCTCAGGGTGTCAGAGTTTGGAGTTCAATTTGAGCATCCTCTGTCAGAAAGTTTGTCTGTTCCTTCCCATTTGTGCTTGGGTTTCCTCCGGGTGCTCCAGTCCTGACAAAGGGTCTCGGCCTAAAGTGTCGACTGCTTACTCTTTTCCGTAGATGCTGCCTGACCTGCTGAGCTCTCCCAGCGTTCTGTGTGTTGTTTGTGATTTACTAGCTACATGTATGTGGCTAAGACTTTTGCACATTTCTGTACGTTGAAATGTACAGTGAATTGCGCCGTTCTGCATTAACAACCAGTGCAGTCCAAGGGTGTGCTGGCGGCAGCCCACAGGTATTGCCGTGCTTCTGACATCAATATAGCATATCCACAACTTACTACCCTAACCGTATGTCTTTGGAATTTGGGAGGAAACCAGATCTCCCAGAGGAAACCCACACCGTCACAGGGAGAACTTAGAAATTCCATACAGACAACAGTGGTAACTGAACCCCGATCTAACAGCTGGTGCATGTAACAGCTGTAGAGAAAGTGTAATGCAGGTACGCAATAACGTGCTAGATCATAGGTAGTATGATTTGATATGAAACTGCAGTTGATAAATTGAGAGGTCAAGATTGCAACTTATCGTCTGATAAAAGCTGTCCTTCGGTCTGGTGGTAGGTGCTGATTCCCTTCATCAGGACTGGAGAGGAAGGGGGAAGAAGCCAGAATAAGGAGGTGTGGGGGAGAAGCTGGCAGGTGATAAGTGAGACCAGGTGAGTGGGTCTGAGGAGCTGATATTAACTGGGTAACCTCAAACCTGATGGCATGAACATCAACTTCTCTAACTTCTGCTAAGTTCTCCCCATTCCCTCCTCTTTTTCCTCCATTCCCCATTCTGATTATCCTCACACTCGTTCTCTTCTCCTCACCTGCCCACCACCTCCCTCTGGGTCCCCTCCTCATATGCTTTTTCCTGTCCAAACAGATTCCTTCTTCTTCAGACCTTTACCTTTCCCACCTATCACCTCCCAGCTTCCCACTTCATCCCCCCCCACTTTCCCTCTCAACTGGTCTCAACTATCACCTGCCAACTTGTATTCCTCTGCCTCCACCCACCTTTATGTTCTGCCCTCTGCCCCCTTCCTTTCCAGTCCTGATGCAGGGTCTCAGCTTGAAACATTGACTGTTTATTCATTTCTGTAGATGGTGCCTGACCTGCTGAGTTTCTCCAGCATTTTGTGTGTGTTGCTCAATATTTCCAGCATTGCAAAATCTCTCGTGTTGATGATCCCCAGTTCTGTGTCCTCTGCATTCTCAGTGTTGATGCAGAGTTTCAATTTAAAACATCAAAGATTCTATTCGTCCCACAGATGATGTTTGACCCATTGTGTTTCCCTTTAGCCATTTCTTCAGCCAGAGGCTGGTGAATCTGTGGAATTCATTCCCACAGATGTCTGTGGAGGCCAAGTAATTGGATATATTTAAAACAGAGGTTGATAGGTTCCTGTTTAGTAAGAGCGTCAAAGGTTATGGGGAGAAGGCAGGAGAATGGAGTTGAGAAGGATGATCAGCAATAATCAAATGGCATAATTCTGCTTCAATAGTGCTGTGTAAAAGTCTTTGGCAGATATATCTAGCTAAGGTGCCAGAGACTTTTGCGCAGTACTGTATTTGTCAACAGGGAGTGGAGAGCAAATTTGTAAAACCAGTGGAAGCAAAGAGTATACGGAATGGCAAGGGTGGAGTGCCGTGGGAGGGATATAGGACACATGGCAGAGAAGGAGTGCCAGGGGCATGGCTTGGCATAGGTACAGATACGGTCAATTGATTCCAAACAATTGGTTTATTGATCATTACAGAAAAATGTCTCTCTTCCCTCCCCTTTCCCCAACCATGATTCCCCTCTCCATGCCTCCTTCCCACTCTCAGTCCACAATAGAGACCCATATCAGAATCAGGTTTATCATCACTTATTTACGTCATGAAATTGCTTTTTCAGCATTACAGTGCAATACATAAAATTACTACAGTACTGTGCAAAAGCCTTAGTCTCCTTAGCTATATAAATGTGCCCAAGACCTTTGCACAGTACTGTATGTCTCATGGTCTTCCTCCAGCAGGTTGTGTATTGCTCCAGATTCCTGTGTTTATCTCTCAGAATGTGTTGTGATCATTTTAGTGACCTGACTTCCTTCATTGCCACAATGACTCCACTTTGAAAATGACTTAATTGGCTGTAAAGCAATTTAGAACCTCCCAAAACTTCCCTTAGCAACGTGAGACTTCCTTATCTCAAAACTTTGCTTTGCAAATTGAATGTACAGTTTGCAAATGCATAATTACAGAGCTCAATTTAGTTCAGGTGGAATACGTCCCTTAAGTTCACATTCAAATTCAAGTTTATTGTCATTCAGCCAGATTCATGTATACGGCTAAATGAAACCGTTCCTCTGGGGCCAAGGAGTTCATATAATCACACAACACATATAGTTACGATCCAGCACTCAGAGCCACAAAGTAATATTAGCACAAATCCCTGAGTGACATGGCTTGAAGACTGACAGGTTGACATAAAGTGTGAGGTGCATTTTACTGGCAACACATACAAAATGCTGGAGGAGCTCAGCAGGTCAGGCAGCATCTATGGAGAAGAGTAAACCGTCAACATTTCAAGCCGAGACCCCTCTGAGAATGAAGGGGGAAGATGCCAGAATAAATAGGTGGTGGAAGGGGAAGGAGGCTATCCAATATTACTGGCGTTATTATAATATAGGTGCCACATGACTGTAGCAGTTAGCATGAGGCTATTACAGCTTGCAGCATTCTGGCATTTGGATTTCAATTATGACACAATCTGTAAAGAGTTTGTATGTTCTCCCTGTGACCATGTGGGTTTCCTCCACAAGCTCGGTTTTCTCCCACAGTCTAAAGACGTACCAGTAAGTAAGTCAATTTGTCATCATAAGGTGTCCTGTGATTAAGCCATGGTTAAATAAGTGGGTCACTGGGCAGTGTGGGTCCTTGGGCTTGACGGGCCTGTTGCACACGGTATCTCTAAATCAAGCAGTCGTATATAAAAAGTTACCAGTGCGGGTTGAGAGCACGTCTGTGGGAGGGAGGGTGCGGCACAAGGCGGCTTAGCACTGTATAAGAGTACACAATGTGTATTTCCCAATGGTGTACTGACGAATGAAGCAATACACAGTAACGTAACAGAAGGATATTGCAGTTGCCTTTCGACATCTAACACACAGATAGTTTAGGAAGTGGTGGGTAGATGGACCGTGTCAGTGTGTTGTTAATCAGTACCTCTTAGGTTAAGGATTTCACTAGTAAGACAAACGTTTATTGCCTGTTGCTTCCTGCCCTCAAGAAGGTGATGATCGTAGCTACTATCAGCCACATTCCCTCTAATTTTTTTTTACAGATGTGTGGACCAACCATTGCTCTGACCAGGAAATTTTTACACAGCCTAAAAACTGTGCTGCACGTTAATTCCTTTATTTGTAATATGCACATTAAATAAACATTGGCAAAAGTAAAATGTTTATACTAGATGGTGTCAGCGTTCAGCAGGCCAGTGGTTCATTAACAATGAGCTACTGACTTCCATTCTGTGTTTATTGTTACAATTTTGCAATGGACAAAGGATGAATGGATAAGGGAGTTGTGTAGGGAGTGATCCCTGTGGAAAGTAGGAAGTCCCTCTTTGTTGATCTTCCTCCTAGTACTTATCCTTGCAAGCTGAACAAGTGCTACACCTTCCCCTACACCTCCTCCCTCACAACCATTCAGAGCCCCAAACTGTCCTTCAGGTGAGATGACTCCTCACCTGTGACTTTGTTGGGGGTCATCTACTGTGTCTGGTGCTCCTGGTATGGCCTCCTGTATACTGGTGAGACTCAACGTAGATTGGAGGACTACCTAGCACCTACGCTCCATCCATCAGAAGAAGCAGGATCTCCCAGTGACCAACCATTTCAATACCACTTACCATTCCCATTCTGACACGCCAGTCCATGGCCTCCTCTGCTGTCACGATGAGGCTATGCTCCGGTTGGAGGAGCAACACCTTATATTCTGTCTGGTTAGCCTCCAACCCGATGGCATGAGCGTCGATTTCTCGAACTTCCGATAATACCCCAGCCCCACTTCACCAGTCCCCCATCCCCTTTTCCCACTCTTACCTTATTGCCCATCGCCTCCCTCTGGTGCTCCTCCCCACTTTTCTTTCTTCCATGGCTTCTGTCCTCTTCTATCAGACTCTCCCTTTTCCAGCCTTGTATGTCTTTCTCCAATCAACTTCCCAGTTCTTTACTTCATCCGTCCCCCTCCCAGTTTCACCTTCACCTTGTGTTTCTCTCTCCCCTCCCCCCCCCACCTTTTAAACTTGCTCCTCAATTTTTTTCTCCAGTCCTGCCAGAGGATCTCGGCCCAAAACACCGACTGTACTTTTTTCCACAGATGCTGCCTGGTCTGCTGAGTTCCTCCAGCATTTTGTGTCTATTCTGATTGTAACTAGCTGGCGGGGAGGTGGGTGGTTATTCATACGGCAGTATTCCACAGACCCCAGCCCTCCACCATCAGATTTCTGAACGGTCCATTAACACATGGACACTACCTCATTTACCTTTTATTTTACACTATTTATCTGTTTTGCAATTCATAATAATTTTACATTTTTGTACTGGTAAGCAACAAATTTCAGACCATATAAGGCAGTAAGTATAACCCTGACCTGATTCCTATCCCGCCCTTAGATTCACAGTTGCAACGATAAATCTCTATCTCCTCAAGATCAGAAATACTGATGTTGTCTTTTTCAAGTGCAAAAAATGGGGAACTGAGCTGTCACAAAGACAGCTCATACTGAAAACACCCGCAGTGTAAATCGCAGGATGAGACAGCTCACGTGGTTATTTGTACGGGTGATAAATCACCTCTGAAAGCACAAGGCTTCTGCAGAGCTTCCAATTCAGAGTCTAATGGAACACGCTCCACTTGTCTGGATGAGTTCATTTGAGACTCAAGGTTGTTTAATGTCATCTCCAGTACACAAAGTGTAAAGGGCAATAGACTGTTTATCCATAGACCATAAGACATAGGAGCTGAATCAGGCTATTTGGTCCATCCAATTTGTTCAAACATTCAATCATGGCTGATCTTTTTCTCCCTCCTCCTCACCCCCCACTCCCCCGGCATTCTTCCTGTAATCTTTGATGCCGTGGCCAATCAAGAACCTATCAATCTCTGCCTTAAATGAATGCTAACATTCCATTTGCCTTCCTCACCACCAACTCAACACCCAATGACCTGGCCTTCACAGCTGCCTGTGGTAACAAATTCCATAAATTCGCCATCCTCTGGCTGAAGGAATTTCTCCACATCTCTATATTAAATAAGACCGTAAGACCATAAGAAATAGGAGCAGAATTAGGTCATCTGGCCCATCGAGCCTGTTCCTCCATTCAATCATGGCTGATCCTTTTTTTAACTCCTCCTCAACCCCAGTTCCTGGCCTTCTCCCTGTAACTTTTGATGTCACGTCCAATTAAGAACCCTTCAATCTCTGCCTTAAATACACCCAAAGACCTGGTCTCCACACCTACACGTGGCAACAAATTCACCACCCTTTGACTAAAGAAATTTCTCCACATCTCTGTTTTGAAAGGGCGCCCCTCTATCCTGAGTCTGTGCCCTCTTGTCCTAAACTCTCTCATCACAGGAAACATCCTTTCCACATTTACTCTGTCTAGGCCTTTCAACATCTGAAAGGCTTCTGAATTCCAGACCCAGAGCCATCAAAAATTCCTCGTATGATAACCCTTTAATTCCTGAAATCATCCATTTGAACCTCCTCTGGACCCTCTCCAATGCCAGCACATCTTTTCTAAGATGAGGGCCCCAAAACTGTTCACAATACTCAAGGTGAAGCCTCACCAGTGCCTTATAAAGCCTCAGCATCACATCCTTGCTCTTGTATTCTAGACCTCTTGAAATGAATGCTAACATGGCATTTGCCTTTTTCATCACCGACTCAACCTGCAAGTTAACCTTCAGGGTGTTCTGCACAAGTCTCCCAAGTCCCTTTGCATCTCAGATTTTTGGATTTTCTCCGTTTAGAAAATAGTCTGCACATTTATTTCTACTACCAAAGTGTATGACCATGCATTTTCCAACATTGTATTTCATTTGTCACTCTCTTGCCCATTCTCCTAATCTGGCTAAGTCCTTCTGCATCCTACCTGTTTCCTCAACACTACCTGCCCCTCCACCAATCTTCATATCATCTGCAAACTTGGCAACAAAGCCATCTATTCCATCATCTAAATCATATATGTCAAACTCAAGGCCCACGGGCCAAATCCGGCCCGCGGTGGAATTATCTTTGGCCCACGAGATAATATCTAATTACTATTAAAGCTGGCCCCAGTAATCGAAGCGCCTATGGCGTATGATATGGCTAATGCTGAGTTTATTCAGGTACCAGGTTTTCAGGGTTTTTAGTGTTTATTCGGCAGTCTTGCTCGGCAGTCTTCTTCATAAGAAACAGAATTTGTAAAGGGAAACACTTTGTAGTTATAGCAGAGACTGAGACACATGAGAGCAGGCTGAAAAAACGGAGGCAACGAAAGCTGCGTTCGCACGCATCCGACTGATCCGGCCCACATGAAGCTGCATTTTGCTCAATCCGGCCCGTGACCTAAAATGAGTTTGACACCCCTGATCTAAATCATTTATATACAGCATAAAAAGAAGTGGTCCCAACACCGACCCCTGCAGAACACCACTAATCACTGGCAGCCAACCAGAAAAGGATCCTTTTTATTCCCACTTGCTGTCTCCTACCAACCAGCCAATGCTCTAACCATGCCAGTAACTTTCCTGTAATACCATGGGCTCTTAACTTGGTAAGCAGCCTCATGTGTGGCATCTTGTCAAAGACCTTCTGAAAATCCAAATATACAACATCCACGGTATCCCCTTTATCTATCCTACAAACTTTGTACTTGTAACCTCCTCAAAGAATTCCAACAGGTCCATCAGGCAAGATTTTCCCTTAAAGAAACCACGCTGACTTTGTCCGATCTTGTCCTGTGTCACCAAATACTCCATAACCTCATTTCTTGACAATTGATTCAACATCTTCGCAACCACTAAGGTCAGGCTAACTGGTCTATAATTTCCTTTCTGCTGCCTTCCTCCTTTCTTAAAGAGTGAAGTGACATTTTCAGTTTTCCAGTCCTCTGGCACCATGCCAGAGTCCAATGATTGTTGAAAGAAAAAATAGATGTTCCTCTATCCTGAGGCTGTGCCCTCTTGTCCTAGACTCCCCCACCATGGGAAACATCATTTACACATCTGCTCTGTCTAGGCCTTTCAACATTCAAAAGGTTTCAATGATTCTGAGAACTTGCCTTACAGAGAGTCTTTGAAAATGA
Organism: Hemitrygon akajei; assembly: GCF_048418815.1. NCBI lineage: Eukaryota > Metazoa > Chordata > Chondrichthyes > Myliobatiformes > Dasyatidae > Hemitrygon > Hemitrygon akajei. The sequence goes on along the minus strand of NC_133137.1, from coordinate 79,702,007 downwards.
GTCTGTAGATTTTATAGTCAGTTCAGAGCAGTGGTGAATAAAGGTTTCAATGCCAGTTCACGAGTCTGACAGTTGTGGGATAATAACTGTTCCGGAACCTGGTGGTGTGAGGCCTAAGGCTTCTGTACTGCTTCTAAATTTCAGCAAGTACAGACCCAGAGACATCGTATGATAACGCTTTCTTTCCTGGAATCATCCTTGTGAACCTCCTCTGAACCCTCTCCAATTCCAGCACATCTTTTCTTAGATGAGGAACCCAAGACTGTTAACAATACTCAAGGTGAGGCCTCACCACTGCCTTATAAAGCCTCAGCATCACATCCCTGCTCTTGTATTCTAGACCTCTTGAAATGAACGCTAACATTACCATTGCATTCCTCACCACCAACTCAACCTGCAAGTTAACCTTTAGGGTGTTCTGCACAAGGACTCCCAAGTCCCTTTGCATCTCAGATTTTTGGATTTTCTCCATTTAGAAAATAGTCCGCACATTAATTTGTTCTACAAAAGTGCACGACCATGCATTTTCCAACTTTGTATTTCATTTGCCACTTTCTTGTCCATTCTCCTCATCTGTCTAAGTCCTTCTGCAGCATACTTCAACACTTCCTGCCCCTCCACCACTCTTTGTATCATCAAAAAACTTGGCAACAAAACTATCTATTCCATCATCAAAATCATTTATATACGGCGTTAAAAGAAACTGTCCCAACACTGAACCCTGTGGAACACCACTAGTCACTGGCACCCAACCAGAAAAAGAACCTTTCATTCCCACTCGCTGCCTCCTACCAACCAGCCAATGCTCTAACCATGCCAGTAACTTTCCTGTAATACCATGGGCTCTTAACTTGGTAAGCAGCCTCATGTGTGGCATCTTGTCAAAGACCTTCTGAAAATCCAAATATACAACATCCACGGTATCCCCTTTATCTATCCTACAAACTTTGTACTTGTAACCTCCTCAAAGAATTCCAACAGGTCCATCAGGCAAGATTTTCCCTTAAAGAAACCACGCTGACTTTGTCCGATCTTGTCCTGTGTCACCAAATACTCCATAACCTCATTTCTTGACAATTGATTCAACATCTTCGCAACCACTAAGGTCAGGCTAACTGGTCTATAATTTCCTTTCTGCTGCTTTCCTCCTTTCCTAAAGAGTAGAGTAACATTTGCAATTTTCTAGTCCTCTGGAACGATACCAGAGTCCAATGATTATTGAAAAATCTTTTCTAAAGCCTCCACGATCTCTACCGCTACCTCTTTCAGAACCCTAGGGTGCAGTTCATCTGGTTCTGGATGACTTATGTACCTTTAGGTCTTTCAGCTTTTTAAACACTTTCTCCCCTGTAATAGTAACTGCACTCACTTCTCTTCCCTCACACCTTTCAATACCTGGCATGCTGCTAGTGTCTTCCACAGTGAAAACTGATGCAAAAAAATATTCATTTAGTTCATCCTTATCCCCCGTTAGAATTTCTCCAGCCTCATTTTCTAGCGGTCCTATATCCACTCTCATCTCTCTTTTATTTTTTACATACTTGAAAAATCTTTTTCTATCCACCTTGATATTGTTTGCTAGCTTGCTTTCATATTTCATCTTTTCGCTCCTAATGATTCTTTTAGTTGCTTTCTGTAGGTTTTTAAAAGCTTCCCAATCGTCTATCTTCCTACTGTTTTTTGGTTCATTGCATGCCCTCTCTTTTGCTTTTAGATTAGCTTTGACTTCCCTTGTCAGCCACCGTTGTACTATTTTGCCATTTGAGCATTCTTATTTATTTTTTTTGCTTTTGGAATGCATCAATCCTGCACCTTCCTTATTTTTCCCAGAAACTCAAGCCATTGCTGCTCTGCTGTCATCCCTGCCAGCATCTCTTTCCAATTTACTTTGGCCAATTCCCCCCCCCTCATACCACTGTAATTTCCTTTACTCCACTAAAATACTGCTATGTCAGACTTTGCTCTCTCCCTATCAACTTTCAAGTTGAACTCAATCATATTGTGATCACTGCCCTGCTAAGGGTTCCTTTACCTTAAGCTCCCTAATCAACTCCGGTTCATTACATAACACCCAATCCAGTGTAGCTGATCCCTGAGTAGGCTCAATGACAAGCTGCCCTAAAAAGCTATCTCATAGGCATTCAACAAATCCACTCTCTTGAGATCCATTACCAACCTGATTTTCTCTCTCTACCTGCTTGTTAAAATCTCCCATAAATATCACAACATTGCCCTTTTGACACACCTTTTCTATTCCCCATTGAAATCTGTAGTCTACATCCCAGCTAATGTTTGGAGACCCGTATAAAACTGCCATCAGCATTCTTTCACCCTTGCATTTTCTTAAGTGTATCCACAAGGATTCAACATCTTTTGATCCTATGTCACATCTTTCTAATGATTTGATGCCATTCTTTACCAGCAGAGCCACACCATCCCCTCTGCCTACTTTCCTATCCCTCTGATACAATGTGTAACCTCGGAAATTCAGGTCCCAACTGCAACCATCCTTCAGTCACGATTCAGTGATGGCCGCAGCATCATACCTGACAATCTGTAAAAGTTCAACAAGATCATCCACCTTATTTCTTATACTCCATGCATTGAGATACAACATTTTGAGTACTATCTTTGTTGCCCTTTTTGATTCTGCATCCCTCATGCACTAATACTCACCCTGCTGGCTGCAATTCCATCCTGTCATCTGCTTGCCCTTCCTGACAGTCTGACTGCATGCTATCTTTGCTTTTTTCCCATCCGTCCTATCCTGAGTCTCTTCACTCCAGTTCCCATACCCCTGCCAAATTAGATTAAACCCTTCTCAACATCTCTAACAAAATTGCCCGTGAGAATATTGGTCCCCCTTGGGTTCGGGTGCAATCCGTCCCTCTTGTACAGGTCACACTTCCCCCAGAAAAGATCCCAATGATCCAAGAACCTGAAGCCCTGCCCCCTGTACCAGCTTCTCGGCCACGCATTTACCTGCCAAATCTGTCTCTACCATCACTGGTACGTGGCACAGATAGCAATCCAGAAATTACTACCCTCAAGGTCCTGCTTCTCAGCTTTCTGCCTAGCTCTCTAAATTATCTCTTCAGGACCTCTTTGCTTTTCCTTCCTATGTCATTGGTACCAATATGTACCAAGACATCTGGCTGCTCTCCCTCCCTCTCCGAAATGCTGTGGACACAATCTGAGCCATCCCTGACCCTGGCACCTGGGAGGCAACATACCATCTAGGTGTCCCATTCACATTCACAGATCTCCTGTCTGTACCTCTGATTGTTGAGTCCCCTATCTGCCCTCTTCTCCCTCTTTCCCTCCTGCACCATGGATCCATGGTCAGTGCCAGTAACCTGGTCTCTGTGGCATTTCCCTGGAAGGTCATCCCCCACAACAGTGTCTAAAATGGTATATTTGTTATTGAGGGGAATGGCCATGGGGTGCTCTGTGCTTCTGCCTCTTCACCATCCCATTTCTTCACTGACAGTCACCCAGCTACCTGCCTCCTGTAACTTAGGGGTGATTACTTCCCTGTAACCCCTGTCGATGATGTCCTCACCCTCCTATACAAGCCGAAGGTCATCTAGCTGCTGCTCCAGATCCCCAACACGGCCTTCAAGGAGCTACAGCTGGATACACTTCACGCAGATGTACTTCCCTACGAGACTCAGGGTCTCCCAGGACTCCAACATCCGGCATGAAGAACACACAGCGGCCATTTAAACTACACCCCTGACACAGTAAGAAAAACGGGAAACTTAACAGAAACTTACCCAGAGCCAATGTCTCTTCCGAGCCAAAGCCTGACAATCCCACTCTCTTCCATAGTTGCTGTTCGGCCTGCTGGGCTCCTCCAGCATTATTTTGTGCGTTGCTTTGAAATAATTGTTATTCCAGAACCAATGCTAAACAAAAAAAACACACAATAAGATAAAACAACTTGAAATATTTTTTAAAACTGCACAAGATACCTTATATACATAGATTGATTACATGGCCATAAAGTGATGCTAGGCACAGGAGTGTCTGTATTCTGTAACTCTGACAGGAAATGATAAAGTAGTGGTGGTTGGGAGTGTAGAGGGTGGTGGAGATGTTGATCAGCCTTACTGTTTAGGGGAACTAACAGTTTTTGAGTCTGGCGGCCCCGGCATGGTGTCCTCCCAACGGGAGTGGGACAAAGAGTCCATGAGCAGGGTGGGTGGGATCCTTCATGATGTTACTGGCCCTTTTCCAGCACCTTTCTGTGTATATGTAAACAGATCTCGAGAAGTTGCACACCACCTAGAACAAAGCAGCCTACTCACTCGGCATCCTATCCCCCACCTCAGAATCAGAATCACTGACATACTGTATGTCATGAAACGTGTTGTTTTGTGACAGCAGTCCAGTGCTAGACATTTAAAAAATGCTGTAAGTTACAATAAATAAATAATGCGAAAGAGGAATAGTGAGATAGTTCATGGACTATTTGGAAATCAGGTGATAGGCTGGAGGATGCTGCTCCTGAATCATTGAGTGTGGGGTAGTAATGACGGTAGTGCTGAGAAGTGGGCAAGTCCTGGACAGTGAGGGTCGTTAATGATGGACGCCCCTTCTTGAGACATCACCCTTTGACGATGTTCTTGATGGTGGGGAAGGCTGTGCACAAGATGGAGCTGGTTGAGTAAACAACCCTCTGAAGACTCTTCTGATCCTGTTCATTGAAGATTCCAAACCAGGCAGAGATGCAACCAGTCAGAAGGCTTTCCAAGGTACAATCATTCCCTCCTACACTGGCACACCGAGGTGTGTACCGGCTACAAGATGCCCTACAGTTACCCAGCCAGACTGCTGCAGCAACATCTCCCAAACCCATGACCTCTACTACTGAGAAGACAAGGACAGCAGGGGCAGGGGACCACCACCACCAGCAGGTTCCCCCAAGTCACACACCTTCCTAGCTTGAAGATGTACCTCTGGTCCTTCATTGTGACTAAGTCACAGAGTGGGGAACTTACTCCCTAACAGCACCGTGGAAGCATCTTCATCAGAAAGACCACAGTGATTTAAGAAGGCAGATCACTCCACCTTCCCATGGGCAATTAGGGATAGACAACAAGTGCTGACCTTGCCCCTGACACACCCCTATCCCTAAATAAATAAGCTTATAGCATGAACCTCATGTCAGTAGTAGAGACACTAATGGAGATGATTCTTCAGGATAGGATACATGAGCATCTGGAGAAGCATGGTATAATTAGTCCAGTCAGCATGGTTTTGTGCAATGCAGGGCATGTCTGGCTAATTTGACTTGAGCTTTTTAAGGAGATGGTAAAGGTGATTGACAAAGGTAGAACTGTGGAGGTTGGCTACATAGATTTTAGTAAGGCATTGGACAAGGTCCCACATAGTAGGCTCATTCAGAAAAGTAGGATGGTGGGATTCATGGTGACTTTGTTGATTGGATCTAAAATTGGCTTGCCCAGAAAAGGCAGAGGGTGGTGGGGTTGAGATACATCTCTACAAAAGGAGGTGCAAGGTGCTCCTTCCCTCCATTAGCCTGTGGGTCACCCTTGGGCAAGGTGCAGCACCTGTTTAACCCCCACAATCAGGGTTATGTGAAGCCATGGGAGCAGGTGGTGGATGGTCGTATGAGCAGCTGGTGCATGTCACAAGTCCTGGTTGTGTGACCACTGACGCCAGACAGATGACCTCTGAAGAGTATAGATAATGGCTGGGGTAAGCCACTGCCCAGAAGAAGCTAATGGCAAACAACTTCTGTAGAAAAATTTGCCAAGAACAATCGTAGTCATGGATAGAGGAGGAAGACAATGATTGCCTACGTCGTATGACAAGGCACTTAATGATAATGATGATGACAAAAAACAGTGATGATGGGTTTTATTCTGGGTAGAGGTCTGTGACGAGTAGTGTTCCACAGGGACTCGCACTGGTCCTCTACTGTTTGTCAAACATGTAGATTACTTGGATGAAAATTTGATGGGGTGGGTGAGCAAGTCTGTAGATGAAACAAAGATTGTGGGCATTGTGGATTGCATTGAGTATTGCCAATGGATACGGTGGAATATAGATCAGTTGCAAATACGGACAAGGAAATGACAGTTGGAGTTTAATTCATGCAGATGTGAGGTGTTACACTTTGGAATTTCTGACAGAAAGGGGCTGTACACAGTTAATGACAGGAGCCTTAGCAACACTGATGAGCAGAGGGATCTTGGATTCCAGGTATATGGCTCACTAAAAGTGGCCGTATTGGTTGATGAGGTGGTAGAGCTGCATATTGAGAGTCTGCCTGGCCTGTGTAAAACAACTATCATACCAAAAGCCCAGTTAGTATTGTTGCAGAATAGTTGGCAAGGACAGAAAACTGTTACTGGTAATTGGTTTCTTGCTGCCACACATACCCGGCTACAGTGAAAAGCTGCTCCTCCATACTCACAAACACAGGATATTCTGCAAATGCTGGAAACCCAGAGCAACACACACTAATCACTGGAGGGACACAGCAGGTAAGGCAGCATCTAGGGAGAGGAATAAAGAATCAAAACTTCACAGATGAGTTCTTCCAGCATTTTGTGTGTTGTCTTGTATACAGATTAAACCACTACACAGTGCTCATCGCTCATTACACAGTGCACTTCTCATTGTTACCATCAGGAAGGAGGTATAGAAGCCTGGAGGCAGACATTCAGTGATTCAGGAACAGCTTCTTCCCCTCTGCCATCCGATTCCTAAATGGACATTAAACCCATGAACACTACCTCACCTTTTTATATTACTTCTGTTTTGCCCTACTTTAATCTAATTAATATACATATATATGTACTTACTGTAATTGATTTACTTTTTTTCGTTCTATATTATCATGTATTGTATTGAACTGCTGTTGCTAAGTTACCAAACTTCACGACACATGTCAGTGAGAAAAAACCCCGATTCTGATTCTGCAACAAGGCAAAACAAGGTAAAATAAGAACAGAATGCAGAATAAAGTGTAATAGCTACAGAGAAGGTGCAGTGCAGGTACACAATAAGGTGCAAAGTTACAATGTGAGGTCAAGAGTGCAATTTCTCATAGTAGGGGACTATTTAATAATCTTATAACAGTGTTGTAGAAGCAAATCCCTATTAAATCTCTCCCCTCTCACCTTAAACTTATGCCTTCTCGTTCCTTATTTTCCAACCCATGGATAAAGACTAAACACATTCTGTGGTTAAGAAGGTGTATAGTGTATTGGCCTTCATCAATCGTGGAATTGAATTTAGGAGCCAAGAGGTAATGTTGCAGCTATATAGGACCCTGGTCAGACCCCACTTGGAGGACTGTGCTCAGTTCTGGTTGTCTCACTACAGGAAGGATGTGGAAGCCATAGAAAGGGTGCAGAGGAGATTTACAGGGATGTTGCCTGGATTGGGGAGCATGCCTTATGAGGACAGGTTGAGTGAACTCGGCCTTTTCTCCTTGGAGCGACAGAAGATGAGAGGTGACCTGATAGAGGTGTATAAGATGATGAGAGGCATTGATCATGGGGATAGTCAGAAGCTTTCTCCCAGGGCTGAAATGGTTGCCACAAGAGGACACAGGTTTAAGGTGCTGGGGAGTAGCTACAGAGGAGATGTCAGGGGGTAAGTTTTTTTACTCAGAGAGTGGTGAGTGTGTGGAATGGGCTGCTGGCAACGGTGGTGGAGGTGGATACGATAGGGTCTTTTAAGAAACTTTTAGATAGGTACATGGAGCTTAGTAAAATAGAGGGCTATAGGTAAGCCTAGTAATCTCTACAGTAGGGACATGTTTGGCACAACTTTGTGGGCCGAATGGCCTGTATTGTGCTGTAGGTTTTCTATGTTTCTACAAGATTTTATACCCTCTATAAAACCTTTCTGTATTAGGGAACCATCTAATAGACATAGCAGTGTGATAACTGTCTCTGAGCCTGGTGGATCGTGCTTCCAGGCTTTTGTATCTTCTGCCCGAGGGGAGGAGAGAATGTCCAGGGTGGGTGGAGTCTTTGATGATGCTGGCTGCTTTACTGGTGCAGTGAGAGGTGTAGACAGAGTTCATGGACGGCAGAAGAATTTACAGCAATGCTTCTTTAACCCACTGTGTTTACAGATTACCTTAAATAAAGAAAGCTCAGTTTTTGCAGTCAATCGTTAACAGATTCTGTTTTATCAGAGACACTCTAAAGATTCTGCAGACAAAGTGCATTAAATGCTGGAGGAACTCAGCAGGAGGAATGAGGAAATGAGGAAAGAGGAAATGAGGAAGGAGGAAATGAGGAAAAAATAGTCGTCGTTTCGGGCTGAGCCCTTCATCAAGACGCGAAAGGAAAGGGGGGGGGGGGGTAGAGACCAGAATGAGACAGTGGGGGAGGGAAGAGAGTAGAATTTAGCAGGTGATAGGTGAGACCAGGTGAGGGGTAAGGAAGGTGGATGTGGAAGGGGGAGGATGAAGTGGGAAGGTGGGGGGGGGGGTGATAGGAGGAAACGGTATAGGGCTGACGGAGGAGGAATCTGATAGGAGAGTGGACCATGATAAAAGGTGCTAGAAGAGAGGCATCAGGGGTAGGTGATAGGCAAGTGAGAGGAAGAGAAAGGGTAAGGGGGGCAGAATGAAGAATGGAAAAGGAGAAAGGGGAGGACAAATTACCAAGAAATTGATTTTAGAGTTTCTGCAGATGCTGGAAATCTTGAGCAACACACACAAAATGTTGGAGGAACTCAGCAGGCAGCATCTATGCAGGGGAATGGACAGCCAATTATCAGATTTCAATCCCAGTGTTAAAGCTTCCCTGGCAAAAGAGAAATAAGGAAGTAAGCACCTGAGAAGAGAGGGTTAACAGGAATGTGTCCTCCAACTCACAGAGCACTCCTCTTCCATGGGAATATTTGGATAGTGACTCCAGTGAGGGGGACCCTGGGGCAGGGAAATGGCCGTGTGTGGCGGCTGGGCTAGAGTTTACATATGCTTCTAATTACAAAGGGCTGCTAACTCAACAACAATGCCCCCCCCCCCCACTTCCCAGCAGCTCCAACACTGGCACCGGGATCCTCTCCTCTGCTCAGATCAGCCTGTACAACAGCAAACACGTCATTGGGGAATCTTCCTGCCTCCATCCACTGCTGTCCCCTTACCCCCACCCTTCCCCTCCCATTTTTCCCTCTGTCCCCTCTCCTCCATTCTTTCCCTCCCCCAACACCAGCCACTCCCCTTCCCTTCCCTCTGCCACTATATACCCCACCTTGGTGGGTTTAGGGGCTGGCTGGTAGATCAATGTGTGTAGGGGGGGGGAAGCTGGGTTGTGGGTATGCAGGTGGGTGTTGGGATGTAAGGAAGAGGGATGTGGGGTGGGAGTGGGAACGTGGAGGTCCGGCAGGGAGGAGTGGGAACGTGGAGGTGCAGGGAGGGGGAGTGGGAACGTGGAGGTGCGGGGAGGGGGAGTGGGAACGTGGAGGTGCGGGCAGGGAGGAGAGGGAACGTGGAGGTGCGGGCAGGGAGGAGTGGGAACGTGGAGGTGCAGGGAGGGGGAGTGGGAATGTGGAGGTGCAGGGAAGGGGAGTGGGAACGTGGAGGTGTGAGGAGTGGGGAGGGGGAGTGGGAACGTGGTGGTGTGGTGTAGGGGAGTGGGAACGTGGAGGTGTGAGGAGTGGGGAGGGGGAGTGGGAACGTGGAGGTGTGAGGAGTGGGGAGGGGGAGTGGGGACGTGGAGGTGTGAGGAGTGGGGAGGGGGAGTGGGGACGTGGAGGTGTGAGGAGTGGGGAGGGGGAGTGGGAACGTGGAGGTGTAGGGGAGTGGGAACGTGGAGGTGTGGTGTAGGGGAGTGGGAACGTGGAGGTGTGGGGAGGGTGGAGTGGGAACGTGTGGGGGAGGGGGAATGGGAACGTGGAGGTGTGGTGTAGGGGAGTGGGAACGTGGTGGTGTAGGGGAGTGGGAACGTGGTGGTGTAGGGGAGTGGGAACGTGGAGGTGTGGTGTAGGGGAGTGGGAACGCGGAGGTGTAGGGGAGTGGGAACGTGGTGGTGTAGGGGAGTGGGAACGTGGAGGTGTGAGGAGGGGGAGTGGAAACGTGGAGGTGTGGTGTAGGGGAGTGGGAACGTGGAGGTGTGGTGTAGGGGAGTGGAAACGTGGAGGTGTGGTGTAGGGGAGTGGGAACGTGGAGGTGTGAGGAGTGGGGAGGGGGAGTGGGGACGTGGAGGTGTGGTGTAGGGGAGTGGGAACGTGGAGGTGTGAGGAGTGGGGAGGGGGAGGTGGGAACGTGGAGGTGTGAGGAGTGGGGAGGGGGAGTGGGGACGTGGAGGTGTGAGGAGTGGGGAGGGGGAGTGGGAACGTGGTGGTGTGGTGTAGGGGAGTGGGAACGTGGAGGTGTAGGGGAGTGGGAACGTGGAGGTGTAGGGGAGTGGGAACGTGGAGGTGTGGTGTAGGGGAGTGGGAACGTGGAGGTGTGGGGAGGGTGGAGTGGGAACGTGTGGGGGAGGGGGAATGGGAACGTGGAGGTGTGGTGTAGGGGAGTGGGAACGTGGTGGTGTAGGGGAGTGGGAACGTGGAGGTGTAGGGGAGTGGGAACGCGGTGGTGTAGGGGAGTGGGAACGTGGAGGTGTGGTGTAGGGGAGTGGGAACGTGGTGGTGTAGGGGAGTGGGAACGTGGAGGTGTGGTGTAGGGGAGTGGGAACGTGGAGGTGTAGGGGAGTGGGAACGTGGAGGTGTAGGGGAGTGGGAACGTGGTGGTGTAGGGGAGTGGGAACGTGGAGGTGTGGTGTAGGGGAGTGGGAACGTGGTGGTGTAGGGGAGTGGGAACGTGGAGGTGTAGGGGAGTGGGAACGTGGAGGTGTAGGGGAGTGGGAACGTGGAGGTGTGGTGTAGGGGAGTGGGAACGCGGTGGTGTAGGGGAGTGGGAACGCGGAGGTGTGAGGAGGGGGAGTGGAAACGTGGAGGTGTGGTGTAGGGGAGTGGGAACGTGGAGGTGTGGTGTAGGGGAGTGGGAACGCGGAGGTGTAGGGGAGTGGGAACGTGGAGGTGTGGTGTAGGGGAGTGGGAACGCGGAGGTGTAGGGGAGTGGGAACGTGGAGGTGTGAGGAGGGGGAGTGGAAACGTGGAGGTGTGGTGTAGGGGAGTGGAAACGTGGAGGTGTGGTGTAGGGGAGTGGGAACGTGGAGGTGTGGTGTAGGGGAGTGGGAACGTGGAGGTGTAGGGGAGTGGGAACGTGGTGGTGTAGGGGAGTGGGAACGTGGAGGTGTGAGGAGGGGGAGTGGAAACGTGGAGGTGTGGTGTAGGGGAGCGGGAACGTGGAGGTGTAGGGGAGTGGGAACGTGGTGGTGTAGGGGAGTGGGAACGTGGAGGTGTGGTGTAGGGGAGTGGGAACGCGGAGGTGTAGGGGAGTGGGAACGTGGTGGTGTAGGGGAGTGGGAACGTGGAGGTGTGAGGAGGGGGAGTGGAAACGTGGAGGTGTGGTGTAGGGGAGTGGGAACGTGGAGGTGTGGGGAGGGTGGAGTGGGAACGTGGAGGTGTGGTGTAGGGGAGTGGGAACGTGGAGGTGTAGGGGAGCGGGAACGTGGAGGTGTGGTGTAGGGGAGTGGGAACGTGTAGGTGTAGGGGAGTGGGAACGTGGAGGTGTAGGGGAGTGGGAACGTGGAGGTGTGGTGTAGGGGAGTGGGAACGCGGTGGTGTAGGGGAGTGGGAACGCGGAGGTGTGAGGAGGGGGAGTGGAAACGTGGAGGTGTGGTGTAGGGGAGTGGGAACGTGGAGGTGTGGTGTAGGGGAGTGGAAACGTGGAGGTGTGGTGTAGGGGAGTGGGAACGTGGAGGTGTGGTGTAGGGGAGTGGGAACGTGGAGGTGTGGTGTAGGGGAGTGGGAACGCGGAGGTGTAGGGGAGTGGGAACGTGGAGGTGTGGTGTAGGGGAGTGGGAACGCGGAGGTGTAGGGGAGTGGGAACGTGGAGGTGTGAGGAGGGGGAGTGGAAACGTGGAGGTGTGGTGTAGGGGAGTGGGAACGTGGAGGTGTGGTGTAGGGGAGTGGGAACGTGGAGGTGTAGGGGAGTGGGAACGTGGTGGTGTAGGGGAGTGGGAACGTGGAGGTGTGAGGAGGGGGAGTGGAAACGTGGAGGTGTGGTGTAGGGGAGCGGGAACGTGGAGGTGTAGGGGAGTGGGAACGTGGTGGTGTAGGGGAGTGGGAACGTGGAGGTGTGGTGTAGGGGAGTGGGAACGCGGAGGTGTAGGGGAGTGGGAACGTGGTGGTGTAGGGGAGTGGGAACGTGGAGGTGTGAGGAGGGGGAGTGGAAACGTGGAGGTGTGGTGTAGGGGAGTGGGAACGTGGAGGTGTGGGGAGGGTGGAGTGGGAACGTGGAGGTGTGGTGTAGGGGAGTGGGAACGTGGAGGTGTAGGGGAGTGGGAACGTGGAGGTGTAGGGGAGTGGGAACGTGGAGGTGTAGGGGAGTGGGAACGTGGAGGTGTGGTGTAGGGGAGTGGGAACGTGGAGGTGTGGTGTAGGGGAGTGGGAACGTGGAGGTGTAGGGGAGTGGGAACGTGTAGGGGAGTTGGAACGTGGAGGTGTAGGGGAATGGGAACGTGGAGGTGTGGTGTAGGGGAGTGGGAACGTGGAGGTGTAGGGGAGTGGGAACGTGGAGGTGTGGTGTAGGGGAGTGGGAACGTGGAGGTGTGGTGTAGGGGAGTGGGAACGTGGAGGTGTGGTGTAGGGGAGTATGTGGAAGAGGCTGAGGAGCGGTGGTCTGAGGGAGAGCGGAGCGGGTGGACGTGGGAAGATTTCCCCAATACTGTGTTATCCTGCCTGCCGCTCGCCAGCGTGCGATGGGGAGGGGGGGGGTTGTTTTCTAGCCTGCCGCCTCCCCGGGGTGAGGTGGGGGAAGTTTACGTGTATGGGGGGTAGGGGTTGAGTGGAAGAGCGGGTGGGCTGGCTAACCCGCCGGATCTCCCGAGCGGGGAGTGGGAGTGTTTGCTGTCTCTCCGGGGCGGGGTTACCAGAGGGCGGGGGCTTCTCTGCCTGCCTCCCCGCCCGACGCGGGGCCTCATGTGACCGGGCGGTGACAGTCCGCCTGCCCGGCCCCGGCTGCTCGCACGCACACGCACCGGGGCTCCAAGAGAGCGAGCCGCCGGCAGCGAGGAGCTCCCTTGTCCCGCTTCCCAAGGTAGGTGAGCTTCAAGCAGACAAAGACTCAGAGTTCCCCCCTTCTCCTCCCTCCACTCGCCTGTGCTGATGTTCGATTGTTCCAGCGGACAAGTCAGATCAGAGTGTAAAATGCCTCGGAGTGGGGCAACTGTGAGCAGGTTGTGTGTGGAGAGAAAGAGAGAGTGAGTGAGAGAGAGAGAGAGAAAGAGAGGGATTCCTGACAAAAGCGTCTGTACAGCCTCGTGTGGCGGTGACAGGTTTCAGGCAGCGTGGTTCGCTTATTGTTACTGAACCTCTCTCCTTCTCCAACTGCACCCCCCCCCCCCCCCCCATTTCTCTGTGCGCTCCTTTAAACAATGTGTGCAGCCTTTCTACAAATGTGCGGACTGTGTAACGGGGTTTTCTCGTTCGGCATTTGGAAATGCGATTCGACAGTTTAATGAGCGAAATGATCACAACAGAGTCTATTCCTGCTTTTCATCCCCCTCCTGGGGAGGGAGGGGGGGAGTCACAAAATATCGGGCGTTTGTGTTGGGTGAGATCTTCCCAATATGGATGTGTCTGACCACACAGATCGCTGGGTGTAGCGTGTGGGGAGAAACACAGCCTCCATAAACGTAACCCTGCCCCACGGGGTCCCCTCTCTGTTCTGTCTCAGGATTTTTTCCCTGGGGTATTCCCTAAGATCGGGGGTGGGGGGGAGTTTACTTTTTGCAAGCGGTTGAGCGAGCTAGGCTTTAGAGCGAAAGGAGATGATAGGCGACCTGATATAGGTGTACAAGGTGGGAGACATAGATTGAGTGGAAAAAAAAATCAGACTTTTTCCCCCAGGCCGGAAATGACTAATACAAGACAGCATCATTTTTAAGTTGACAGCATTGGATGTTTGTCTGTGTTTAATTTTTAATAAATTCTATGGAAGTGAATTTCAGGGTTGTATATGGTGACATATATCTACTTTGATTATAAATTTACTTTTTGTTGGGATGATAAGTAACCGGGACTCTCCACTAAGAGGGCGGAACCAGCGCCAAGTGGTACAGGCGAGCTCGGTTTCAAACGTTTAAGAAGTGTGGATGGTAGTTGTGGAGGGCTATGTTCCCAGCGCAGGTCGACGAGACTGGGCAGTTTAAGTGGGCGTGCACGGACTAAATGGGCCAAAGGGCCTGTTTCTTGCGTTGCCCTTTTCTATGACGCAGTGGTGTATTGATCACATTGTATGCAAATAGGCTCTTAACTGTGGAGAATACGGAGCTGTTCCCCCCCCCCCCCCGAATTTTCGGTGACGTGTATTGATTATTGTACAAGCTTTTATTTTCATTTTCAAATTATAAGTTACATTTTTTAAAAAAAATTAAGTCCAAAAGAGGAATGCAAGATCGTTTCATTGAACTTAGAACAGTACAGCACGTGTTCTTTGGCCCATGGTGGTGTGTCGACCTTTTAACCTACTCTGAACTCAGCCTAACACTTGTTTCCTACGTGAACTATTCAGGAATCTGATGGCAGAGGGGAAGAAGCTGCCCATAAAACGTTGTGTGGGTCTTCAGTCTCTTGTTCCTCCCCCAGCAGTACCACAGGAACATCTTTACCAGAAGCACTGCAGTTGTTCAAGAAGGCAGCTCCCCACGCTTACTCATCTCCGTCCATCTCCCCTACCGTAACCAGGGGCATTTAGGGATTTGCGACGGTGTGTGGGGGTAAGGGAAGACTAACAGGAGCTTGTTGATGTGGTGGGGAATTCAGAACACAGTAGTGTGAGGCTGGGGAAATGTGCCAGAAGGTGTTAGGCTTTGGTGGTGCTGCTTGCGGTCTCACCTGCTCTTTGCCATGTATTTGGGCATCGCTGGTGTTACAGGCAGGTGACAAGATCACTCCCAGTCTGGGAAAGAGCTCCAGAGTTCAGAACCAGCACCAACAAGTGGTAATAGTTCCAACGCAGGAATGGAGGGGGCAGAGGGAATCTGCAGGCTGCGTTCCCGTGGTATGGAGGGACCTTCCTACAGGATCGGAAAAAGCTGTAAACTTAGCCAGCTCCATCATGGGCAACTAACCACTTCGAAAGGTGATGCCTCAAAAAAGTGGCACCCATCATGTAGGACCCCCACTACCCAGGATAAGTCCTCTTCTCATTGCTACCATCCACGAGGAGGTGTAGGAGACGGAGGACACACACTCAATGTTTTAGGAACAGCTTCTTCCCCTCCACCATTAGGTTTCAACGATCCACGCACCCACGACCACTACCTCACCATTCTCACTACTTCTCTTTAACATCATTTATTTCTCTACCTTATTTCCTCTTTTTGCACCACAAATTTCATTTCTTAAAATGTATATTCCTTATTGCAATTTATAGCATATTTACGTATTGCACTGTATTGCTGCTGCAGAATAACACATTTCACAATGTACGTCAGTGATAGTAAACCTGATCTGATTCTGACTTCTCTGTCCTTTGGTGCTAGAGGTGTTTGTGAGTTACTGTGGGAGTAGCCCTGAGGAACTGCAGAGCCTGGTCATTATTCAGGGAAGGAGAGCATGTTGAGTATCTGATTCAAGATTCAAAATGATTTAATGCCATTTCCTGTACACAAGTGTAAAGGAGAATGATTGTTACTCTAGATTTGAGGCAGAGCAAAAATGAACATAATAAGATAAAGAGCACATTAATAAAAAGCACTATAAATATAAATACATAAGATGGCTTATATTTTGTACATTGTGCAAAAATATACAAAATATATTTTGTACTGATAGGAAATGATAAAGTGGTTGTGGGGTGTGAAAGGGTGGGTTAGTGGGTGGATATTAAACTGGAGGAAAGGAAGGGGCCATGTTGGGAGAAAGATCTGGACTTTATGGCTGGTCAAGTACACAGTCATAATGATCATCTGTCAATAAGCTGGCCTTCTCCGCCCCATCCAATGGTGTCTTTATCATCTTCAGCCTCTAGCTCCTGACATTCCGATCATCCTTCTCCCAAGCTGAAGTTCAAAGGTTTAATTAAAACATACTGGAGTACCCGTGAATACAGCCAAACAACACATACCTCTGGGGCCAAAGTGCAAAACACAGTACCAACATTCGTACACAGCACAAGGCACATATAAGCTAGCTGCCTCTTCCCTCCCTCAGGGAACTCTCCTAGCTCCCTTCCACTATTTCTTTGAATCCTTTTGTCTCACCAACCCCTAGTGGTGAGGACCAAGAAGGTATGGTCAACAGAGGCAGAGGAGGGCTTACAGGAACGAACAATGAACCCATGAATGCTACCTCACTTTTTTTTTGCTCTTTTTCTGCACTGCTTTATTTTTATATATACCTGTATTTCTTACTGTAATTTATACATTTTTTATTAGGTGTAACAATATACGGCTCCCTCAAAACAACAAATTTCACAACATAGGCCAGTGATTTTAAATCTGATTCTGTTTGGGATGTGTATTCAGTGGATTGCATCAGCTTGCACTGCGTAAGAGTCATTACAAGGCTGGGGAATGGAACGAAGTGGGCATCGAACTTAGTAACCGTGACGTAGAATCACACAGTAGAGTTACATGTGGGCACCACCACCCTCAGGTTCCACTCCTCATCTCACATCTTCATTCCTTCATTTCTCTGTGTAAACTCTGGAATAGAATCAGGTTTATTATCATTGACATGTGTCATGTAATTAGTTGTTTCGTGGCAGCCGAACATTGCAATACATAAAAAAATACTATAAATTACGATATAAAAGTACAGAAGGGGATAGCAAGATGGTGTTCATTGAGGGTAGAACAGGAACTCTCTCACATCACCATCCATTTTTCTGTCATTCATGCGCCCATCTAAGAGCCTCTTAAATGTTGCAAATGTATCTGCCTCTACCAGTTTATGTTTTTCTTGTGAGTGCTGCTTATATGATATTATAGTTTTTGAGTTTATTCTGTTTCGTCATACTTCTGTGAGGAGCTTTGGACAAAACCAGCTATGACAAAACCGTTATTTAGTTACAGGCTTTTGGTATTAAGGCGTGAGCTTGTTATAAACACACAGTGCAAGAAGTACTGAGGAGGGTGTATGTGTGAAAGAGATTTACGACAGTGCAGATAAGAACAGGCCTTTCAGTCCACAATGTTGTATACAACTGTTACACGTCTGGCCCCCTTCTGCCTACACAATGTCCATATTCCTCCAGTCTCCATGTGCCTTTTAAACATCTCTATCGTATTTACCTCCATCACCACCTCTGGCAGTACATTCCACACACCCGCCATTCTATGTATTTTAAAAACTTGCTCTGCAAATCTTTGAATTTGCCCCTCAATTAAATGTAAGCCCATGTATTAGACGTTTCAACCCTGGGGAAAAAAAGATGCAGTCTGTCTACCCTTCTTAGAGCTCTCATAATTCTCTATCAGATCTCCTGTCAGCCTCTGCAGCTCCAGAGAAAACAAACCAAGTTGGTCCAACCTTTCCTTATAGCTCGTGCCCTCTCACTGAGATACCAACCTAGTGAACCTCTTCTGCATCCTCTTCAAAACCTCCACAGCCTTCCTATAATGAGGCAACCAGAACTGAATGCTGAACTCCAGATTCAAAGTACATTTATTCTCAATGTACGTGCACCGGTATACAACTCTGAGATTTGTCTTCCCACAGACAGCCACAAAACAAAGAAACACCATACGATCCGTTCAATAATCAGTTATAAACACGAAATTCTGCAGAAGCTAGAAATCAGAGCAACACACACACACACACACAATGCCGGAGGAACTCATCAGGGCAGGCAGCAACGATGGGAAGGAATAAAGAGTAGATGTTTTGAAGGTCTTGGCCTGAGATGTCAACTATTCCTTTCCTTAGATGCTGCCTGTGTGCCTTTAGGTGATTGGCCACTTCCAGTCCCACCATTGAGGAAGCCCGCAGTTATTGTTTATGCTGCCAAGGAGGATGCACAAATAAAGGGTTTGAAAGGGGGTCTGTTAGCAGGAGGGTTATGGCCCAGGTGCGAATCAATGGAACTTGGCAGTATAACAGTTCAGCACGGACTAGATGGGTTGAAAGGCCTGTTTCTGTCCTCTATGATATAGCAGTGCTCTCTGGAGAATGTGGAGAAGGCTCTCTAGGCTACGCATGAAAGCACGCTTCAACAGAGCACGCAAACTGATTCCTACTGCTGTTATCTCTGAGAACTGCCTTGATATTTTTAAGAAGTTTGCACCTCCTCTCACTTTGTGCTACTGGCTTCCTGTAGGCAGACTGTTCTCACAAAAACAGCAACAGATGAAACTTTGCTCTTTTGAATTCCCAGCTGTTGCAGTTATGTTAATTATGTGCTCGGTGTCAACAAGGTGCCCTAATTGTTAGTTAGGTGGCTGGTGTGTGTGATCCAAAGGCATCCTGATACATTAATCCGGGAATGCTATCTCAGTGTGTTCTCTGTGTCGGAAGGCAGAAGGACCTTGGCCAAGAACAAAGCAGCTCCCACACCGCTGACCCAAGCCCAGTGCTACCCTGAACTGAAACGGGATCTGCTTTTCCTCTTCAGACGCTCGTCAAACCCGCTGATTCAGCCAAACGTTACTGGGATTTAGAGATTTCAATATAACATTCTTTTTCATCGGGAAGGGTCGATGCCACTTGACGACAGCTCACATTTATTTAGACTGGAGCTTCTCAGGATGCCTGGCAGCAGCTCACGGCCAAAGGGAAGGTGTGCACTTGTCTCTGCACAGCAAGATCCCACAAGCGTCTGTTTTAGTGACGTAGATTCAGGAAACAAATGTCAGTTCAAAGTAAATCTGTTATCAAAGTGCATGTATGTCACCCTATACAACCCTGAGATTCATTTTTTGCAGGCGTATTCAGTAAATCTGTAATAGAATAATAACCATAACGGAATCAATGAAAGACTGCACCAGCTTCTGCGTTCAACCAGTGTGCAAAAGACAACAAACTGTGCAAGTGCAAAAAGAAATAAATAATAATAAATAAATAAGCAATAAATATTGAGGACATGAGATAAAGAGTCCTTGGAAGTGAGTTCATAGGTTGTGGGAACATTTCAATCAAGGGGCAAGTGAAATTGAATGAAGATATTCCCTTTGGTTCAGGATCCTAATGGTTGAGGGGTAATAACCTGGTGGAGTGGGAGTCCTGAAGCTCCTGTACCACCTTCCTGGTGGTAGCAATGAGAAGAGAGCATGGCCTGGGCAGTGAGGGTCCCTGATGATAGATGCTGCTTTCCTTCAATAGCGTTTCATGTAGATGTGTTCAGTGGTTGGGAGGGCTTTAGCTGTGATGGATTGGGATGTATGCATTACTTCTTGTAGGATTTTCCATTCAAGGGCATTGATGTTTCCATACCAAGCTGTGGTACAGCCAGTCATTATACTTCCCATTACACATCTATAGAAGTTTGTCAAAGTTGCAGATGTCACACTGAAGTCCTGGGATTTTGGACAGCACCCTCTCAATCTTCAAAACGATGTCACTTTATTAATCCAAAAATTTGTTGGGAATTCACAGGATGGGTTTGTAGCTAATCTCCTCCTCTGTTTCCCCTCTCTCCTCTAACCACCTAACCATCTCTTCCCTCTGGTTCCCATCCTCCTTCCACCTCTCCCATGGTCCACCCTCCTCTCCCATCAGATTCCCAAATACAGGAGGTTCTGCAGACGCTGGAAATTCAGAGTAACAAGCACAAAATGCTGGAGGAACTCAGCAGGACAGGCAGCATCTATGGAGGGAATGAACAGTCAATGTTTTGGGCAGAGACCCTTCAGCCCTTCGCCTCCCAGTTTTTTACTTCAACCCCACCTCCCCCACCCACTCAAGTTCCCCCTCAGCTGATCTCACCTATGCCCTCCCAGCTTCTTATTTCATCCCACCTCCTCCACCTACCCACATTCCCCCTCAGCTGGTCTCACCTATCACCTGCCAGCTTGTACTCTTCTCCTCCCCTGCCTCCACCATCTTATTCTGGCTTCTGCCCCCTTTCTTTCAGTCCTGATGAACGCCTTGGCCCTGATGACTATTTATTCATTTCCATAGATGCTGCCTGACCTGTTGAGTTAAAGTCAGAGTACCACAGCACAGAATCAGGCCCTTTGGCTCATCTAATCTATGTTAAACTGCTATTCTGCCTAGTCCATTCAAACTATACCTGATCTATAACCCTTCATACCCCTCCCACCTATGCAGTGGTCCCCAACCACCGGGCCACGAGGAAACGATATGATTTGGCAATATGAAACGAAACGATATGAGTCAGCTGCACCTTTCCTCATTCCCTGTCACGCCCACTGTTGAACTTGAACGCACGCGAGGTCATCTGTCGTCTAAACGCAGTGATACCCTCGTGCCAGGGATCACTGGTTGGCCTCGGGTAACGGTGAGAAGTGCCGTTGCTACCGGCCTGGAGCGCGGACAGATGGGCGCGGCCTCTAAACCTGTTTAGCACACCGAATGTTCGTGGGGAACCCGGTGCTAAAATATTTGCAGACAACCTAATTCGGGCTCAGGGTTTCGTAAGTAGCAGAGCAGCTACCTCACTGCGATCTACTGAAAGTCATCCTTCGAGCCAAACTTTTGTCGGCCGATAAATCCTACAAGGGGGGGCGGGCGCACACCCTGTTGCACTCCTCACTCGGTCAGTCGGTCGCTCTCTCTGGACAGCAACCGCCGCGGCCCTGGTACGGGGACCTCCAGCCCTTACCTTGTCCTCTCACTGGTGTGTTGCAATGATTTTATATGTTCATAGGAGGAAAATATGCGCTGTGTGTTTAATATCCAAAAGTTACTTAAAATGTTATAATGCTATTGACTTATCACTATATTCATGCGAGGAAAATATGCGCTGTGTGTTTAATATTAAATTTGTTAGATAAACCCTTTTAGAAATGAAATTCAGTGTATTAGCCGCTTATAAGTGACTTATAGATGACTTATCACCTATATTCCAGTCGTGATTAACCCCCCCCCCCCCCCACCCCCGTCGGCTGGTCCACAAGAATATTGTCAATATTAAACTGGTCTGCGGTGCAAAAGAAGGTTGTTGACCCCTGCATCTATGTACTTATCCAAACTTCTCTTAAATGTTGCAATCAAATACAACATCCCCCACCTCTGCTGGCAGCTCGCTTCGCTCTAGCACCACCTTCTGAGTGAAGAAGTTTCCTCTTAAATATTTCACCTTTCACCTAAGATATCTGGCTCTAGTCTTACCCAACCTCGGTGGTAAAAGCCTGCTTGCATTTACCGGATCTATTCCCCTCATAATTTAGCATACAAGGCTTGTTTTGCTGTTGTTGTTTTGTTGCTTGCCGTGTTCTGTGTTGGTCTGCCAAGCATTTGTGGGCATGCTACAATGGCACCAGAATGTGTAGTGGCATTTGTGGGCTGTCCTCGGAGCATCCTAGGGTGTTGTGGTTGTCAGTGCAAATGGCACGCTTAACTGTATGTTTTGATGCACGTGTGGCAGGTAAATCTGACTCTGAATCTCCCCTCATTCTCCTCCACTGTAAAGTCCTAACCTACACAACCGTTCCTTATAACTCAGATCCTCGAGTCCCAGCAACATCCTCGTAAATTTTCTATGTCCCTCCACTATCGTTTTTGTGCTGTCCCAAGTTTGGAGAAACGTTTACTATGCGCTTTCCGCTAGAGTACCCACTGGTTGGATTTACATGTGTCTCTGATCATTCTGCAACTCGGTCAGAGCAACTGCTGACACTACCCGGAGCTGTTCGACATCAACAAGACATGATCATCCCACACAGCAATGCTCACCCCCATCCTGGGATTGGAATCAAGTTGTTGCAGTCACACGTACCACAATACAGTGAAAAGTGTTTGTCTGTGTGCTACCCAGACAGATCATACCTTGCCAAAATACATTCAGAGTTCAAAGTAGATTTATCATCAAAGTAGGTATATGTTACCAGATACTACCCTGAGATTCGTTTTCTTGCAGGAATTCACGGTAGAGGAAAGAATTACAATAGAATCAGTGAAAACCTATACACAAAGACTGACAAGCTAACCGATGTTCAAAAGAAGTCAAACTGCAAATAGAAGAAAATCCAGTGATAATAATAAATAACAAAATAATACTGAGCACGAGTCGCAGAAGTCTTAAAAGAGAGACCGTAGGTTGTGTTCAGTGATCAGTGTTGAGTTGAGTGAGGTTATCCATGTTGATTCAGGAACCTGATGATTCTGGATAATAACTGTTCCTGAAGCTGGTGGTGTGCGACCTAAAGCTCCTGCATTTCCTTCCCGATGACAGCAACGAGAAGAGATCCTGGCCCGGATGGTGGCTGATCCTTTGAATGCTGCTTTCCTGTGGCAGCGTTTCTTGTAGATGCTCTCAGTGGTGGGGAGGGCTTAACCCGTGATGGACTGAGCCGTGCCCATTGCTTTTGGTAGGCTTTTCCATTCCTGGGAACTGTTTCCGTACCAGGCCGTGATGCAACCAATTAGGATGCTGTCTAGGTCGTACAAAGGAATACGCCAATGCAGGATATAGTGTTACAGTTAGAAAGTGCAGTGCAGTTAGAAAATTGAAGTGTGATGGCTAGGAGGAGTTTTAATCAGTGTGAATTCCACATAACATTTATTCTGATCACAAACGTGAGAAAATTTGCAGATGCTGGAAATCCAAGCAATACCCACAAAATGCTGGAGGAGCTCAGCAGGCCAGGCAGCGTCTGTGGAGGGCAAAAGTCCTGCTGAAGGGTCTCAATCCAAAACGTTGACTGTTTACTCTTTTCCATAGATGGTGCCTGTCTGGCTGAGTTCCTCCGGCGTTTTCTGTGTTGCTAACATTTATTCTGAGCCAGTTTCCTACTGACAACAGTACTTGGCAGCATAAACATACATTGACAATAAATTTACTCTCACTTTGATGTCTGACCCAACAGAAGAGCTTCACCTGAGCACTTCTTTTATTTCTTGGGCCCTTAGCTTCCAGTGGAGCCTAGGCCATAGTTAACCTCCCATCTCCTTCGTCCAAAGTCAACAGTATGGTTGGAGTTCGTCAATGTTTCTGTATCCATTGCATCTACTGTACAGGGGATAGGTCTATACAGCTTCACAAGAGCCCTGCTGGCCGCCCTTACGTGTTTCCACATCTCACAACAGGACATAGGTTTGGTGTTTTGAGAGGCCTAAGCACATACAGAAGTGTATAGAACCATGAGGGGTATAGACAGGGTGAATTCATTCAGTCTTTTTCTATAGGGTTGGGGAAACCAAGAAATAGAGGGTAAATGTTTAAGGTTGGAAGGCAGAGATTTAATAGGAATGTGAGGGGGAAGGTTATTTTACACAGAGAGTCTGTTTATGGAATGGGCTACCAGAAGTGGTAATTGAGGTAGGCCCAATAGCAACTGCCATATCCTGGCATACCATGCCAGGGGCACCACGGTAGGGTAGCGGCTAGCACAACACTATTACAGCTCGGGATGTTCAGAGTTTGGAGTTCATTTCTGATGTCCTCTTTAAGAAAGTCTCTGTGTTCTCCCTGTTTGCACGTGGGTTTCCTATGGGTATCCCATTTCCTTCACAATCTAAGGACGTACCAGTTAGTAGGGTAATTGTGCCCCGTGATTAGGCTAGAGTTAAATAGAGGTTGCTGGCCGGAGTGGCTCACTGGGCCAGAAGGGCCCGTTCCACTCTACATCTCTAGGTAATAAAAAAAATCATCCGAATGAATGAGACATGTAATTGGGGAATTAATCTGAAGTTTTTAAGATGTGCTGGCGTTTCCCCAGCAGTTTGCTTGTGACATCTATTCAGTCGAGTCAGTAATAATGTCTTAAACTACTTACACTTTAATGTCACTGTTGCCCTGGAGATTGGGTTGTCAGCCATCTTGTACTTGGAGATGCCATTGAGATGGAGGTCTTGTTTCATTGATTGGTTCATTGCAGATTGCACCAATGAGTTTCAGAGCTGAAGAATCAAAGTTCAATGTAAACTTATTATCAAAATACATATATGTCACTATATGTACTAACCATGCATTTTTCAAAGCATTTAAAATTCAAACTGACAAGTAAATTTATTATCAAAGTACATATATGTCACCATATACAATCCTGAAATTCATTTTCTTTTGGGCATTCACAGTAAGTAGAAAGAAACACGACAGATTAAAGGAAAAACTGCACACAACAGATATGACAAAGGTGCAAATGACAACAAAACTGTGCAGATACAAAGAAGAAGAAGAAGAAGAAATATCATGAGCATGAGTTGTAGAGTCCTTTAAAACTCATAGGCTGTGGAATCAGTTCAGTGTTGAGGTGAGTGAAGTTATCCACTCTGGTTCAGGAGCCTAATGATTGAGGGGCAATAATTGTTCCCAAACTTGGTGGTGTGGGACCCAAGACCTGCCCGATAGTAGTAACGGGAAGAGAAGAGGGTGTAGCCTGGATGGTGGGTGGGGGGCGGATTCTGCTTTTCTTGTGGCAGTGCTCCGTGTAAATGTGCTTGTAAATGGGAATGATGCAGCACATTTCCCGTTGTCAGAGTGAATGTCTGGCGTGAGTTTGTAAGCGTCAAGCCTGCTTGGATCTGCCTATCCACAGAGGTACCATGTGTAAGGAAAAAGTTAAATGTGAATCCCGCTTGGTTTACAATAAAATAAAATGTAAGTGAGGGTAATGTCTCGGAGGGTAAAATGGTGAGTGAGCAGGGCTGGGTATGAACATTGAGAGGTCACGGTGTGGTTATACAGAACGCTAGCGAGGCACCACTTGGAAGTTTGTGTTCCGTTTTGGTCGCCCACCTTCAGGAAGGAGTGCAGAAAAAAATTACAAGAATGTTGCCAGACATTGAGGGCCTGAGATATTGGGCGAGATTGGACAGGCTGGGACTTAGTTCCTGAGAGACAGTGTATAAAATCATGAAGGAATCAAGAGTAGCTACACGCGGCCTCACTCCCCAGGTGGGGGAATCAGGAACCAGAGACCTCACGTTTAAGGTGAGAGGGGAAAGAGTTTCAAGAATTTCAGTTCTGAATGCTATTTGCTTACTTTTATTGTTTGCCGAGACTTTTCATCAGGGCAGTTTCCCTGAGTATCCTCTCCGTAACAATGACGAAGGGTCTCGGCCCAAAATGTTGACTGTTTATTCATTTCCGTAGATGCTGCCCAACTTGCTGAGTTCCTCCAGCGTTTTGTGTGTGTTGCGGTGAGGTAGTGTTCACGAGTTCAATGTCCATTCGGAAATCTGATGGCTGAGGGGAAGAGGCTGTTCCTGAATCGTTCAGTGTGTGTGTCTTCAGGCTTTTGTATCTCCTT
Source organism: Hemitrygon akajei (assembly GCF_048418815.1). Lineage (NCBI taxonomy): Eukaryota > Metazoa > Chordata > Chondrichthyes > Myliobatiformes > Dasyatidae > Hemitrygon > Hemitrygon akajei. The sequence continues at coordinate 79,676,583 of NC_133137.1, read as the reverse complement.
CCCTGATGGTAGAGGAGCCTCTACTAGGTCCCTGCCAGGAACCTGTTTTATTGTATGTACTTGAGCTAGCGATATAGCAGCTGTTGCCTCAGGCTGAGAGCGCCTCAGAACACAATTCGCCAGCTCGGGAGAGAGAGAGGACATGGAGTTGTTCAAGTTCATTTGTCATCTGACTGTACATTAATACAGCCAAACAAAACAACATTCCTTCAGACCACGGTGCACCCACAAAGCACAGCACATAAACAAAATACTACCACAAATATGTTAATAAGATATCATTCAAAATACATGTAGTGTGCAGCACAGGTAACAGAAAACAGCTCGCTGTCCTGGTGCTGAGACCTCAGTGGTGTCAGGGATTTCATTAGTCAGACCGCCTAAGGGAAGAAGCTGTTACCCAGTCTGACAGTTCTAGTCCTGATGCTTCTGTACTTCCTCCTGAAGAAGCTTGCTGTCCCTTGAAGGACTGTGAACCTGTAATATTCTATTCCACAGCCATTACCGATACTCTGTCCTGGAAGAGATTCAATGCAGAGAGAATTACTTGGAGGAGGTGGAAGGGGTGCTTGGGCAGGAAATGGGAGTTGAAGTCAAGAATGGCTTGAGGGGCCGAAGGGACTCTTGTTTCTTCTCTTCCCTTGAAGTGGAATGTGAGATCTGGTCAGATGGCTGCAGTTTGACCAGATTTTATTCAATAGACCAAATGGCTTCTCCCTGGGTCATGAAGGACTGGTAAAGAAGGGATGGCTCTTTGACTTTACCCAGTAGACCCGATTTTGTACGTGTGTGCGAGCGAGAGAGAGAGAGAGAGAGAGAGAGAGAATCGGCATGTCAGGGTGAGGTTTGATTCCATACCCTGCTAAATGGCCACATAAAATACAGGACCACTTAGGCCATTCAGCCCATTGAGACTACTGTACTCTGCCATTCTATCATGGCTGATTTTAAAGTTCAAAGTAAATTTATTATCAAAGTGCATATATTTCACCATATATAACCCTGAGATTCATTTTCCTGTGAGCATTAAATTTAATAAATTTATTATTCCCCCTCCAACCCCATTCTCCTCACTTTTCCCTGTAACCTTTGACACTCCCGACTAATCACAAGCCTATTGACCTCCATTTTAAATATACCCAATGACTTAGCCTTCACAGCTGCCAGTGGTAATGAAATCTACATATTCAGCACCCTCTGGTTAAAGAAATTTCTCCTCATGTCTGTTGTAAAGAATTGATCTAAGAGCCCTTCCGTGCTACATTTCTAGACTTTGCCGTAATGCGAGATGAGAGGGGTATGAAGAAACTGTGCCCGTGGATGGTTCTTTTTGAAATAGGGACGGCTTGGCAGCATAATACCAGCAATCACCAATCGGAGTTTGACTCCCACCGCTCTCTGTACGTGACCATGTGTTTTTTTTTAATCTAAGTGCTCCAGTTTCTTCCCACATTCCAAAGGTTTATGGGTTAGGGTCAGTAAGGTGTAGGCATGCTATGTTGGTACCAGAAACATAGCAACACTTCCGGGCTGCCCCCAGCACAACCCCTGACTGCGTTGGTCGTCGACGCATTTCACAGGATGGTTTGTTGTAAATGTGACAAATAAATCTAATCTCTCTATCTCCTTTCAACCTCACTCTTGTCCGAGGGTGAATCTCCCTGTGGTTTTAAGTGCCGCCCAATCTTGAACTTTTAACGGAAGTCGATTGCACCCAAGGACATTATCAGCATCATCCACGCTCTCAGTCACGCCCTAGCAATTCAGAGAATCAGAGGCAGTTTGCAACTCTAAGGCTGTTAGGCCCTCAGCCTCAGTGCTGTTCAGAAAAAGAGCTCTCCAGCCAAATTCCACTTTCCAGTGCTATCACTGCAGCTCCAAGGTAGTTAAATTAAATCAGTTGTAATGAACCAAAAAAACAGCTGGTTTTTGATTTATTGGCTAATTGAACTGTATTTGCAAAGTTTGTCTTCTTTTGCACATTCGTTGTTTGTCAGTCTTTGTGTGTAGTTTTTCATTGATTCTGTTGTATTTCTTTGTCCTACAGTGAATGTCTGCAAGAAATTGAATCTCCAGATAGTATATAGTGACATATACACTCAGTGGCCACTTTATCAGGTACAGGAGGTATCTAGAAAAGTGGCCACTGAGTTTACGTTTATTGTTTTTTGCTGCTGTAGCCCATCCACTTCAAGGTTGTGCATCCAGAGATATCGACGTGGGCCGAATGGCCTGTATCTGTGCTGTACCATTCTTCATTTAAGTAGCAGTGTGATAATGATCAGATTAGCGAAATCAGAATTACAGTACCTTTTTTTTCCGGGGGGGGGGGATTTTTGCTGGGGACACTCCTGTAAACCAGACACCCGGCCCCACACAAACTACAGTTTGTCTTTTATCACTTAGCATCTGTAAGCGAGTCAGGAGCAGTCAAGACTGTTGTTCCTGCAGGTACCACGAGCCACAGCATGAAATCCTTGCCTTTGGCAAGAGGTGCTGAAGTCAAATAATCCAACCACAAACCAGTTTGTAAAGCACCAGGCACTTGAACCATGAAAGGAAAGACATTTTTAAAACAGCGAGACTTCCCTGAGCCACAAAAATGTTTCCCTTGGGAAGGAGGGGGAATCCCTTTAGGATGAAGCAAAACATATGACATATGATTCCCTTTTTTTCCCACAACTGCTTAATCAGCCGCTACTTTAGGGTTTGCTCTCACAGTATACAAAAGCTATAGCGAGCCGTCTGGACAGTAAAAAACGTCATTGGCTGCAGTCTACCATCACTTCAGGATGTGTATGTGTCCAGGACAAAGAGCAGCCAGTAACACCAGTGCAGACACTCCCCACCCACCCTGCAAGCTGTCTTTTCTAAAATCTCCCTTCTGGAAACTGCTACAGGGCTTTTCAAACAAAAACTTCACACCATCTTAAAAGTTTCTTCCCCAGGCAGTTATCTGATAAACCATTCCAGTTCGATCCCCACCCCACTCCCCTCTAATTATTACGCCTACCACACCTATAATGCTGTTTAGTACACGTTGATATTAATGCACATTTTATTCCAAAACTGTACTTTAACCTCTAGCTTTATCTTTTTATATAATTCTTTATTTTTAATTGTTGAATACTGTTGTTTCTTGTTGCATGTTGTGCCCTGACCAACACACCAGAACAAATTCCTATTCATCAGCAGCCTTGTTTGCCCTGTCGTATGACGAGGGTGATCGTGGTCTTTTGACCATAATTGTTCTTGGCAAGTTCATTAACACAAGAGATTCTGCAGGTGCTGGAAATTCAGAGCAACACACACAAAATGCTGGAGGAACTCAGTAGGTCAGGCAGCTTCTGTGGAAGGGAATAAACAGATTCTGTTTCTGGCTAAGTTATTCCATCCTGATGATGGAGCAGTTATTTGGAATTGAGGCAAAGAACTGTTTCCATATGTAGAAGGCTGCAAATCTCTGGAATTTTCTAATCCAGAGAATAAGAGTGCTGAGCCTTCAATTATATTCAGTACTGGGATCGATGGGACCGTTGTGGGGCGTTTCAGTACTGGGATCGATGGGGCCGTTGTGGGGCGTTTTAGTACTGGGATCGATGGGACCGTTGTGGGGCGTTTCAGTACTGGGATCGATGGGACCGTTGTGGGGCGTTTCAGTACTGGGATCGATGGGACCGTTGTGGGGCGTTTCAGTACTGGGATCGATGGGACCGTTGTGGGGCGTTTCAGTACTGGGATCGATGGGACCGTTGTGGGGCGTTTCAGTACTGGGATCGATGGGACCGTTGTGGGGCGTTTCAGTACTGGGATCGATGGGGCCGTTGTGGGGCGTTTCAGTACTGGGATCGATGGGACCGTTGTGGGGCGTTTCAGTACTGGGATCGATGGGACCGTTGTGGGGCGTTTCAGTACTGGGATCGATGGGACCGTTGTGGGGCATTTCAGTACTGGGATCGATGGGACCGTTGTGGGGCGTTTCAGTACTGGGATCGATGGGACCGTTGTGGGGCGTTTCAGTACTGGGATCGATGGGACCGTTGTGGGGCGTTTCAGTACTGGGATCGATGGGACCGTTGTGGGACGTTTCAGTACTGGGATCGATGGGACTGTTGTGGGATGGGGAGGAGAGGGAGAGAAACTTCTTGCTAACTGCTAACTACTGCGGCATCCCAACTTGTGACTGGTCAACTCTAAGATTTATCTATTTGTCAATAGGAGATGTTCCCAGGGCAGGATCTCACCATTGTGCTCAGGGCTTCCCAACCATTGTCATGTCTGTTTGCTCCCCCATCCCTTTGGGACAACCTACAGATGTTGACTAATGTGTTGAGCAGGTTGACCCGTATATACCAGGAACACTGATGAAAGAGCTTGCAACACTCATTATGTGGTTAAATCCACACTGAGAGATGATCGGAAAAGAGTAAAATCTCCCCAGTGTCGTCATCGCATCGAGAAAACAGATCTCTGTTGTAATCTATAAACACAGGAGATTCTGCAGATGCAGGGAATCTTGAGCATTTCACACAGAATACTGGAGGAACTCAGCTGGTCAGGTGGCATCTGTGGAGGGGAAGTAATAGTTGACGTTTTGGGCCGTGACCCTTCAGGCGTGTGGGCACTCTGCTCACTTTATTAGCTACCTCCTCTATCTAGAGTATGTTCATGGTTTCCTGCTGCTGTAGCCCATCCACTTCATGGTTCAACGTATTGTGCATTCAATTCTGCACACACCACCGTTGTAACACGTGGTTATTTGAGTTGCTGTCACCTTCCTGTCGGCTTGAACCAGTCTTTGTAGACAATTAGCGGTGGGGGTGTAGAATATCTGGGCTGGATGATGTCTTTGATTATTTTAGCTGCTTTACCGAGGCAGTGAGAAGTGTAGACAGAGTCCATGGAGGGGAGGCTGGTTTCTGTGATGTGCTGAGCTGTGCCCACAGCCCTCTGCAGTTTCTTGTGGTCACGGGCAGAGAAGGTGCCGTGTGGTGAGGTGTAGGGCCTGTTTCACTCGAGGTTGCCGAAGCAAACATTCCACATTCAGTGTTTTTCTTTGCTCGTGTAGTTACCTAGAGTTTTGTCTGGGTTTGATGCTGGGAGAAGGGACGTGGCCTCCAGCTGTCAGTGTGGAAAAGTGCTCCCCACCATTGAGCAGATCCACACAGAGCGCCTGTCACAGGAAAGCAGCAGTCATCATCCAGGTCACACTCGCCTTTTGCTGGTGCCATCGGAATAAGGTGCAGAAGCCTCAGGACACTCACCACTGCATTCAAGAACAGATATTATATTTCAGCAATCAGGCCCTTGAACCAGAGAGGATAACTTCACTTGCCTCAACACGTACAAACACGCCGGAGGAACTCAGCAGGTCAGGCAGCATCCGTGGAAACGAGCAGTCAAAGTTTCGGGCCGAAACTTGCCTCAACTCTGAACTGATTCCGCAACCTATAGACTCACTTTCAAGAACTCTACAACTCATGTTCTCACCATTATTTTTTTTTAACTTATTTTTGTATTTGCACAGTTTGTCTTGTTCAAAGTAAATTTATTGTCGAAGGACATATATGTCACCATATACAACCCTGAGATCATTTTCTTGTGAGCTTTCACAATAAGTCCATAATTACCACAACAGAATCAATGAAAGACACAACCCAATTGAGTGTTCAACCAGTGTGCAAAAGACAACAAACTGTGCAAATATTAAAAAAATTGAAATAATAATAAATAAGCAATAAATATGGAGAAAATGAGGCAAAGAGTCACTGAAAGTGAGTCCATGGGTTCTGGAAACAGTTCAGTGTTTGGGTGAGCAAAGTTTTCCCCTCTGGTTTAAGAGCCTGATGGTTGAGGGGTAATAACTGTTCCTGAACCTGGTGCTGTGAGTCCTGAGGCTCCTGCACCTTCCTCCCGATGGCAACAGAGAGAAGAGAGCATGACCTGGGTGTTGGGGGTACCTAATGACGGATGCTGCTTTGTTGATTCAAGGTTCAAGATTCTTTAACATTATTTCCAGTACACAAATGTAAGGAGAACTCCAATCTGATCTAGCACAAAAAAACACAAAAGATAAAGAACACAATAATTTTAAAAAACAATAAATATAAATACATATACTAGCCTATATACATTGTATGTCCATAAAGTGATGCTGGACTGTACGCAAAGTGACTGACAGGAAATGATAAAAGTAGTGGTGGAGTTACTGGCTCTTGCTGCTTGGTAGTTTTTTGTTGATTCTATTGTATTTTGTTGTTCTGCTGTGAATGCCTGCATGATAATGAATCTCAGGGTTGTATAAGCTGACATATGTGTATTTTGATAATAAATTTAGTTTGAACTTTGAAACTTGGTAGGTCAGGAATGGGGTGCCTAGAGCCTGCTGGAACTGAGAAAACACAAGTGTCTATAGTTGAAGCAACAATCCTGGGTGGTTCACAGGCACGTGACAGCTGCATTGTCTTCTGTGAGATGGCCGGAAATGTGCGGGCTTGCTCTTCGTCTGATTCTTCCTCTGTTTCTGCGTTCCTGTTCCCCTTCCCTGCCGGGAAGGTCTTCAGTCTGCCGGCTAACCTTCCCGATATGTCAATGTCAAGGCCTCCCAGCCCACGTGAACCGGAGTGATCCCTCGAGGCAGGATGAGAGGCAGTGTAGTTCATGCAACAACACAGCTGCAACTTTCCATCTGTTCAACTTCAGGAACAGTGTAATTAACACGGTGTTTGAGATAAAAGGTTAGCTTTATTTGTCACACGCACATCGAAACATTGAAACGCACAGTGAAATGCGTCATTTGCGTAAACGATCGACGCAGTCCAACGATGTGTTGGGGTCAGCCTGCTAGTGTCGCCATGTTTCCGGTGCCAACATAGCACGTCTATAACTCATTAGCCTTTCTCCACACGTTTTGGGAATGTGGGAAGAAACTCACGCAGTCATAGGGAGAAGGCAGAACCTCTTCACAGACTTTGCAGGAATTGAACCCTGATCTTCTGATTGCTGGTGCTGTAAAGCCTTACGCTAACCACTACACTACCGTGCAGTCCTTAACAGTGTTCGGGTATCCCATTGGTGGGATAATCCTGAGGTTTATCTCCACTGAGTTTGAGTCTAACTTTGTGGCTGCAGGGGTTTTGAATGTAGTTCACTAACTGAACCAGAATAGGGGTTATTATCACTTAAATTTGTTTTACAACAGCACTACAGTGTAATACATAAAAAGTTTACAATAAGAACATTTGTATACAAAATAAATAGTGGAGAGCGAGAGGAAAATAGTGAGGTTGTGTTCATGGGTTGTTCAGAAATCTGATAGTGGAGGGGAAGAAACTGGTCATAAATCACAAGATCTGCAGACGTCGTAAATCCAGAGTAACACACACAAGATGCCAGAGGAACTTGGCAGGTCAGGCATCTGAGATCCTTACCAAAATGTCATCTGTTTATTCCTCTCCAGAGAAAGAAGTTCCCAACCTTTTTTTATGCCATGGACCCCCACCATTAACCGAGGGGTCTGTGGACCCCAGCTTGGGAACCTCTGCCGTAAATGCTGCCTGACCCACTGAGTTCCTCCGGCATTTTGTGTCTGTGATGTTTAACGTAGCCACAGTCAGGCCCTTGCAACCCCAGGCCTCTCCAATGATAACAGAGCAGTGACTTGGAGAGTTTAACTGGCAGCCCGACCAGGCTCTTGGCAGCGTTCCTGGACAGAAAGTGTCATGCTTTGATTAATTTCATGCGGCAAAATGTAATCAGGAGCACGTGTCTGAATGAAAGGGGAGCTTTTCCAACAACTGGTGACGTGAAAAGCAAATTTAACACTTCCTAATATTAAAGGCGGAGGCACATTCTTCTTAACTTATAGTTTGCTTTTGCAATGAATTTTCATAGAAGTTTTTTGTGTTCTCCGAACAGCTGATGTCGTGTCCTCCGGTTCCATATTTGGTGGTTCTTGTGTGTTTCTGAAACCATTCCTCCCTCCCCCTCCCCAGCCTGTGACCGTTGTGGGATTAACCCAGCCTCCAAAGATTTAGTTATATTTCTTTCCAATTTGATGGGGAACACACTGAGAGTTTCATCAGACTACTCACTGTGTTAATTTCTGTATGTAGTGTACAGCGCTGTTTCTGTTGCAAACGGCTGATTTCCACAGCTCTTACACCCTGTGTACGTTTGCACATGATAGTAAACTTCAACCCACCCCGGAGATCCTTTGGACAACTTTGTATAACAAAAGGCCAAACGGTCCTCGTTTTTGAGGCAGCACTTCACCTGTGAATCTTCTGTGGTTACCTGCTGTGCCTGATGCTCCCGACACTACCTCCTGTGTTTTGGTGAGACCCGTCGTAAATTGAGGGACCGCTTTGTCAGACACCCTCCACTCCGTCCACCACAAGTGGAACTTCCTGCTGACCAAGCATTTTAATTTTCATTCTCAATCCTATTCCAACGTATCGATCAGTGGGCTCCTATTGTGCCAATACCTGAAGGCACGAATATAGATTTGTCCTTCTGGTAAAGAATAATTCCTTCCCACCCCCTCCCCTTATTTTATTCTCCACTTTGGCCTCTTGCCTCTTCTCATCTGCCTGTCACCTCCACTGGGTCCCTCCTCCTTCCCTTCCTCCTACGGTCCACTCTCTTCTCCTATCAGATTCCTTCATCTCCAGCCCATTACCTTTCCCACTGACCTGGCTTCGCCTTCCAGCTATCCTTCTTTCCCTCCCTCTGCCTGTTTATTCGGGCATCCTCGCCCTTTCCTTTCCAGTCCTGAAGAAGGGTCTTGGCCCGAAATGTCAACTGTTTATTCATTTCCCTTGATGCTGCCTGACCTGCAGAGTTCCTCCAGCATTTTGTGTGTGTGTGTCCTGACCGCCGTTTAATTCTCAGAGCAGAGCTGCTGTTTGCTCACCTGACTACAGGAAAGATGTCAATAATATTTGAAGGATGCGGAGGCTGGTTGGCTGCTCTGCGTGTCTAGCACATAACTCTCCTCAACTTCTGTGGGGTCCCACCCCACCTTCCCCTTCCCCCACTTCCTGCTTTCCACAGGAATCGCTCCCTAGCTGACTTCCTTATCCATTCGTCCCTCCCCACTGATCTCCCTCCTGGCACTTACCCTTGCAAGCGGAACAAGTGCTACACCTGCCCCTACACCTCCTCCATCACTACCATTCAGGACCCCAAACGGTCCTTCCATGTGAGGTGACACTTCACCTGTGAGTCTGTTGGGTCATATACTGTGTAGTGTTCCCGATGCGGCCTCCTGTATATTGGTGAGACCCGACGTAGACTGGGAGACCACTTCGTCAAGCATCTACACTCCATCTGCCAGAACAAGTAGGACTCCCAGTGGCCATCCATTTTAGTTCTACTTCTCATTCCCATTCCAATATGTCTATCCATGGCCTCCTCACAACAGTGGAGGTTGGAGGAACAACACCTTGTATTCCATTTGTGTAGCCTCTAACCTGATAGCATGAACATTGATTTCTTGAACTTCCAGTAACGGCCCACCCCCCCACCTCAGCATTCCCCATCCCCTTGTCCTTATCTCCTTGCCTGCCCATCGCCTCCCTCTGGTGCTCTCCTCCTCCGTTTACTTTCTTCCACAGCCTTCTGTCCTCTCCTATCAGACTCCCCCTTCTCCAGCCCTGTGCCTCTTTCACCAGTCAACTTCCCAGCTCTTTACTTCCTTCCTCCCCCTCCCGGTTCCACCTCTCACCTGATGTTTCTCTCTCCCCTCCTCCCACCTTTTAACTCTATTTCTCTCTGTTTTCTCCAATCCTGCTGAGGGGTCTCAGCCCGAAACGGCCATACTCTCTTCCATAGATGCTGCCTGGCCTGCTGAGTTCCTCCAGCATTTTGTGTGTGTATGTGTTGCTTGGATTTTCAGCATCTGCAGATTTTCTCTTGTTTGAGGCTGAATAACGGCTTGGTACAGACTAGATGGACTAAAGGGCCTCTTTCTGCACTGTACTGTCTGTGACTCTATTAGTCTATAACCAATGGCTCTTTGTTTAGGAACTGTTCATCTGAAGTGGAATACAAATGTGGATTACCACAGAGAGAGTCTGCAGAAACCCTGCCGGGGGGAAACCAGAAATCAATGTAGTACTGGTGCACGTCCATCAATGGACAAGAATAAGCTTCTTATCTGAGCAGTAAAGTTAAATGAGGACAGTTTATGATCATGGTTTAGTAATTAAAGATCAGAATCATTTCCTTAGGTAATCTCCCTTTCAAAAATGGTGGCTTAGCTTTTTCCTGTGTGTTGGCTATTGTCTAATGTTTGTTCAGGCTTGGTTGAACTTGTTGATGTTTGACACCTTCCCAACCTCAATGTGTGGAGGAAAACCTGTGTTTCTGTGGCAGCCTCTTTCCGTCTCAGGAAGTCCTAAAGCTCAAATTTACACTCTGATATATGGCACAGGATCTCCAGGGAGCGATGGCTGGAGAACCTGGTCTGGGCGTGATCATATCCCAACAGGGTCTGTGAGCTCTGGTAGTAATGATGGGAATTATTGAAGGGAACATTCCTTCCTAGAAGTTCATCCTGCCTCAGACCATGTGCAGTGACATCATATCTATCCCAGTCTATCCCTCATCATATTTATCTCTTTCACAATCAACTTCCCAGCTCTTTACTTCACCCCCTTCCCCTCTCCCGGTTTCACCTATTACCTACCACCTCCCCTCCCCCCAACTTCTTATTCTGATCTTCCTTTCCAGTCCTATGTAAGGTCTCAGCCCAAAGCATCGACTGTTTACTCTTTTCCACAGATGTTGCCTGGCCTGCTGAGCGTGTGTGTTCCAGTGACAAATGTTTAGGAGGGTGACTCGAAGGAGAGAGACTAGCCCCCCACCTTCTGTCCTGTCCTGATATATTTTGGTGATTGCCCTCCGCCAGTCTCTTGTGTTTCTTCACTGAAGATCCACGGATGTTTGGGGTGGCGCGGTAGTGTAGCAGATAGCATAACGCTATCACAGTGCCAGCAACCCTGGTTCAATTCCTGCTGCTGTCTGTGAGGAGTTTATACGTTCTACCTGTGGGTTTCCTCCGGGTGCTTGGGTTTCCTCCCACATTCTAAAGATGTGCGGGTTAGTTCAGTCCACTGGAGGCCTGGAGACGGCCTATCCGGGGGTGAGAGGACTGTCTATGTGTGTGCATTGGTGAGAGGGAGTTGCTATTGTTTTGTCTTTGTTGCTGCTTGTGTTGCGTGTTGAACATCGTGGTCGTGCTACAGTGACGACACGTCCTTAAGATTGTGTTGGTCATAAACGCAAGCTACGCATTTCAAGTTCAAGTTTACTGTCATCTGACCGTGCCTATACACAACCAAACGAGCCAGCGTTCCTCCGGACCACAGTGCACCCACACAACAAATAACACACAGCACATAAACAAAAATAATACTACCACAAGTAAGTTAATAAAATATAATTCAAAATCAATGCAGTGCGGAGCGCAGGTAAACAGTAAAAAAGTAAACAGCTCGCTGTCCTAGTGATGAAACCTTAGTGGTGGCAGGGTATTCAGTAATCTCACAGCCTGGGGGAAGAAACTGTTACCCAGCCTGACAGTCCTAATCCTGATGCTCCTGTACCTCCTTCCTGACGGTAGTGGGTCAGAGGGATTGGGGGGTGGGTGGTAGGGACCCTCAGCAATGCTTTGGGCCCTTTGTTTACAATATTTGCAGTGTGTCACAGAAAGGGAGGAGGAAGACCCCGGTTTCTCCTCGGCAGTCTTTAATGGCCTCTCTAGGGTCTGGCAGTCCGATGCCTCACAGCTTCTGTAGCTCACAATGATGCCCTGCATGCTTCGCTGTACTTGCGATAAATAAATGAATCTGAGGCACAGGAAGTTGGGGGGCGGTGGGGGGTCGAGGAGGTTCAGGGAGGAGAGTTCAAGACCTCAGATTTAAAGGTTGATTTAAAACCAGGGATTTTGTGTGGGAGAATATCGAGTACATGTTGGCACATCTGTTTCTGCCTCAACTCTGGTGAAGTTCACAGCTCTGTGGGGACAGGCGTGTTGGCTGCAATTCTTTTCCATTCTCATTCAAACCCCTCCCACTCCCACTGTTAGTGGAAATAATGTGAGCCTTCTCTGGAGACAACCTGTCGACTGACATCTTTTATGAACCTACCGATTCCCATGGTTAACTAGACTATTCTCTTCCCACCGTCTCCTGCGAAAATGCTGTTTCCTTTTCTCAGTTCCTTCATATGTTGCCAGGGTGCAGCATTCCGTCCCTGGACATCAGAGATATCCTCTTCCTTCAAAGAAAGGGGTTTCCCCCCCCTCCACCATTGATTCTGCCCTCACCCAAATCTCCTCCACTTCCGGAGTATTTGTGCTTACCTCATCTTTCCGCTGGCTTAACAGTGATGGGGTTCCTCTTGACTTACCCACCACCCCGTCAACCTCTGCATCCAACACATTATCCTCTGCGACTTCCAGAATCGCCTAAGGGATCCTACCACTAAATATATCTTTACCTCTCCCACTCTGCTTTCCACAGGGATCGCTGCCCCCATGATTCCTTTGTCCATTCGTCCCTGCCCACTAATCTCCCTCCCGGTATTTATCTCTGCAAGTAGTCAAAAGTGCTACACTTGCCCATTCACCTCCATTCAGGGCCTCAAACAGTCCTTCTAGGTGAAGCAACACTTCTCCCCTTTCCCCTCTCTCCCCGCCTTTCCCCTCTCTCCCACCCCCTTTCCCCTCTCTCCCACCCCCTTTCCCCTCTCTCCCACCCCCTTTCCCCTCTCTCCCACCCCCTTTCCCCTCTCTCCCACCCCCCTTTCCCCTTCTCTCCCCTTCTCTTCCCCTCTCTCCCCTCTCTCCCCCTCTCCCCCCCTCTCTACCCCACTTTCCCCCCCTACCCCCAACCAACTTCCCTCTGCCCTTACGAACAGACACCAAACCCTTGGAGCCTACATGGGCTCCTGTGAGACAAAGCCTCTGCTTTCCTCCCGGATTAGTCAGACCATCAGAGGATTGTGGTGAAAATACATTTGCTCGACTCTGACTTTTATTTTGGCCTAGTTTCACTCTAAACCAAACAGAAACAAGAGCTTTAAAGGAATTCACATCGGAATCAGGTTTAATATCACCGGCATATGTCATAAAAATTGTTCTTTTGCGTCAGCAGTACATTGCAGTACATAATAATAAAAACTATGAATTACAATACATAAGTGCAAAAAATAACAATGAAATAGTGCAAAAAGAGAATAAAAAGAAGTGAGGTCGTGTTCATGGGTTCAGTGTCCATTCCAGAATCTGATGGCTGGTTCCTGAATCATTGAGTGTGTGTTTCTCGCTCCTGTACCTCCTCCCTGATGACAGCAGTCAGAAGAACGCATGTCCTAGGTGATGGGGGTCCTTAATGATGGATTCTGCCGTTTTAGAATAAAGTTAAGGCCAGAAATCCAAACCAAAAATGTGGTTTTAAAAAAATTTGCACAGTATAGTCGTCAGCATGTGAGAGGGAGGAAATATTTCAAGCAGAACTTTGCATCAGTCCTGAGACTCTCTTCACGCACACTGTATGGAGTCAGAGTCGCACGGTGTGGAAACCAGCCGAGATGCCCATTCGAATCAGTCCCATTTGCCTGTGCTAGGTCATAGCCAAACCTTTCCATGTACCCACCAAACAGTCTTTTAAAAGCTGTTACTGTCCCTGGCAGCTCGTTCCACATACTGATCACCCTCTGGCTAAAAAAGATGCCTAGTGGGTTTAGTTTTAAAATGCAAAGCGTTAAGCAAATTTATCTTTTCTAAAATCTGTTTATTAGAAGATGGCTATTGAAAAGCAGTCCTGGCCAGAGTCAAGTTGTCAGTATTTTTGTCTTCTGGGTGATGGAACACAAAACACTGAAGGAACTCAGCAGGTCAGGCAGCGTCTGTGGTAAAGATTGAACAGTCAACGTTCCAAGCCCTGCTTTGGGACTGGGATCTTCTTTTCCATAGATGCTGCCTGACCTGCTGAGTTCAGTATTTTGTGTGTGATGCTTTGGATTTCTAGCATCTGCAGACTTTCTTGTGTTTTTGATGGTTCTTTTGAAGGATGTTACAGCTTTGACTGCTGGTCTGGTTTGATGACCTGACCCTTACAGGGTTTTAAGTGGCTTCCAGTTTCTGTTTGTTGGTGTCGCAGTGTAGTTTTGGCAAGGCACCAAGTAGCAAGGGAGTTTACAGCTCGTGAATCAGCAGCCCATCTGCTGTAGTTTAAGGAATTACAGGAGAAAAGCAGTGGAGGTGCTCGGGTAAACCATCCCCCCCCCTTCCACTCCGCCTTTCACCCACACCAGGATACCCACCCATCTGTGTTCAGTGACCTGCATCTTGCTGCTCCCCATGGGGAAAGTGCACCTTTGATCCAAAGCAAGGGAGTTCTGCGTGCACATGCTGATGCCTCTCCCTTCCTGTTTCATCCATCCCGCGCTGCCAAGAGATGGAATCAGAAGAGTTGAGATAATAGCTGGAAAGGGTTTGTCCCACGAGCCTCCTCATTAATTTATAGAATTTTGTGTTTTCCAGAATTCCTCTGTAGTGGGATGGCTCGACAGAGTGGACAAGGAGAGGATATTTCCTATAGTGGGAGAGTCTAGAACCAGAGGGCACAGCCATTTAGAACAGAGATGAGGAGGAATCTCTTTAGCCAGGTGATGGTGACTCTGTGGAATTCATTGCCACAGTCTACTGTGCAGGCCAAATCACTGGGCATATTTAAGACAGAGGTTGATAGGTTCTTGATTAGTAAAGGTGTCAAAGGTTAAGGGGAGAAAGAGCGGGATAATAAATCAGTCATGATGAAATGGTGGAGTGGACTCGATGGGCCGAGTGGCCTAATTCTGCTCCTGTGTCTAATGGCTACCAGCGAAGAGTCACTCGATGGACCTGTTGTTTGCAGCAGGAATGGAGGAGTGTAGAAACGTTGGCTATGCTGGGAGAACCATTCAGCTCATCAAGACCATTCTTGCTCTCATTCATGCGAACGAGCTCCCAGAGGAAAGCCACGCAGCCACGGGGAGAACGGTACAAACTCTTTACGGGAATTGAACCCCGTTCTTCCCATCGCTGATGCTGCAGAGTGTTCGTTCAGAGGAGGTCGGGGGCAATAATTTTTCCTTGGTGTTGGGTACCTGGAATGTACTGTCAGGCAGATACGACAGGCGTGTAAGGGGCTATTAGATTTATGAATATGCAGAGAATGATATGGATTATGTACAGGCAGAATCAAAATCTAATTTAATAGCACTGGCTATTGCAAAACATAAAAATTGTTAATCACAATAAGATATATATTTTTTAAAAGTTAAATTAAATAAGTGGTGCAAAACAAAGAGGTCATGGATTAAAGGTGAAAGGTGAAATATTTAAGGGAAACCTCAGGGGGAGCTTCTTCACTTAGAGGGTGGTAAGTGTGTGGTTCGAGTTGCCTGTGTAAGTGGTGGGTATGGGATTGAGTTTAACGTTCACCAGAAGTTTGAGAAAGATCATGGATGGGAGGGCCATGGAGGGCTATAGTTCAGGTGTAGGTCGGTGAGACTAGGCAGAATAATGGTTTGGTACAGACTAGATGGGCTGAAGGGTCTGTTTCTGTGTTGTAGAGTTCTGTGACTGCATGACCAGCCTACTGAGTGAGGGATGATCTAGAATTGAGTTAGAGAAGGTGCACAGTACAACAGAGAGCTTGTCATTGACACGGATTACTTCAGAAGGTGTTATTGGTAACATTTCAAGGGCGTCTTGGTAACGTAGCGGTTAGCATGATGCTATTACAGCTCAGGGCGTCAGTTCAGAGTCAAAATAAAAAATTAGTAACATTCCAGAATGATTGGAAAGTACTACAGCACAGAAACAGGCTCTTTGGCCCATCTAGTCCATGCTGACCTGTTTCTCTGCCTAGTCCCAACTACCCACTCCCAAATCAGATAGCCCTCCACGCCCCTCCCATCCATGGACCTATCCAAACCTCTCTTTAATTAATTTATTGATTGGTTTATCGGTTGATTGATTGAGATACAGGGCGGAATAGGCCCTTTCGGCCCTTCGAGCCGCACTGCCCAGCAAACCCCGATTAAACACTAGTCTAACCACAGGACAATCTTACAATGACTAATTAACCTACTAACTGGTACGTCTTTCAACTGTGGGAGGAAACTGGATTACCCAGAGGAAACCCACATGATCACGGTGAGAACATACAATTTGCTTAGTGGCAACGCCGGGAATTGAACCCTGGTTCCTGGTACAGTAAGGTGTTAAGTGAACCACTACACTACCATGCCTCCCAATGTTACACCTGAACCCACATCCACTGGCAGCTCATTCCACACTTGCACCACCCTCTGAGTGAAGAAGTTTTCCATCAGATTTCCCTTATATACTTTGCCAGTTGCCTGAATTCATTTCAGTGGTTCCTGTGCAGTGATCTGTTCACATTGCTGTGGGGCGTGTCCCGGCCGGCAAGGTCCCCAACTCCCTGAACCTTTCTCACCCCTCCACAGTGGGGAAGCCCATTATGACTGCAGCTTCCTGATTCTAGCCGAGACATGATACGTGTTCTGGGTAGATTTGCAGCTCTCGAAAGGTTGGGTGCAAATTCATATACTCATCACACACATCGAAATGTATGGCAAAATGCGTTGTTTGCGTTAACATCCAACACAACCTAAGGATGTGCTGGGGCCGGCCTGGAACTGTGCCCCACATTCCGGTGCCGACATAGCGTACCCACGGTGTTCGGCAGAACACACCGAAACAGGGCGAGCCCCTTTCCTGCCTCCCACCCACTCAAATACACAGACAGGCCTCCAGCCACCGGTTCAGGCCCTGACTCTGGCTTCCATGCTTACTGACCCAGGGCTGTGAACTGTTTGCCACACTCGTACCATCGCCCCCCCTTTCCTTTCAAGCAGAGGTGGGTAAAGGAGGTGTTGTTCCAAAGTCTTTCCCTACCAGCGCCCCCCCCCCCCCCACACACACAGGAGGAAAGAAGCAGGTCATCACCACTCTGTCTGCAGCCGATGTGTCGACAGGTTGTGAGCCACCCGAGCATTCGGAACTGGCCTTCCACTGCCTGCCACACCGCTCACTCTTCAAAGTTATTTGGATTCTGAGTCATGAATCATAAATTAAAAATGAGGAAACAGAATTCCATGACTCTATTAAAGTAAACTGAAGCAAGTGGGAAAGAGGAACAGCGTGGTCCCCTGTGTCGTGTCATC
Organism: Hemitrygon akajei; assembly: GCF_048418815.1. NCBI lineage: Eukaryota > Metazoa > Chordata > Chondrichthyes > Myliobatiformes > Dasyatidae > Hemitrygon > Hemitrygon akajei. The sequence continues at coordinate 79,659,339 of NC_133137.1, read as the reverse complement.
TCCAGTAAAGAGCTGCTGGATGAAAAGGCAGTTTAGATCCAGATTCAGACTACAGTCACTCTTTCCTCTCCGACTGCACACAAGGACTGCAGAGCCTGTTTCTGAACTGTTTGCAGTTCTGTGAGGGCTGGACTGGCTTAACAGGAGAAAATCTGCAGGTGCTGAAAATCCAAAGCGACACGCACAAATTGCTGGAGGAACTCAGCAGGCCAGGCAGCATCCATAGAAAAGAGTGAATAGTCGACGTTTCGGGCCGGAGAAAGCTTCTCTTTCTTTCCAGTCCTGATGAAGGGTCTTGGTCCGAAACATCAACTCTTTACTCTCTAATCTAGGAACAGAGGGCACAGCCTCAGAAATGGAGGACCTCTCTTTAGATCAGAGGTGAGCAGGAAATTCTTCAGCCAGAGAATGGTGAATCTGTGGAATTTGCTGTTTGGTCTCAATAACCTCAAATCTAGGTTAATCTTAATCACGTTTGGGTTTGATGCTTTATAAGCCTCGCTAAGGTCTTCTGTGAAATTGGTCAGCCTGCTCTTTGGAGGATTTTAGCAGTTTTGGGTCCCTTGTTTAAGAAAATATGTACTGGATTTGGAGAGGGTCCAGAAGAGGTTAACAAGAATGATCCCTGGAATTAAAGGGTTAATGTATGAGGAACGTTTCATGGCTCCAGGCCTGTACTCTCTGAAGTTTAGAGAAATTAAGGGGAATCTCATTGAAACCTATCGAATATTGAAATACCTAGATAGAGTGGATGTGGAGAGGATGTTTCCTACAGCGGGCAGAGAATCAGAGGGGCACCGCCTCAGAATGCAAGGACATCCATTTAGAACTGAGATGAGAAAGAATTTCTTTCACCAGAGAGAGGCTGGTGAATCTGTGGAATTCATTGCCACAGATGGCTGTGGAGGCCAGGTCATTGGGTATATTTAAGGCTGATAGGTTCTTGATTAGACAAAGGTTACAGGAAGAAGACAAGAGAATGGGTTTGAGAGGGATAATAAATTGGCCACGATGGAGCAGACTCGATGGGCTCCTCTGATCCTTTTTTAAGTATTTCTCCTCTCCCTTTAAATCTAGTTCTTAATTCCCTCTTCCTGGGAGAACAACTGCATTCACCCTGTGTACAGCTGGCATGATTGTATATACCTCTGTAAAGTCACCCCTCGATCTCCTACAGTACTGTTCACAAGCCTTGGGCACATGTACATAGCTAGGGTGACTAAGCCCTTTGCACAGTACTGTACTTGTCAATGTGGAGCGGACAGTAAGTTTATAAATCTGGCGGAAACAAAGGACACTCTCAGTCCATAATAGAGACCTATATCAGAATCAGGTTTATTATCACTCTTTTTTTTGTGTGGCAGCAGTACAGTGCAGTTCATAAAATTACTACAGTACCGTGCAAAAGCCTTAGGCACCCTAGCTATATATATATATATATATATATACCTAAGACTTTAGCACAGTGTTGTAAATTCCAAGGAATAGAGAGTTTATAGAACACTACAGCATGAAAACAGGTCTTTATGCCCATCTAGTGTGCCGATCTGTTAACTGCCTTGTCCCATTTATCTGCACTCGAGGGACTGAAATATGGAGAGACGTTGATTAGGTTGGAGGCCAGATTGAATTCCAGAGATGGTCATCCTTGCTCCTCGCCCATGAGAATCTGCCCAGTGTGGGTATCAAGAGCAGGATAGGAGTGGGCTAGTCTCTGCTGAATGTCAGGAGGCCCATCACTAGGTTACTGGCACAATGCATGGTGGCATGGTGCAAACATGATAATCTATCCCTCATGATGAAGGAATTGGTTGTTGACTTCAGAAGGAGTAGCAGACCGCACAACCCCATCTACATCGGTGGTGCGCAGGTGGAACAGGTCAAAAGCTTTAAGTTCCTTGGGGTGAATATCACAAATGACCTGACTTGGTCTAACCAAGCAGAGTCCACTGCCAAGAAGGCCCACCAACACCTTTACTTCCTGAGAAAGCTGAAGAAATTTGGCCTGTCCCCTAAAACCCTCACTAATTTTTATAGGTGCACCGTAGAAAGCATTCTTCTAGGGTGCATCACAACCTGGTATGGAAGTTGTCCTGTCCAAGTCCGGAAGAAGCTGCAGAAGATCATGAACATAGCCCAGCACATCACACAAACCAATCTTCCATCCTAGGACTCACTTTACACCGCACGCTGTCGGAGCAGTGCTACCAGGATAATCAAGGACATGACCCACCCAGCCAACACACTTTTTGTCCCTCTTCCCTCCAGGAGAAGGTTCAGGAGCATGAAGATTCGTACGGCCAGATTTTGGAACAGCTTCTTTCCAACTGTGATAAGACTGTTGAACAGATCCTGACCTGGATCTGGGCCGTACCTTCCAAATATCTGGACGTGACTTGCACTACCTTACTTTCCCTTTTCTATTTCTAATTATGATTTATAATTTAAATTCTTATTATATTTACTTTGATTTGTACTTCAGGGAGCGTGAAGCTCAGAAACAAATATCACTGTGATGATTGTACGCTCTAGTATCAATTGTCTGGTGACAATAAAGTATAAGTATGCCATTCAACTGTGGCTGGGCCTTCCTGCACGCCTGTGCCTTTAAGAAGGAAAAGACGGAACCCCAGGAGGTGAGGGAGTGGTGGGGGGGGGGTTGGTGGTGAATATTTTTCCATAGTTGACTTTATTGCAGGCTGTTCTCAATCTCCAACACCAAATATAACACCACAATTTCCAGGAATTCTGCAGTGAATCGGGATATTGCCGGGAATTTAGGGCAATGCAGAGAAGAACAGCAAGACTAGGTTTAAAACCAAAACCCCTCAGCCAGTAGGCCTTCCTTGCAGATCATTTCCTTTTCACTGACTTCTCGTTTTTGTTTTAAATAAGCCTATTATCCACAGCGTGGAAATCACTATTTTCTGACAGGAGCTGGGCGCAATGTGTCAAAGTTTAGAGTGCAAATGTTACACTATTAGATCCTCATTTCCTTTCCCTTTGAACTCAACCAACTCCATTATGGGCACATGCTTCCCCAGCATCGAGGACACCTTCAAAAGGTGATGCCTCAAAAAGTCAGCATCCATCATTAAGGATCCCCATTACCCAGGACGTGGCCACTTCTCATTGCTGCCATCAGGGAGGATGTACAGGAGCCTGAAGGCACACATCAATGATGCAGGAAACAGCTTCTTCCTCTCTGCCATCCGATTCCTGAGCAGTCCATGTACACTACCTTACTAGTTGTGCTCTTTTTCACACTGCTACTTTTTATTTATATTTCTCTTGGGGAGGGCTTCGGGAGTAAACCGCTGAGGAAAAATCCGGAGCTGGAGGCCTTGGGGCAGGCCTATGTTGAGTTCAATCTAACCGGCAGCTCTTGCAATGCTACAGGTGCCGAACTGTATCGGTCTCTGCCATTCCTTTGGGTTCATCAGATGTGTGGAGAGAGGGAGCTTGCTGCACGGGCAACAGCTTGCTCTCCACATTGTGCTGCCCTGGCTTGTGTATCACGTAGACAGCTGGGACCCTGACCAACAGAGGGTCATGCGGTTTCTTATTGTAATTTATCATATATTTTATGTAGTGCAAAGTAAAATGACAAATCTTATGGCGTTACACCAGTGATAATAAAACTGATTCAGTTAAGGCCCATGAAGATTCACATACTGCCGTTTGAAAGAGTCTGTTCCTGAATAAATGCAGAATAAATGATTAAATATCGAACACAGAACAGGACCACACTGAACAGGCCATTCGGCCCAAAACATGTACTGATCTTGATGCCAATTTATACTAAATGCCCTCTTCCTGTTCATCATCCGTATCCCTCCATTCCTTTCATAGTCTGTCTAAAATCCTCATCAACTCAACCAAACTGCCTGCTTCCACTAATACCCCTCGTAACCCATTCCAAGCACTCTACGTTTTTACGAAAAGAGTTTTTTGCTCACATCATCTTCAAACGTCCCCAAAATTAAATCCGTGTCCTCTGCTGTTTGACATTTCTACCCCGGAGAAAAGATTCTGACTGTCTACCCTATCTGAGGCCCTCCGTTGGTTGGGGTCGACAGTGGATGTCGTGGTCCCAGTTGTGTATGTGTTACGCAAACCAGGGCAGTACGATATGGAGAGCAAGCTGTTGCCCATGTAACAGGCTCCCCCTCTCCATGCAGATGATGAATCTAAAGGAACAGCAGACACTGAAACAGCGGCGTCGTGTGAGTTGCCAGTCAGCATTGAGCTCAATGTAGGACTGCCTTAGAGGCCCCAGCTATGGATTATTCCTCAGGGTTTACTCCCAAAGCCTTCCCCATGAGTGGGTATGGCCGCAAAGCAGTGGAGGTTTGAGATCAGAGTTTTCCTTCTCCTAGATGAGCTGCCAACCATAGCTGATGAGCTCCATCTGCCCAAAGCGTCTGGTTTTAAGGCACCAGTAACCCACCTCTGTAGAAAGGTCGGTAGAAACAGTTAGAAAGTAACTCACGTCAGTAGAAACAGCTCTGCTGGGCTTAGTAGCTAAGCCAGACCTGAAGGCCAGGAGCTGGACTTGGCTGTCTGACACTGTTTAATGCACATACCATTGGGAGCATTTAATAGGCAGTGGAAACTCAGCCTCACTACCTCCCTCCGGCTATAACAATCTTAAGGAACCTACCCTCGTTATTGGCTTTATTTTTAATCTAGTGAACGATGTCATTAAATTGATTCTGGGATCTTTAGGGATAATATCAAACTGTCTAATCTGCAGTATATGTAATGCTGCAAGAATCAATCTGTTGACAACCACTCCCTTTCCCTCTCCATCTGGAGACGGGATTACCACACTTGTTACAGAGGTGGAAATAGTTTGTATCTCTTCCTGATAAGTGATTTAAATACTGCTGTCCCTCCTGAATAAAACGATCAATAGTTTCCTCTCAACATTATATCTATCTGTTTATTTATTTATTTAGTGATGCAACACGGATAGGTCCTTCTGGCTCTTCGGCCTCGCTGCCCAACAACCCCGATTAGCCCCAACCTAATCACATGATCAATTTACCTACCTGTACGTCTTTAGACTGTGGGAGGAAACCTGCGCCTTCCATGGGCAGGATGTACAGAGTTTCCTCACAAAGCTCACTGGGATTGAACTCCAAACTCCAGCTTGCCGCAAGCTGTAATAGCATTGCACTAACTGCTACGCTATCGTGGCGCCCAATTTTAAAAAAAAACTTTTGTCTTTGTTCCTCTTGAGGTGATTGCTGGCAAGATCAGAACCAGGTATATTGTCAGTGTCTTTGTTTGATGTGAAGTGTGTTGTTTTGTGCCAGCAGTGTAGTGCAATGACCTAAAATTACAATGGATTACAAAGTAATTGCAACACTTGTATAGGCACATGGATGGGAGGGGTACAGAGGGCTATGGCCCAGGTGCAGGTCAATGGGACTAGCGTGGATTAGATGGGCTGAAGGGCCTGTTTCTGTGCAGTAGTGTTCTATCACCCTGTGGCTCTAAATGAGTTTGTGTTCAGTGTCCATTTAGATATCGGATGGCAGAGGGAAAGAAGCTGTTTCCTGATTGTTGAGTTTGGGCCTTCGTGCTCCTGTAGTTCCTCCCCAATCAGCATACACAAAGCATTGCATCTGTGGAGGGGATAATTCAGACCGAGACAGTTCATCAAGGCTCAGCCTGAAAGATCAACTGTTTATTCTCCTCCATTGATGCTGCTTGACGCTGCCGAGCACCTCTTTGGTCCGTTGCTCTGGATTTCCAGCATCTGCAGTGTCTGTTGTGCTTATGATTCCCTCCTCCCTGTTGGTAGTAATGAAGAGGGCACATCCTGAGCAGTGAGGATGTGAAGTGATGGGTGTCGTCTTCCTGAGGCAGCACCTTTTGAAGACGGTGAGGATGATTGTGGAGCTGGTGGAGTCTGCAATCCTCTGCAGCCTCTTGTGATTTGGAGTCTCCGTTCCAGGCAGTGATGCTGGAAATCCAAAGCAACACAGACAAAATTGCTGGAGGAACTCAGCAGGTCAGGCAGCATCTGTGGAAATGAATAAGCAGTTGACATTTCGGCGGGCCGAGACCCTTCATCAGGACTGGAAAGGAAGGGGGAAGGTGCCAGAGTAAAAAAAAAGTGGTGGGGAGAAGGGAAGGAGGACCAGCTAGAAGGTGATAGGTGAAGCCAGGTTGGTGAGGGAGTGGCAGATGAAATAAGCTGGGAGGAGATAGATGTAGAAGGCAAAGGGCTGGATAAGTAGGAATTTGATAGGAGAGGAGGGGTATGCTTTCCCCTCTCCATACATATGTAGTGACTTGCAAGTGTTTCTGATGAACAAGGCTGGCATGTGCTGCTGATCCCCAATGGCCCTTGAGGAGGTGTAGGTGAGCCACCACCTTGAACTCTGCAGTCTCTCTGGTGCCATTGGGCAGGGAGTTTCAGGGTTTAAACCCAGTGGTAATGAAGGAGCTGTGATACACGCCAAATCGTTCCATGACCATGATTGTTTGTGGCAAATTTTCCTGCTTTGCCATTGCCTTCTTCTGGGCAGTGTCTTTACAAGATGTGCGACCCCAGCCATTATCAATACCTTTCAGAGATTGCTTGGCATCAGTGGTCGCTTAACCAGGACCTGTGACATGCACCAGCTGCTCATACGACCATCCACCACCTGTTCCCATGGCTTCACGTGATTCTGATTGGGGGGGGCTACTAAGCAGGAAATACACCTTGCCCAAGGGTGACCTGCAGGCTAGGGGAGGGAAGGGGTGCCTTACACCTCCTTCGGTAGAGACGTATCATAGTGTTGCTAACTGAGGTAGTGATTAGGGTTGTGCAGTTGGTTTAGGTAAGTAGTGGTTGAAGGGAGGTGGCTGATTCTGACACTGACTGCCACCCTGAATTCATTAAGATTTTGCCCGGAGGCTGTTAAAGCCGGTGCAGGAACTACCCGAGCTCTCACTGGGCTTTTCAGTGTTGCCGTTTGTTTTGTGGTGCTGAGGAAATGGAAAATGAGCAGCAATATTTTTGCAAATCAACTGCTGGATATAGAGCGATGCAAATTTGCTGATGGCGTTCCTGGTCGGGTAGTGTGTAGACAGGACGGGCATTGTGAGCATTTCCCACCGCTGTTTGAGCCACTGATGTTTTATAGTGACTGATTGTTTATATTATTTATTTAGTCACGGGGTGGATGTCACTCGTAACACCAGCATTTCCCACTCATTCCAGTGACTGCACTGGTTTCCTCTAGATACTTTAATTTGCACACCACCCCCCCCCCCCCCCCCACATCCCAAAGACATACAGGTTACGTTGGTATGTTTGGGCATTGCTACATTGGAGCCTTTGGATGGCGTTGGTTTTTGACGCAAATTATGCATTTTGCTGTATGTTTCGATGTACATATAACAAATAAGTAATCAAAGTTCAAAGTAGTTTTATTATCAAAATACCTATGTCAGCATATAGAACTCTGAGATTAATTTTCTTGTGGGCATACTCGATAAATTTATAGAATAATGACCATAATTGAAACAATGAAAAACCGTCCAATTGGAACGTTCAACTAGTGTGCAAAAGACAAACAGTGCAAATGCAAAAAGAAAGAAAGAATAGATAAATAAGCAATAAAGATTGAGAACATGAGATGAAAAGTCCTTGAAAGTGAGTCCATTGGTTGTAGGAATATTTTAATGATTGAGCAAGTGAAGTTATCCCCCTTTTGGCTCAAGATCCCGGAACGCCTTTGTGCCCAGCAGGAAGTTCAGAGTCTGGGGTGGAGGAGCAGGGAGTGGTGTGGATAGGAACAGTATTTAAGATGTATCTGGACAGGTATCTGAAGGTATAAGTCACAGAGGGTAGGATTGATGTTGATAGGCATGGTGGTTGGCAGAGATGTGTTGGGCAGAATGGCCTGTGCCTATGCTGTATAACTATAGGCCAGACTGTGTAAGGAATTGGAGGGGCATTGAGGGGGTACATCACTGACGCAGCCTCTTTGGCCTATTGAGTCCATCCTGACCATCAGCGACCCACTTCCACTAACCCTACATCAATCCTAGTTTATTCTTTCCCCATTCCCTCACACACTCAGAGGGTGGTGGGAGTGTGGAACGATCTGCCAGCAGAAGTGGTGGATGGGGGTTCGATTTCAACTTGGATAAGTGGATGGGAGGGCTATGGTCTGGCTGTGGGTCGATGGGACTCAGCAGAAAAAAAAGTTTGGCACGGATTAGATGGGCTGAAAGGTCTACTTCTGTGCTGCAGTACTGGAAGACACTATTCTGATCGACCTACTAGTCTGCACGTCTTCGGGATGTGGGAGGAAGCTGGAGTATTTCCGGTCTGCTCAACAATTGGCATTCACCATTTCTGGTAAAAAAAATCTTTGCTGTTTATGCTCTCTGTTTGTACAGATTGCCTGCTGCTTTTCAAATCTCACACAGAGCCCCCCTCTGAATACATTTCCTTGACTGTGAAGCCCTTTGGGTCAACGTGGGAGGAGTAACGTCCCATCAATTGACTCCACTCGGCTCATTCAGGCTCCCTGTGAAAACGACCTAGATAGGTCACGATGGCGGCCTGTTGGCGGTGCCTTCTGTTCTTGACGCTCCAATCTCTGACGCTCATGTGAAATTGCAGTTTATTGTTTTGAGACCATTCTTGTTGGAAAAGTTTAATCGACTGACCTCCTCGACATTCGATGCAAGTCAGATGTGAGGTCATCTGCTCACTTGACTGGGAGGAGTAACAAAAAGGGACACATCACTTAGAAAGGAAAGTAGCAGTATTTGCGGAGGAAGAATTGGTGGCAGTGTTTTGGATCTGACCTTTAAGAGGCATTCTGCGGACAGACTACTGACATAACCTAACGCACAAAATGCTAGAGGTACATTTGCCTTCAGAGTCAGCTTCAATGTCACCAGCATATGTCGTGAAATTTGCTGTTTTTGTGGGAGCAGCTATTGCAAAATGTAATAAAAACCGTAAATTACAGTGAGCATATATAGATTTTAAAAGTTCGATTAAATAATTAATGCAAAAAGAGAAGAAAGTAGTGAGGTGGTGTTCATGGGTTCAATGTCCATTCAGAAATTGGATGGCAGTGGGAGAAAGAAGCTGTTTCTGAATCATTGAGTGTGTGCCTTCAGGCTCCTCTATCTCCTCCTTAATGGTAGCATTGAAAGCAGGCTTGTCTTGAGTGATGGGGTTCCTTAATGATGGATGCCGACTTTTTGAGGCATCTCTCCTTGAAGGTGTCCTAAGTGCTGGGGAGACATGTGCCCATGATGGAGCTGACTGAGTTTACAACTTCCTGCTGCTGATTTTGATCCCGTGCAGTGGCCTCCCCACACCAGACGGTGATGCAGCCAGTTAGAATGCTCTCCACGGTACATCTGTAGAAATTCGCGAGTGTCTTTGGTGACCTGCCAAATCTCCTCAAACTTCTAATGAAATATAACGGCTGTCATCTATTCTTTGTAATTGCATCAATATGTTGGGCCCAGGATAGATCCTCAGAGATGTTGACACCCAAGAACTTGACATAAATTGCTCTGTGTTGTAAATGCATTTTATGTCAACTTGCACATCTACAGGATATGTTTTTTTATCTGTTTATATTAAGTTCTGTGCTGTATGTGTGATGTATGTAATGTGTTCTTCACCTTGGTCCCTGAGGAACATTGTTTCATTAAGCTGTAGACAAATGTATGGTTGAATGACAATAGACTTGAGCTAAATTTCAACTTTAAAGTAAAAGTTAGTTGGTCAGCTCCAAGAAGTAGAGGTTTGGAAGGCATTTGGCACGTAAGCCCTCATCAGTCAGGGCAGTGAGCAGAGCAGTTGGGAAGTTATGAGGCAGTTAATTAAGACGTTGGTGAGACTGAACTTGGAGTATTACAAATGTTGTATTTAGGCACACTGTTACAGGAGACGTTATGAGACTAGAAGGCATGCAGAAAAGGGTGGAACAGTAGTGTAGTTGTTAGCAAAACGCTATTACAGGGCCAACAAGCCAGGTTCAATTGCACCGTTGTCTGTAAGGAGTTAGTACATTCTTCCTGTGACCATGTGCTCCCAGTGCTCTGGTTTCCTCCCACATTCCAAAGACATACAGTTTATAATTGGTCACATGGGCTGCAGAGAGTTGTTAGGCCGAAAGGGCCAATTGCCATGCTGTATCTGTAAAGAAATTTAAGAAAAAAGACTTACCAACATATTTCTTGCACTTGGAGGCCTGAGTTACAAGGCGAGGTTGCATAGAGCAGGACTTTATTCCCTGGAATGTAGGAGATCGAGGGGTAACCTGATAGAGATGTACAAGGTCCCGAGGATCGCACACAAGGTGAAACTATGTAATCTTTTACCCAGGATGAGAGAACTTAAAAACAAAGTTCAAAAAAAAATTATTGTCAAAATACATACATGTCACCATATACAACCCCGAGATTCATTTTCTTGTGGGCATACTCAATGAATCCATAAGGAAATAATAACCATAATAGAATCAATTAAAGATCTCACCAACTTGGGCGTTCATCCCGCGTGCAGAAGGGCATGAGTTTAAGACCAGACATCAGGGGCAGGTTTTTCCACACAGTGAAGTGGAAATCATCTCCCACTGATAAATTCTGGAGAGGAGGCAGGGACCAGCTGGAACTGAGGAGAATTGGCACGTTTCCCTCAGCATTGCCAAGTGAGCCAGAATGACAGGGGACAGCTGCTTATGAGAGCGTCTGCATTACAGTGGAGGCTTGTGTCCAGTGGTTTAGCTAGTGGTTATAATAACAGCTTTCAGCATCTGAGTTTTATAATGCAACTCCGAGAAAAACACCCCAAGGAGCATTATAGACGTGTCATTGCAATATCACTAAAAACTAATTAAAATTGGTAAATTTATTATTGTCCCATATACTGAGATACAGTGAAAAGCTTGTCTTTCACACCATCCATACAGATTAATTTAATTGCTGAGACTTCTGTTGTTTAGGTTCGGCCACAAATATTGCATCCCAGCTGTCTATGTGGTACGCAAGCCAGGGCAGTACAATGTGGAGGGCAAGCTGTTGCATATGTAGCAGGCTCCCCCTCTCCACACAGCTGATGAACCCAAAAGAACGACTGAGACCGATACAGTTTGGCACCAGCAGCATTGCAGGAGATGCCAATCAATATTGAACTCAGCATAGGACAGCTTTAGGGACCCTGGCTCCAGATCCTTCCCTCGGGGTTTACTTCCAAAGCCTTCCCTGTGAGTGGGTGTAGCTGCAGGACAGCGGAGATTTGAGATCAGACTTTTCCCTCTAGATGAGGTGCGAACCACGGCTGATGAGACCCATCTGCCCAAAGAGACTGGTCTTAAGGCACCAGTAACCCGCCTTTACCCCTTCTTCTCCTGTCTCTAGAAAAGGTTCCACAAGGCTTAGTAGCTAAGCTGCACATTAAGGCTAGGAGCTGGACTTGGATGTCAGAGGCTATTTGAGGCATATGTTATTGTGAGTATTTAATAAGTAGTGGGAGCTTATCCCCACTACCTTCCCCCTGCTATAACAACCTTAAGGAACCAGATCAATTTAATACAACAGTGCATTGAGGTAGAACAAGGTAAAACGATAACAGAGCACAGAATAAAGTGTAACAGCTACAGAGAAAGTGCAGTGCAGGTAAACAGTGAGATGCAAGGTTATAATGAGGTAAATTATGAGGTCATAAACACAAAATCCTGCGGATGTTAGATATTCAGTCACACACAAAAAATGCTGGAGGAAGTCGGCGGAAATGTTAACTCTTTATTCCTTTCCATAGATGCTGCCTGATCTGCTGAGTTCCTCCAGCTTTTTGTGTGTGTTAGATTATGAGGTCAAGAGCCCTCCTTATTGTACTTGGAAACAGTTCCATAGTCTTGTAACAGTGGGGTAGAAGCTATCCTTGAGCCTGGTGGGTACAAGCCTTCAGACTTCTGTGTCTTCTGCCCGGTGGGGGAGAGGAGAAGAGAGAATGTCCAGTTCGTGTGGGATCTTATAAATATGCTGGCTGCTTTACCAAGTCAGTGAGAAGTGAAGACGGAGTCGATAGAGGGGAGGCTGATTTCTGTGATGCGCTGAGTTGTGTCCACAACTCTCTGCAGTTTGTTGTGTCATCTAGACATTGCATTCTTATGGGATCTTCCTGTGCTGTGCTCCCCCCTGTTATACTGTGACTGCATTTGAGAAGATGGCTCCCTAGCACTCAGTGCTTTACAGAGGGACCAGTTCCCGCTTGTATCCCATGCCAAGTTGTAGGTGGAAATCTATAGGACCACACACAAAATGCTGGAGGAACTCAACAAGTCAGACAGCATCTATGGAGAGGACTGAACAGGCGACATTTTGGGCTGAGGCCCTTCGTCAGCCTGATGGTTTGTTCCTGTCCATAGATGGTGCCTGACCTGCAAAGTTCCTCCAGCACTTTGTGTGTGCTGCTCTGGATTTCCAGCATCTGCAGAATCCCTTGTGTTTAGTTTCATGTGAACGTCACCTCAGTCTCCTAAATTCAGACCTACCAAACTGAAACAGAATGTGTCTGTGGTGCTGTATCTAGAGCAAGCGCATACTAATCTGCCCTTGTTTCTAGTCTTCTCCCCCCCCCCCCCCACCCCGAAGGTTGTGTGACAAAGCGGATTTAGTTTGTGACGGTTATCAGTTGTTCTGGAACAGGAGCTGTGAGCAAGCACAGGCAAGCAGAGCTTAAATCAGTGCGAGGGAGGGTGTGTGCGTCAGGAAGTGCAGTCATTGCAAAGAGGAAGGCACAGCTGATATTTCACTGTCATACCCTGAATCACCGTCCATCATCGCTGTAACTCCAGGGAGGCTTGGTAAGTGCTTCCTATGGTCCATGTGTTCACATCCATTAAAGCACTGTTGAAGTTAATAAGATTATCAGAGTCCTAGATCGAACGGACAGGCGATATCTATTTCCATGACCGAAATGAGTAAAACCTGTATTTGAGGGGGGAAGAGTGGCCCTGCTTCTCATCTACATCAGCAGAGTTGATCTTAAGAGGCTTGAGAGCTTCAAGTGCCTTGGAGGGTACATCATCAGTAGCCAAAAACTCGCCAACTCTCAGCGTATCACGGGAACCAGCCTCCCCCTCCGTGGACTGTGTCTGCACTTGTTGCTGCCTCAGTAGAACAGCCAGCACAATCAAAGCTCATACCCATGCCAGACGTTGTCTCTTCTCCCCTCTCCCACTGGGCAGAAGGTGCAAAAACCCAAAAGCACGTACCAGCAGGCTTAAGGAACTGCCATGGTGTCCTAGCGGTTTACAGCGGCGCTATCACTGATCGGGGTTCAATTCCCACCGCTGTCTGTAAGGAATTCTCCCTGTGACTGCGTGGGTTTCCTCTGGGTGCTCGGGTTTCCTCCCACAGTTCAAAGATGTGCTCCTTTAGGGTTAATGTTTTGTGGTCATGCTGTGTCGGCGCGGGAAGCGTGGCGCCTCTTGTGGGCTGCCCAGCACGATCCTCGCCGATTTGATTTGATGCAAACAACACACTTCACTGTATGTTTCGATGTACAGGTGACAAATACAGCTACTAGAGTAATTCGAGACGGGCAATAAATGTCACTAGCATCTAGATCTCGGGAAAGCATTTTGTCTCCCGTTTGCCCATGCAGTTTTCATTTGCTGACTGGTTGCCTCTGCCTCAGTACACTAGTGAGTTGCTCTGAGATTACTGTTGTCGGCTGAATGTGCCAGTGTGCATTTGTGTGACACAGTCAGTTAGTTCATTGCTCCCAATAGTTCTTGATCTACATTTATAAATCTCTAACCACTTGTCCTCTGCAAAAATCATTGTATCCGGTGACTTGTTCCACAGGCACGTCTCTGCGTCTGAGCTCTGGCGAATCCTTAACATTTATTTATTTATTTAGCAATACCGTGCGGAGTCAGCCCTTCGAGCCGCGTGATGACAGCAACCCCCGAAAGCCCGATTTAACCCTAACCTCAATCCCAGGACAAATTACAATTACCACTTGTTCTCCGGATACATCATCATACCCAGTGACGTGTTACTGTATCTGAGCTCTGTCATATCCCTTAAAGTTTGTGCCTTGACTGCGAGAAGCTGAGAGTTTGTGAAAGATGAGAATAGAGGGACGTCGATTTAGAACAGAGTTGAGGAGGAATTTCTTTAGCCAGATGGCAGTGAATCTGTGGAATTCATCTCCACAGAGAGCTATGGAGGCCGTCATTGGGTAAATTTAAAGTGGAGGTTGATAGGTTCTTGATCAGTCAGGGTGTCAAAGGTCACAGGGAGAAGCGTTGAGAGGGATAATAAATCAGCCATGATGGAATGGCGGAGCAGATCCAGTGGGCCAAATGGCCTGATTCTGCTCATGTGTCTTGTGGTTTTATGACCCCCTGCCTTTCCAAAGTGCTTTATACCCAAAAGTTCTTGGGTTATAGTTGTAACGAAGATAGTTTTTTACATTTTTAATTTTTGTTCGCATTACAGTTTGAGGAGAACAATCCCTCAGTCCATGAGCTCCTTCTTAAAAACAGTATTTAAGCCTCTCTTGTGAGAAGCAAGATAAATGTTCACTGGATGAAGTGTTAAACTGGCCTTGATTGAGCTCTCTAGTACACGCGCCTTGGTACTGCTTTGAAGAAGTTAAGGGGAGCTCGATCGCAACAGTGCTAGCCCAATATTTCAAAGTTCAAAGTAAATTTATTATCAAAGCACATAGATGTCATCATGTTCAACCCTGAGATTCATTTTCTTGCAGGTATTCATAGTAGATACAAGGAATTACAATCGAATCAATGAAGAACTACACACTGACAGAACAACCAATGTGCAAAAGAAGACAAACTGTGCACATATTTAAAAGGCTAATTTTAAACTAATATTGAAAACTTGAGTTGTAAGCCTTTGGAAGTGAGTCCATAGGTTGTGGAAATCAGTTCAGTGTTGACGTGAGTGACGTTATCCACACTGGCTCAATCGATATTACGTAACTGATCGTTTCCACATCAGAACATTGCCTGATGTGAAAGTTTGCTGTGAGAAAATTGGCTGTTGTATGTCTTACAGGAGCCATTGTGTTCCAGGAGTATTAAAGTGGCTGCTGAATCCCCAAGACTGTGGAAAAGTCAATACTGTCTTTCTGTTGTATTAGAGCCTTCAGTCTCCATCGAACTCTGGCTCCCGAGAGTTGCTATGGTAATTGTGATTGAAAGCAACCTCTGGGGCTTCAATTCCAGGCTTTATTTGAATGCGTCTGTTTGCACACACAATGCCTGGCAGTGAAGAAGGAGGCATGTTTAAAAAAAAGTGGCCTCTTAAGGCCTCAATACATGAAGTAATCTCTGGAAGGTGAAGATTCGACACGAGGCAGTTAGAAACCAGCAGGGTGATAGATTACAGATGGATGGTGGTTGGAACTGAAAGGATAATCATTTTCCAGGGTTTTCCATTATCAGTCACAGAGCTGTGGCGTATCCAAAATGTTATTTTCCCTCAAAGGAAATGAGCTGATCCTGATGGCAAACAGAGCACGGGCAGTTCCAACACTGCGAGTGGATCGGCTTGAAGCTATGTGTTCAGCCAAAGGGCAGAGCTAATGCAGTCTTAAAAAAAAGATGGAATATATTTAGCCGTTTCATAAAGCTAATGGAATAACCTCAGAATGGACATCGTATTCTGCGGCCCCTCCAACACTCCACAACCAACAAATCCATTAATAGTTTAATGTAATTGGCTTAAGGATATTTCCAGAGCAATATTAGATTTTCTGCTTTTTAAAGTCAAACCCAAGTTTACTGTCATTGGCATGAATACACATGAGCCCAGATGAAATGAAAAATTTACTTGAGCATCGTCACTGGCACAAAGTGTCAGGTAAGCAGTGTTCAAACATAAAATGTAAATTAAACACTTTTGCAAGAAAGAGCTAGTGCAAACAAAATGTCTATTTTACAGTAAAGTGATTGAAGTGGTCATGGTGTTGCTAAACGGTAGTGATCGGAATCCTTGCAGACCTGTTCCGACCACATGAATCTGAAACTAGTTAGCATGCAGTGAATTGGAGAGCGGTTGGAATACAACGCTAGGGTGGGCTTCCCCAGTTGTATGTCTTGGTGAGATCACTATACTGCAGATAGATTTCCATTCCTTATTGCTGCAAGGACAAACTTTGGCATTGGGGCAGTCTGAATGGGTTTATTTCTGGCCATGTTTATTGATCATCTATTTATCCAATATATTAGAATCAGATTTAGTATCACCGGCATATGCCATGCGACCTGTCAACTTAGCGGCAGTAGTACAATGATAATGTGGGGGGGGAAGTCAATCACAGTAAATATACATATATGTATATATTAAATAGTAATTTAAAAAGTGCAAAAGCAGAAATAATAAAAAAAAAAGTGAGGTAGTGTTCATGGGTTCGATGTCCATTCAGGAATTGGATGGCAGACGGGAAGAAGCTGTTCCTCAATCGCTCAGTGTGTCCCTTCAGATTTCGGTACCTCCTTCCTGATGGTAACAACAAGAAAAGGGCAGGTTCTGGGTGTTGGGGGTCCTTAACAGTGGACGTCACCTTTCTGAGGCACCGCTCCGTGAAGGTGTCCTGGGTACTATGGAGGCTGGCACCCATGATGGAGCTGACTAATTTTACAACTTTCTGTAGCTTTTTTGGACCCTATGCAGTAGCCCCCCCCCCCCCACCCCTCCACTTCACGGTACATCTATAGAACTTTTCAAGTGTGTTAAATGACAAACCGAATCTCATCAAACTCCTAATGAAATACAGCTGTTGTCTTGCCTACTTTATGTCAACAATCAGGAAATTATCAGCCTCCACTTTAAATATACCCAATGATGGCCTCCGTGGAGCTTAGAAAAGTAGAGGGCTATGGGTAAAGCCTAGGTAGTTCTAAGGTAGGACATGTTCAGCATAGCTTTGAGGGCCGAAGGGCCTGTATTGTGCTGTATGTTTTCTGTGTCACCTGTGTCAATGAGTTTCACAGATTCACCACCCTCTGGCTAAACAAATTCCTCCTCATCTCTGTTCTAAAGGGACATCCTTCTATTCTGAGGCTGTGCCCTCTGATCTTAGACTCCCCCATTATAGGAAACATCCTCTCCACATCCACTCTATCTAGTCCTTTAGTCCTTTATATATTTGGTAGGTTCAGAGATTCACCCCACCCCCATTCTTCTAAACTCCAGTGTGTATAGGCCCAGAAACCTTTCATAGAAATCATCTCACGAACCTTCTCTGGACCTTCTCCAATGCCAGCACATCCTCTCTTAGATAAACGGCTGAAAACTGCTCACTAGTCTTATAAAACCTCAGCATCACATCCTTGTTTTTATATTTTTATCTTCTCAAAATTAATGTAAACATTTGCCTTCATTTCATGTATCACTGACTTAGCCTGCAAGTTAACCTTTAGGGAGTCTTGCACTGGGACTCATCCCTCTCTTTGAGTCCCACGGTGTCTTGTAGAGCTTGCTTCCCTCTGAAGTATATCCAGATTTTTCTCCAAAATAGGTCAAAATATTCTATCGTCTCTGTGGGATCCATGTCTTCAACCACCAAAGTCTTCCATATTCCAATTTATTATGGTTCCCTATTCAAAGGATTTCCAGCTTTTAACACTTGTGTATTCGGTGGAGAGATTCTGGGAATCTTACTCATTTTCCAGAAATTTTCTAATTTTGTTTTTTTAAAAAACTCTACTTTTTCCTCAGTTGGAGACCTTTGACTGTGGCTAGCTGCTTGCTTTGTTAGCTGACGTGCGCCTGCAGTTTCCCGTTTGTTCAGCTCCCTCCCCCTCCCCTTGTCTGACACCATCTGCAAACGTCCTTGTGCCTGCAAATGATTCCATAATCTCCAGAAATGTGCACCATCTGGTTAGGCAGAGGGGTTCCATCGGAATAAGAATGAGCCTGTGCAAATACTCATTTCGCAGGGCAGGTGTTCGCAACTGCCTGGTTCTACTTCAGTAGTTCAAAGTAAGTTTATTATTCAGCTACGTATACGTTATCATAGGCTACCCTGAGACTCATTTCCTTGCAAGTATTTAAAGAGGAAAAAAATAAAAGAATACAACAGAACCTTAAAAAAATACATAAACACCGTCTGCCAAATGAAGGCAAGCATCCAGGCAGCAGGGTACGTAATGATTAGCAAATCGCTTCTACGGCACGGGTGACTCAGGTTCAATTTCCATTGCTACCCATTGGAATGTTCTCCCACGTTGGTTTCCTCCATATGACCGTATAGATTTCCTCTGAGTGCTCCAGCTTCCTCCCACATTCCACGACTCGGGGGGTGGTAGGAATCCTGAAGAAGGGCCTCGGCCCGAAATGTTGACTGTACTCCTTTCCACAGTTGCCGCCTGACCTGCTGACTTCCTCCAGCATCTTGTGTGTGTTGCTCTGGATTTCCATCAGCTGCAGATTTTCTCCTGTTTGTAGGTTAATTAGTCACATGGGTGTGATTAGGTGGCGTAGGCTCGGTAGACCAGAGGGGGCTTTTTACTGTGCCGTTTAAGAACTGTGCAGGTTTTTAAAAAAAATTCCAGCAACGTGAGATGTAGAGTCTGTAGGTCGAGGAATCAGTTCAGTGTAAGGGTTGAGGAGCCTGATGGTTGTCGGGTAATAACTGTTCCAGAACCTGGTGGTGTGGGTCCTGAGTCTCCTGTAACTCCTTCCCTATGGTGGTAGCGAGAGAGAGCGTGTCTCGAATGGTGTGGCCCTTGGTGATAGTTGCATGCTTCCTGGTGGCAGAACTCCACGTAAGTGTGCTCAGCTACAGGATGGTGGCATGGTCGCACAGCGGTTACCATTACACTTTACAGCGCCAGCTGTAAGACCGGGTTCGATCCCTGTTGCTGTCTGTAAGGAGTTTGTACATTCTCCCCGTGGCTGCGTGTTTCCACCAGGTGCTCTGGTTTCCTCCCCCAGTCCAAAGACTTACCGATAGGGTTAGTAATTTGTGGGCATGTCAGAAACATGGTGGCATTTGCAGGCTTCCCCAGCACAATCCGCTCTGCTTTGATTTGACGCAAACAACATATTTCACTGTATTTGACATGCATGTGACAGCTAAAGCTAATTTAAAATTTTGGTCTTTATGGCGTGAGGACATCACCTGTGATGGACTGGGCTGTGCCCAGCTCTTTCTGTAGTCTGGGAGGTTGGCAAGGTGGTGGTGCCAAGGACTGGTTTAATTTCCCCATCCTGATGCAAACCTTCCCAGGAGGGATTTGCCGAGGTTGATGAGATCGCTGTCTGGTCTGAGTTTACTTTGTGATCAGTCCCAGTGACAGCTGCTCTGCCCAAGACCAGAGGAAACTGCAGGTAGCTCCGGATACAGCTGAGGCCCTGGCGCAAACCAGCACCCGTCCATTGCCTGCGTCCACACCTCCCACTTCCTCAGGAAAACAGCTAAATAATCATGGACCTCTTCCCATCCTGGTCACTCTCCCTTCACACCCTCCTGTTGGCCAGAAGATACAAAAGCTTGAGAAAGTTCAGAGTAACTCTTATTATCAACCCTGAGATTCATTTTCTTGCAGATGTGCTTAATAAATCTACAGAACCACAACAGAATCAATGAAAGACCGTTCAACTAGAGTGCAAATACAAAATGAAAGAAATAATACTAAATAAATAAGGAATAAACATCGAGAACATGAGATGAAGAGTCCTTGAAAGTGAGTCCATAGGTTGAGGCAAGAGCTCAGTGATGAAGAAGAGCTCACAAGCCACTAGGCCTAAAGACGACTTCCACTCTTGAACTGACCACTCGTAGGCTGAAGTTGATCATCCACTCCTTTTCCTTTGGCTCTCCTCTTACACAACTTATTAACTTGCTTATTGTAAGTTTTAGGCACATATTTATAGCTAGGGAGCCTAAGGCTTCTGCACAGTACTGTATTTGTCAACGGGGAGCGGGGAGCAGAGAGCAAGTTTGTAAATCTGGAGAGCAAAGGATGTTGAGAGTGGGGAGGGTGGAGTGCCGTGGGAGGGGTGTGGGACGGGTGGCAGAGAAGGAGTGCCAGGGACTGGGTGTGGCGCAGGTGCAGACTCGCCCAGCCCTGAGACACCAGGCAAGGTTATTTGATTCCAAATAATCAGTTTATTGATCATTACAGAATGTCTCTCTGGTGCTTCCTGCTCCCTCCCCTCTCTTCCCTTTTCCCAACTATGATTCCCCTCTCCCTGCCTCCGTCCCACTCTCGATCCACAGTAGAGACCCATATCAGAATCAGGTTTATCATCACTCACATACGTCATTAAATTTTTTCTACAGCACTTGTACAGGGCAATACGTAAAATTACTGTGGTACTGTGCAAAAGTCTTAGGTACCCTAGCCATATATATGTGCCCAAGACTTGTGCACTGTACTGTATATCTGCAATTTCTGCCTTGCAAGAGGAAGCAGGTCTGAGAGAGAGCCTTGCCGAGCTGAGGGAGCACCACACTGTCAGAGGGGCAAACCTTTCTTTTGAAGCTGTTAACCAGTCTTTGGCCTGCTTCATGCTGATGCTGTGCTGCTATTTTGAAGATGACTCGTTCATCCTTGGTGTCTAGATCTTGTATTTCCCCATTCCTCTAATGCAAAACATTGCACAGAAATAGGCCATTCGGCCCCTTTGCTTTGTGTTGTTGTTTCTGCTCCGAGGCGGCTTAACTTCACCTCCCCTGTCTCCTTCGTTTGTTTGTTCAACTGGTAACGTTGACAAAACGCTGACGGAACTCAGAAGGTCAGGCAGCATCTCTGGCAGAGGTTCCCAACTTGGAGTCCACAGACCCCTTGGTTAATGGTAGGAGTCCCTGGCAGAAAAAAAGGTTGTGAACCCCTGATCTATGGAGGGGATAAAGAGTGGACATTTGGAGCTGAAATCCTGATGAAGGGTCTCTCCCCAAAAGATCGAATGTTTATTCCTTTCCATGGATGCTGCCTGATCTGCTCAGCTCCTCCAGCATTTTCAAAGATTCTAGATACATTTATTATCAAAATATATGTTAAAAGTTCAAAGTAAATTTTATTATCGAAGTACATGTCACAATATGCAACCCTGAGATTCATTTTCTCGTGGGCATATGCAACAGATCTATAAAATAGTAACTATAATGAAAGATCAGCCAGAGTGCAGAAGACAACGGACTCTGCAAATGCAAATATAAATAAATAACGAGAACATGAGATAAGGAGACCTTAAAGTGAGATCATTGGTGGTGGGAACATCTCAGTGGATGGGCAAGTGATGGTTGAGGGGTAGTAACTATTCCTGAACCTGGTGGTGCGAGTCCTGAGGCTCTTGTACCTTCTACCTGATGGCAGCAGCGAGAGGAGAGTGTGGCCTGGGTGGTGGGCGACGCTGTTTTCCTGTGACAGCGTTTGACTAGATCTCCGAAACTCGTCCTCCCACAGGCAGCCACCAAACACACACCATGGAACCCATTCAGGAAAACATCAGACACCCGTTTTGTGTGCGCTGCTCTGGATTTCTTTGTTCGTTCTTGTTCGACCCTGTAAGTGGCCAAAGTGCTACACCTGCCCGTTCACCTCCTCCCTCACCTCCTCACCTCCACTCAGGGCCCCAAACAGTCCTTCCAGGTGAGGCAACACGTCACCTGCAAATCTGCTGGGGTGTTCCTGATGCGGCCTCCTCTACATTGGTGAGGCCTGTCGTAAATTAGGGAAACTACTTTGTCGAGCACCGCTGCACCATCTGCCAAACATCCAGGTAGCCAAGCGTTTTAATTCACATTCCTATTCCCCTTGTCAGTCCATGGCTTCCTTTTGAGCCAGGGTGAAGGAGCAACACCTTATACTCCCTCTGGGTAGCTTCCAACCTGATGGCATGAACATCGATTTCTCCTTCCAGTAAAAAAAATCCCTCCCTCTCCCTTCTTCTATTGCACACTCTGGCCTTTTACTACTTCTCACCTGCCTATCACCTCCCCCTGGCTCCCTTCCTCCTCCCCTTTCTCCTGTGGTCCACTCTCCTTTTCTATCAGATTCCTTTCTCTCCAGTCCTTTACCTTTCCCTCTCACCTGACTTCACCTATCACCTTCCAGCTATCCTCCTTCCCCTTCCCCCCCCCACACACCTTTTTAATTCTGGCATCTTCCCCCTTCCTTCTCAGTTCTGAAGAAGTGTCTCAGGCAGGCCGAGACGTCAACTGTTTATTCCTCTCCGTTGACGCTGCCTGACCTGCTGAGTTCCTCCAGCATTTTGTGTGGGTTGTTACGTGTTTATTCAGCTCCTCTTTACGACCACTTTCCTGGTCACTTCCCAGTTTCTAACGCGAGCAAGGAAATATTTTCCGGCGTTCTAGGCTGCATCTGATCATCACCGCATTATGCTGATGGCTCCCACATGGAGGAAGTTTGTTTCAAAATAAAACCTTCATTGAAGGAGGTGCTGTGGTGGGGAGCAGCCTGTGGCTGAAGCAGCTGGAAGTGGCAGGGAGCAGGCTTCCTTCTCTCACCCTGAGGGCGAGTCTTGCCAGTTCCTGTAGATAACGTGGCGCAGGTGTCTGAGTCTGGCTTTGACGCAGGCAGGTCACGGCCTGAGTTTGCTCAGTCGGTTCAGCTCCCTTCCAAATAAGGGCGAAGGTTGAGACGGTGTGTAAATGATTAGCCAGGGTTGGTTCTCAGGCACTGAATGCAGTCTGCCACCCACTGAATAATGTCCTCCTCGGCTCGGCAAACGCCAGGCACGGGCATTGTTGAAAGAGCGTGCTGACCCGCGGGGAGGAGGGTCTTGCAGGGGGATTTTATTGGAAGTGAGCGGAATCCTCGGCCGATTGAGTTGCAGTGGGAACCACCTTGCGGGCATTGGGAGTGAGCCCTGAGTTCATGGTAAGTAGGAAGGGGGTTTGATGAGATGCAGTGAGCGAGTCACTGGGACTGTGAGACCGACAGGTTGCAGTGGGGCAATGTGATTACGCTGTTGCACGGCATAGACTCAATAGGTTGAGAGGTCCCCTTTATACCTCAATGGCCTAGATGATGCAATGGGATGAATGTAGTCCAGAATAGACTGACTGGGCTGAGAGTACTAAATCTTTCTGCACACTGGCATAGACTGATTGATTAGGCAGAATCACTGAAATCATTCCGTGGGCTAGAACAGGCTCATTAGGTTGAATGGCCCCCGTCATTCTGTGGGCTAGCTTGGACAATGGGCTGAATGGTTATTTTCATTCTGAGGGCTGGCATAGAGTCAAAGGGGTGAATGGCCTATGTCATGTGGGCTAGAATAGACTGATTGGGCTGAATGGTCTGATTTGTTGTGTGGGCTGACATAAACTGAATTAATTGGGCTGAATAGCCTGAATTATCCTGTGGATTAGCAAAGGCAGTAGGCAGAAAGACCTGATTTGTGTGCTGGCATAAATTCTTGAAACTTGAAACTTGGGAACTTGAACCTAAATATTGTGACATGGAGCTGTGAGTTCAATTTCCACTGCGGTCGCTGGCAGATTTAAATTTGATGAATTTAACAATCTGCGATTAACAAAATGAACAGTCTCAGTAACAATCCTCAAATCTACTCGATTGTCCTTTAGGAAAGGAAATCAGTGGCACAGTGTGTACAGCAAACAGACACCCGGTGTCAATCCTTATCTGTACGTTCTCTCTCTCTCTGACTGCACCGGGTGCCCCAGTTTCCTCCTGCATCCTGCAATGTACAGGTTGGATGAGTGGGCTGATGCAAATTGTCCCTGGTTTGTGGGTAGACTCTGGGCGAAGTTGATAGGAATGCACAGTGAGAAAAGCTTGCGTGCATGTACCCTACCTATACCCCTCCTAATTTTGTAAACCTCCCATCAAATCTCCCCTCATTCTCCTACGCTCCAGGGAATCAAGTTCTAACCCATTCAGCTTTTACCTATCCTCAGGTCCTGGTGTGGGAGGTGTCTTGCAACATAGGTGTGGAACCTGATGCAATTACTACATTTAAGAGTCAATTAGAAGAACAGATAAATTGGTAAATTAGATTCCTATTCCCACGTGTCCTGGGGTATAGTAATATCATATACTCAGCAACAACAAGAAAAACATGGACATGCTGCCAATCGCTGCCTCCGTGTAGAAATCCTCAGCCCAGTTTTCAGCTTCTTCTACAGTCAAGGCCTTCCTCATACTCTGATCTGTATCCCACATACCTTCTGTGCAAAAGCCAAAGTCAAAGGGAGTTATTATCCAAGTACCTATACGTCACCATATACGACCCCATCTTGCGGGCATTTACAGGAAAGTAAAGAAATACAACAGAATTTATGAAAAACACTACGTAAACAAAGACGGGCAAACAAGCAATGTGGCGAACCTTTGGATTCCTCCACCTGAGAGCACTGAGGAGACTTGGTCACTGAAGTATATTTGATTTTTTTTAGATTTTCTTTTGGATATTTGGAGTATAGAGTCAGTGTA
The DNA here is from genome assembly GCF_048418815.1 of Hemitrygon akajei. NCBI lineage: Eukaryota > Metazoa > Chordata > Chondrichthyes > Myliobatiformes > Dasyatidae > Hemitrygon > Hemitrygon akajei. The sequence goes on along the minus strand of NC_133137.1, from coordinate 79,634,890 downwards.
GGAGGGTGGCACTGGTGTATGTTATCAGACATGATCTCTTCGGAGAAGGACTCTGGGACTAAATCGCCTATTCCTGATTTACATTCAGAAATCTGGGTCAAAACAAGGCAGGCCTGATCAATTAAAACACAATTAAATTGCTTATGCCTGTTTAATTATTCACCATTAATCTTTTCCAGTTAATGCAGTGCCCTTTGAAATTTGGTAATGATCTTTTCATTTCTTGCTTCCTCTTGGGTTTTTTTTTGCTGCTGTTGTGAAAAAAAATCACCTCAGGGTGGGAGAAGTTGTGGGATTGGGAGGTGGTTTACAAGTTTACAGGCTCAGCCAGATTAGATTGGAGGCGGGAAGCAGTCCTAGGAAAAGTCAGTTTGCCGGAAAGGTGGGACGTGATGTTCCTCTTCCCGATCGGAGAAACCAGACTGGTTCTCAGTTGCTTCAGATAACAACTGGGTGTTTAACACAGGAAAGTATGATAAGCCCTGATATCTGAGCATTGATGGCCCCCATGTGAATAGAAGACGCTTCACAGAGCAGCTCTTTTTCCCACTTTTTCACTTCCTTTGCAAATAATATTTTTCTTCTTATTCTACATTAATCATCTCCCTCCCTAGAGAGTTCAATTGTACACTGCAACCCAAAACCAGAAACACCCATTCGCAGTTATACTCAGTCATCGCTTTATTTGATCCAGGAGTGGAACTTGCTGTGGTCTTCTGCTGTCATCCATCCATCCATTTCAAGGTTTGGTGTGTTGTGTGTTCCAAGATGCTATCTGCATGCCACTGCTCTGACGTGTGGTTATTTGAGTTACTGTCACCTTCCTGTCAGCTTGAACCAGTCTGGCTGTTCTCCTCTAACCTCTCTCATTTACAAGGTGTTTTCACTCACTGAACTGCCACTCGCTGTATGCTACACACACAAAATGCTGGAGTAACTCAGCAGGCTGGGCAGCATTTTGTGTGTGTTGCTTGGATTTCCAGCATCTGCAGATTTTCTCTTGTTTGTTCACTGTATGCTTTCTTCGTTTTTCATATCATTCTCTATAATCTCTACAGCAGAGGTTCCCAACCTGGGGTCCATGGTCCCCTTGCTTTAATGGCATCAGTTCAAGGCATAAAATAAGGTTGGGCACCCCCTGCTCTAGAGACTGTTGTGTGTGAAAATCCCAGGAGTTCAGCAGATACTCAAACCACCCTGACTGGCACCAACTACAATTCCACAGTCGAAGTCACTAAGATCATGTTTCTTCCCCATTCTGCTCTTTGGTCTGAAGAACGGAACCTCTTTACCACGTTTGCATGCTTTTATGCATTGAGTTGCACCCACAAGATTGCCTGATTAGGTATTTGCATTCACGAGCAGGTGAACAGGTGTTGAATAAGGTGCCCACTGAGTGTACGTGGGAGGTAGCGATGCTTTGGATAGTTCAAGCACATTTTTAAATGTTTGTGTTCAATTTCTAATCCTGGTTTCCACATCTCTGCTAATTCCACATCCTCTCTCATTCCTGGCTTTAATTGCCTTTCCCTTCTTGAATGCGTCTTCAATTTAGGCTCCAGAAATCCCTCCCCAGATCTCTCATCTCTCTCTGATCCTCCTTACAATGGGCTTGGAAGCTTCTTCTCCGTTGTCTCTTAGAATTGGAATTGATTAGTTACTGTCACTTGTATCAAGACACAGTGATAAGCTTGTCTTGCATACAGATCAGATCATTACACATTGCATTGAGGTAGAACAAGGTAAAACAGTAACAGAATGCAAAATAAAGTGTAACAGTTAACAGGATGGTTGTTAGGTTCAGAATCCATCTTACTGTACTTTAAGTTAGGAGGGTGGTCTTAAACTACAGGGCGGTATTAGCGTGTTGGTGAAATGGGCTGAGAAATGGCAGATACTATTTAATCTGGATTAATGTGAGGTGATACATATTGGGAGCATTAGTAAGCCCGGGACATATGATTGGAGTTGGAATTGGTTTTATATTGTCATATGTATTGAGATACAGTGAAAAGCTTGTCTTGTTTACTGTTCATACAGATCAGATCATTACACAATGCATTGAGGTAGAACTCTTTATCTCTTGTATACAAATATAGGTTATGTAATATACTGTAGTTTATGCACATGCAATGTGACAAAGAGGATTTCCTGCTTTATCCTAGTTTCATTGTTCTCTGGCAAACTTGCGTCCTGATACAAGCTGGTATAGGAATTGGTTTATTTTTGTCACGTGTGCTGAGCTTGCCTTGCATAGTGTTTGTACAGACCAGATCATTACACTGTACATTGAGGTAGAACAAGGGAAAATGGTTGCAGAATAAAGTGTAACAGTTACTGAAAGAGTGCAGTGCATATAAACAATAAGGTGTAAGATCATAACGATATAGATTGTGAGGGCAAGAGTCGATCTTATTCAATATTGTTGATATGCAGAAAATGACGCAACGCTCTCTGGCCGCATGGTTCGTGTAACACTATCAGTGTAACTCTTAGCCAGGTATGTGAATGTAAGAAGAAATGGGCGGTGTATGAAGGAAGGGTTAGATTGATCATGTAGTCGATACTCTGGGCTGAAGGGCCTGTATTGTACTATAATGTGCTGTGTTTGTTTACTTATTGATTGACGTATTGAGATACAGCACGGAATAAGCCCTTTCGGCACTTCGAGAGCGCACCCCCCCCCCCCCCCAGCAATCCCCAGATTTAAACCTCACCAATTGACCAATAAAATGACCAATTAACCTACCAACCAGACTGGTACATCTTCGGACTGGGGGAGGAAACCAGAGCGCCTGGAGGAAACTCGCGCGGTTAGGGGAAGAACGTACAAACTCCTTACAGGCAGCAGCAGGAATTGAACCCGGGTCACCTGTACTAACCACTATACTACTGTGCCGTCCCATTATGTCCTAATATGATCTATTATGGTAGTTTCATATATTGCTGCCACAAAACAACAAATTTCACCATGCATGTCAAGTGATAACAAATCTGGTTGCCATGTTATCGTAGCGGTTAGCGCAATGCTATTGCAACTCAGGGCTTTCTAGAGCTCCGAGTTCAATTCCAGCACCATTCTGTAAGGAGCCTCTGTACGTCTTTCCCGTGGAATATGTAGATTTCCCCCAGGTGCTTCGGTTTCCTCCCACAGTCCAAAGATGTATCGGGTAGGTTAATTGGTCATTGCAAATTGTCCTGTTAGGTTAGGGGCAATTGGGTGTATTGGGGGTTGCTGGGTGGCTTAGCTGAGAAAGCTGAAAGGGCCTACTTTATGCAATATTGCAGAATAACATTAAAATAAGATTAAAAAAATAATTGGGATTCTGGGAAAAAATTGTAGAAAAAGTCTTGAAAAGTTTCAAACTACACTCTTCAAAGTACCAGCAGAACTGGACCACAAAGTCTTTGTCTGTTTTTAATATTAGCTAAATGCGTTCAACATGTACATGTGGCTTTGGTTAGGGAGGATGGGGGGAAGCGGGGAATGCTATGTGGCAACCAGACTTCTGAATTTTACTTTGTGTATTGGCAGCTTCAGCCTGTCTGCATTCATAAACCTTCGTAAGCACTCAGCCAGTCAGTAACTGACCTGACTGTGATCACCTCCTGTGGGTGTTTCCACGCCCAGCAGTCACAGGGTCCGTTTACAACTCCAGCTTCCAGCAGGGCTGTGTGGCAGCATAGCGGTTAGCGCAATGCTGTACGGTGCCATCAATCTCCAACTGGGGATTGATTCCCGTCGCAGTGTGTAAGGAGTTTGTATGTTCTTCCCGTGACTGCATGGGCCCTGCCCCCCCCCCCCACATTCCAAAGACGTACAGGTTAGATTTAGGGTTTCTGACTGCCCCCTTTCTTACCAGTCCTGCAGAAGGGTCTTGGCGTGAAACATCAATTCTTTATTCATTTCCATAGGTGCTGCCCGACCTACTGAATTCCTCCAGTATTTAGAGTCACAGAAAAGTACTGCTTAGAAAAGGCCCTTCGGTATAACTGATCCATGCCAAACCATTTAAACTGCCTACTCCCATCGACCTGCGCCATACCCCTCCATACCCCTCCCATCCATGTACCTGTCCTTGAATGTTGAAATCGAGCTCACATGCATCACTTGTGCTGGCAGCTCATCCCACGCTCTCATAAACCTCTGATTAATGAAGTTTCCCCTCATGTTCCCTTAAACTTCTCACCTTTTACTCTTCAGCCATGACCTCTTGGGTAGTCCCACCCAACCTCAGTGCAAAAAGCCTGCTTGCGTTTACTCTATCTATACTCCTCATAGCTTTGACAACCTCTATCAAATCTCCTCTCAATCCTGTGCATTCCAAGGAGCCAAGTCCTAACCTATTCAGTCTTTCCTTATAACTCAGGTCCTCCAGACCCGGCAATGAGCTTGTAAATTTTCTCTATGCCCTTTCAACCTTATTTTGTGTGTGTTGCTCAGGGTTTCCCGCATCCTGAGAATTTTGTGTGTTAACAACAAACCCTCCCACCCCCACACAGACCTCCAAATCCAGGACAGATTTCCGGGCTTCCAGGCTTCGGCCAGTGGGCTACGGCATCTGGACCTCTAATTGACCTTTGTACGTCAGGGTTAGGAAGTTGTGCAAGGACCATCTTTTGGGTGGTGAGGCTTTCAGGTGGATGTTTTGCACACCTGCCTCTCTCCACAGCACCCACTAGTGGTGGGAAGTGATGGGTTCACGACTGTAGTTCCCTTTTTACTGCTTTACCAGTCACTTTTCCAGTCAAGTTTGCATCTTTTCCATCAAAATCCACCATGAAAGTGGGTGTGCACATCTACACTCACATCATTCTACAGACGTACGGTAGGGAGCATCCTAACAAGATGCATCACCGTTTGGTACAGAAACTGCACTGTGGCAGACAGGAAGACTCCACAACAAGTAGTCAACACTGCCCTGCTCATGGACTATTTGTCCCATTCCCATCAGGGAGGAGGCTATGTAGCATCCACGCCTCGACTATCAGACTCAGGAACAGTTACTTACCCCAAGCAGTAAGGTCGATCAACATCTCCACCCACTAACCCATGCCACCAGCCACCACTCCACCACAACTTTTTAATTTCCTGTCAGTCACCTTATGTAGAGACACTCCTGTGCCTAATATCACTTTATGGACATACAATCAATCTATGTATATGGATTTATATTTATTGTGTTTTTTTTAAAATTATTATAATATTCTTTATCTTATTGTGTTTTTGTGCTGCATCCATACAATGTAACAATTATTTTGTTCTCCTTTACACTTGTGTACTGGGAATGGCATTAAATAATCTTGAATTGAATTGCAAGACAATGCAAATCCGAAAAAAAAACACTTCACTGTGACTGAAGCCCACACCAGTCATCTCCCCGTTAGCAACAAGTCCATCTGGAGATCACGGGAGCAGGCCCTTCTGCCCACAATGCCTGTACTGCCCACAATGCCAGATTAAACTAATGCTCTCTGCCCATAGATGATCTGTTCTGTATCCCTCCATCCTGTATCTGTCTAAGCATGTCCACTGCATCTGCCTCCACCACCAACTGTGGAAGTGTGTTCCAGGCACCAACCACTCTGTGTGAATAGTGAAAAAATAGACTTGCCCCGAGCATCTCCTTTAAATTTGCCCCCTCTCATCTTAAAGCCGTGCCATCTGGCATAGCTTTGGAGGCAATTCTACTCTGGTAGAAGAACAGCTCTCATTAGGAGTGAGTCACAATTTAAAATAGCAAGTGAGAGAGCAACATCATTGCAGGGTGGAAGCCATTTGAAAAGAACAAGTTTCATCGGGAGCAAGTTTTGTTTGAGCCAATAAAAAGAGGGGAGGTGTAAGAGGAGCGACAGTTGTTGGAGTGGGGCAGTATTCAAGTCGGAGGTTTTGGCTCAACAGCCTTGGGTGAAAACAGCTCGGGCTGTCCTCCATGGGAAGGAAGTTCTGGCTGTCTACCCTATCTATGCCTCTCATAAGTCTATAAGCTCCTATGGAATATTGTCATACGGCCGATCAGAGATCATATGGAATACCTTGGGGATTAGTTTCCTGACATGCTAGATTTGATCAAATTCACTGCTTGACAGCCACATTAATGCTGAATGACAGCGTTTAATAGAAGTTGAAAAGCCGGAGGAAATAAAGCTCTGTTAAAGTTATGAGCAGCGTAGGACAGAACGTTTCTAGTGGAGTGAAATAAGTGATAAGTTCTTTGCATTCGAAGCATTAGAGAGGAGATTCACATGAACGATCTCGACAGTGAAAGGGTTAATGTATGAGGAGCGTTTGATGGCTCTGAATCTATAACTTGCTGGAGTTTTGAAGATCTCCTTGAAACCTACCTTTGAACTTTGAACAATGAAAGGCCGAGATAGAGTGGATGTGGGGATGTTTCCTGTAGTGAGAGAGTCTAGGCTCAGAGGGCACAGCCTCAGAATAGAAGGGCATCCCCTTAGAGCAGACATGAGGAATATCTTTAGCCAAAACATGGTGAGTCTGTGGAATTCGTTGTCACAGGTGGCTGTGGGGGCCAAGTCATTGGGTATATTTAAAGCAGAGGTTGATAGGTTCTTGATTAGTCGGGGCATAAAAGGTTGCATGGAGAAGGCAGGAGAATGGGGTTGAGAAGGATAATAAATCAGCCATGATGGAATCGTGTTTCAGACTTGATGGGCCAAATGGCCTAATTTTGCTCCTGTGCCTTATGGTCTTATGGGATCTGTTTTCTGGTTTTGTTCATCAGAGAGTGGAAACCCGGCATTGGGACACCGTGTGTCAGACGTTGGAAGAGGGACCATGGCCGAGCCAGATTATATAGACGATGAAGAATGTGCGGAACTCATCAAGCCCAGAAAGCTGATCAATCCCGTCAAGTCATCGAAAAATCATCAGGAGCTTCACAGAGAGTTAATCATCAACCAGAAACGGTGAGTCAACCACTTCTTTTTGTCTAAATTATGCTCAAAGCTGTAAGTCCACCTCCATATCTCCTCTTCCTTAGAAGGCTGAGAAAATCTACCATGTCCCCATCAATCCTCACCAATTTTTACAGATTCACCACAGAAAGCATCCTATCAGATACTTCACGGCTTGGTACGGCAACTGCTCTACACCTGACCACGAGAAACTGTGGGGCGCTGTGGACACAACTGAGCACATGACAGGAACCTGTGCCCCTCTATAGACTCTGTCTACACTCCTCACTGCCTCACTAAAATAGTCGGCATAATCAAAGACTCCACCCACCCCAGGGTTTCTCTCTTCTCCCATCTTCCATCAGGCAGAAGATTCAAAAGGCCGAAAGCATGTACCATCAGGTTCAAGGACAGCTTCTATCCTATAAGTCTACTGAATGGACTTAAAAGGTGAACTCGTGATCTTCTAATCGACCTCTCTGTGGTTATTGCATTATAGTTATTTGCTTAACCCTCTGCAGATGCTGAGTTCCTCTGAGATGTATCATTGAATTTGTTTTGCGGCAGCAGTAACGTGCAAAGACAAGTAATTGCTATAAATTACGGAAATAAATAGTGCAAAAGGGAAAACAAATGGACAGGAGCGAGGCAGCATCCATGGTCTGTTCAGAAATCTGCTTGTGGAGTGGAAGAAACTGTTCCTAAGTCATTGAGAGTAGGTCTTCAGGCTCCTCTACCTCCTCCCTGATGGTAGTAATGAGATAAAAGGGCAGGTCCCAGATGGTGAGAGTCCTTAGTGATAGATTGTTGTTTCAGATTCCAACATCTGCAGCCTCCCAAAGTCTAAAGTGTATTTATTGTCTAAAGTATATTTGTTATTAAAGTACGTATATGCAGGCATTTACAGGAAAAAATGAAGAAATACGATAGAAATGATTTAAAAAGTTACACTTAAATCAATGTGCAAAAGAAGACAGATCTTGCAAATAAAATAAATAAATAATACTGGGAACATGAGTTGTGGAGTCCTTGAAAGTGTTTCTGTAGGTTGTTGAATTAGTTCAGTGTTGAGGTGAGTGAAGTTATCCACACTGGTTCAGGAGCCTGATGGTTGTAGGGTAATAACTGTTCCTGAACCTGGAGGTGTGGGACCAAAGGCTGCTGCGAGAAGAGAGCATGGTCTGGATGGTAGGGATCCTTGATTTCAGGTGGTGCTTTCTTGTGGCAGTGCTCAGTGATGAGGTGGGTTATGCCTGTGATGGACTGGACTGTGACTATCACTTTCTGTAGATCCCTCCAGTGCCCTTGTGGCTTCATTCCCAGACCATAGGGTGGAGAGTCAGCTGACCTGCTCCCCTGCACCCCCCTCTGCTGGGAATGGTTCCTGGTTATGAGCAAGTACTGACTTGTTACCAAGGCTCCTCCGGGTCTCTCTCTTTTCCACAGGGAACTGGGGATTGTTGGCAGCTTTGCTGCCTGCCCTACTGCTGCGGAGATCTGGGATCCCCCACAGGTCAACGCCTCGCGAGACGCCACAGACGTGACGTTATCCCTGAGGTGTCTGAGTTCCTCGCTCCTGGTTCCAGGCAACTGGTCTCCGAACACCATCTGTTCGAAGGAGATCGAAACTCAAAAACAGCAAATGCTGGAAATCAAAAATAAAAACAAAATGCAGAAAGCCGCGTTAATGAAACTTTAAGCATTGATTTAAGATTTAAATTAGATTAGCTTTATTTGTCATGTACATCGAAGCATACGGTGAGATGCATCATTCGCATCAACGACCAGCACAGTCTGAGGATGTGCTGGGGGCAGCCCACAAGTGTCGCCACACTTTCACTGCCAACATAGTATGCCCACAGCTCACCAATCCTAACCCATACATCTTGGACTGTGGCAGGAAACCCATGGGGTTATGGAGAGAACTTACGGACAGCAACGGCAATTGAACCCAGGTTGCTGGTGCTGTAAAGCATTACCCCAAATGATATGCTAACGTGCTTCCCTGTACTTCAATGTTCAAAGTAAATTCTATTACACAACCCCGAGATTCTTTCCCCTGCTGGCATACTAGGCAAATCTATCGAATAGTAACTGTAAACAGGTTCAGTGAAAGATCAAATAATGCATAGAAGACAACAAACTGTGCAAATGCAAATATGGATAAATAGCAATAAATAATGAGAGCATGAAATAACAAGAAAAAGAGTCCATGGGGATGAATAAAGTATCTATCTATCTATCTATCTATGAAGTGAGATCATTTATTGTGGGAACATCTCAATAGATGAGTGTAGTTATCCCCTTTTCTTCAAGAGCCTGATGGTTGAGGGGTGGTAACTGTTCTTGAACCTGGTGGTGTGATTTCTGAGGCTCCTGCACCTTCAACCTGGTAGCAGCAGTGAAAAAAGAACAAGGCTTGGGTGGTGATAGATGCTGCTTTCCTACAACAGCGTTTCATGGAGATGTGCTCAATGGTTGGAAAGGCTTTACTCAGGATGTACTGGGCTGAATCCACTACCTTTTGTAGGATTTTCCATTCAATGGCATTGGTGTTCCCATTCCAGGCCGTAATGTAGCCTGTCAATACACTCTCCGCTACACGCCTATAAAAGTTTGTAAAAGTTATTGATGGCGTGCCAGATGTCCGCAGACTCCCGAGGAAGTAAAGGCATTATCATGCTTTCTTTGCAATCACACTTATATGATAGGTTTAGGACATGTCTTCTGAGATAGTGATACCCAGGAACTTCAAGTTACTTACCCTCTCCACCTCTGCCCCTCCGATGAGGACTAGCTCATGGACCTCTGGTTTCCCTCTCCTAAAGTGAACAATCAGTTTCTTGGTCTTGTTGGCATTGAGTGAGAGGTTGTTGTTATAACACCACGCAGCCAAATTTTTACCCTCCCTCCTGTATGCTGATTTGTCATCACTGTTGATATGGCCCACAAAAGTGGTGTCATCAACAAACTTGAATATGGTGTTAGAGCTGTACTTAGCCACACAGTCATGGGTATAAAGTGAGTAGAGCAGGAGGCTGTAATAAGCACACAGCCCTGTGGTGCACCTGTGCTGATGGAGATTGTAGAGGAGATGTTTTTGCCAATCTGAACTGACTGGGGTGTGCAAGTGAGCAAATCCAGGATCCAATTGCACATGGGGGTATTGAGGCTCAGGTCCCGGAGTTTACTGATTAGTTTTAGGAATGATGGTATTTGATATTTGTGGACACAGCCATTTCCCACTGTGTGGGGTCTAGAATAGGGGACGTCACTGGAGGTGCATGGGATTCATGGAATGCCAGTCAAGAATTCGGCACTGATGATCAAAGTGGGTGGTCAGATGGAGATACATCTCTACCAAAGGAGGAGTAGAGCACTCCTTCCCTCCACTAGCCTGTAGGTCACCCTTGGGCAAGGTGTAGCAGCTGCTTAGCCCCCTGATCAGTGTCACATGAAGTCATGGGAGCAGGTGGTGGATGGTCGTATGAGCAGCTGGTACATATCACAAGTCCTGGTTATGCAACCACTGACTCCAGGCAGACAATCTCTGAAGAGTATTGATAATGGCTGGGGTCATCCATCTTGTAAAGAATCTGCTCAGATGAAGGCAATGGCAAACCACTTCTGTGGAAAAATTTGCCAAGAACAGTCATGGTCATGGAAAGACCATGATCACCCATGTCATACGACGCAGCACATAATGATGAGGATCAAATCTGAAATAAAGCCAGAAAACAAACATCTCTGATTTTATGAAAAGAAAAGGGCCCTATTGTAGGACTTTGTCACAAAATTCTGACAGTCAACTGGCTTTGGAACACTAGTTGGGCCACATCTAGAGTCTTGCATTCAGTTTTGGTCACCCCATTACAGGAGGGATGTGGAGGTTTTGGAGAGAGTATAGAACAGGTTTGTCAGGATGCTGCCTGGATTAGAGGGCATGTGTGCTATGAGGCAATGCTGGACAAACTTGGGTGTTTTCTCCGGAGAGGTGAAAGCTGATAAATTATAGGTCAGGCAGAATCTAAGGATAGGAAACAGTTAATATTTCAGGTCAAAGACCTGTGTTGGAACTAGGATAGAGAATAAATCTTGGAATTGGTTCATTATTGTCACATGTACTGAGATACAGTGGAAAAACCTGTCTTGAATGCAGTTCATGCATATCGGGTCATTACATAGTACATTGAGGTGGAATAAGATAAAACAATAACAATGCAGAATAAAGTGTAAAAACCACCAAAATAAAGTGCAGTACAGGTAAATGATAAAGTGCAAGATCATAATGAGGTAGATTGTGAGGCCAAGGGTCCATCATGTCATACACGTCTGTTAACAGCAGATAGAAGCTCTCCTTGAGCCCGGTGGTACGTGCTTTCTGGCTTTTGTATCTGCTGCTGGATGGAAGAGGGGAGAAGAGGGAATGTCAGGGGTGGCTGAGGTCTTTGATTGTGCTGACTGAGGGTCAATGGAGTGGAGGCTGGTTCCTGTGATATGCGGAGTTGTGTCCACAACTCTACAGTTTCTTGCAGCCACATGCAGAGCAGTTGCCATACCAAGCCATTCTGCATCTGGACAGAATGCTTTCTTTGGTCATCATCATCATCATTATGTTCCATGTCACATGATGTAGGCAGTCATGGTCCCATGAGCATGATGGTTCTTGGCATATTTTTCTACAGAAGTGGTTTGCCATTGGCTTCTTCTGGGCTGTGTCTTTACCAGACAGGTGATCCTAGCCGTTCTTAAGAGATTGTCTACCTGCCAGTAGTGGTTGCATAACCAGGACGTAATATGCATACGACCATCCCCCACCTGCTCCCATGGCTTCACATGACCATGATCGGGGGCTAAGCACGTGCTACACCTTGCCCAAGGGTGACCTGCAGACTAATGGAGGGAAGGAGCACCTTACACCTCCTTTGGTAAAGAATTATCCCCAACTTGGCCTCCGTGCTTTGATAAAAATTGGTAATGATTGACGGAAGCATGGCAGTTTTTTTTAGCTATCTGAGGAAGTAGAGGTTTGAACTTTCTTGGTCGTGACATCGACATGGTTGGACCAGGGCAGGTTATCAATGATATTCACACCTGGGATCTTGAAGCTCTCAACTCTCTCATCCTCAACCCCTTTGATGCAAACAGGAGCAGGTGCACCAACCTCTTCCTGAAGTCAATGACCAGCTCTTTTGTTGACAATGAGGGGAAGGTTTTGTCATCTCATCATGTCACTATGTTCTCTGTCTCCTTCCTCTGCTCCAATTCATTGTTATTTGAGACCCAGCCCCCTGCAGTGGGATCGTCTACAAGCTTACGGATGGAGTTCGGGCAGAATTTCACCCATATGTTTGGGGCACCACAGTAGTGTAGCGGTTAGCGTGATGCTATCGCAGCTCGGTGCATCAGAGTTCACATCTGGCACCCTCTGTAAGCAAGTTCATGCGTTCCTTCCCGTGTGCGCGTGGGTTTCCTCCAGCTGCTCTGGTTTCCTCTCACAGTCCAAAGGCGTGTCGGTTGATCAGTTAAATGGCCATTGTCAATTTTCCCGTGATTGGGTTTGGGTTAAATCAGAAGATTTATGACGGAGATGAGGAGAAACTGGTTTTCAAAGAGAGTGGTGAATCTGCAGAATTCTCTGCCCAGGGAAGCAGTTGAGGCTTCTTCACTAAATACATTTAAGATACAGTTAGATAGGTTTTTACATAGTAGGGGAATTAAGGGTTATGGGGAGAAAGCAGGTAGATGGAGCTGAGTTTACAGACAGATCAGCCATGATCATATTGAATGGCAGGGCAGGCTCGATGGGCTGAATGGCCTACTCCTGTTCCTAGTTCTTATGTAGTTGCTGGGCGGTGTGGCTCATAAAGCTGGAAGAGCCTGTTGAAATGTTGTATCTCTAAATAAATGAATGGAATCTGGCCGTGCAGTGGTGAGTGTACAGGGAGTGAAGTAGGGGGGCTGTGGACTCAGTCGTGTGGGGCACCTGTGTTGAGAGATTAATCATGGCAGAGGTGTTGCTCCTTATCCTTATAGATTGTGCTTATTGTTTCCATTTGGTTTCTGTTTACTTGATTGAATCTTGTTTCTTTTTATTACTGGTGTTACTTTGGTTGGAAAGTTCTGAGTTCCTGGTTTTGCCTTGCAACAGGTTAATATGCTTTCAGTTTAAATGGCTCAGCTTCTTCAGTGCAAGTGACTCAGGAAGTAGAAACTCGAGCTCCAGGGACTGCGGAAAGGGAGAGAGCCTGTGTAGTGGGACGCATTCCCGATTCTTCCGACCCGTTGCTCGTTCCCAGATCACGGAGCAAATCAGTAGCACTGCGTCACAATCACAGTCAGCTTGGCAAGAGTCAGACCATAGAGTGGGTCTGTTTATTGCATCAGTCTGTTTGCTGAAGTGTGCACAGTCCCTGTGGCTAATATGTAACTGGAAATAATCTATTTCTAGCAGATTACTTCAAGAAGTAATTATAGAACAGTGCAGTACAGGCCCTTTGGCCCACAATGTTGTGCTGACTTGTTAAACCTGCTCCAAGGTCAGTCTAACCCTTCCCTTCCCCATAGCCCTGGATTTTTCTATCATCCATGTGTCTATCTAAAAGTCCCTAATGTATCTGCCTCTGCCACCCAACCCTAGCAGCACATTCCACGTCCTGGAGAGCGTTTCATTTCTGTAAGCACCTTCTGTGACCCGAGTGAGTCCTAATTGGTGATTCATTATCTTTTCAGTATGTAGTCACTGTGGTGATCCACATGCTAGCCCAGTTATACACAGCAAGGTCCCACAAATAACCACCCTGATGTTCCGTGTTGGTGCAAATGACCTGAGGTTTTAACGTTGGTGAGAAGACACCTGGGTAACCATGTTGCTTTCCATTTGGTGCCCTAGATTTCTTGGCATCTACCTCAAAGAGCAGGCAGGGCATCAGTAGAGTTCCTCATCCAACAGTGGAGCACTCCCTCAGTAGAGAGATGGTGGGGATATTTGTATTACGTCTTCCAATTGCATTGTTTATACGGGTAAGGTGTGTATAAAACACATCGATGATTGATTCTCCTTTGTCAATTTGCCCCACTGTCTGTAAAGCGTTTGTACAGACTCTCTGTGACCATGTGGGTTTCCTCCGGGTGCACCGGTTTCCACCCACCATCCAAAGACGTAGGGGTTAGTAGGTTAATTGGTCACTGTAAATTGTTCAGTGATTGGGTAGGGTTAAATCAGGGGTTGCTGGGTAGCCCGGCTTGAAGGGCCAGTTAGATAAATATTAAAGAGTTCCCTTGCTGGGAGATGTTCTGGGTCATCCATAGTGGCGGTGGGAGCAGGTGCACGTGTGTTTGTCTGTCCTCGCGGCTAATCTCCGTTCTTGGCAAGCCTTGCCCTCACCACGTGGACCATTTGCACTTTCAGAGGCATCGCTCCTCAGAACAAGCCCGAGCTCCAGAGAGTGATGGAACAACGCAAGAGGGACCAAGTGGTGAAGCAGAGGAAGGAGGAGGAGGCTCTGAAGAAATCCGATCTGGAGCAGGAGTTGATAAAACGACAGCAGAGGCTGGACCAGGTGCGCACAACTGAGGGAAAACTGGGCCTCATCACCTGCAAAAAAAAGTCCTTAGAGTAACAGAGAAAAGAAAATGGAGGAGGATTATGTATGGTTGACCCTAGAGTTCATTAATGGAGAGTCAAAACACTGTGTGCATTCACCTGGCATTCAGGGGAGAATGCCGATCTGTCTAGGCCTCTTATCATCTTATACACCTCTATTGAGTCTCATCCTTTTTCGCTCCAAAGAGAAAAGCCCTAGCTTTAAGTACACACAATGACTTGGCCTCCACAGCCATCTGTGACAGTGAATTCCACAGATTCACCAGCTTCTGAGAAATTCCTCCTCATCCCTGTTCTAAAGGAACATGTTCCTATTCTGAGGCTGCGCCTCCTGGTTCTAGACTCACCCACTATTGGAAACATCCTCTGTACATACGCTCTATCTAGGTTTTTCAATAAGATCTCCCCTCATTCTTCTAAACCCTAGCAAGTACAGACCCAGAGCCATCAAACACTCCTCATGCATTAACCCTTTCATTCCCAGGATCATTCTTATGAGCTGTCTCTGAACTCTCTCCAACACTAGCACATCTTTATTTGATTATGGGGCCCAGAACAGCTCAAAAATTTCCAAATGTGGTCAGATCAGTGCCTTATAAAGCCTCAGCATCACATCCTGGCTTTTACAGTATACTCTGGTCCTCCGAATGAATCCTAACATTGCTTTTACCCTCCCGACGACTGACTCAACCTGCTAGTTAACCTTTAGGGATTCACACATAAGGACTCACAACCCACTTTGCACCTCCGATTTCTGAATTTTCTCCGTTTTGAAAATAGTCTACACCTTTGTTCCTTCTACCAGAGTGCATCACCATACACTCCCCTGCACTGTATTCCATCTGCCACTTCTTTGCCCATTCTCCCAACCTGTCCAAGTCCTTCTGCAGCCTCCTTGCTTCCTCTACACTACTTAACACTCCACCTAGCTTTGTACAATCTGCAAACCTTTCTACAAAACCGTCAATTCCATCATCCAAATCATTGACATATAACGTGATAGGAAGCGTAGCCAACACTGACCCCTGCAGAACACCACTAGTCCTTACAACCCCAGCATTACATCCTTGCTTTTCTATTCCAGTCCTCTTCAAATGAATGCTAACATCACATTGGACTGCTTGGCCTTGTGTGTGTGTTTGCGTGCGTGTACGTATGTGTGCTGATACGTTTCATCTGCGGTGCCAACCTTGCCTGGGATGTTGTGGGGGTGGTAGTTGTTCCCGTTATCGGGGATAAGCCAGGGAGTTCTGGAGAGTTGCAATGGTTTGTGAAACTGACGTCCGTTGTCTTTGTCTGCCACCTTTCAGATTGAACAGGAACGACTGGACGCCAAAGAGAGGCGCGAAAATGCACCGGAGTTTGTCAAGATGAAAGACAACCTGCGGCGGACGCGGCAGGAGGAGAGCGCGGACGTGCAGGTGTCCTAGAGGAGGGCGCGGCCGCGGGATTCCCGGAGCGGTTCCCCGGGGGACCGTCTCCATGGCGGCGGCTTGACAACGGACCCAGGCAGCTCGAGCTTCCCAGCACGTGCTTCCCCCTACCTCACTGCCCTCTTCCCCTCACCCTCCCCCAGCACGCCTCCCACTGTGACTCATCATCAACCTCCCCTCCTCCCCAGCTGCAGCGCGGGAGCGCGTGCGGTTGTTTGGGAATATAGGGGTGGAAAGACCAGGAGAACTGGAGGAATTCAACTTTGGGAAAAACGCGAGCTAACGACAAAATAAAGGGAACCACCCCAGAAGACAGAGACTGAAAATTTGTCTGGATGCCGTCTAGACCGTCCATGGGCAGGAAATTTGACTTTGTAGATTATGGACTTGTCATAAAATGTTAGTGTATTCACACCTGATCACTGGGGAAGAGATCAGATACCAAAGTTGAATTTCAGCCCTTGTCAGACTCTTGTTTACTGTGGGACATTACGGCAGGAAGCCATCTTTCAGAATGTGTTTAGAAATGGCCATAGGCAGGCAACAAGTATCCTATTTGGCCACGGTTCTCGGTAACCACTCCACTTTTGTTAAAAGTCTTATGTTCAGGATACTCTCAGTACAAACCAAGTGGACGTGCTTGTATCACGTCAGCGATAGAAGTTAACCAGGATTTTGTCAAACGGTGTTACTCACTCATTATTATCAGCGATAGCCTTTTCTAAGCTTCAGTTATCAGGGGTTCCCAACCTGGGGTCCACAGACCCCCTCGGTTAATGGTAAGGCTCCATGGCATAAAAGAAAGTTTGGGAAGCCCTGAGTTACAGGATTTCAGGGGCAATTTGTCCACGGTTATGTAAACTGTACCAGCATTTCGCTGCCTATTACCTTATCTCTGAG